>NC_064638.1:416675796-417300796 GCF_023864345.2 Schistocerca serialis cubense
TAAAGTGAACAACAATAGTGTTAGATGATTCGACTAGAGAGGAACTAACACTAATTATGTCGTAAATGTATGAAGAATATCCTGACAGGAATAATATAGTTAGACAAACACTAGAAAATCGTTTTGAATCACAAGGATACAAAATTAATGCAAAAAGAAATATGTGATAAGAGTCATGGAATAGTAAATGAAATCTAATCCAAATTTAGAAATGAAATTTAAGTATTAAAGTAAGCAACATAACAATTGTTTTTGAAGTATTAATGAACAATACATATTTCTTCTGCATTGAGATGCAGTGCTAATTTTCGAACGAAAGTGCTAATTTTCTCATCTGTACTGTTTGATACATTTATTTATAAAAGTGTTTATAAGATGCTTTTAAATTTAGGTACATGATGCAACGAAGTCTGAAGACAGGTTCAGCTGACACAAAATACAATGAACAAGGGCCTTCAACTTGCAAATTAATTATTTCTCAGTAAAAGTAAATGTCCAATTACTCTGTTCAAAATTAAATTTTAAATAACATTCGTAAGTGTCTTTATGTACATCTAATAAACAAAATTCACCTCATCCATTAAAAGATTCCATCAAATCAAATTTAAAACCCTCAAATAGTTTTGGCATTTAATCGTTTTTGTTTACATTTATTTGAATATCAAAGTGTTAAACGTTGCTTTGGTGTCTGCTCATCTTCTTTAATACAACAGTTAGCAGAATGAATATTATAATCAATATCATACATATCTCAGTTTTCAATAATAAACTACATTTATATAGAACATTTTGTAACTAACATTTTAAAAAAATTTGCATCAGCTGAAGCAGACTTTACCCAACCATTTTGTGAATTATCGAAACCTAACCATTTAACATAGGCTGTATTGCCTTTCTTATTTAAAACTTCCTCAACAAGGTAAACATAAAGATATTTTGTTTTTTGTCATTCTTGTTCATAAAAATTACCTTTTACTTCTTCACCATTTCAATATTTCAATTTGTATTTGATTGGATTGGAATGAATGACTTCTTCAGTTTCAAAAATTTCTGATGACCAATTTGCTTTATATCCTTTTTCAAAATGGACTTTATGTTTACTTATTGTAACTTTATCACTAACTTTAAATTTAGCATCAATGTAAGCAGACTTAAGCCTGCAATTTTTTTACCTTTAGCTGCAACAACATTTGATTTATAATTCTTTTAGTTAAGTGCTGTGGGTTTTGTGTTATTATATTTGTCAACTAATTTCGAAACTAGTTATGCCATTTATAATTTTCTTGAAAAGAACACTTTATCCACATCTTTTCTGTAAGTGTTCTATTAAACCATTCAACAATAGTTGCTTTTAATTCCCTAAAAGTTGAATGATGATTATCATTATATTGTTCATCAGTTCCTATAAATTTTTATTATAAAATTCTTTACCATTATCTGCTCATAAAGTTATAGTTTTTCTTGACTCAAATATATTTTCAAAAGCATTATCTATATTTCTACCTGTTTTATCTTTAACTGGAATTGCCCAAACAAATTTTGAGAAGAACATCTGTAACAGTTAATAATTACATATACCCTTTATTTATTTTCGAAATACCTTTTAACTTTTCAGAGTCAATTTTTGACTACATCTTATTGGCATAAATTACCAAATCCAAAAGAAATGACATTACTTCTTTTAAAAAATTTTCTCATTGTTTTGAGTAATTTACCAATTATTTATTCACAAATATTTAGACCTTCAACTACAATTTTTTTTGACGAATTTACTCTTTTTAGTTTTACATACTGTACAAAGACCTTTAATTCTCTGTCTTCCATTTTTAGTTGTTATTTGTGAAGGTTATGTGTTATAGTAAATATTTTACACTTCAAATAATAAATGTGTTTTTCCTGAAGGACTGAGTGCAAAGTATGTTTCTCCATTTATATAGACGAAAAATTTTATAAGATATAAATTATTATTCTGTTCTATTGCCATGATTTGATGCTAAAGTGGTTCTACAAACATGATTAATTCGCCTGAAACAGGCACAGTTTTAAGTATTTGATATAGAGTTAAAATATTTTGGCTTTCATTTTCACTTCAAGTAATGGATTATTGAACTGAGTGGGATGTATAATTTGTAATTCATCGCTATTATGTCTTTTTATCTCCATTTTAAAATCATTAATTGACAAATCACCATCTGTAAGTACCCCAAATAAAATAGTTATATTGATTTTTACATTATATTGAAATGAATATTTCAATATTTCATCATCTCTAACAAAATGAAATTACAGTTTTTGTTTGTAGCACATTCTTTTCTGAAGGTAACGCAAGTGACTTAGATAGGGCGTTAAATCCACCATTGTGAAATTATCTGAAAACCACATTTTCTATTTCCTTTCTTATAAAGTAATTAGTTAGGCTATTTTAATTATGTTGATTAATTTTTTCAGTAAGTTGGTTAGAAGCGACATAATTACTGAATTGTGTTAAAATAGTGGTATATTCAGGTTCTGCAGCATATGCTTTTTCTAAGTACAGTTTAGTAACAGCAATATAAGCATTTACTGAATCTGTTACATCTAGCATTCTTCTACCTTACATCAATAAATCCTTTAGTTACTTTGAAAATGGAATGCAATTCTTTATTGATTCATTTAATTAAACTTCCTACTTTTGCATCAGACTCATCTTTTATGTTTTTTATATTTATCTGGCCATCAACTGGGTGACCTTTAGGCTACACCTTACATCCAAAAATGACCATTTATTAAACTCAAAATATAATCATACTTATAATTCACACATAAAGTTTTTAAAATAAATAGACACAAAAGTCCACATATTATTTCATCAAAGCTGTGTATTCTATTATAATACAACTCACTTGAACCGAGATATTTAACCAATTCTTTTGGAATTTTTCCACCAAATGAATCGAAAACGTATTCCATATTCTAAACTTTTTGGTTCATTAGCTACTTCATCAATCAAGAAAACACCACATCAATATTTAATTTTTAATTGTTTAACTAATTCTTCTGCCAAAACGAGATAAAGGATTATTAATTTTTTAAATTTTTTGTTTAATATTTATTTACTTTTGTTACTCCAGTGCCTGTACTTATTCTCATTGCTTTGTTATGTCTTCTCTGTTCTTCCAATTCTGCATCAGCTTCTTCTTGTTTATTACTGCTTTTGCGACTGCTGCAGAGCCATCAGCAAGTGAACCAATAGTTGCAAAATAAAGTAACACAGGTGATAATAATGGAAGAAATCCACCTTCATGTTGTGTTAATCCCGAACCTTCTTTCGTTTTTGTTAGATCAGTTAAAATAGTTCAATACTATGTAATTGTTCATTGTTTCAATTAATTTTAATTGATTTTGATTTAGACTTGCCACTTGGTAGCAAAGTATAATCAACTGAAATCTTTTTCATTAATAATTTTATAATGCTATTCTATATAACTCCATAAAGGTTTCTTTAGGTAGTTTTTCCTTACTACATTTTAATTGCATTCTCAGTTTATTTCTATTTTTTCATTTTCATGTCATTCTGGATTTCGTATGTATCTGTGATTATAATCTCTTCTACCATTCCATTTTTTATCTTTGTCTCTTTCTTTTTCATGGTTGTAAGAACATGCTAAAAGCACATTCAATAAAACTGACTTCAGTAATTCCAAGTTCTTTCCTTTAAGAAATTACAACATGTTATAGGTTCAATTCTAAAATTCTCAATTCCTAAATTCATCATATGAATGGGAATTGGTTTTTGATTTCCTTTTGTTGTATCATCTCGATGGATAGATATTCTTCTACATAGCATTATAGCTTTACTTCCAATATATATTTTACTGTCAGCGTTGTTTGTAAACTTGAATATTGTGCCATGCATTACATTCATTTACATACAATAAAATTTACTAGAAAAAAATTCCCAAAACATTTTCGTCATCAACAAGCTGGAGGCTTAAGCCTGCTTTTGCAGGCACAGCATCCAAACCCATTCTGAATTTTCGTTTTCCATAGATAATTCCTCTAACTACAGTTGCAACTATTCTTTAATTTACAGATAATTTAAGTTCTCTCCCAACTTGATGTCTAAATTCTAAATCTTTATGATCACGATAGGCGATATTAACTTTTTTATAAACTGCATCTAATTTATTTTTTTCTTGGATCACCATGTGCTAGTCTTTTTCTAGTTTAGAAAATGGTTCGCAATGTGAATATCCTGGAAGATGCATCTCTGGAATTGGTAAATTATTTAAAGCCCAATTTACTAAACCTTTACTATGTTTTTCACTTTTCCAAAATGTATGTGCTAAATTATTAACAAATCTGATCAAATAAGGAATTCCTTTTGGATTATCGATTATGAAATCACTAAATTTATTTGTTAACATCTGTGCTATGGTAAGTTTTTCATTATGATAATTTGTATTTCCAGCTGATTTTTCAGCACGAATTACTGCTAATCTATCGATTGAATTTCAATATATTCGAGTGGTTTTTCTGCATATTTTTTAATTGAATCATCACCTTTTTTGCATCTAAATAATCAGAAGAAATGGATGATACTTGCCATACTTTCGGAAAATAGATGTTAGCAATTTCTGTTATCAGTTTATTGTATTTCTTACCTCTACTGGACTTTATTTTATTTGGATTAGTTTCAGAATATAATGCTCATGAATGGTACAATATATCTGTATAATATGTTAATGAACAGAATCAAATTTTTCTATTATGTCACACATAATAATTTGTTTTTTAGCTAAAAGATTCATATAAATTATGTGTGTCTTCGTATTATTTTCTACCAATCTTTAATTTATCATGATCGAAATCAACATGAAAACTGTCAACAAATTTAAATCTATCAACATGCTTTAATCCAAAGGTTGGATCTTCACTATGATTAATATACTTTAAAATTCTTTCACTAACATTTATTGTTTTAACACCATCCTCTTTTATTTTTTTAACATGATCCTGGTGACTACCAAAGCTGTCTTTTGACTGTGTCTCTCTAATTCTTTAACAACACCTTTTTTCCCCTTCTTCATATTTTTTCAGTGCAGGTTGATTTCTGATTCACTTAATATGTAGTCATAATTGCAGGGAATATTGTTGGACCAATGTTGTAGTTTTCTAATTGGTCATAAATCTCCCAATTGGTCCAGATTATGACATTGATGATAAGGAACCATTTGTTCTTCAGCTTCTCCATTTTCTTCAATAGCTTTAAAAACGTTAGTACCTAATCGTTCGATTTGTTGTTTTACTTGTTCAATAGCACCAATAACTGGTTGATCTTTTTTATATTTTTCATATTCTGTTCATGGTTGTTTCTCCCAAAGTTTGAATTGTTCTTTCCATTCTTCAGCTTCCTTCGTATTTCGTTCAGTTTGTTTAACGACTTCTGCATCGTATTTTGTGAACATTTACTAGAGATGAAGAAATATTAACTAATCATTTTTAATTTCTAACATTTTTGTTTATGTTTTTGTTAACGTTTATGATTATGTTTAAAGAATATATATTTATATAATTGAGTATTGTATTTCTGAACTTATCTTCATTAATTTTTCATATCGTATCTATTGTTATTAAACCAAATTCATCTTTATTCCAACATTTACTACATAGTTCTTTAATTACATCAAACTTTAAAACAGCACCAACAAACTCATGGTAACTATAATTTAAATTTATACCTTCTTGTCTGAAAATATTACAAAATATTAAGATTACCACTGACTAATTGTTTTGGAATTTTTGAATGTGTTTGATCTAAATGAAAACAATCTATTTCTTCATGTGTTCCTCTAGTAAAATAATCTCTAACAAATCTTGATATTCAAGAATGACCCATCAAATACAACAACTGAATTTTCTTCTCATTAATCTAAGGGAATAATTTCATCATTAAGTTCAAGAAACTAACAATCTTTTCATTTGCCTTCAATTTTTTCACATCTTTTTATGAATTCTGGATGTTTTGGTTGTTCTGAACTTTTTGTATAAATATACAAACAATTAATTTTATTCTAATGCAACCATCCTGGAGCTATAATATAACTGTCCATCAACAATATTGTGTTTCCACAACCACTTGGTGCTATAAGTGCTCATCAAATAGAATTTCGTAGAAGTTTTCCATGATTTTTTTAAATTTTTTCTGGAATTCTTATTTTTAGATCACAATCTGTTATTTATTTAGTATACTTTTATATAGTAAATGGAATGTTGTAGATTATTTCAGTTAAGTGATAATTCATCGGTTCTTAATAAAATCTACCATTCTAGTAAGATAAATTTATAAAATATTTCATTACTCGGTTTTTATGCAACTTTTTTAACTCCAAATATTACATTGAAAAATAATAAATTACGTTGTGATGGAGAAAGAATATAAATTCCTGATAGTCAATATAGTTTGGAAAATTTAGGAAAAGTTAATCAGTCGAAAAAGTCAAATATCCATACTAAATTAGGTAAGATTTTAATTAGAGTTCTTATTGAAGGTGATGTAAAATTATAGATAGGTATAAAAGACTGTATTGGTAGTACAGAAGGATTTATTAATCAAATCATTGAACCTAATAAAAATTGTTACTGAAGATGTTCCTAAAATGATTCTATTTGAATTAATTAACACAAATTTTAATTTGGCTGATGGAATGTTTGTTAAACACACTGATCATTTTCACAGCAAAACTAATATTATTTTTTAATTTAAACTAAATGCTGAATTTGGAAGACCATAAATTTATGAAGCACGTTACCTTGTTGGTATTCCTGTTTTTGATCCTGTCAAGATTTAGAAATTACTATAACTGATGAAAATTATAATGGTGCTTATGTAATAGTTCTTTTTAAGAATGTCTTAATAAATTTTATCCTTAATAAAGCATGAACAATGTTGAAAGTTATCATTTTTACTCATTCCCTGTGAATGAGAAAACAACAAATAATTTAAATGTACACAACAAGGATACAGAAATTGAAATAAATATTGAAGATAGATGGCTTTATTCGAATCATGCACAATTATACATGGACTTTAGAATTGTTATAGTTAATCCAGATGGATCAGAACCATATTAAGCAACACATGATGGAAAACTCAATAAAAATTAATTGCTAATTATGTGGGAAAACTGTTTGATTTTGTGACCATAAAGAAAGAAAATAATATTTTATCTAGAATTGAAAATCCTTTTATTTCATCAACAGCTCTATCATATTTGACTTCATCTGTTACTGATAAAATAAGCTTGGAAGGAAATATTATTAATAATGGAAAAATAAAGAGGAAGGAAAATGAAGTACTTTATCCATTATGAATGCTTGGTGGATAGTTTAAAGATTATTAAGAAATTATGTGGGAAGGATATTTAACAGTAATTTCTACTAAGTCTTCTAATTCAGAAGATGCACTTCTTAGATGGGCTAATTACAATGATGCTGGAGTTGAAATTAATGATACACTTCCAAAGGAAGGAAAAATTGTAATGGAATCTATGGAAATTCTTGAACCAATTTTTAAATATGAACCAAATTACGAGTTAGAATAACGAGAAAATGTCTGAAAAATCCAAACATTCCAATATCTTTTTATGAACTACAAACTGTAGAAGTTTCAGGATTTAGAGGCAAAAAAATTCCAACTACATATCACAAAAATGCCTATAGTTTGTGGAATTTGATGTGCCATATTTCATATTTGTTACATCTCAGACAAATCGTAAAAATAATCAGTTACATAACTCTTCATTATTACACCACGTTATTCTACAGAATTTATGCTTGAAAAATGGAAGAACCAAAATTTTCCACAGGATATATGGTATATTAATCCTCCAAATAATTTTCTCAAAGCATATTATGCATTTTTCGATTTAAAGCGTCTTACACTACTCAAATGAGACACTTATGTAATTCCACATGATTTCATAATGAACTATCCTATATATGTGATTAACATGAATCGTAGAAAGAATATTCTATCTTCATAGAAAACGACTATGAAACTTTGTGCAACTCTTAATGAAAACATTCCTACAGATACTTTAGCACATGTAACAATGTATGGTAAGAAAAATTTAACTTATGATGCACAGCACAGAATATTTACCGAAAACTTTTAACCCTGAATGAATAAAAAATTAGAAAAAGTTAAAGAAATCGTTATAGCTTGATTGCATTTCATTTTGAAATATTTTTAAAAAGAAAGAGAAAATAGAAACTGAAAAACTTGCTCTTATTTAGCATGGATCTTTATTTTTCCTATTAAATTTTACGATCTTATTTTATGGGTAAATGGACAATACCAAACAGCTAAAGCAGTGTGATGACTGTCTAGAGAAAAAGAGCATTAATGAATTTTATAAAGGTAAGTATTGAAAAGATGGATTTTGTCAGATTTGTAAAGAATGTGTATTGAGACATCAGAAAATTAAGGTTACATGTGAAAGTGGTAAAACTGTAAATAAGTCTTATCCAAAAAAGCATATACAAACAGCAGATCATAAAAATCTTTTGGCTGGGAGAATATTAGGTAAAGAATAGTTTTCTTACATTCACCATAATTTATTTTATTTGTTTTCTTACATTCACCCTTTATAAGAACAACATTAAATTTTATTTTCTTACATTCACCTTTTGTACGAAAAAATAATTATTTTTTAAAATTAGTGAATGTGATATGAAAAAATATTCATTGTTATTAATTTTACTAAGGGAGTTGAACCTGAAGAGTGGATTATAGTAGATCCATTTTGTAGGTTCTAGATAGGTTTTCATTTTCTAGTGAAAAGAACGAGTGATTTTCAGTGGAAAATGTAAAGTGACCTGGAACCTACTAAATGAATCTACTTCAGCAGAACGTATCTCCAGCTTTAGCCAGCTTTCAGTACCTATAACCATTTGTGCTTCAGTGCTTTCTGTTAGCGCCTGGAGCTCTGGTTCTTTCCCAACATAGCTGTGATAATTCACTACTATAAAATCTATGGTCCCTAGCTCAACTGTTCTTCCGTGTTTGCCTTGCTTCCTTTTAGTTTGAAACCCTCTATGTTCTTTCTGAGACCCCTCCCTAAAAATCCACCCAACCGCAACTGCTGATGTAGCTGCCTCCTGTGTGTACTGGACCTGTGACATACTAAGCAGGACTCAATACCCTATTACTCAAGTCGAGGAATCTGTAGCCCATAAGCTCACAGACCCATCTGAGACTCTGATTCAGACCCTCCACTCGGCTCTGCAGCAAAGGTCTGCAATCGTCCTGCTGATAATGTTACTGACTGTGAGCTCTGCCTTCATCTCACAATTCAGCTAGCTGCTCGAAACCAGATAGAATAAAAAATAGTTCAAATGGCTCTGAGCACTATGGGATTTAACTTCTAAGGTCATCAGTCACCTAGAACTTAGAACTACTTTAACCTAACTAACCTAAGGACATCACACCCATCCATGCCCGAGGCAGGATTCGAACCTGCCAACATAGCGGTCGCGCGGTTCCAGACTGTAGCGCCTAGAACCGCTCGGCCACTCTGGCTGGTCCAGATAGAATCTCTTTCGATCCAAAGCAACACACTTTATTAGCACTGACATGAGCCACCACTTGCTATTGGATTCATCCAATGCATTTCATGGCATCTGAAAGGATTCATTCCACATCTTGGATGATGGGTATGCACACAGAGTTCACACTGGGTTTCTTCCCCTCCTTGGCAGCTATTCACATAGCATTGCAGCTCCTGGCCACCAAACATCTCACACTCTGTGACTGATCAGATCTAGCAGGCTAAGAGGCTTCCTCTAAAACAGGACAAGTGGTGCTTCTGGCTCAGGATTTATATCAGCTATAGTTAGCACCTTAAGCCTGTGTGAGAGGTGGGGAGGCCTTTCGATTGGCCCCCTGGAAAGTCTTTCAAAGCCTGCCACATCTTGGGATGACTTCCCAGTCAGTAACAAGTGAGGGTAAACCTCAGTGCAGGCGGTAACAGGGGCATCAATAGAAGAGGAGCGATCAGGGGGACTCATGGGACAGGCTGGACATCTCATGGTCCCCACTTCTGTCCCATTGATGGCAATTGGCGAAAGACTCAAGCTGCTTGACTGAAGCCAGCACGACCTGAAGATGTGTGAAGGGTCATCAACTCAGCCTGCATCAGAAAAGAGTTGTCACAGTCCCTACCTATACTAATGACAGCAAAACTTCACAGTACACTGCTATTAAAACGCTAGGCTGCCTAGTAGGCAAACAAACACGCAAGAAATTTAAGGACTGAACCAGTAACCGTGCAGGTAACTGAAAATAAATCGCTTCTGCTCGGAGCTCATAAAAACAATTCACAAACGAAGGCTGTACTCGTTTGGTACGCTGCAGAAATGGAAGGAGCGGTCTTACTGACAGTCTAATTGACACGTTTCTGCCACAATCGTTGATGATGACCCATCTGAGGTAATGCTGATCCATACTTCATTACTGAGCACAATGCAAAGCCATCCACCATCAGTTCAAGCAAAAAATATATCTGTACTAGTTCAGATTGTGGCCATATTTCCTTCACTCCCTTCCCGTATGACAGTATCGATAATCTCATGCAATATGCCAGATTTCCCCCTCCCCTCCTCCTACACATCTGATGTAGCCAAATTGCCTCATGTATAAAATGGTGGGACATTGAAAAAATGGTGTCCCCCCCAATCTCCTGTCATCACTGTGGAAGCAAGCCACTTGTCCTAAGTGTAAAATGACAGGTAGTGCAAGACAGCAAGTAGGTCAATTGTCATCTTTGTGAGAAATTCGAAAATCCAAGATGGCGATCCAAGATACAACCTTAGGTACAAGAACAACTACTATAACCTCAGAAGTGAAGATGGCTGACCTGAGGATACAGGGACCGCTTAGCTGGTTGTCAGATATTCCCCAGACCTATAACATCTTAATTTAATATAACAGACTTTGTGGATACTGGGACAACTGCATGGTTGCCAACCCACTTACACTAAGTTTAGAATCCTATTACACGTACAAAATTACCTTAAATTTAAATAGGGCAGTTTGAAATGACAACTAAACAATCTCCTTCACCTCACTGGCGTCACAGCTTGACACCAAAGTTTGAAACCCAAGAGGTCGCTTCTTCTAAGTTTAAAATGATGGGATATTCAAAAAATCTTCCTGTTCTAAGTTTAAAGCGCTGGAAAATTAGGAAACGCTTGTCCTAAGTTCAAAATGTTGAGAGATTAAAAATTCCACTGACTCTAAGTTTAAAATATCAAGAAACTCACTGGTTGTCAAAATTAGACCACTTGTCCTAACTTTAAAACGGTACAGCCCACAGATGCAAATAGTATGGTTGTCAAGCACTGGTCATTTTCTTGTGATGTAGGGTAGGAATGGGAGAGATATACACTCACATGGTTTTGTTTAAACACGCTGAGCAGAACATGCACCACTTTGTGCCAATCAGCAGACACTTCACATCACACTGCCAATGCCTTCCTGCACCCTGCAGCCAACCACACGTCACTGCTGGTTGGTGGTCAATTGCACACGATGGACTCTTGATGCAGAATGTGGTCCCATCTCTGGCCACAGCTGGAGGCTTTCACCCAGACGTACTAGGGTTCACAGAATACCCATTAGTTAGGATGTCACATCATCCAGTACGGAATGTGCTGTGGTTTGACCACAGTGTGGCTCTAACGGTGCGACTGCAGTCACCAGTGCACACCATGTCATGTGGTGACAGTGTAACTCAGTTCCCACTTCCACCAGGGTGTGTTGGAATTAGCAGTATGTTTGTGCCACTACAAAATGTCATGATTTAGGAGTATAGGCATTTGTCAGTCGCCTATTTTACACTATGGACAGTGTGTTCTGCCACTGTTAGCTAAAAGATTTCACATTCATCTCTGCTTTAATTTTGAAACTGGATGGCATTCTTGTACTGAGTAGCATCTGATGGCGAGATCTGATACCACTGTGACCACTGCGCTAGACCTGCTGCTGATGGATGCTACAGCCCTACATAGAGAAATGCCTGAAATTGCTTTTAAGCCTCAACTTTCCTCATTGTTAAGAGCAGCATGATATCTGCTAGCAACTCTTGCATACAGTCACAAACCTGGCCTAATATTTAATATTTTCTTCCTGTGACGACATCATGGAACTGTATAAAATGCTGACGAGAAGTCAAGGAACATGGTAAAACATAGACACATGTATCTACCGCCGTCCGGAATTGTGAATGAACAGTTACCACACAGCCGGCTGCGGTGGTCTAGCGGTTCTAGGCGCTCAGTCCGGAACCGCGTGACTGCTACGGTCGCAGGTTCGAATCCTGCCTCGGGCATGAGTGTGTGTGATGTCCTTAGGTTAGTTAGGTTTAAGTAGTTCTAAGTTCTAGGGGACTGATGACCACAGATGTTAAGTCCCATAGTGCTCAGAGCCTTTTGAGTTACCTCACAATTAAGAACAACATGCTATTTATTAGGAACTCTTCAATCCAGTCATAAGTCTGCCAATATATTCCTGATATTCTGCATGTGGTGACATCATGGAACCGTATCGAACTCTATGCAGAAGTTAAGCAACATGGTACCTATTTCCTTCTGTGTCAGAGCGAGCTGACTTTCACATGATCACCGTTTATGAGTGCATGTTGATATTCTGCTCCCAGAAAGTTCGTAATACACGAGCGTAAGACTTCTGAAAAATTCCACAGACAACCAACGTTGCCAATATAATGAGATGACAAAAGTCAAGGGATACTTCAGAACATCGTGTCGGATCTCCTTCGGCGTGGCACTGTACAGCAGCTTGATGTCGCATGGATTCAATGAGTCGTTGGAAGTCCCTTGCAGATGTATTGAGCGCTGCTTTCTCTATAGCCGTCCATAATTGCGAAAGTGTTGCTGGTGCAGGGGTTTGTGCACGAACTGATCTCTCGATTATGTTCCATAAATGTTCGATGGGATTCATGTAGTGCAATGTGGGTGGCCAAATAATTCTCTCGAATTGTACAGAATGTTTTTCAGACCAATCGCAAACATCTGTGAGCCAGTGGCATGGCGCATTATCATCCATAAAAAATTCATCGTTGTATGGAAACATGAGGTCCATGAATGGCTGAAAATAATCCAAGTAGCCGCACATAGCCATTTACAGTCAATGATTGGTTCAGTTGGAGCAGAAGACCCAGTCCATTCCATGTTAACACACCTCACACCATTATGGAGCCACCACCAGTTTGCATACTGCCTTGCTGACAACTTGGGTTCATGGCTCTGTGGGGTCGGCGACACACTCGAACCCTACAATAAGCTCTTACCACCTGAAATCACGACTCATGTGACTGGGCCAGGGTTGTCCAATAGTTTAGGGTCCAACTGATATGGTCACGAGTCCAGGCGACGTCGTGCTGTTAGCAGAGGCACTCGCGTCGGTCGTTAGCTGTCGTAGCCCATTAATGCCAAATTTTGTCGCAGTGTCCTAACGGACACATTCGTCGTACGTTCCACATTGATATCTGCATTTATTTCAAGCGATGTTGCTTGTGTGTTAACACTGACAATTCTACGCTGACGCCGCTACTCTCGGTCGTTAAGTGAACACCGTCGGCCACTGTGTTTTACGTAGTGAGAGGTAATGTCTAAAATTTAGTATTCTCGGAACACTCTTGACACTGTGGATATTGAATTCTCTAACGATTTCCGAAATGGAATGTCCCAACCGTGCCCTAGCTGCACCTACCGTTTCGCGTTCAAAGTCTGTTAATTCCCATCGTGCGGCCATAATCACTTTGGAAACCTTTCCACATGAAACACCTGAGCATAAATGACTGCTCTGTCAGTGCACTGCCCTTTTATATCTTGCGTACGCGATACTACTGCTACATGTATATGTGAATATTGTTTCATCACCTCAGTGTATAGGCCTATAGTTGTAAGCATAATCTCAATGACAGTTCTTGAAATTGTGGTTGAATGCTTTGTAGCATATTGGTCTACCTTTTTTTTTGGACACAATACAGAGTTGCGATTCTGCATCACATGGATAGTACAAGACCTTGATAGTTTGAAAGGAAGTGAAACGTGTAATTTTTGAATAGATAGGCCAGTCTCCACCTTCCTTTACAGAAATAAATTCCGATGAAAACTTTTCCTGATGAATGCAGATGAGAATGCAGAACATACAGCACGAATGTGGCGATAATTCAACGCCATCCAACAGTCCTTATATTAAAGTAAAATAAACAGAGCAGCACTGCACTGGTCTGCTGGAGAAGCACTTATAAGAATTGCGTAGGTACCAGACACTTACCTCACAACATAGACAAAACTACATTATAGATGATACTTAATTTATGGAAGCACGGAGTCATTCTCTCATCATTCAATTTGATAGTTGAAAAGAACAGAGAACGTAGAGTATGTATGTAGATTCGCTTTCGAAACGGAAACTTGTAGTGATGCTGAGACGAGTGCACCTAAGATCACAGGTCAGAGCATTTTAAGAAGACAAATAAGTCAGATGTCTAAATATCACAAGCAAAGTGGAATCGTTTGTACAGAAATCCAAATATGTACACTCATTCACGTCGTCGTCACAAAAACACGAGTGAAACAGAAAAAAAGGATGTGTAACAATATATTGAGGGAGTGTGGAGAAACTAAATGCTTAGGGGAGTAGCTAGGAAAAGTATGACAATTCTACATGGTTAGCAGCCCTTCATCTCTCAAGTGTACTGCATTTATGTATTTAGCTGGTGATATACCTTTCAAATCTCTGGTAGTCTCGAAAATGATAGTGTACACAGTGTTCACATATTTCAAAACTGATTTTGGTTTTAGCCAGTGCCTACAATATACTGAGATCTTGCCATGTGTCACAGTCCATTATTGATTATACTTATTGTTAGCAAACCGATTATTATCAATACATGTATCACCGACGATCACAATGAAAGCGAAATCCTTGACAGAAATAGACATGCAGGGACCACTCAAGTAAGGTGAAGAATGGCCTGTCGGTTCGAAAACAACACGTTTCCGTTGTTTTCACTCTATCGAGAGCCGTCCTAACTATGTGACACAGAATCCCAACGCTGTACTGTGTGCAAAAAAGGTAGACCACTATGCTATTAAACACTCATCCCCATTTTCAGGAACTGTCATTGAGCTGATTCATGTAACTGTAGGCCTATAGCCGGCTGGGGTGGCCAAGCGGTTCTAGACGCTACAGTCTGGAACCGCGCGACCGCTGCGCTGGCAGGTTCGAATCCTGCCTCGGGCATGGATGTGTGTGAAGTCCTTAGGTTAGTTAGGTTTAACTAGTTCTAAGTTCTAGGGGACTGATGACCTCAGAAGTTAAGTCCCATAGTGCTCAGAGCCATTTTTAGCCATTTGTAGACCTATATTGCTAAATTCGGTTGGTTATGTAACTTTTGAACAACTATTATGATAGTGTATTATGAGCTTTCTGGGGGCAGAATATCAACATGCATTCCATAAAACAATGACTGTGTGAATGTCAACTGGCTCTGCCCATCCACGAGACCTGTAAGGCAGTACTATGAACCTTGACTTCTGGTCAGAGTTCTGCACAGCTCCACAATGTCATCACGTGAGCAAAATACAGAGTAACACGCCAGCGTGTTGCTCGTAACGTTGAGGAATCTCGCTCTGGTCTTCCAAGATCCCAAATGTTGATACATATAGCTGTCGATGTTGATACCATGTTCCTTGACGTCTGTTCAGTGTTCGATACAGTCCCACGTTGTTGCCAGATAAACAAAATACGAGATATCAAACGAGATTTGTGGTTGAAAACTTAAAAGTACACAACTGATCCAAAGTACTGTATGTCCCTATAGAATTTGGTACAGAACTTTTAAAAACCTATTCATCTTTGAAATTTAAAATATGTCTTTAAAGAACGGTAGTCTATAGGCGAGAAGGAACATTATAATCAAGGACAAGATATTGTAAAATTTTAATTCAAGGTTATATCTCAACAGTACATACATATCTGTACAATGACATTTCATGTTACTGATGCTATCGAAATTAAATATTCAATATTTTGATGAAATTTCCATTTAATTTGTTCATAGTGTAAAATATTGTGAATTATTCAATTATCGTACTTGAAATGATATTAGTATTTTGTCGGTCCCCCCCTTGGCCCTTCCTACAGCCTTACACTGTCAGACACAGAGTCGACCAATTTTCTAATGGTACTGATATCAATTTCATGGCGCCACACTTGTACAACCACCTCCAACAGCTTCTGTTTTGTTGCAGGCTTCTGTCACTGATGTTCTTTCCCAACCAGTTGGCACAAATTCTCAATTGGATTAAGGTCTGGCGAATTTCCTGGTCTTGAAAGTTTTCTGATACCCAGTTCAGTCATGACAAAACGAATCTGAAATGACATATTTGGATGATATATAACAGCAGTAACCGTGCAAATTGTGTTACAAAAATAAAACAACCAAAAATCACTTTTTTGATGATTGGCATGGAACCAGATCCTGATGGAAAATCCAATGAGCAAATTGAGACAGCATCGCATGCAGTGAACACTAGAGGGCGCCGAATCACAACTTCGTATTGATCACTGTTTATTGCTCGCAGAACAAAGTAGAGTATGTCATTGTTCCCCACACCATTACAGATGGAACACGTTTCATGGTTCGCACAAAGCAGTCAGAATCCGCCTTTTCATTGGGTTCAGATCTGACAAGCTGTGGTCTGTCATCATCATGGAAAATCGGCTTTCATCTGAAAATACAGTACTGCACGTCTCTTTTGTCCAGTTTGTGCGCAGTCTTCTTTTTCCTC
The DNA here is from genome assembly GCF_023864345.2 of Schistocerca serialis cubense. Lineage (NCBI taxonomy): Eukaryota > Metazoa > Arthropoda > Insecta > Orthoptera > Acrididae > Schistocerca > Schistocerca serialis. Next base: position 416,692,660 of record NC_064638.1, read on the forward strand.
ATTGCAGCAATATTCAAAAGGGCTTCTTCTTGACAACTCTAGTCTTCATTTTCATTGCACAGTATTTCTAACAACTGATAAGTTGGAATCAACTTCCTTTGCCTCTCGCCACGCTTTCACCAATTCAGTTGAAGCAGCACTCGTGTTTTTCCAGCTTTGTTGACGAAGTAACTGTCCTCCAGGGGTGAAGAAATGCGTGGGCACCCGCTTTGTGGTAATTTTTCCATATTTTCTTTCGCCATCAGCTTCTGCAGATATCGACTCACAGCTAACCTCGAACAGTTGAATCTATTCGCAATTTCAGTGTTGTTTAGGCATTCGTTGTGTAAAACTTCGAAGCACTTTTTCTTTGTAGGGGTTAATTAATGAATTTTCACCATGACGATGAACGCACACACGCACTTTTAGAGCAGAGGTAGCGAACGCCAAACCTCAGTTAACGCAGACCACATTCTGAGGCAATAGTTGGCAGTATGATATCATATTTTTGCTAGGTACTGTTGCAAGGCACCCCCCCCCCCCCCCCCCAAAAAAAGTACATTTACATTTCTGCGTGAAAATGTGTAACTAACAGAACGTCACTGCAATCAAGGACGTCTAACACTTTATAACAGCGATGTAGTTTCAGGCATTCCTTTTACGGAGGTAAAGAGCATCTAGCAGCTGCGCGCTCGATACAGTGATCGCAGCGATAGCTGTCCTTGTAGCCTCACGCCGCTCAGCATAATAGAACGCTGTCCAGTTCCAAAATTAAAGCAGCACTAAGTGTGAAATCAGGTAGCTGGCTGCGATGGGACGCACTGTCAATAGCGTACAATAGGAGACTGGCAGCTGCCCACATTCCTAACTGACGATGTGGCATAGCGATACAAACATACTGCTAACTCTGGAAAGCTGTGATGAAAGCAGGGTGCGGGGTATGCACATTTTTATCTATTTCGTAGCTCAAAATGCATGGAACAGTAAATTACTGACATATTCCCCAATGTCATTGCTAAAATTTCATTTGTTTGTGAACTTTCACACCACAGACACAGTGTGGAAGAAAGAATTACACAAAAAGCAGGGATTACACAAAAAGTAGGGTGTCTGTTGGAGTCAACCCGACGAATTCAGCGCCAAGAATTTGGCGGAAAGTTAGTACATACATTTTCTGTATAGGACTGAAACTAGCTAGGACTGTGACGATTACATCATAGACTGCCTTGTGGGTTTTTTTTTTTACTTAAAAAGCCCAGTGACTTAACTTACATTAAATACTGTTGAGACACAGATGACTATTTGCAACGTTTCTTGGGGCTCGTGCTAGTTAATAACCTCAGTAGCCAATATTTGCTACCATATGTCCTGTCCAGACGTCAATTGTGCTCAACTTCTCCCATAAAGTTGAGAGTCTTCTTTCCACATCCGGAAGTGTCTTATTAAGTGTGCAGGATAGCCTGGAATAATGGTATGAAAATAAGCTCCACTTTTGGATGAGTCAGTGTGGTATGCCATGGTCTCAGGGCTGGACAGGTTGCATAGAGAATGGAAGTGAGGGTGGCTGCCATCTGACCAGTTGAGAGGGGAGGAGAGTTTTTGTGGGCGTTGCAATTCCGCAACCACATGCATTAGCTGGAACTGCTAGGAGCTATCTGACAGCGTACATAGATGTGCGTTCCTCTCACCTACAACTTTTTAGTTGGTAGAATGGTTACATTAGTGAATCTGGAAAAATACAAACACTGAAAGCTAAATATGGTTCCCAGACTATTGTCGCGACCATACTGAAAAGCTTGTTTTGTGACGTTTTAGCTGTTGGTAGGGCCAGAAAAATTAAAGTGGGAGTAACTGTTTCTGAACTCCGTGTGACCAAAAACATTGACAAACAGAAGGCCGCGAACAATTGTTTTTTACTACTGCAATAATAAGGGTGTAATAAAAATTGCTACATTATCCTCTTTCTGGGCTCAATATGCCACTCATTGTAGAGGGATGCAGATGAGGATCAAAATCAACTATCACACTGGCACCAAGAGCGAAGATGACAGACAGAAGATCGAAATACTGATTTCAGCCACTGGAAGCTGTTGGACAACAGATTATCGTAAAACGCTTCCTGCTTTCAATCACCACGCAAGCGCCAAAACGCCATGAATTAAATGATCGCAAAACAAAAATTCGACTGAAACTGCTAAAAATGGCAATGCAACTCGATAGGTTGAGAGTGGGGTACTAGGAACAGTTCGAGCCCAGATAACGATCTTATGTTAGGATCATGCGAATACGTCTGGAGCAATCATATGTGGTACATTCAGGGTCAGGATGTAACCTGATAACTGCCACGTGTCTGTCCATGTCTTTCGAGCAATTGTGTGACGAAAGTGGTGGGAAAGTGACGGTTGGCCATCTTCTGTGCAGGTTCTGGCTCCAAAATCAAAGTCACTCTCCCCCTCCACCTTATCCTGTCACTAGACCAATAGGAAAAATTCAAATCAAGTCCTCCCTCTCCCTTTTCTCATTTGAACAACTGTATGAACCTCGTAATTCTTGTTTTCTTCACTCTAGTGAAGGGATCAGCTACAGGGTTTGGTTAGGATAATGGTGTGCCTTTTTTGGTAAATAATAGTAGGGATGAATATGATAACAATTTAGTTTCTGATTCATTAACAAAACAAACTTACAAACCCAGCATTACCCAGATATTCATTTTGCCAATTTTCTACTAGAAACGAAATCAAAAAATGAACTGTGTTTGTAGTGTAATATCCAAGACAGTTTCTGTATGCTGGGCACACCTGCTTGGTGAGTCTACAACGTGATTTTGTAAACTTCTCTCATGATAACGACTCTTGAGATCTGTGTAGTAACTGTTTTTGCTCATAACTGTTTGAACTTTGCAGTTGAAAGCTGTCAAAAGAACAGCCAGGTATCAGGAATTTCCTTGAGTTGACCCGACTGTAGGAACGTGTTAGTAGTAAAGAATAAATCTATTAAAATTTCATGCTTTAGGCAATTTTTCCCACGCATCTCAGTGTTTATGATGTCATATTTCTTGAAGTATACGTCATACGATCATGTATTTGTGTATGTACATTCAGCGGCCTATGTGGATACTGTCTGCAAAATGTGTTGCAACATAGTTAACACTCACACACACACACACACACACACACACACACACACACACACACACACACATGCACGCATTACTCCATTTTTATAAAGTGTAGGTATGGATTTTTTATTTACTAGCAAAACTTTTTGCAACACATTATTTTGTTAACATTCTTTTAGTTTCCAATATTTAACAATATTTTTTCTTTTCTGACAATGTTCTTTACATTAAATTCTACTTTTGTTAACTTTTTGTGCTTTAGGGATTTACTTATATACATATATACATGCACAAAGATACTTTTTACACTAATACTAACGTTTTTTGTACAGAGACTCTTCTTATATATACACATAGGTACTATTTTTACAGTACCAGTATATTGGTAAAGAAAGAATATAAATACTAAATTTCTCATGGCAGTCTTTTTAAAATCGTAATCATTCTTTTCTGATAGGTTTTTGGGTAGCAGAAATTTTTATATAATTCAGCTTTTTACAGCTACTGTTTCATATATAGAAGCTTTTATTATTTTTACCTGGAAAGTAAGACATTAATCGTACTAACAGGTGCAACTAACAACAGGCAAAAAAAATGTACATACATTAAGACACACAGTTATCTCAGACATGTACATATACAACATGTATACACAAAGTTGTAATCAATCAGCACAGTCATGCATACATACACACTCTTACTTACACTACAACAGACAGTCCATATGCTATTCTGCAGATACTTACACAATTCACAAACAAATATTCATCCACTCTCGGTCGCCAAAGTGATAATATGAGACTAGGAGGGTCTCGAGTCCGTCCTCACTAATGAACCATTTGCCATCATGGCGTGATAGACCAACTTTCAGTTTCAGTACAGTGTGTACCACATGGTCTTACAATCATATGTTTACTTGGTGCATCATATGCAGGGCGCTGCCAACACAATTGTGCATGTACTCATTGTAATCATCGACTATGAAAGCCCTCCTTTGGTGCCGCCAGTATTTGTGCGGTATGTATTTTCGATCTAAGACACATAAACTCCGTAATCTGCGACCTTTCATTAGACTGGTAATTTTCTTGTTTTGAGGCGTTATGTCAAAAGGAATATTGGTAGCACATCCAGACGTGTCGAATTTGTCGGGGTGACACCTTATTACTTCATATGGATCACAGCCACTCCTAGTAAATGAAGCTGTCAGTATCCATAAAAAGCAACGCTGGATCAGGGATATTAGCTTTTGCAAACTCATACTCTGATGGAAAAAAATCGCAACAAAAAAAAGAGTTATGAAATTTTGGGAATACATTTGTCTAGGTAGCATATTTAAGTGCTTAACATTGCAAGATCACAGGTTAATGTAAGAGCGATATAAGCCATTGCAAATGTGGAATGCTGATACATTAATAACCGGTATAAACGCCAGAATGCGAATGCAAGAATACAAACGCGGATCCACTGTGTTGTGCAGGTGTTGGATGTCACTTTGTGGACTGGAGAGCCATACATGTTGCACATGGTCGGTCCGCACAGGAACGGTTAATGCTGGTTCTGAATGACGCTAGAGTTGTCGTCCAAACGATGTCCCATATGTGCTCGACTGGAGACAAGCCTGGTGATCCAGCAGGTGGAGACAAAATGTCGACACTCTGTAAAGCTTGTTGGGTTGCAACAGCGGTATGTGGGCGACTGTTATCCTATTGGGAAACATCTACTGGAATCCTGTTCATGAATGATAGCACAATAGCTAGAACTACCAGAATTCTGCAGTCGAGGTGCATGGGATAACCACGAGAGTGCTCCTGCTGACATACGGAATCGTATCCTGGGTGATAACTTCAGGTGTAGGTCCAGCATGTCTAACACGCAGACAAGTTGATTGCAGGCGCTTAACTGGTCTCCTTCTAACCAACACGCCGCCATCGATGGAAGCACAGACTTTCATCAAAAAACACAACAGACCTGCACCCTGCCCTCCAATGAGCTTTTGCGTAACACCACTGAAGTCGCAAGTGGTGGTAGTTTGGGATCAGTGGAGTGAACGGTACAGGGCGTCTGGCTCAGAGCTGTCCTTGAAGTAAGCGATTTGTAACAGTTCATTGCGTCACTGTGGAGCGAACTGCTGCTCAGATTGCTGCTGCAGATGAAGTACGATGCGCCAGAGCTATACGCCAAACAAGATGGTCTTCCCTTTCGGTAGTGCCACGTGACCTTCTAGAGCCCAGTCTTCTTGCGAGCAATATGTTCTCGTGACCATAACTACCAGCAGTTATGTACAATGGCTATGTTCTTGTCAACTCTTTCTGCAATACCGCAGAAGGGATATCTAGCTTCTCGTAGCCCTACTACACGACCTCGTTCAAACTCAGCGAACTGTTGATAATGGCGTCTTTGTCACCTTAAAGTATTTTTGATTGAAATGAACTCACCACGTCCAATCTCAAAGGTAAGTAACGCTCATAACCGATGCAGCGTGCATGTAAAGCAAACCTGATTTCCATCCTCACAGTGGCGCTACTAGCACCACTCTTATGCGGTTGGTGTGAAATTTGAATAGATATCATCTTTCAGACATAGAACCACAAGTACGAACGTTTGTTTATGTCGCACAATTCCTTCTTGGTGTTGCGATTTTTTTTCCGTCAGTGTAATTGAATTGGTTAATTTGGAGTTTGGGAAGGTCCATTAACATATACCGACGTAAACTGGTTTTACGATATCTACCAAGACCTTAGCCATCAATAGAGCAAGTAATTCTTGATTGAAGATAAGTAGTCCATTTGAAATTTGGCCTGGCGATATAATCCCTTACACCATAAAGCCCGTCTCAGCAGTAAACTACGTGAATTTTGCGATGGTTCCTCGGATTTTCCAAGATTTATCCGAATACTGAACTGATCATTAATTTTAAAAAACTCGTTTTCCAAATCACACCAGTCCTTATTAATGATCTAATGGATAACGTTGGAAGTTCCGTGAGGTTAATCACGGACGATGCTGTTATCTGTAAAAAGCTTGCAACGCCAGAGGACTAGATCGACAATAGAAGAGGTAGAGGAGATACAATGAAGGTCCATTTCGTCACGGAATCAGTTAGTCGGTGTAAAATTGTTATGCACATGCTCAACAAAGTACAGTGAAAACGCTACAAGGGAGGTGTTGTGCGTCAGGGAAAGAAAGATATGCTGTAGAAATTTTGAGAACATATATTTCAAGAAGAGTCGGGCAAACTATTACCTCCTTCCACATACGTATCACGAAATGACCAGGAGGAGGAAAAAGGAGAGACTAGAGCTCTCATTCACACCAATACCGGTAAAACTGTCTATTGCCCGAATGAAATTTAGCGCCAGTGGAATACAAGGGAGCAACGAAACAGCCGCGCTTAACGTGCCCAGTGTGTGCTATGTGCAGTATATATATCAATATAATTTGTGCGTCTAGGAAAAGAACGACACAGATCTATTTACGACTATTTGTACGATAGCCTAAGCAGGATCTTTTTAATTGCTAACTCCTTGTAATAAGTAAATAAAGTTGTGTAATAAAGAATGCACGTACCTGAAGATACGGTTTGCTTTCGAAACTGGTATTGAAATCGTTTAGTTGCTATAGTCACGCGTAGATAAAAAGATAGATTGATTGATGGATACATTTTTCCTTCCATATATCAATAGTACGAAAATTCTCAAGGATGTAGAATTCTTATAAAAACAAAGTATGAATGTATAAAATAACTTCATTTATGAATGAGTCGGAGCTCCTGAATCTGTAACAGACCATAATCAGGGGAAACTGATCTAATGAGTCGTTCGTTTTATGCTAGGTTTCAAATAGAATACGCGATAAATGAACTAATTTTGAAATTACGTTTGTTCATGAAGTTCGAAAACCGAACGTAAAGTCACAAGATGATAACTGTGCTATTGATTACACATTAAAACAGTCCTGAAAATAATTTTAATGAACATTAGCATGCCGAAAAGTTGTGGTTTAATTTCTATTTAACAATCTTCAGTTTAGAAGAAGCCACGTGTACTTAAGGTAAATCAGCCTAAATCGCACCACTTTTCGTATAAATTGCAGTAGAAGCCTTAAAGCGATCTGTTGCAGTTATGTAAATAAATAGAAAGGATCGAGTGTGTTTCAGAACATGAGTTCAATGTTTCTGGTGATACCTTGGTAACAAAACTGGAGTGTTGTGGACATGCACAAAAGGGGCTGGGTGCTATACTGAGAAAGCTATGAATAGAAATGAAAAGAAAGTTGCTATCTGATGGAAAATCTCTGTTTGGCAGAGGCAGATCGACAGAAACTGAAATAGATCCTCTTCAGAGTTATTATGGACTGGCCATTAGACGAACTGCACATCTGAATGATGTTACAGCAATGAGAAAAGCTGTATGGGCCACCTACTTTCATAAGTTGCCCACAGATGACCACCCTGTTCACGGACTTTGCCCTGAAGGAGCAGATTCTTGGTGTGGTTACCAAAAAGCAAAAGAAAGTGGTCAAATATACCACCATAAGCATTATCTTCTTGAGATGTTATGAATGAAATAAAACCAAGTTTTAGAGACCTGAGTGACCCTATTTTTCTTAGTAAATGCCTTCATGAGGGCACTCAAAATACAAATGAAAGTTTCATCCATTGCATATGGGAAAGAGTATACAAGAATATTTTTGTAGGACTAAATACATTAAAAGTTGGTGTACTAGATGCAGTGATATGTGTCAATGATGGACTACTAGGAAGCTTCGAAGTCCTGAGAAATTTAGGCACTGAATGTGGCTATATATGGAAGATCAATTGCTTGCATGTAACAGACAACAGGTGCATGAAGCTGAAAGACTCGCTCTTCAAGTTACCAAAGAAGCAAGAAGTGCTAAAACGTGTGCCAAAAGGAAGCTTGAAGATGAAGAAATGCTGCAGGATGGAGACTACGCTTCAGGAATGTTCTGAGGCACAATTTAATTGGAATCATATCTTCATTCATAGTTTCCTGCAAGTTTTATTTTTAAGAATTCAGGTACAAATATTTCCTACCCCCCCCTCCCCGCTTGAACCATGGACCTTGCCGTTGGTGGGGAGGCTTGCGTGCCTCAGCGATACAGATGGCCGTACCGTAGGTGCAACCACAACGGAGGGGTATCTGTTGAGAGGTCAGACAAACATGTGGTTCCTGAAGAGGGGCAGCAGCCTTTTCAGTAGTTGCAGGGGCAACAGTCTGGATGATTGACTGATCTGGCCTTGTAACATTAACCAAAACGGCCTTGCTGTGCTGGTACTGCGAACGGCTGAAAGCAAGGGGAAACTACAGCCGTAATTTCTCCCGAGGACATGCAGCTTTACTGTATGATTAAATGATGATGGCGTCCTCTTGGGTAAAATATTCCGGAGGTAAAATAGTCCCCCATTCGGATCTCCAGGCGGGGACTACTCAAGAGGACGTCGTTATCAGGAGAAAGAAAACTGGCATTCTACGGATCGGAGCGTGGAATGTCAGATCCCTTAATCGGGCAGGTAGGTTAGAAAATTTAAAAAGGGAAATGGATAGGTTAAAGTTAGATATATTGGGAATTAGTGAAGTTCGGTGGCAGGAGGAACAAGACTTTTGGTCAGGTGATTACAGGGTTATAAATACAAAATCAAATAGGGGTAATGCAGGAGTAGGTTTAATAATGAATAAAAAAATAGGAGTGGCCAAGATAGACACAAAGCCCATGCCTACTACAGTAGTACAAGTTTATATGCCAACTAGCTCTGCAGATGATGAAGAAATTGATGAAATGTATGACGAGATAAAAGAAATTATTCAGGTAGTGAAGGGAGACGAAAATTTAATAGTCATGGGTGACTGGAATTCGTCAGTAGGAAAAGGGAGAGAAGGAAACATAGTAGGTGAATATGGATTGGGGGGAAGAAATGAAAGAGGAAGCCGCCTTGTAGAATTTTGCACAGAGCATAACTTAATCATAGCTAACACTTGGTTCAAGAATCATGAAAGAAGGTTGTATACATGGAAGAATCCTGGAGATACTAAAAGGTATCAGATAGATTACGTAATGGTAAGACAGAGATTTAGGAACCAGGTTTTAAATTGTAAGACATTTCCAGGGGCAGATGTGGATTCTGACCACAATCTATTGGTTATGAACTGCAGATTGAAACTGAAGAAACTGCAAAAAGGAGGGAATTTAAGGAGCTGGGACCTGAATAAACTGAAAGAACCAGAGGTTGTACAGAGTTTCAGGGAGAGCATAAGGGAACAATTGACAAGAATGGGGGAAAGAAATACAGTAGAAGAAGAATGGGTAGCTCTGAGGGATGAAGTAGTGAAGGCAACAGAGGATCAAGTAGGTAAAAAGACGAGGGCTAATAGAAATCCTTGGGTAACAGAAGAAATATTGAATTTAATTGATGAAAGGAGAAAATATAAAAATGCAGTAAATGAAACAGGCAAAAAGGAATACAAACGTCTCAAAAATGAGATCGACAGGAAGTGCAAAATGGCTAAGCAGGGATGGCTAGAGGACAAATGTAAGGATGTGGAGGCTTGTCTCACTAGGGGTAAGATAGATACTGCCTACAGGAAAATTAAAGAGACCTTTGGAGAGAAGAGAACCACTTGTATGAATATCAAGAGCTCAGATGGCAACCCAGTTCTAAGCAAAGAAGGGAAGGCAGAAAGGTGGAAGGAGTTTATAGAAGGTTTATACAAGGGCGATGTACTTGAGGACAATATTATGGAAATGGAAGAGGATGTAGATGAAGATGAAATGGGAGATAAGATACTGCGTGAAGAGTTTGACAGAGTACTGAAAGACCTGAGTCGAAAGAAGGCCCCGGGAGTAGACAACATTCCATTAGAACTACTGATGGCCTTCGGAGAGCCAGTCATGACAAAACTCTACCATCTGGTGAGCAAGATGTATGAGACAGACGAAATACCCACAGACTTCAAGAAGAATATAATAATTCCAATCCCAAAGAAAGCAGGTGTTGACAGATGTGAAAATTACCGAACTATCAGTTTAATAAGTCACAGCTGCAAAATACTAACGCGAATTCTTTACAGACGAATGGAAAAACTGGTAGAAGCGGACCTCGGGGAAGATCAGTTTGGATTCCGTAGAAATGTTAGAACACGTGAGGCAATACTAACCTTACGACTTATCTTAGAAGAAAGATTAAGAAAAGGCAAACCTACGTTTCTAGCATTTGTAGACTTAGAGAAAGCTTTTGACAACGTTAACTGGAATACTCTCTTTCAAATTCTGAAGGTGGCAGGGGTAAAATACAGGGAGCGAAAGGCTATTTACAATTTGTACAGAAACCAGATGGCAGTTATAAGAGTCGAGGGGCATGAAAGGGAAGCAGTGGTTGGGAAAGGAGTGAGACAGGGTTGTAGCCTCTCCCCGATGTTATTCAATCTGTATATTGAGCAAGCAGTAAAGGAAACAAAAGAAAAATTCGGAGTAAGTATTAAAATTCATGGAGAAGAAATAAAAACTTTGAGGTTCGCCGATGACATTGTAATTCTGTCAGAGACAGCAAAGGACTTGGAAGAGCAGTTGAACGGAATGGACAGTGTCTTGAAAGGAGGATATAAGATGAACATCAACAAAAGCAAAACGAGGATAATGGAATGTAGTCAAATTAAATCGGGTGATGCTGAGGGGATTAGATTAGGAAATGAGACACTTAAATTAGTAAAGGAGTTTTGCTATTCAGGGAGTAAAATAACTGATGATGGTCGAAGTAGAGAGGATATAAAATGTAGACTGGCAATGGCAAGGAAATCGTTTCTGAAGAAGAAAAATTTGTTAACATCGAGTATAGATTTAAGTGTCAGGAAGTCGTTTCTGAAAGTATTTGTATGGAGTGTAGCCATGTATGGAAGTGAAACATGGACGATAACCAGTTTGGACAGGAAGAGAATAGAAGCTTTCGAAATGTGGTGCTACAAAAGAATGCTGAAGATTGGATGGGTAGATCACGTAACTAATGAGGAGGTATTGAATAGGATTGGGGAGAAGAGAAGTTTGTGGCACAACTTGACTAGAAGAAGGGATCGGTTGGTAGGACATGTTTTGAGGCATCAAGGGATCACAAATTTAGCATTGGAGGGCGGCGTGGAGGGTAAAAATCGTAGAGGGAGACCAAGAGATCAATATACTAAGCAGATTCAGAAGGATGTAGGTTGCAGTAGGTACTGGGAGATGAAGAAGCTTGCACAGGATAGAGTAGCATGGAGAGCTGCATTAAACCAGTCTCAGGACTGAAGACCACAACAACAACATATTTCCTACAGTTTATAAAGCATTCCTTTAATTTTTTTATGCAACTTGCTATAGTCCATACTTATATAGAAGACCTAAGCTTTATTACAGAAGCAAAATGAGGATAATGGAATGTAGTCGAATTAAGTCGGGTGACGCTGAGGGAATTAGATTTGGAAATGAGACACTTAAAGTAGTAAATTAGTGTTGCTATTTGGGGAGCAAAATAACTGATGATGGTCGAAGTAGAAAGGATATAAAATGTGGCCTTGCAATGCCAAGGAAAGCGTTTCTGGAGAAGAGTGATTTGTTAACATTGAGTGTGGATTTAAGTGTCAGGAAGTCGTTTCTGAAAGTATTTGTATGGAGTGTAGCCATGTATGGAAGAGAAACATGGATGATAAACAGTTTGGACAAGAAGAGAATAGAAGCTTTCGAAATGTGGTGCTACAGATGAATGCTGAAGATTAGATGGGTAGATCACATAACTAATGGGGAGGTATTGAATAGAATTGGAGAGAAGAGAAATTTGTGGCACAACTTGACTAGAAGAAGGGATCGGTTGGTAGGACATGTTATGAGGCATCAAGGGATCACCAATTTAGTATTGGAGGGCAGCGAGGGGGGTAAAAATCGTAGAGGGAGACCAAGAGATGAATACACTAAGCAGATTCAGAAGGATGTAGGCTGCAGTACGTACTGGGAGATGAAGAAGCTTGCACAGGATAGAGTAGTATGGAGAGCTGCATCAAACCAGTCTCAGGACTGAAGACCACAACAACAAGCTTTATTGCAGAATCAAACAAATTATAGAAAAACAACGTTTTTATTAGGAAAAAATTATAAAAATTAAAACGTAAGATGTGATATTTTTTATCCTTGTAATATAGGTGGAATGAAATAGGTCTAGTACCTCAGCCATCATGTGATGCATATCTGGTAAAAATTTAGTCTGCTTCAAATGTATAACATTGGATTAAATGATATCTCAATTTGAGGAAGCATTCTGAAAAAAAAGCATCAGTTTTGTTGAAATTTTTTAATAACACTAAGCACGTATTCAAAATACTTCTGATTTGTTATGAAAGTGTGCTGCATTACCTAATACAATGAAAATATGTAAAAGATATACATTACAAACAGTCCCTGAAAGAAATAGGTGTTGATTTTTACATAATATTGAGCCAGAAAAGTACCCTGTGTCCTTAATCTCAATTGGCTTTGAAATTTGCCTATTATATTTTATTTTGGAGATAGTTTGCATTAGTGTTTGATTTATAATAAAGAAGTTTATTGATATACAATGTTTCTTGGGGGTGCTTTCGTTTAGACCTTCTTTTTTTGCGATGGACTACGAAATGGGACACTTACCAGCGGCTTAAATAAAGGAAGTTAAATTGTTGACATTCATGTATTTCCTCAGTGTAGCAACTAAGATTTTGTGCACTTATGTCTACAATGAAGAGTACCATTTCAACGTAGAAAATAAAAATAATTGTTTTTTTTTATAATCTGTTTGTGGGAGTCGTTGTCTTCAGAATGGTTCTTGAGGCCGTAGGTTTGTTTTAATAGAAACTGAGAAAAACTAGCAATGAGAAAACTAGCAACTGATTATTTTCAGCATTTATTGAGTTTGCAGATGAAAACATTGTCACAACAGCATTTCTTACTTCTGTCATTCCACACCATCTTTTTCCAGAGTACTTCCAAAGCTTTCCAATAGCGAAACAGTTGAATAACAATGAGTGTATAACAACAGCACACTATATCATGCGTTGCAACTCTGACAACTGTGAAGTACAGTTGAGATTAAGACTGAAGCTGAGTAAAATCTACTATAAAAATATTATCCAAATAATTTACATATTTTATAGTGAAGTGAAATAAACGAAGTGCACTGCTGGTTCTTAAAAAGCATATAAATCGTACTTGTGATGGTAACAAGTTTAAATAAAACCCAAATAACAATAAAAGTGTCCAAAATATTTGACACAGAATAGTTGTTTACCTGTTTAAAAACGTATTTTTAAGCATATGACAAAATATTGTGTGACGTTAGATACGTTTTTATAATCAGTAACATGTTACCTAATAAATAATAAAATATTGCTGAGTACCTAATGAATAGATTTGGAAATTCATAGGGGAAAGTAGTCTATATCGTAGCGTCTCTCAAATCGTACTACCACGTTTTTAAATTTACCTGTAGTTCTTACGCACCACATAGCGAGAGAGAGTGATTTGAGAGAGGGAACACTTCCATGATGCTGCCGTCATTTGGTTTCAGAGGTACTGCAGTTAATCTTGTTTTTGCTTTACAAGAAACATGGCGATTTCCATGCACGATTACGTACTTTCCGTAAGAGTTCTGATACTGATGTAAGAAACACAATTACGTTCATATCTGTTACACATAATAAGATATATGTAACTACTCTTGGACATCGTTGTAAATGTAATCCGATCAATTATTTAGCTTAGAGCATGACAAACTCACAAAATGGCACAGTTGCTGAAATCGCACCACCGCTGATTTGCCCAAATAGCACCTGCGCTGTATAGGAATCTTTACTGGCGCGATTTAAGAATCTTAATAAAGAAAGGCATTTAGGCTAAATTTTTTAACAATTTGTCATGCCCAGTATTTCCAAGCTAAGAAAAATAATTTCTGCGAAGATCGTGAAAATTGACGTTTCGTGTTACGTATAACATGTTTCCCCTTCTTTTCTACAGACTCCCATTAAGAAGACTGGGAGGCAATGTGGGAAGTAGTTTCTCGAAAATACTGTACGTGGAATGAAGGATTTTAAAGAACGGAAATTTCGAAAAGTGCGAAATAGCAAAGAAAACGTTTCTAAAGCATATTCGAGGGAAGTTACTGGGGCAGTCAACCGTGGCAGCGATGGGGCAGTCATTGGGAGACAAACAGCATTACCACTTTCAGCTGAAGAAGAACTTTTAGTGTCGATTTAGAGTTTGACGATATCGTGTTCGGTATTACGATAACTGACGTCAGGAAACTGTCTTTCCAAACGCTTGAGGCTAATAGCCATCTTGACAATCCATTGAGCAAACAGAAAAAAAGGCTGGTAAGAAATGGTTCTACACTTTTGTGAAAAGTTATCACACACTATCTTTACGGCAGCTTGAAAATATGTCTGTTGCTACGGCTAGAGGTTTTAACAAAGAAAATGTGAACAATCTTTTTCGAAATTTTGCAAAAAGTTGTAGGCGAGCATAAACTAAATGGACTGAGGATTTTGATGTTGACGAAACGGGTTTCTCAACTGCACAAAAGTAATCACCTAAGGCACAGAATGGGAGACGTCAATTGGGTAGTGTTTCTTGCACAGTAAGAGGAACTAACAACACAATAGTTTACTGACTGTACGAGTGCTAGTGGCAATTATATGTCCCCCCCCCCCTGCCCAATGATAATATTTAAGAGGCTTAGGATGCATTCTTCCTTGAAAACTGCCGCGCCAAAAGGTTCTCTTGTTGTAATATCCGACGCTGGTTATATTAATAGTGAGCTCTTTATTAAATGGCTGGAACATTTCATCGCTTGTGTCAAAGCAGCAGCAGAAAAAAACCTTTCTTGTGTCGGATGGCCCCTCGACAGACTCCAAGAATCTCAAGCTATTAAACTGGCAAGATCACATGGTGTTTCACTCTTACAACTCCTGGGGCACACAAATCGCTGTTTGCGACCCCTCGATGTGGCAACATTCAAGCCAACGCAAACCTGTTATGAAGAAGCACCACCGGCCGAAGTGGCCGTGCGGTTCTAGGCGCTGCAGTCTGGAACCGCGTGACCGCTACGGTCGCAGGTTCGAATCCTGCCTCGGGCATGGATGTGTGTGATGTCCTTAGGTTAGTTAGGTTTAACTAGTTCTAAGTTCTAGGGGACTAATGACCTCAGAAGTTGAGTCCCATAGTGCTCAGAGCCATTTGAAGAAGCACCATTTAAATGGCTGCGAACTAATGAGCCACATGTTACTCAGTTTGAGATTTGTTCTGTGCTTTCCGAAGCGTACAGCCGAGCAGCAACCTTTAGCAATGCAATGATTGGTTTCAGACCCACTGGAATCTAGCTTGTAGCTAGAAATTTATTCTCCGATGCTGACTTCGTTGCAGAAAAGCAGCCCACATCAATCTGAAGAGACGCCAATATGACTAACTATTCCCAATGCCAATGCTGAGAATGGGCCTCAAGAAGCTAAAGTAGGCCTTTCCAAACTAGCACTATAAAAGTACCACAGCCACTACAAATTAGCCGTTAAAGGAGCCTTGTTGTGACCATGATCTAAGTCATTTGCAAAAATCGGTTATCTAACAAAAAAAAAGATTACAGAAAAGTGATCAGAAGGCTGAATGTTGACTTCAAGCCCATATAAGAACATATTACAAGAGATTAGGGACAAAAAACCTCTTCAGGTTGAAAAAAAAAATAATAATAATAATAAAAATAAAATAAAATAAAATAAAATAAATAAATAAATAAATAAATAAATAAATAAAATAAAAAATGTTGAAATCAATTGATGACCCTGGAACATCAACAGAAAGAAGCACAAAGAAGCAGAATATCAACGAAAATGTGATTTGTTCATCGCCATCATATCTTGAAAATGCTCCAGTTGAAATTGCTATAGATGACGGCTTTGCTTCATTTGTGAGGAAAGTGTGATGGAGGATATGGTGCAATGCACAGTCTGTAGAAAATGGGCTTATGAAACCTGTATTGGCGTTTTAAAACACGAAATGACCGTTCAGTGTCAGCTTTGTGCATAAGCTACACACTGGACCTAGACAATGCAAAACGTATTTCCTTGCTTTCAGTAACAATAAGGTACCATTTTGAATATGGTTAAGGCATTTGTATGCGATATTCAGTGAAATATGTAGCTAATTACTATGAAGTATACCCTTATTTCGAAAAAACAAATTTTCGACAAAAAAGTTGTGTAATGGTAGGATTGTGTGTTATTTCGGTACTCTCTGGTGCAATTTAGGAAACCAGTAGACTAAAAATTGCACCAATTGCAGAGTTTTAGAAAAATGGCAAAAATAAGTAGCACCTATAATATATATTATTTTTATTGAAAGCTGTAGAGTCCCCATCGCCTAGGTACTTCGTATATCTAATGTTATAAACGGGAACCGACCTCTGAAATATTTTTAGAACTCCATCATAATTCTGAAAACACTGATGTTCAGTATGTGCTTCAGTGTTAACATGGCAGGTGTGGCAGTACTTATATGAGCATTCAACATCAACAACTTTCCCATTCTCCAGAGCCGGCCGCGGTGGTCTCGCGGTTCTAGGCGCTCAGTCCGGAATCGCGAGACTGCTACGGTCGCAGGTTCGAATCCTGCCTCGGGCATGGGTGTGTGTGATGTCCTTAGGTTAGTTAGGTTTAAGTAGTTCTAAGTTCTAGGGGACTGATGACCACAGCTGTTAAGTCCCATAGTGCTCAGAGCCATTCCATTCTCCAGAGAAGTAGCACTTACGACACCATTCAAGGAACGATGTCCTCGACATTGTCATGTCCCATCAAGTGCAACAGCAATGTCCCTGGTTCCACTAATATTTACAGTTTCTTCTGCTGCACGTTTCATAGATGCTTTAGACACAAGCGTCAAGGCACCTAAAAGTATTTTTATGTACTTGCTGAGCCTACTGGGAGGAGGAGGAAGGTCCATCAAACCACAAAAAGTTTGAACAGCCTTTTTACCTTCTCCTGTTGCATGCATTGCATACACTAACTTCAAATTCACATTATATGAATTATGCACAATGTTCAAAGTTATTTTCGAGGTAGATTTATTGCAGGATCTACACAGGACGACTAATTTTGACGATAAACCCATCCTGCTACTTTGTTGTTCAGTTATTTCCAGACTGCCTACATCAGCACATTGTTTACATTTCGTCACTTCCTTTATCGAAGAAGATAAGGTGCCCACATCAACAACAACAACTCCATTACAAACAGCGTCATTGTTAACACAAAAATTTGAATCACCAGGATGTGTGCCATGTGGGAGTTTTTTCCCTGAAGAACTGATACATAGGTTACTTTCAACAGTGTGACTTGCTTTGTTTGTGAACTGGTTACCACGGAATTTCCTTTTAACTAAGCTCTATTAGAGCAGAATTTCAATTTTAATGATGGTACAATGTTACACTGTCATTCAGGATAGCTTTAGACCAGTCTTAAAAAACAAAGAATTTTTCCTATACCTAATGCTCTGGGCAAATTTAGATCGTACCAGAAGAAAATCGGGTACTAACAAGAAGTAAAAACATACAGTGCTAATTCAGTACTGCAGGTTTACTTTCAAATACCAAGATATTTGTATCGACGTGGCGTTGTTCAACTTAAATCACAATCGCCAGATGCTCTCTTCATATCCAACGCAATTACAGGATAATCACAAGTCTACAGGGTTGCAGGAAGTTGGAAAGACAACTGAAATACTAACTAGAAATCACAGATGCAATGAAACTGTTACTTCTAGTGCAAAATAATGCCAGTAGGTGGAGCAGCAGAAATTTGAAACAAAAGTTGTAAGTAGTACAAGTATACCCTGACTGGTAAAAAGTTACCCTGATTGACTGAAGATAAAGGGATCTGTTTAGGTCCAAAGAAGAGTTTGAAGGTGTAGTGCCTAGCATCCTCTTACAACTTGGCCAAAGATAAGAAAGAAGCTCTAATAAGGCGCGAAAAACAACACGAGACAGAATAACAACAATACTCTTGATCTGCTACGAAAAAACAGAATACAGGGAACACAGACACGGTGGAGATACTCGTATGTATACAACGATCGGAAAAATCAAACGAATAGATAAAATGAAGTGTCTTGGTGAATGGACCCTACCGAATGGGCTAGATAAAAAAGCAAACAAAGGACGAGCGAGAATGAAATAGCATGCAGTTCAGTACAGAAGACGTAGTCAGTACAGAAGACATAAAACAAAAGGACAGTCTCCTACAACGCAAAGATTTGGTATTAGACGACGATTGTTAGGGCTGACTAATACTGAATAAGAACGAAGAAATTGAAGAACTAGAGAAGAAGGAAATAAAAATTTTAAGGAAGATGATCAACCCGCATGGTACATGAAAAAGAGCAAAAATGAAGATCTGTATAAACAGGTTGAGAAGATCACAGACACTTAGCAAGACAAGGCCGAAGTTTTATGGATACCTCTCCCGAATGAGTGATTGCAGTGTGACAAAGAAAATGTTCAGGTCGTACATCACCAAACTAAAAGCGACCGCAAAGTGAGCTGAGGATATAAGAAAGGACATGGAGAAAGAAGGGGCATAGTCAGAAAGAGATGTGGGATAGAGAGGTGTAACGAATGAAGACTGACAACTTCAAGGGGTTCCAGAAAAACAAAAGTGCGAGGTCCAGGACCATCAGGACAGAGGAAAGGAGGTGGAACGTCAGTGAAAGAATGAAGAGATTCTGGGAGTAAAATAAAAGACTAATCAGGAAACTAATCGTTTCTCTGGTCCAAAGTCGTCTGAAGTTGAATAAAAGAGTAGATGTATTCAGTAAATGCTTCAGGCCTCTCTTAAGGAGAGTACTTTATTGGTAGACAATCATTCTGGCTGCTGACAAATTACTGAAAATGTGTTGCTGTGTAGTAATCACTTTTTGGACCAAAACAAGCGATTTTAAATCGGTATGTAGATTGTTCTTATGTATAATACTGATTTCATGAACTGAGCTGTTGATTTAAAGAAGTGATATTTTACTTATGACAAATTTCGCTTACGAATAACTGTATTTTGAAGCAGCAATCAGCAAGAGTGCATCTATTACCTGAGTTAGGTGAAGGGTAGCAGCTCATCTCTAGTTTCGTGATGAATGACTGGATAGTAACGAGATTTCACGACAAACGGCATGGGGTTTTCCTGATTGTACTACGGGTGTACTACGGGTTCATTATACTTCCCAGCTATCTTCAAACTCATATTGAATTAATACATCTGTCCGTTTGGCTGGGCAAGATACGAATTCAGTATGCGAAGTTTTTTTGTTCCCTAGATGGCGGGGGGTGGGGGGTGGGGGGAGGGGGGCTACTGCCCTTCCTTATCTCTCGATGGGTACGCCATTGATAGTTAGTATTCCCAATACATTGAACACACCGATGCAGGACGTTCACACCATCAGCAGTTTATATTACACGCTTTTTAACTCGGGGAACCTTTAGCCTGGCTTGATGAGCCCCTACAATACTCATTTGATGGAACAAAGGTAAGCAAAGCACGCCAGCTCCTTTTTTTAATGTTGACATCACCTACACATAAATTGCGGTAATCGTTAGTATGTCTAGGCGTCGTCTATACCCTCTGAAACCTTGTGATTCGCGGTAACGATGCGGATGAGTCGCAGACCCACTGTTATTAGGGAGGCCGGAAAGTAATGTCGGTACTGCGCATGTCGAAATTTGTTTGTCAATTATCAGTTCACTGCGTACTTCAAAGTCGTATCAAAGAAATTTTAAGGTTAGAGTGGCTTGTTTACCCGTAACTAATTAAATCTTAAACTTGTTTCTGGAATTTACGATCAACTGGCCAGCCAAATACCAGAAGAAGTGCATATCCGTCGTCATATACCTTTTGAGTTTCGCAAGGATAGTAATGCGAAGTTGCTACCATAGACATCTGCGATGTTTCTCCAAGTTCATTAGGCGATCGCAACTGTCAAAGGTGGTTTTCTAAGATCAGATCCGGTGGTTTTGATCTTACCGACTCGTTTCAATCAAGAAGACCAGAAACTTTAGATAATAACACGTTAAGGTCGCAAATCCTTGTCAGGCAACTGACGAACTGTCAGACACTCTTAACCAACTTTGTTCGACCTTCCAGGAGCATTTGCAGCAGATTGGTAAAGACAAACAAAGTTAACCGATCCACTACACGCAACTTACTTCTGCAGTGACACAATACTGGAGGAATTAGAATTATATATTAGTACCTTCAGCTGCTAACGGGCGTTGATATATATCAACGGGGACAGGTGAAAATGTGTGCCCCAACCGGAACTCGAACCCGGGATCTCCTGCTTACATGGCAGACGCTCTATCCATCTTTTTTTTCCTTTTTTTTTTAAAATCTCATTTTGTTCGTTTTCGTTCGTTGTATTTGCTCTGGGCGGACGTCGAAAGACACCCGTTTCAGTTCGTTGTCGATCCATTAACTCAGTTTTTTTATTACAGAGGGCAGCTAGCCCTCTGACCGAACACGCTGAGCTACCGTGCCGGCTGAATCTCATTTTGTTCGGTTTTGATCGTTGCATCTGCTCGGGGCGGACGTCGTAAGACATCCGTTTAAGTTCGTTGTTGATCTATTAACTCAGTTTTTTTTATTACAGAGGGCGCTAACCCTCTGACCGAACACGCTGAGCTACCGTGCCGGCTGTCCATCTGAGCTGCTGAGGGCACAGAGGATAGAGCGACTGCAGGGACTATCTCGCGCACGCCTCCCGCGAGACCCACATTCTGACCTTATAAGTCCACGCACTACATTCGTAGTGTCCCTACCCAACACACTCATTACTCGTGGAAGACATTCTTACCAAATCCCGTAAGAGTTCGGGCAATATGTGTGCATTCGCACAGAATAAGAAGGTCATGGCCGGTATTGCCAGAACTATGTACTTATATGGTGAGAATGTGTGTCTCGCGGGAGGCGTGCGCGAGATAGTCCCTGCAGTCGCGCTATACTCTGTGCCCTCGGTGGCTCAGATGGATAGAGCGTCTGCCAAGTAAGCAGAAGATCCTGATTTCAAGTCCCGGTCGGGGCACACATTTTCATCTGTCCCTATTGATATACGTCAACGCCCTTCAGCAGCTGAAGGTATTACTATATAATTCTAATTTCGTTCTAGACGGCTGCAGGTCACCAGTGGTGTCTTTTCTTTCGGACATGTCAGAAAGAACAGACACCGTATCCATATAAGTATATATCCACACAATACAGAAGTGTTGTTATCGCTTCATCACTGGAGATGAAAAATGGGTCCTCTATGGTAATCTAAAACGCAAAAGCCAACCGCTATTTCCGAATGAATTCGCCATCAAGTACAGCTAAGCCAGGTTTACATACAAAAAGGGGCTTTTGTGTGTTCCGCGTACTCATGGGGTTGTTCATTTTGAAGTGCTGAAACCTGGACAAATTGTGAATGCAGACCTTTGCTGTCAGCAACTGGATAGAGTAAATCAATCTTTGATTGAAAAGTGCTCACTGATTGCCAACAGAAAAGGCATTGTTCTACGACACGATAATGCAAGACTATACTGCGCAAGACGAGCCCTAAAAAAAAATCAATGACCTAGGGTGGGAGGTATTTCCCCACCCATCACACTCGCCCGATACAGCGCCATCGGTTTTCCATTTATTCCGATCGCTACAATATTTTCTAGGCGGCAAAAAAATGTGAAAATGTGGTTGATGTCCTTAATGCCGTCACCACATATTTTGCTTAAAACCATTGATTGATTAAAAGTAAAAACTCGTTAACAATTAAAACAAAAGGATCCGGATAAGTGCGAGTAGAAGTTGCGAAACAGAGGGTTCCGTACAAACTTTGCATAGTGATAGTTCATCCTTCTCGGGAATCGTGAATCTCTGCGACTTTTGTCTGTTGTTGATATCGATACAAGCAACACATACGTCTACCCACTCCTGAAGAAAAGATGTCTTAACAGGAAAGACAGTCGGATAAAAAGAGACAACAAAAAGTTTTTTCGTGTAATGTAATTACAAAGTGACAGTTCTTGGATTTGTTTTTCCTTTACCTTTACTGTGAAACATTGCTTCTGACCGAATAACATGCTTCTAGGTTAACGGGAAGAACATTATAGGATTTGACGGGTAATTTTGTAGGTATCAAAATTTGTGACATAAGTGGCCGTATCTTTTGACTGCATTGACTTAGAAGCTTCAATGTTTTACACTGGCAAGAGACCTTAGATCTTAGTATGTGATATAAACTTGATATGTCAAACGGTCTCTGAGAAAAGGTGGTCTTCAGAGATTGACAGGCAGACAGTGGGATAACAAATGACAAAAAAGAATATTTTTTTCGTGTGATATTATTACAAATTAACATTTTTGGATTTTTTGTGTACTTATACTGTGAAATCTTGCTTCTTGCCAAATTTCGTGATCTGGTTCAATGGGAAACACCCTGTAGGTTTTGGTCAGTGAGTTTGCGAGTATCAGAATTTGTGACACAAATGGCCGCATCTTTCGACTGCAGTGACTTAGAAGTTTCGATGTTTTACACGCCCGAGGGACCGTAGACCTTAAAATGTGACAGAAATTTCAAGTTGATGTCTACCAGTTCGTGACAAAAAGGGTTTTTACCCTCGGAAAGACAGACAGTCGCCAAAATCGTCCTACAACGGTTCCATTTTTACCGACTGAGGTTCCGTAACCTAAAAGCGACATTTCTTTCTGGTCCCCCAAATAGTTTCTTTGGTTGTGCCTATGACGTCACAGGCTGGGCGTATGGATTAGCAAACCGAAGCGTGGCGACCACGCTTCGCCGAAGGCGGCAACAGCGACGCTGAAGCACCATGGGCTGCACGTTTTCAATGTTCGACTGCGCTCTCTGTCCGAAGCGCGAGCAACTGCTCGAAGACGGTGCCATCTGGTTCTCGGACCTTGCGGCGCTGGAAGCTACGGAGACATCTTCCCCTGGAGAGGCCGCAATGACAGACACGGACGCGCCTACTGCCTCCCCGGCCAGCAGTGCGCCGGCTGGTCGTGGACGCGTAGTCACGTTTGCGCCGGACCTCGTGACTGTGTTTACGACAGCCCCGCTGGATGGACCGACGCCGGAAATCGAAGTGGTGGCGGACTTGCCGGAACCTTGCGCTGCTTACAGAGACCCCCTCTGTCTCCTCCCATCGGAGGTACTCATCAGAATCTTCAGGTTTGTGACAGTACTAAATCGTGGACACACGGCACGTTATGCAGTCAAATATTGTTGCGTAAAAAAGAAAAAGAATCGCCTGGCAATCCCAAACCGGAGCTTAACATGAACGTAAATAGCATAGTTCTAACCTTTAGCTCACATCGCTTTGTAGGGTTTCATCGTTAGAGGATCATTAATACTCCGTAAGACTATATGAAGATGTTCGTGTTAATCAATTGGTTCATTTTATTTCCCTGTAAGACACAGCCAGTTATACTATACCCAGTCTGTTGGTTTTTTTTTTTTCTTCGGGCAAGTATCACAGATGTAAAAGATTTCTGAACTGACGAAATTTTCCACTGTTGACTGTTACCGGCTATAATGGCATTTTCAGACGCTAACTGAGGTGGCCGGACACGATTCTGACTAATACGTCCGGCCACCAGCATATGGCAAGCTATCGCAAAAGTAGCTTGTAAGTATTGGTTCGCCAAAAAACTGGTGGCGCAACTGCTTGATGGCTAATGCTCGTGCACGTAAACTAAGGCTTCAAAATGGCACAATAGCCGAAATTTGCCAGTATAGGAAAAATAATTAATCGAATGCAGAAAACAGATGGTTCTTCTCTGTTCCCTTCAGGTCAATGCTGCATCTTGACTACTAATATGTTGGTCAAATACTAGATCACTTCTTTTTGTTCCGTAATGCAAGTTCGTCACCTACAAAAAACGTGTTTTCATCTTTTTCCTCTACGGTAGTCTGAAGAATTTTAACACAATCGCCCTCTATGAGACAAGCTCGGTTGGGGTTTGTCCGTCGATGTAGAGGTAGTTAGACAGACCGCGAGCTCGGACTGAAAAAAGGATTTTTTCGTTAATGAGCAGTACTGACATCCATTGGTACTTTCAGAAACTCGGAAAACATAATGCGTCTTTTTCACTTCCGTCGATTTTCTGTCAAAGCACAAGCTGACCAGAGCACAGAGAGATAAGGAAACAGTTGTCTAAATTTCTTCTACCGTACGTTTAAGTATGAACTGCATTACCTATGTTATATCGTTGAAGCATTTAAGCAACAGTGTTTTTCCGTGAGTAGAATGAGTGTATAAATTGAGTTTTCAAAACAAAAAGCCTTTTGCGTGCTGTACATGAATTTTATTTGCTCATCCAGACGCATTACGACTTATTTACAAGGCATCTTCAGTCGGTATCCTGAAATATTAAAGGATATTTCTCTTGCACATATATAGCTTTTAGACTTGAAACAGTTCATGGAAGTTTTTACAACGATTTTAAGTCTGTAAAGTATATGTGCAAGCGAAATATTTCAGGACACCCACTGAAGATGCGTTGTAATTAAGGCCTCTTCTCGACGCGTAAGAACCACTTTCATACAACTGCGAAAATAGCCATCCCAAGAACTTGTTAAAATGGGTATAGTTTCTCTATAAGGCAGTAGCGATTGGTAGCATCTTTTGTCCCGTGGAGCCGCGCGGAGAGAGAGGCGCCATGTCACGGATTGTGTGGACCCTCCCGCCGGAGGTTACAGTCCTCCCGTGTGTGTGTGTGTGTGTGTGTGTGTGTGTGTGTGTGTGTGTGTGTGTGTGTGTGTGTGTGTTTTAGCATAAAGTTCGTTTAGGTAGTGTCGGTCTAGGGACCGATGACCTCAGCAGTTTGGTCCCTTAGGAATTCACACACTCGTCAAACTTACCCTTTCGATCATAAAGTATTTGTAGTGCTTCTTGCGGATACTAAACGTAATACTCGCAAATAGAGGGATTTGTAACAATTTTTATTTTCTTTAATCTTTTTGTCGCTGGATGTGCACATAGCACTCGTATAAGCAAAAGACCAAAGCAACACAATAAGACCTACAGATTCGAAGAAACTAACGCAACTCCTGTTACGGATCAAAAATCATGCGTAACTTAGTTTCTTGCGCAAGTAAGATTGATAACACGAAAATGATTGCACAGTATTTCCGAAATATGAAAGAAAAACTGTCGTCCTTGGTGAATTTTCTTTTACGGGCATTTGGCCGTGGTCCAACTGTCTGACGTAGCGTCTCTTAATGCTGGAGACATCATCAAAGTTTATAAAGGCACGACAGCAATTTCAAACGTAACCAAATTTGAAACTGCTATCCAAGTGTTTACAGCTTCTGACGATGTCTACAGCATTAGGAGACGACACGTTAGGCAGGAATATGCCTCGGACCACGACCAAAATGCCCGCAGGAGAAAATTCACCAAGAACGCAAATACGGCCGTCCAAGTTTGGACTGTGAAATGTTTTGATCGATGGGTACTCCACGCTGATTGCCTGGTACGGCTCCGAAACACAGTATACAGTACAGTAGACAGCGATGTTCTAGAGGCATTCGAGGAACAAGTCATTAATACCGAATTAGCCTAACATATAAGCGTAAACATCGACAGAATTTTTGTTTGCTACCAATCATCTTGCTTTTCCATTATATCTCCCTCTGTGGTCCATATGTCGTGGTACATGTAGACAGGAAAATCCTCCTTCCACCTTTCGCAGTTTTTCCTGTCCCATTCGCGAGCTTCGTGGAGGAATTAAGACTGTCGGTACTGGTACGACTAAAAGTCCTAATTTAATGTTACCGTCGAGGTAGTTTGGTAAATCAGTGACATCTGAAAGCAGAAAAATATCTCAAGAAATCGTTTACGTGATGTACAACATGTTCATCATAAGTGTCACTCTGGGCCAGGTCTCTCTCCTGTAATGATCATACAAATCGTTCATCTGTTTCGAATCTGCTCTCATTCGTTAATACAGCTTGTAAGCGTATCAAGCTAGATAATCAAAATTCGATATGTGATCTCTGCAAACTACCCACTAAATGAATAGAATTGTACTTTCATCAAAACATGTCTGCGTCACTTACGGACAAATATATTACGTTCGTGTATTAGTTCGTAGATTTTTTGTTTTGCATGTCGGGTTCATTTGTCGTCATTTTTATTTATCGTTCACATGTGTTAATTGAGTTTACATATTGCCATTGTCATTTGGAGATAATGGCGCTGTGAACGTTAGAAAATGGAGTGCCAACTGGATAAATCGGAACATTTCCGACGTATTCCTCTGTGTTCAGTGGAGTGACAGCAGCGGACGCAGTCAGAAACATTTGCGCCATTAATGGGGAAAATTCCATTAGACAGAGCGCGGTAAGGAAGTAGCTTTAAGGAAGATCGTTTTGACATTACTCTCAATGTTCAGGAAGACCTTCGGGATTAGATGATGGTTTATTCGTTTATCCAAAATGATCGGACAGTACACTCGAACTCGCAAATGTGAACTGTGATAATCCCACCACTGTGCGACATTTGAATGCAACGAGGACGGTTCAGAAATCGGGTGCAGGAGTACCACATGCTCTAAGCCAAAAGTGCAATCAACGGGTGCCGTATGTGCATCTCTACTTCAATTGGATCGTGAATAACACCGACCGCTCCTATAACCTGTATCGTTACTGGTGACGAGGAATGGTGTCGTTATATGGAAACAAAGTAATGGTTGAGCCCCAACAAAGCAGCAACTCCCCGTTCCGACCTGCGCGCATCCAGAGTAGACTATGCGCGTCTGATGGAACAGCGACGGTGTGGTGTATAAGGAATTGCTTCCTAGAGGTGTAACCACCACTGCTGACATTTGTCAAAAACTGAAACGTCTTGCAGCACAATCCAAGAACGACCTGGAAGACAGCATTAAGTGAAGCTACTCCATGACAACGGCCTCCCCCGTTCTGCTAGACACCCACAAAAAAAAAAAAAAAAAAAATTGTTCAGGAGCTGGGTTGGGAAGTAATTCCTCTCACCTTATTCACTTGATCTTGAGCGCTGAGATTCCATGTTTTCCACTTTGTCGAAGAACCTTCGAGGAACTCTTTCCGGATAAAAATGCACTCCGAACACAGATCGACGAGTTCTTCGCCTCAAAAGCACGTGATTTCTACAGTAGCGGAATCGAAAAGTCGTCTCGCCTTTGGCAGATTGTTGCAAATAGTGAATATATTATTGACTAATGTATGTTATGTGTGTGTTGGGTTTATTAAACTAACCGGAAAATGCTACGAACGTGCGCACCAATCTAATATATTGTCGTTCCAAATTAAATCGCCTGAGTTGGAAACTTCCTTATGATAAACTGTTTCTGATGATTGACAGTGTAATTAGATTATGTGGTCTTTGCTTGCATTTTTGGTGCTGCTGGTTTCTTTGCACGGCGTGTTTCTTCAGTAAGTGGTCTAGTGCAATGCGGTTCTAGTGCAAAGGAGAATTTAGTAGATGCCTTGTGGAAAAATTTTAACGTCAGGTTTAGGGCGGCAGTTTCCAACTTCAGTAGATTGAATTTTCTTGTCACGCTGTTTACAACTGTCTGCTTACGATCATAATATAAAAAAAAATTGTGATCATGTACAGTCAAACCGCTAGTTTGAAGTGCTTTCGATAAATGTGAATAGTTAAATTGTACTTACTAATTGTTGTATATTACCTTACTTTCATTCCTAGTTTCTAAGTACTTCGTTCAGCTGACGTCTCTGTTCAGGTCCTAAAATAGTTTAGTGCCTCTAATCGGAATTTATTACTGATCGTATATGGCTGATAGATGAGTGATCACTTCACGGGTTCAAATCCAGTTGAGATCGAAGATTTTCACTTAATTCAAAATGAACTAAACGCCCTGTTGTGTTCTACTACAGTCTCTAAAATACAAAAAAAATATTAATTCACTGTACTCATAGCAATATTTGATACTAGATTTTGCTTCAGAACTGTTTAGTTTCGTAGGAACCGAAACAAGACTGACGGGAAAGTGACCGCTGTTTTTAACATGGCAGATAGTTCTGTTTCTTGACTTCTCACAGTTGTGGCATTAATTTTGTGTCGGACGGCTGGTACTTTTACAAATGTCAGAACTCCGACCAGATACATTCCTGGTGCATTATAACAACTGTATTGCCCATTTACAAATAATTTAACAATTTACACTTATTTTTCGCTGAGAGGGGCAAGATCGGTATGGGACGAGGCCGGCTGTATGAGTTGGTTACCCGGTCACAGGCAGCTAAACCGTAAAACTTTGAACAGCAGTGTCTACCAGAGTGCTGAGACGATACGGGTACTCCTTTACTCGAACAGGGTGAATTATAAACTAAACATGTTTCTTAGCAAAGTTTTCAAGTTGAGTTTTTCATCAGCCTATTGCGAAATACGGGCAATGGAAGTGATTGCTGGTATATCTGTAAAATGGAATGGCACTAGTGCAGTAGCCTCTATACCAGAAACAAGAGCAAAACATTATACAAGTCGCGCATTTTTGGGTCACAGTACAAACATCGTCACTCCAATTTTATTGGCACCCTCAAGCAAGTCGTGCAACTATCTCAGAGGTATTCATGATCATCATTTTCTGCCACGCCTATGGATGTGCACAGTTTCGGCACATTTAACCTAGACTATTACCCGAGGTGAGATTCGTAACCTCAAAGCCTGCTGGCAGCGGAAGCCAGCAGCTGTTTGTTATACTCGTCATGTTGTAGGAAAAGTTTTATACTTCTCGTAAGTACAGACGAAAATACAGGAAAAAGACATCTCCCACATTGTTCGTGTAAATGAGATGTACCTCATTTATTGCTTATGCATTTCTTTAGTTAGTCATGGACAGAAGAAAGAAATAAATTGCGTAAATTTATTATTTTAATGTAAGAGTGCATCTTCCAATTATCAGTGGAAGGCATACCACCAATGTTCAGATCAGTACAGGATAACTTTGTCGTATCTGAATAGCAAACAGCGGGCTACGCCCGCAAGAATCAGACCGCTGAACAAATGAGCTGGGAAGACGGCTATAAATTTCTCAATCAAGAAGTTTGGCTTTGAATGCACTGTTCCTGAAAGCACTCAGTATTTACACATAGGCTTGTCTTGCGTAAACAACCATCCCCGCGTTGTTTGCAGAGCCTCACGAACACAGCTCACATCCCACATTCTGGTGGAATAGTCCCTCCTCATGGCTATCCATGCTAAGCCGGGTCTTAGAGATTCTTTGTCTTATTATTGGCGGACGACATAACCAGCCGAAATGATTCTTTATTTTCTCTGAGGGAATTATTTTTCTCTGACATAGTCTGAAATTACTTTTGGGGTTGGGTCTGGGATGTCTCACACCAAACGATGGGTTTGGGAAACCCTTGAGCTTACCTTTTCTGCCAACTGCATTGGTAACACCTCTTTTGTTGTCAATTGCTTTCAGATGCAGTTAGCCATTTCTTCTGCCATGCCCTATTTTACATTTTTGGGTAGTATTCCAATGAAGGAAAGACTGAGTTATACTCGATACTATCTGCTGACGAAAGAAGAATTGAGCAGGTTCTGAGGCGGACGGACCTGAGACCATCTTAATCAGGTAGTGTCGGACGGCTGTGGGAGTGCAGTGCATAGTCCAGGGGACGCTCGCCTGGCCCCCTCCACCTACCGACCTTATTATTTCTCTGGCCTGATATTATTTTCGTCTGCCTCCATAGCTGAGTGGTAACTGAATACCATGCAGAGTACCCAGTTCAATTCCTGGTACTGTAAGGGAGTTTTCCTTGGTGGGAGGCCTGGTGTGGGATGACACAATTCATGATACTTTACTGGCCTCATTCAGATAGCATTTTATGTATATAGACTGAAGGAGAGGGTGAAAAGTTCTTACTAAGGCCTGGAATCGAACCCAGGTTGCCTGCTCAGTACCCCCCAGGGGGTCCACAACTCTTTTGTGGATACGTGCGTGGCGAGCATGGTGCCCCGAGCCATTGCAGCCTTCTTTCTCTCCCGGGCTGCATTTCTTTTCCCTTCCCCTCCTTTCCCCTCCATGCTCCTTTCCCCTCGCCCTCTTCTCTCCCTCTATTGGTGTCCTTGCTTATGTTGGCCCCGCTATCCTCCTGGTTCTGTTGGTTTTACACTCCGGCTTTGTTGCGTAATCATCTCCTCCTTTTGCCATTCCTTGGTCCCCCTCTGGGGTTTGACCTCCATTACAAAATTTCTCCTCCGTAGTGTGAGCCATTTGGGGAAGAGCACCTTACCTAGTGTCTCCGACGTGCGCCCTCCTAGTACATTCCACCTTTTTTTTTTCACGTCGTTGTCTGATGCTAGGGTGCATAGCCAGCACGGTAGCCAGCCCGTGTGGTGGGGTCGCTATGTACCCTTTTGGTTGAGCCCCCTGAACACACAGGGATCACATTTCTGATACCTGAGCTGTGACCACCTCATGCATGCCTTGGAGTGGTTGCTGTGGTTGCTTGTCATCCTGGAGCATCGGAACTCCCGGCAATGGCCGCCGTGCCAGATGGCCCTTGCTGTGGCTGGGTGGCGCCCATGAGGAGAGCCCCTGATCGGAGTGGGTGGTATCAGGGCGGACGCTATGCAAATGAAACGCATGCAGGTCCAAAACTCTGGCCGTTCTTCTGCAGCCGTCTCTCTGTGTGGAACTTATTCCTCAAGTGCTGCTTCTCTTGCCCCTTCGGCCTTGCCTTCCATGGCTACCCCCTGGGAAGAGGGTCAGGCCCGTAGTCTAGGGGCAAAACCTTTCCCCCGTTATCTAGTTTGCAGCAGGACTCATGGAGATACTTTCACCAGTGTCAAACCTTTATTCTTTGTGGAACACATTGAAGACAAGTTTGGCGAAGTGGACTCCCTGAGCAAGATGCGGTCGGGTTTGTTGCTGATAAAAACTGCTTCAGCTGCCCAATCTGCGGCCCTTCGTGCCTGTACCCATCTTGGCACAATTCCTGTGTCCATTACCCCTCACCAGTCTCTAAATATGGTACAAGGTGTGATTTTTCAAAGGGCCTCATCCTTCAAACTGATGAACTTCGGGACAATCTCGGACGGCGGGGTGTTCACTTTGTTTGGCGTGTTCAGAATGGTCCTAAAGATAATCGTATTGATACTGGTGCCTTTATCGTGGCCTTGGAAGGGGATACCCTCCCTGAGAAAGTTAAGATTGTGGTCTATCGCTGTGATGTGAAGCTGTACATCCCACCTCCTATGAGGTGTTTTAAGTGCTTGCGTTTTGGCCACATGTCTTCTTGCTGTTCCCAGACCCCTCTCTGTGGTGACTGTGGACGTCCACTCCATGAGGGGAGTCTCTGTGTTCCCCCTCCTGTATGTGTAAATTGTCATGGTAGTCATTCTCCACGTTCACCAGATTGCCCAGTATATAAGAAAGAAAAAAAAGATACAGGAGTATAAGTCCCTCGATCGTTTAACCTACACAGAGGCCCGTAAGAAATATGCACGACTGCACCCGGTGTCCATGACATCTAGTTACGCCTTGGTTACATCTTCACCCCTTCCTCCCCCTTCCTTACCCCCATCCTGGACCCCTTTCCTCCCCCCCACCCCTGTGGCTCCCGTTCCTTCTCCTATGGGTGCTGCTCCCCCTCCCCAGCCGGAGAAGTGTCCCACTCCTCCGGCGTCTGCCGGTCAAGGGCGCCTCTCCCGGGATGCCCCTTCCTGGCACCTTCCAGGTCAAAGGTCTCCTGCCGCGCGGCGACCGCGAGAGCCGCGGTCTGTCGACCCCCAGGTCGCCCGGTCTCTTTCTGTTCCTGATCTTGCTGCAGCTGGCTCCGTTATACCACACAGCCCTCCTCGATCTCAGCCTGAAAAGAAGAAGAAACATAAGTCCCGGGACAAAGAGCCTCTGGTGTCACCGGAGGTCCCTTCCCCGACTTCACAACCGGATTCTGACCTGTCGTTCATGGATGTCGCCCCCTCCTTGTTGGTGACGGGTTGGGACCTGGCGGTATGACTGGATTTAGCGTGTTCAGCCCTCATTGAAACCATCGTTCTGTGGTTCTCCAATGGAATTGCAATGGCTACTATCGTCACCTTCCGGAATTGAAATCCCTTCTTTCGTCCTACTCTGCAGCTTGTGTGGTTCTCCAGGAATCTCATTTCACTGATGCTCACTCACCGACCCTCCGTGGGTTCCGTGTTTTCTGTCGAAATCGGGTCGGACCCTTGCGGGCTTCTGGTGGCGTTTGTACGTTGGTCCGTACAGACATTGCTAGCACGTGGATTCCTCTCCACACTGCATTGGAAGCGGTTGCTGTTAGGGTCCACTTAGACTCTGCAGTCACAGTTTGAAATCTTTATCTCCCTCCTGACAGGACTCTTACACCTGCTGCCTTAACCACCCTTCTTCAGCAACTTCCTTCCTCGTCCTTGGGGATTTTAATGCTCATCATCCTTTGTGGGGCAGTGCCTTTCCATCTAGACGAGGTCTTCTTATAGACCAATTTATTGCAGACCACGACCTGTGCCTTCTTAATGATGGCTCCCCTACTCATTTCAGTGCCAGTCATGGTACCTTTTCTGCCATTGATCTTTCTCTTTCTTCTCCCTCTCTCCTCCCTTCATTACACTGGTCGCCACACGACGACCTTTGTGATAGTGACCATTTCCCGTTGATTATCACGCTCCCTTTCCGCTCCCCGATGGACGGGTTGCCTCGTTGGTCTTTCCAACGCGCCGACTGGCCTCTATACACTGCACAGGTCATGTTTTCTCCCTCTTTGTCGGGTTGTATTGATGACGTCCTACGTGACGTGTCTGACGCGATTGTTCGTGCAGCTAACCTTGCTGTCCCGCGCTCATCTGGACCATTTCGTCGCCGGCAAGTCCCGTGGTGGAGTACGCCCATTGCCATTGCCATCCGTGATCGCCGTCGAGCTTTGCAACACTTTAAGAGGCACCCATCCGTAGCCAGCCTCACTACTTTTAAACGCCTTCGCGCTAAAGCCCGTTATTTAATCAAACAGAGCAAGCGGATATGTTGGGAATGATTCATTTCTTCCCTTGGTTCCACTGTCCCTCTGTCACGGGTATGGGCTACACTTCGCTCTCTTCAAGGTTGCCATCGGCAGTCCACCCTCCCAGGCCTTCACCTCCCAGATGGCATTTGTACGAACCCATTAGTTCTTGCAGAACATCTTGCGACCCATTTTGCAGTGGCATCAGCGTCAGCCTCCTATCCAGCTGCTTTCCTTCACCAAAAACAACAGGCTGAAGCTCTCACCTTATGTTTCACCACTTGTGAGTCAGAATCTTACAACGAACCTTTTACTGAATGGGAATTTCTTTCTGCTCTATCTTCTTCTCATGATACGGCCCCTGGCCCAGATTCCATTCATAACCAACTGCTTCAACATCTCAGTGCTCCACAACGGCATCATCATCTTCAGGTGTTTAACCGTATCTGGCTCCAGGGTGACTTCCCTTCTCAGTGGAGGGATAGCATTGTGGTTCCTGTCCTTAAGCCTGGTAAGAACCCCCTATCTGTTGACAGCTATCGGCCAATTAGTTTGACCAATGTTGTTTGTAAGTTACTTGAACGGATGGTAGCCCGTCGGCTCACTTGGGTCCTCGAATCTCGGGATCTATTGTCCCCCTACCAGTGTGGCTTTCGAGAGGGACGGTCTTCAATCGATCATTTACTTCGCTTCGAATCCGCAGTTCGGCAGGCTTTTTCCCAGCGCCGCCATTTGGTTGCAGTGTTTTTTGACCTTCGCAAGGCCTATGACACGGCCTGGCGCCATCACATCTTACTAACCCTTCATCAGTGGGGTCTTCGGGGCCCACTCCCGATTTTTATCCGCCAGTTCCTGATCCATCGGTCATTCAGAGTTCGAGTTGGTACTGCTTTTAGTTCTCCACAGACCCAGGAGACGGGCATCCCACAGGGTTCTGTCTTGAGTGTCCTTTTCCTCATTGCTATCGATGGACTTGTGGCCTCTGTCGGTCCCTTGGTCGCCCCTGCCCTGTATGTGGATGATTTCTGCATTTGGGTTAGTTCCTCCTCGATGGCATCTGCAGATCGGCAGCTCCAGGTGGCTATACGGCGTGCCTCTGCATGGACCCTCTTACACAGGTTTCAATTCTCTCCTTTAAAATCGCGGGTGGTCCACTTCTGTCGCCGTACTACGATCCACCCTGATCCAGAGCTCTATCTCGCTGCACAACGACTGCCTGTGGTTCCACAGTTTCGTTTCCTGGGTCTTCTTTTCGTCAACAAGCTCACTTGGCTGCCCCATATCAGACTCCTGAAGGTAGGATGTTTCTGTAGACTCAATGTCCTTCGCTTCCTTGCTCACTCCTCTTGGGGTGCGGACTGTTCCCTCCTCCTCCATCTTTATCGTGCTCTAGTTCTGTCTCGTTTGGACTATGGTTGTCAAGTTTATGGTTCAGCTGCTCCTTCCACACTGCATGTGCTGAATCCAGTCCACCATCGTGGTATCCATTTGGCCACTGGTGTCTTCCCTACTAGCCCTGTTGATAGTCTCCTGGTTGAAGCTGGGATTCCCCCCCCCCTTTTTCTGTTCGGCGGTCCCAGCTTCTACCACTCATCCTTCCTATTCTATCCTGTTCCCAGACCATGGACGTCGCCCACCCGACTCCCGTCCTCGGGCGGGTTTACCGGTTGGGCTGCGCCTTGCGTCTCTTTGCCGTGATTTTCAGCTTCCTTCTTTGTCCTGTCTTCCTCGCTCCCTCCCCTCCACCCCTCCTTGGTTAGTTCCTCGGCCTCGACTTCGGATGGATCTCCGCCGCGGTCCGAAAGATTCCATCTCCCCGGTGGTGTTCCATTCCTTTTTCCGCCAAATTTTGTGGGAGTTCCGGGATGCTGTTGTTTTTTTACACTGATGGCTCTAAATCTGCTGATCGTGTTGGGTATACCTTCACGTCCTCTGTTGGAACGGAAAGTCATCTGCTGCCACCTACATGTGGGGTGTTTACTGTGGAATTGATGGCAATTTCCCAGGCCCTTACCTTTATTAAACAGTCCCAACACAACCGCGTTTTGTTATGCACGGACTTGATGAGTGGCCTTCTTGCTATTGACCGGCGTTTTTCGCGCCATCCCTTGGTCTCTGCCATCCATGACCATCTCGCTGATATTCACTGTGCTGCTTGTTCCATTGACTTCCTTTGGGTCCCTGGCCATGTGGGTATCCCGGGTAATGAGCTCGCTGATCGTTTGG
This sequence comes from Schistocerca serialis cubense, assembly GCF_023864345.2. Classification (NCBI taxonomy): domain Eukaryota; kingdom Metazoa; phylum Arthropoda; class Insecta; order Orthoptera; family Acrididae; genus Schistocerca; species Schistocerca serialis. The sequence goes on from NC_064638.1 coordinate 416,728,043, forward strand.
CTGGGGGAGCAGTTACTTACCCCCCGTTTTCTGTAGCCCCTCCTGCAGCGGATTTACGGCTTCACATCAAATCCTACTTCGCACAGTCATGGGCCAATTCTTGGGAGGCTACTCCCCTGTCTAATAAACTTCGTGCAATTAAGGTGACACCAGGCCCGTGGCGTTCTTCCTTTCGCATCTCCCGAAAGGACTCGACCACACTGTGTCGTCTCCGCATTGGCCATACTCGGCTGACCCATGGTTTTCTTTTGCGTGAAGAGCCACCCCCACTATGTAGTTGTGGAGCCTTCCAGTCAGTAGCCCACATTTTGGTTGAATGCCCCCTTCTTTTGGCTCTGCGTGCTAAGTACAGGCTCCCACACACTTTACCTTTGATGTTGGCTGACGATTCCCGCATGGTCTCTCTGGTTCTCGGTTTCCTCTGGGAAAGTGGTTTTTATTCTCAGTTTTAAGGTTTTTAATCTCTCTGGTGTTGGGGCGGGGCGGTGAGTGTTTGGGTGTCTCCCACTGTAAGCAGTGTTCGGAGATTCCTGATTCACCTCCCTGACCGAATTCCTCTTTTCTTCCCCTTTTACTCTGTTTTTACCCTTTTTTTAAAGGCTTGGTTAGTCTTTCTATTCCCATACGTACTTTCTACATTATAGCAGTTGTATCTTTTAAGTCACAGGTGGTCTTGCCTATGCTGCTTCAGCATAGTGTTGGTTTCGTTCTCTTGCCGACTTCCCTCATTTTGTTTACCAATGACAACATGACTGCCTTTTTACGGTTTTTCCCTTTTTCCGTTTTATTGTTTGACTTTACTGAGTTGTCCCATTAGCGGAATGGCGCATATTTGAAACAAGGGACTGATGACCTTGCTGTTTGGTCCCTTAAACCTCAACCAACCAACCAACCTGCTCAGTAGGCAGGTGGGCCAGCCACTGAGCCACCTTGGCACAGAGGTTCACACATCTGCACGGATTGCTCTGGCATGCCCCCCTCCTCGATTAAAATTCTCACTGCTGCCCCAGTGTACTTTAAATTCTCCCTCACACACGGACAGAATTGACAAGGCTCTACATGTTCTGAAACAGCACCTCAGCATCGAACGTAGTAGGGATCCAGCCTGAAATCCAGGTGCAGGTCTCTGAAATTGTCATTTCATTTGTAAAAGTACCTTTCACCTCTTTTTAAAGCATTTCTAAGGTCTGGCATTAGTAGTGCTTTCAATGCTTAGTTTTCACTATTCCTAAAAATTTATGGCTGACGTCACGAACTGAAAATGACATCTCTTCACTGAGGGACAAATGACCTTAGTGTTTAGTCCTGTAACCCCAAACCAACCAGCGTACTCGTGACACCGATCATTTTTATAACGAAGACTCCATTTAAACTAAAAAGCTCACAGCTGGATATCCTATAATTCTCTCCCTTAAATAATGATTATCACGACTGATCATATTTGATGATTCTCGATAAACTGCTCCGTTGCGCTTACATTGTCAAGGTTCTGTTATCGCCACGCAGTATAGTCATAAGCGGAATCACACGGACGTGCCGGGAATAACGTTTCATGCAGTTTAGATACTGCTGCTTTGAGTTGAATTCATAGACAACTGTTGGTCTTCTGGACCTCGCTGTCATACGTCAAACCCAATACTTCATCGTCCTATGTCTGCAAGAACAACTAAGAGGATTGGATCTAAGTGGAAACGACTTAGATGCAGATGGTATTTTGTGTTATTTTGTGATAAGTTTTACTTACGTGGAAGACCCAAACTGGCACTGCACCTAAAAACGTATCTTTTACAACAGCGCTTTGGCAATGTAGTCGCCCTCACACGTACACACCTCGTTATGCTTAAACTGCAGACTGAAACTGTGCACTGAGTTCGCGGAGGACTGTGTGTCACTGTTCTAACGCTCGAAAACGGCTGTCAAATATCCAAGCGACCGTCCAGGTAGTGCAGTTCTGTGCTGTGGTTTCGGTGCTGGGGTGGTGCGTTGAAGTCGATGTCCGTTTCTTTTTGTCGTTATGAATCTGTTACGCTAGCGTTATGTATCCTATGTGATGAGTTACCTATGTAAACAAAGACAGGAATTTGCGCTGATATGGGATCTGTTTCCACAGACGCTTTGGAAGTTTAAACGTTGTTTACAGTTACGTCCGAATCACTTTCACATTTATCGTCTTCAACAAGCTTATTAATAATTTCAGTATTGATTTTTGGTAAAACTTTAAAATTGCGTGTCTGAGAAAAAACGAGTTACATTGCAGGTAGAAAGAAAAATAGGTGCTTCATGCATCAATCATTTTGTAAGCTCTACCGTTCTGTTTGAATCCATATCAGTTTCAGTACACACAATTGACTTTTACGCCTATTTCATTGGGACAGGAGTATGAATCAGTTTGAACGCTTCCATCACACGAAGAGATTCATGGATACGTAACATGCCACGCGGGACAGACTAACCGGCATTTAGCGATCTTGAAAGTTGTGCTTACATCCTGCTCCAGTAACTGTTTGCTTGAACTTCTTCCATACAGCTGAAGTCAGCCTCCATTGTCGTAGCTTTTCCACGAGTTCGTTAACGCACTTTTCCTTGTTCTGCTTAATGTACTTACTCGTTTGGGCCCATCTGGCGTCAGTTTTTGATCGAAGTTGTTCTGACATAGGAGTGATGTGTACTGCCCATTGAAATATTCTCGCATTGATTTTTTGTACTTTATTTGCTTATAACATTTCTCAAAGTTCTTGGTTCTTCCTTCTAAAATCGCTCTCATATTGAGCCAGTGACGGCTCTAAAGTATTTTGCTGAAAAGTAAAGGTTCTCCTTAGCCACTTTCGTATTATTTTTAATAACATTTCCGGATACCACCTCCTCAACTATCATTGGATTATATACCTTCGTTTCGGCAGAGTAGAGTATGTGATGTCATACTAAAATTCTATTTTACCTCCAAATCCTGTTTAAGGGGATACGGAATCACCTATACCCGCAATGTTAATATATGCCTACTATAGGGAACATTTTCTCACAAACTACTGGAGACAGAGAGGTAAAAATTTTACTGTATGTGCATTCATATGTTACAACAATACTGAAACAACAGTTTATTGTCAAAGTATTTTCTTACAGAGATATTGTACATTTATTTTTAAGTAAATTTTTTCCATCGCTTTTTACTAGACTATCACCCCTAAGTCTTTTGTAAATCAAGTAATTAAAAAATCGTTGTTTCAGTATGTAATAGGGACCTATGTCACTACGTCATAAAAATTTCAGACTTCTAGGTTGACCAGTACCTGAGATAATGTTCCTAGATGAAGTAAAAAGTAAACTTACGGGAAACGGAGAAAGAAGATTAAAATATTCCTGATCCGTAGCTAATACCCCCTTCACAGTCTTCATAATCATCTTCAAGTCTTCTTTTGGCACCCCTCTGCACCTGTCTTGCTTTTTTCACTAATGTCTTGATTATATTATCAGCATGCCTTAGTCTGTGCTGATCTAAAAAGAACATAGCACGTACCGTACGGGAACCAACACACATACCCAACTTTTGAAGGACCTGGCATTTAGTTATATTTCCAAGATTGAAGGTTGCCACAGCATCATACACACCAAAATGTAGTGTATTAATTCCGACAAACACTGTTTTTGGGAGACGATGCCATATCACACTATTCAAGCACTCGTTGGGGTTCTGCGTTTTTCCGTGAAGACATTTCATCAGAAGACTTCTGTCAGCCAGATCTCTGAAAATGGGCTTTATTTCTGCCATGATGGCTGATGGTAGACTGTGGTGGTGAATGTATTTCTCTCCTGTTGTTAGTCCCCTATTGTATTAACACCAGCTGTTTTCACCTTTGGGGCACAAACCATGTTGTGGATGCTCATCCGTGGATGCGGTGTGGAAATATAAAGCCCATATAGCTCTCCTCATTTCTTCAAGATTGCCTGTATTTTGCCTGATTGCAAGGCCATAGCAGTTCTGAATGTGGTCTATTATGGAATCAGTCAATCTTCCTCTGCCATCCAAGGTTTTCCCATCATCTAGTTTTTTCCCTTTCATAACTGATTTTAACCTTCTCAGCCTGGCACCCATTCTGTTCTGCACATGTCCTATACATTCAAGTTTGCTTATATTTACACTGTTCCCATATGGTTTGCTTTCCAAAACTTCTTTGAATGCTTTAGAGTCACCATCTCCCAGATATTTGACATAGCGAACATTATACCACTGTGAAGAGCGATGAAAAATTTTCTTCACCCCAGCAACCTCCATGCCACCACTACTACCATAATAATTAGCAATACAGTCATCACTGTGTTCATTTTTCAGCCTGCCTGTGCACCTACAGTATTTAGACATTATTGCAACATCAATAACCTTGCCAGTATCAACACTAGTTGCTGTTACAACACCATTGTTGGAGGTGTGGCCCCTTTTCTGCCACGTGCCATCAAACGCCACTGTGAGGTCACGACTGCCGTCATTTTCTTCCACTGCTTCTTCCACAGCAACCTGCATTGACTTCTGTGCTACATCTTCAACTGTAGATCCTAGTACATAATTGTAAGCTTCAAACTTTGAAGGTGCACTTGGAAGATTTAGAACACCACATAGCATATCACCAGCTGCTTTGCCCTTACCAATTGCTCGCAATCCATAAACTAACCTAATATTTACACTATAAAGTTCAGTTTTCTTGTATCCATTATTTACAGTTACTGAAACCGAACTTGGAAACTTACAGCTGTATTTACAAACACTGCATATTAAATTAAACTGGGCAGCCAGGCCAACATGGGATTCTACTTTCAGAGAAACGTTTCCATGACATTTTTTGCAGCACAAACTGTTTTCAAGAGCTTCACACAATATATTCGTATCAATGAGTTCAAAAACTTCATTCCCTCTATCAAGTAAATTATATTTCTCTTCCAAATCTCTTAGTTTTTTATGAGAAGCACTGTTTTCATTTGGTGTAAGTTCGTTCGGCAAATCAGTAATAAGTGGATTCACATTTTCCAACAGTGATGATGATGAACTGCTTTGCTTTGCTAATGAATCATTATTTCTTTTCTTTTGCCAGTTCACACGCTTTTTAAATACTTTTGCTTTAGCTCTAGGCATTTTCACTGCGAAAAATGAAGCACTAAATACGAAATAACTCAACAACAACTACTTTCTTATATCATACTGTTTACAAAACAGTCCCGCCACAAAGTCAAAGAGTAACTTGAGGAAACCAGAGAGAAACATTTTCGGGCAACTAGTGTATAAATAGTCGCTGGAAACCGGGATATTTGAATTCATGTCACTTTAAAGGTACTGCCAAAAAGTTCATGGTCAGCCACGAGAGACGTGTATAACTAAAGCGCAATACCCGATCTCACAAATATATAAAAATAAAATAGTTATAATTGTAGTAGAGCTATGTATGATACGTCATTTTAAAGAGGAAACATGGCAGAATATAATAAGCCAATAAAAAAAATTCGATTTTTTAACCCAAAATCCGATTCCGTATCCCCTTAACCACATGCTGAATTGTAGCATCTCTAATATCGAACTTAATAAAAATAGAAGGAATGTGAAACCAAATTAAAAATTTAACATGTTAATTAGTTTACATTCAACGAAATTCTTGCGAGAGTTTTACATATTTTATCTGGCTGGACTGGGCAAAGAGATATGTCAGTAACACTCCCAGGTACAGCAGTCTAGAAACGTAAAGTTTCGTTTGCTGGCGTGAAGTTAATTCACTAATTAAATCAACAAGATGGCGCCTACTGAAAAGCAGCCGCTGCTCGTTTTAACGTGGCTACTTTGTTGAGGCTTCCCGCCAGACTATCAGCAGGTGCCAACCGGGTGCAGTTAAAACGGTCCCTCCCTAGTCTGGTGAGGGGTTGGAGGCGATGGCACCATCAGCGTTCTGGTTGCGTGGCGTAGACTTGGTCTTTTTTTTTTGTTTTTTTAAATAGAGCTATTAAAACTGCGAGTGCACCACGCCCCGATCTCTCTGCCTCGCTTCGTTAATAGAGTAGCCATTAGTCTAGGGCGTCCATGTTGTGAAAATATAGGCTAGTAGAGCAAGTGGTGCATTCCACTGCAGAGCCATCATCTTCGGAAAATTAACAGCGCGTCGCGATTTCATTGTTTCACCGCCACTAAAGCCGCCGCAATACGGAATGCAGCCGCGACGGCCATGCCGGGTAAAGAGCCTATATCAGGAGCTGAGTTTGCATGTGGATTATCCTCGCTAGCCCCTCCGACCCCCACCCCCACCCCACTCCTCGCCCCTGCTCTTGCCAGCTACTTATAAATGTTTGTGGCCTTCGTGAAATAGAATTTGTATGTTAGTGTTCATGCCAGAGATTGCCTTTCAGGAACGATAACTGTTGCAGCCGGCCGAAGTGGCCGAGCGGTTCTAGGCGCTACAGTCTGGAACAGCGTGACCGCTACGGTCGCAGGTTCGAATCCTGCCTCGGGCATGGATGTGTGTGATGTCCTTAGGTTAGTTAGGTTTAAGTAGTTCTAAGTTCTAGGCGACTGATGACCTCAGAAGTTAAGTCGCATAGTGCTCAGAGCCATTTGACCCATTTGAATAACTGTTGCTCTGCCTACCTTGAATGTGGTGCAGACATACCCTTCTTTTTCCCATTTGTGTTAATTTTTAAGACAAGTGATTCCCACGAATCGATACAGTAGCGGTTTTGTGGACTAGGCGATACTATAATTTTTCTTCGTTTCAACTCCACTGTTTATTAAAGTATATAATATTAGCCGACCACAATACTTTATTTTACATGGGAGTAGGGTACTTTGGTCGACTTATCGAGAGTTATTACCGTGATATTTCACGAGCGCACGCTGAACTATTTGATGGTATCTGTACAACTGTCCTGGAAGCATTCAGTGTGATGTTTTCCTTAGTCTGCACTGGACTTCTTTACTGTAAAGTCACGCGTGTTTCCCATAACCGCCATAGGAGGCCACGTGCAATAATTTCGTGGCACTCATTTCTCCATTTGTCCGGCTACTTGCGGTAGTTCGCAGAACATTCTGTACTTGAGTTCTCTACGCTTCTGCTGTGCATTTCTTCCCGCCACCGTCATTTCTGAATGAAAAAGTCCATTCCTGCAACTAAGTGACGGCCCTGATTGCCAACTGCCAGCCGTTTGATCTTTTAGCAAGTATGTTTCCTGTAACCGAATTCTGTCGGGTCGTTGCCATCCACCAAGCACCGTACTAAGAGTTCTCCACCCAAAACAGTGTGCATCTACAACTTCCATTAAGGCAAACACAATGTTAAACAGTGCCAGTGAAACAGTAATGCCATATTAGAAACCTTCATGAAATCGAAGTGCTTGAATGTCACCTTCGCTTTTCTTGTTGTGCATGATCCCAACGCTACTATGTATTTTATTAGTACCTTACGTTCGCACAAGATATTTTACACGTTAAATTTGTGGATATGTCGTATGCCTAGGAGAAATTAAGAGATGTTCTCAATGTCTGTCTGTTAAACTGTTCTTCTGACAGATGACAAGGAGGATAAGAATTCAGGAAGGAAAATGATCACGGAGAGAAACAAAAACTGAGTTTTGCTGAAGTCTAATTCCGAGACGGAATGGATAAAATCTGGTCAACGGAACACAGTGTAGAAGAGGTTATAAGGTAAAATAAAGTAAAACAAGTGAATGGAATTAAATCGGGCGGTATTGAGGGATAGGATTAGTAGATGGCACTAAAAGTAATAGATGATGGGCAAAATGAAGATGGCAGAATTAAAAAGGTATAAAGGGCAAACTGGCAATAGCACGAACATTTCTGACGAAATAAATTTAACATAGAATACAGATCTGTGCAACAAAGTGTTCAGTGCGGATACTGGAATTGTAGCTGTTTACAGAAGTAAAACGTGGATGATGCATAGTACAGAGACAGCAGAATAGCTTTTGAAATAAGTGCAAATGGATGATGCAGTATTTATTCAGAGATGAAGAAAGTTGAGACTTGGGTAAGATAGTTCAACGCGGAAAGGCGTGCTTTCCCTGTTCCAGTTGACCTCCCCGCCTAATGATCTTCCTCCTCAGTTATCACTTTGGCCACAGTTTTCCTTCAATTGATATCGTATCTTTTCTGATATGAATACCCTCCGAATGGTAGCAGAGGGTGTGCAGCCGGATATATCAGAGGCATCTTTTTTGAGTACAGAGTTGCGTATAAACTAATTATGAAGGCCTGGGCTGGTGTGTTGTTGCAGCCTCCTGGACGACGAGTCGCTGTTGCGCATCAGCATGGCCTCACCTAAGTTGGCGGACGTGTCCCGCCACGAACCGGTCGTGCGCAGGCGTGTAGAGAAGCAAATCGCCCTCGAAATGGCCAAGGTGGAAGAGAACAGCGACGCGTGCAAAGACCTCTGGTCGTAAGTTTCTGACATACTGTTTGTTAGTTTCTAATACAAGAAAGCTTATAATCTATTAGTCGACCACAATATTATTACACTTGGGAGTGAGGGCGCTTCGGTTTGCTTATCGTGAGTCGGCGCGCGATCGCATTTGTTAGTACTGTATGCGCACAACTGGTCTGAAAGCACAGACAGCGCGATACGTTTTACTTAGTCACCACTGCGCTAGTTCACTACATCACCGCGTGTTTACGATGACGGCCAAGTGCAATAATATCGTGGTTGAGTAGTAATTTCATTCCGGTCAAGAACGAAAACATTTTTTATGGTAATCAGTCTTCTGACTGCTTTGATACGGCCCGCCAAGAATTCCTCTCCTGTGCTAACCTCTTCATCTCAGAGTAGCACTTGCAACCTAAGTCCTCAATTATTTGCTGGATGTATTCCAATCTGTCTTCCTCTACAGTTTTTTCCCCTCTACAGCTCCATCCAGTACCATGGAAGTCATTCCCTCAGGTCTTAACAGATGCCATATCATCCTGTCACTTTCCTTATCAGTCTTTTCTACATATTCCTTTCCTCTCAGATTCTGCGTAGAACCTCTTCATTCCTTACCTTACCAGTCCACATAATTTTCAACATCCGTCTGTAGCACCACATCTCAAATGCTTCGATTCTCTTCTTTTTCGGTTTTCCCACAGTCCATATTTCACTACCATACAATGCTGTACTCCAGACGTGCGTTCTCAGAAATTTCTTCCTCAAACTAGGGCCGATATTTGATATTAGTAGACTCCTCTTGGCCTGGAATGCCTTTTTTGCCATATCTAGTCTGCTTTGGATGTCCTCCTTGCTCCGTCCGTCATTGGTTATTTTACTGCCTAGGTAGCAGAACTCCTTAACTTCATCTACTTCGTGATTGTCAATCCTTATGTTAAGTTTCTCGATGTTCTCATTTCTACTACTTCTCATTACATTCGTCTCTCTTCGATTTACTCTGTCCATACTCTGAACTCATTAGACTGTTCATTCCGTTCAGCAGATCATGTAATTCTTCTTCACTTTCACCCAGGATAGCAATGTCATTAGCGAATCGTATCATTGATATCCCTTCATCTTGAATTTTAATTCCACTCCTGAACCTTTCTTTTATTTCCATCATTGCTTCTTCGATGTACAGATTGAACAGTAGGGGCGAAAGGCTACATCCTTGTCTTAAACCCTTTTTAATACGAGCACTTCGTTCTTGGTCGTCCACTCTTATTCCCTCTTGCTTGTTGTACATATTATGTATGACACGTCTCTCCCTATAGCTTACCCCTATATTTTTCAGAATTTCGAACGTCTTGCACCATTTTACATTGTCGAACGCTTTTTCCAGGTCGACAAATCCTATGAACGTATCTTTATTTTTCTTTAGTCTTGCTTCCATTATTAACAGCCACGTCAGAATTGCCTCTCTGGTGCCTTTACTTTTGCTAAAGCCAAACTGATCGTCATCTAGCGCATGCTCAATATTCTTTCCCATTCTTCTGTATAGTACTCTTGTAAGCAACTTGGTTCCGTGATCTGTTAACCTGATTGTGCTATAATTCTCGCACTTGTCAGCTCTTGCCGCCTTCTGAATTGTCGATGATGCTATTCCGAAAGTCAGATGGTATGTCGCCAGACTCAAACGTTCTACACACCAACGTGAACAGTCGTTTTGTTGCCACTTCCCCCCAATGATTTTAGAAATTCTGGTGGAATGTTATCTATCCCTTCTGCCTTAAGTCCTCCAAATGCTCTTTCAAATTCTGATTCTAATGCTGCATCAACTATCTGTTCTATATCGACTCCTGTTTCTTCTTCTATCACACCAGACAAATCTTTCACATCATAGAGCCTTTTAATGTACTCTTTCCACCTAACCGCTCTCTCCTCTGTATTTAATAGGGAATTCCCGTAACACTCTTTGTTACCACCCTTACTTTTAATGTCACCGAAGGTTGTTTAGACTTTGTGTGCTGAGTCTGTCCTTCCGACAATTTCTTTCTCGATGTCTTCATATTTTTCCTGCAGCCATTTAGTCGTAGCTTCCCTGCACTTCCTATTTATTTCATTCCTCAGCGACTTGTATTTCTCTAATCCTGAGTTTCCCGGAACATTTTTGTACTTCCTCCTTTCATCAATCAACTGAAGTATTTCTTCTATTAGCCATGGTTTCTTCACAGGTACCTTCTTTTTACCTATGTTTCTCTTCCCAACATCTGTGATGGCCCTTTTGAGATGTCCACTCCTCTTCAACTGTACTGCCTACTGAGCTATTCTTTACTGCTGTTTGTATAGCGTTAGAGAACTTAGTGTATCTCGTCAATGTTTAGTACTTCTGTATCCCACTTCTTTGCGTATTGATTCTTTCTGACTAATGTCTTAAACTTCAGCCTGCTCTTCATCACTACTATTTTGTGATCTGAGCCTTTGTCTGCTCCTGGGTACGCCTTACAATCTAGTATCTGATTTCGGAATCTGTCTAACCGTGATGTAATCTAACTGAAATCTTCCCGTATCACCCGGCCTTTTCCAAGTATACCTCCTCTTGTGATTCTTGAATAGGATATTCGCTATTAGTAGTTGAAACTTGTTACAGAACTCAGTCTTTCTCCTCTCTCATTCCTTGTCCCATGCCCGTATTCTTCTGTAACCTTTCCTTCTACTCCTTCCTATACAACTGCATTGCAGTCCCCAATGACTATTAATTTTCATCCCCCTTTATATACTGTATTACCCTTTCAATATCGTCATATCTTTTCTCTCTCTTCGTCAGCTTGCGACGTCGGCATATATACCTGAACTATCGTTGTCGGTGTTGGTCTGCTGTCGATTCTGATAAGCATGAACCTGTCACTGAACTGTTCACAGAAACACTCTCTCTGCCCTACCTTCCTATTTATAACGAATCCTACTCCTGTTACACCATTTTCTGCTGCTGTTGGTTTTACACGATACTCATCTGACCAGAAATCCTTGTCTTCTTTCCAGTTCACTTCACTGGCGCCTACTATATCTATATTGAACCTTTGCATTTCCATTTTATGATTTTCTAGTTTCCCTACAACGTTCAAGCTTCTGACATTCTACGCCCCACCTCGTAGAACGTCATCCTTCCGTTGATTATTCCATCTTTTTCTCATGGTAACCTCCCCTTGGCAGGCCCCTCCCGGAGATCCGCATGGGGGACTATTCCGGAATCTTTTGCCAGTGTCGAGATCATCGTGACACTTCTTCAATTACAGGCCACGTGTCCTGTGGATACACTTTACGTGTCTTTAATGCAGCGGGTTCCATTCCCTTCTGCATCCTTATGCCTTCGATCATTGCTGATTGTTCCGTCTTTAGGGGCTGTTTCCTACCCCTAGGACAAGGCCCCTGAACCTCTGTTCGCTCCTCCACCCTCTTTGACAAGGCCGTTGGCAGAATGAGGGTGACTTCTTATGCCGGAAGTCTTCGGCTGGCAATGCTGATTATTAATCAAAATTTAAGCAGCTGCCGGATTCCCACCCGTGACCGAAGACATTTGATTATGAATCAAGGACGCTACCCCCCTTTTTTTCTTTCTTTTTTTTGCATTTTGTTCATTATTGTTCGCTGCAATGGGTTGACATCCAGTTGACATCCATTGACGTTCGTTGTTGGTCGCTTCATTTTCTATTACAGAGACCAGCCAGGCCTCTGATCGAACGCGCTGAGCTACCGTGCCGGCTACCCCTTGACCACGGGTGCAATCTACCCGTAAACCACGGGTGCAAGCAGATATTGCCACGAAATTCTCATAGGGGTTTGGAGTTTCCGTAACAGCTGCTCAGCAAACACTTAGCGTCACGTCCATTTTAAAGTCTGACTACTTAACTGCTTTTTAAGATGGTCTGATCAATATATGTTTAGATAACCCTAATATTTTTACATACGTTATACCAAACACTTCAAAGTGGTTACACGGCCATAAAATGTGCGGAGAATATAAAATAGAATAAACTTCTATCCAGGTAACAACTAGTGTGACACTGACATTCAGTGAATCAGCTAAATACTGTTCTTGTCCCAACTTTCTTCCCCCACCTCCCCCACGGTAGCTCACTACTAATTTGTGTGGCGAGTATGGGAACCCGAATCATTTCAGTACTTACTCCTGTCCTATGCTGCAGTCTTCCAGACCAAATTTTCTGATTTGGCGACTAGGACAGGAATTATAGGTTGTCTCAAACTTCGTTATACACAACTTGCTTAATTAAAGTTAGGCCCTCACATCCGGGTTTGATCACGTTTGCAAATATGTTTACGGACTGTGGGCATGTTAAGCAGTCTTTATGAGTGCCGTCATGTACACGCAATAAATGCCCTAGCTGTTATTTCCCCACTCATAGGCGAGGTTTACTACCTCTGACCCGAAAAAAGCATGTTCTTTGAGAATATTTTCTCTGGACGTGCTATAGATATCAATGTCAAATCTGGTCAAAATGTTTGATATTTCCTCTACGAACTGGAATTTTTTTCGATCGGAAATGTCGAAGAGCATGGGCGGAAGTGCTGTCGGAACGAAACAAAATTTCGATGTAGACTTCCACGCGCTGTATGTCACAGGTCAGCCGGGTCGTCAGAAATCAAAATTGAGTTGACGTTAGCGAAGTATATGATTCTTTAAGAGATGTACCTCGCTTATGTTATTTGGACCATAGGAAACAAAATGGCGGCCAATTGAAAATAATGGGGTTTTTCATCGATTTTTCGACTTCGTCGGCCAAGTAAAAATATTTATAGTTGATGGATCAGAATAAAAGTGGTACAACTCCTAGGAAATTCAGTTAGCTTCTCGGAAACAAAGAATCACGCCAATCGGTTCAGTAGATTTGAAGTTACCATATCCCGCGATAAAAAGTCATTTCGAGAAAAACGCGTTTGAAGTTTTGACTACATATAAATGCAATATTATGCAACTTACGTTCAATCTGATATTCCGGGTCCGTAAGCTAGTCCTTCTTCTTATTCGTATAGGGCGTTCTGCTAGATCTGGGCCATCCTGTGCTGCTCCAGAGCCGCTCGTACGGTCGGAGACAAGCGGTTTCCGGCCGCTTGAATCCGGTGGTCGTCCGAATGCTTGGCGAACTGCGTCGAATAGAGTCCCAGGGTGACGTCCGTCATTGTCATGGTCTCCAGATTTACTGAACACCCTTCGTTGAAGCTGCTCGCTGCCAGGAAAGTCGCAATCTCCAGTCTTCGCACCAGAATGCAAATACTTGGGCGCTAACTTCCAAACATACGCGTTCAAACGTTCATTTGAATTTTGTGTGTTTCCTCCCAAGCACCGGTACGATAACTCTTTCTCCGAACGCAAAAAATTGGAGCATGGAAAAGGCTGATTTCAGGCAGGTGCATTTTTTGTTCAACCGCGAGTAACAAACATTTCCGTTCCGTATTCGGAAGAACCGTTTCAGGGGTGGATTCTAAACACTTTTATGGATCCAGAAATGCAATTTAAAAAAATTGATTTTTTGAACTAAAAGATAGTAAACCTCCCCTTAAGAGTAAGTAACCGTCCGGATGGGGACACAAGCACTTGGGAGAAATTGCCATCAAGCCAGGTGGTCATTGCTCTGCCTGGGTGCCACCAGTGGGAAGAGCCATCGTTCGGAGTAGGTGGCACCGTAGCAGATGTTTCATGCAGTGAAACGAAGAGTTATTAGCCGGTAGGTGTGAGGCTCCAGAAGTCTCTTAACACAGAATGGAATGCCTTAGCGCAGACCGTTAAGACACCAAGTAGGCCCCGTCTTTGGCCACGTCATAGGAGGAAAGCAAGCGAAATCAAAGAACCTACTCTCCTCAGCTCCCAGTTTACGCCCGGAATGATGATTGTTTCCATCTACCGCTCGGGTTCTTTGTAGAGGATATCGTAAACATAGTTGGAGAAGTCTCTTCCCCTCAGTAAATTACGAAATGGTTCTGTCTTAATTTTTTTTTTTAGTCGTCAGTCTTCTGACTGGCTTAATGCTGCCATTCGCGAATTCCTCTCTTGTGCCTCTCTTCATTTCAGAGTACAAACTGCAGCCTAGTCTCAATTATTTCTTGGCTGCATTCCAGTCTCTGTCTTGGCCTACAGTTCTTCTCCCTCCAATACCATGAAAGTTATTCCCTGATATCTTAATAGATGTCATATCATGCGGCCCCTTCCTCTTGTCAGTGTTTTCCATATATTCCTTTCCTCGCCTATCTTGCGAAGAACCACCTCATCTCTTACCTTATCAGTCCATCTTAGTTTCGTCATTCTCCGGTAATAGCCCATCTCCAATGTTTCGATTCTCCTCTGTTCAGGTTTTCCCACAGTCCTTGGTTTACTACCATACAATTCTGTGCTCCAAACGTACATTCTCAGAAATTTTTTCCTCAAATCACAGCTTATCTTTGATACTAATAGATTTCTCTTGGACAGGCATGTCCTTTTTGCGAGTGCTGGTCTGCTTTTTATGTCCTTGATCAGTCCATCGTGGGTCACCTTGATGCCGAGGTAGCAGATGTCCCCAAATCTGTTAAGTTTCTTGCTAGGGTCATTTCTGCTACTTCTCATTACTTTCGCATTTCTTCAGTTTACTCGCAACCCATATTCTGTAGTCGTTACAGTTCACTACATTAAACAGATTTTATAATTCTCACTAAGGATAGCAGTGTCATTATCAATCCTTTGATCGATATCCATTCCCTTTGAATTTTAATGCCTTTCTTTAATTTCCGTTATTGCTTCTTCGATGTACAGACTGAGCAGCTGAGGTGGAAGACTGCATCCCTATCTTACACCCTTTTTAATCCGAGCACTTCGTTCTTGGTCATTAACTCTTAGTGTTCCCTCTTGGTTCTTGTACTTATTGTATGTAACCAGTCTTTCTGTGTAACGTCTACATTTTTCAGTATTTCGAACACACTGTACAGCTTTACTTTATCGAACGCCTTTTCTATGTTGACAGGGTGACAACGTTTGTTGGTTTTTCTTGTCTTGCTTACTTCAATGCCCTTTCTATCTTCGGTATTGTGTGGATGATACTTCCCAAAAGGTCTGACAGTATGCCACAAATTTCATACATTCTACACGTCGACTTGAGTAGTCGCTTGGTTTGCGTTTTACTCTGATTCTAGAAATTCCGAAGGAATGTTATCTACGCTTTCTGCCCCATTTGACTTGCGAGTCTTGCAATACTCCATTAAACGCTGGCTCTAATACTACTGCTTATCTATTGACTCTCATTTATTCAATACATCATAAGCCAAGTCCTAATTTTCTATATGCGGGGTCGGTCCTTCCGATGACTTCTTTTCCATTTCATTTCCTCTGCAGATATTTAGACTTGGATTCTTTGCACTTGCTGGTTGTCATTCCTATTTGACCAATATTATTGTATTTTTTAATTCTATAAACAGTTCTGTAAGGCCTTCATTTGTCGATCACTTGAAGTATTTTTACTATTACCCAAAGTAACTTAAGTTACCTTCCTGTCTTAATTAAAACAGCTATTTTTACTCAGTCCCGAGCAAAAACCTTGATGTATCTATCACAGTAAAACCCTATAAGAATCTGAAAAGTGCTCAGAAGTCGATTTTTCAATAGGGCCCAACACTGCATACAGATGGGAAGTTAAGAGGAAACTTTGAGAAGTGATGCGTCCCCTTTGTTCGTCGTGTGCTTTGAGGCTCCCAGATAATATGTTTGACACTGAAGCCTTAATCTTTGCTTTTGAGGCGGATTCGTTTCCTGGCAGTCGAAACTATGGTCTACGGTTATGATGTGACTACATAATGTCCATCCCCGATGAGTGCTTAGGGGATATGTCTTCCCATCTCATGAGCAACCTAATTTATGGAGGCTGTAGTCCAAACTCAGTTTAATAGCAAATCTGGATATTCCTTTTCCTGTGTCAAAAAGGAAGTAGAGCAATGTTTCGTTTCACTTTTTCTCAGTATTATCATCGCAAACAGTATTGAAAGGGCGTTCGAAAGCAGTGTCAGACGCTAAACGTGAAGTGTGCAATTAGAGTGCGATCTCACTTTCCGCTTATCTCTTTAACTAATACCGCCCACTCTTTTCCCTATCTAAAATTTCATCACTGCACGGAAGTGAACCTCAATAGTGCAAGAAATAAAAGATTCCAGAAGTATGAGTTCTGAAATATGGTATTAAACATGTAAAAGCTACGGATCGGGAAAAGCTTTCATTCATGTTTTACTACTAAAAGCACGCTGTAAAAGTTTTCCCCTGATGAAATTAACGCACTTGCATGTCACTTTCCACTTAATTATTAGTTTAGTTTTTAGAAGTGAAAATTTTGCATGTGATCTTTTTGCGTCAGAACTTACAATTCAAAACTCAAATGTGTCGCTTGCTCTGTTGCAGGCACGTGATCTACATGTGGGAAGCCCGTTGTCCGTTCATATTCAAATTCAAACGTCCTGTGAACAACCACAACGACGTGCTGAATGATCTGAACAAGGACTAAGATTCCAACTGATTACAGGACCATGCCCGAAGAAATGAATAATCGATTCATAAAATCCACAGTATCTGGCAACTTAAGGTGATTGGCGACTTTCATGGTGGAAGAGACTCTGCACGACTGCTTCGGAAGATAACCTAATTGCTTGCTGCTTACGTTCTTCGAAGTGCGAAAACGAAACTCTTATGAAGTGGCACAGATAGTCTGAGAGCAAATTCACTCTTGAGAAGTACTGTTTGCCGGAAGTGTTTGTCCATATTTTGAGAGATGGAGTAACAGCAGTGACAGTGAAACGTTTCTTTCGTGTAGGTTTCTTGAAATTACTACATCCAGTCGCCTTATGTTTAGTTCAATTGTTTTTGTTCCTATATCGGTTTCGAACTGCCTAGCGATTCATCAGATGGTACATATTTATTAATTGGCTTAAATATATTCGCAATTGCGAATAATGACAACCAACAACTGTAGAATGGTATTACAATGCAGTGCAATATTTTCGTGACATTAATTGTACTGCAGTGCAATTAACGTCACTGGAAAACATTGTTTCCCACAATACTTTGTACAGAAACACCCAACCAACGGACACGAATCACTGTAAGTAAAGCAACAAAATCTCTCTTATAATGTGAATAATTCTCGCCACACTCGGTGCTTGCATGTTTCTCGCCACAGCTGCGCGACTCCCACATTGCTGCAAACAATAAGTATGTATCATCTGATGATAGGTCGCTAGGCGGCTCGAAACCAGTAATGGAATAATAAAAAGTTAGAGCAAAATAAAAGGCGACTGTTTGCAGTAATTTCAAGAAACCTTTATTCATCACAGTTGCAATGTTCCTCGACCATAATGGATCAGTTTTATTTCGGTCCTTTCATCTGTTCTTCAGAGAGTCAGCAACGTCTCTTCCATTTTAATTGGATAAGTTCATTGGTGGATCCGGAGTAACACTCTGCACTGGTACACGTCTAAAATCAGTATAAGCTAGCGATCTTACGCAGCTTCGGATGCGTGGCTCCAACAAAGTATTTACGGCCAAACGACTTTGCTGGCGGTAATAAATTACATACAGAAGGCTTTCTCGTGGGTCAATTGGTAAAAACCGGAACAAAATCCCTGCAGTAAGTCCTGAGATTAGCCTTCACATACAGGCAGCCCCCCTGCGGGTCCGGGGGTTAGAATAGGCCCGAGGTCTTCCTGCCTGTCGTAAGAGGCGACTAAAAGGAGTCCATCCCCCTCAAGGGGGTAGTTAGCGCCTGCGTCCGGAGACGGACGGTCCCACGACCTATATTTGTGGTCTTTTTGGTTTTTCACTTCTCGTTTCTTCCTTCTTTGGTTGGTTCCTTTCTTTGTTCTTCTCCATCTCACTGTCTTCCTTACTCTCCTCCTTGCCACCTTCTCCTTGCCACCTTCTCCTTGCCACCTTCTCCTTGCCACCTTCTCCTTGCCTTCTCTGGTCTCCGCTTCGGCGTTTGAGTCAGTCTGTCCTCCCTGTGCGCGCCTGAAGGCCGACCCACGCGTTCGCACGCGTAGCCGGTGACGGGGTAACAAGTAATTCCCCGCCCTGGGTAGACATGTAAGGCACGCACGTACCCCCTGGTAAACATAACCCCTCCATGAGCCGGGATACCAACCACAGGGGGTAGGTGAGGGAGGGGTGATTGCCTGAGCTGATACCTTCTGACCATGCCGATTGGTTCCTCGGTCTGTTTCTCGGGAGGTGTGACCTGAGGTGTAAACATTCACCTAAGGCGGGAGTGCCCTCTGAGAGGGTCCCCTTAAGGAAGGAGCGCGCCATCGGAGACGCTGGCAATCATGGGGGATTCCTCCGCAATGGATTTCTCTTCTTCTCTCTCGACTTCTGCCCACAAACGGAAACATGACCAGCCCCCAGTGACGAAAGTACTACCACCTACCCCACAGTTCCTCGTCGTTTCTCGATCTGAGGATGGAAAGGATTTTTCCTCTGTCAACCCTTTCGTTATCCAGAAGGGCGTAGATGCCATAGCCAGATCTGTCAAATCTTGTGCCAGGTTGCGTAATGGTACCTTGTTACTAGAAACTGAGAGTGCCTTTCAGGCACAAAAACTGCTTCGGGCCACACTCCTGTACACGTTCTCTGTCCGGGTGGAGGCTCACCGAACTTTGAATTCGTCTCGTGGTGTGGTCTATACTAGATCCCTCGACGGATTGACTGACGAGGAGATTCAATCTTTCCTCGCTGAGCAGGGCGTGACGGCTGTCCATAGGGTCATGAAAAAGGTCAACAATGACCTTGTACCGACCCGGACACTTTTCTTGACCTTTGATAGTGTTAAGCTGCCATCGCGCATCAAGGCGGGCTACGAGGTTATTTCTGTTCGCCCCTATGTCCCGACACCTACGCGCTGCTACCAGTGTCAGCGTTTCAATCACAGTCGACAGTCTTGTTCCAATGCGGCTAAATGTGTCACTTGTGGCAGGGATGCCCATGAGGGTGACTGTCCACCTCCGTCTCCTCGTTGTGTGAACTGTCAGGGTGACCATGCCGCATCCTCTCGCGACTGTCCCGTCTATAAGGAAGAACGCTGTATCCAAGAAATTCGGGTCAAAGAGAAAGTGTCCACCTCGGCTGCTCGCAAGCTATTGGCTAGTAGGAAGCCCACGCTGCTCCCAGCGGGGAAATACAGTACTGTCCTCGCCTCTCCTCGGACTACCAGGGAGGTGGCAACCCAGATATGCGATCTGACCTTCAGCACCACGGTCGTCCGTTCGGCCAGTGCTAAGATCGCGCGGTCGACGTCTCTTCCTCCCATCACCCCACAGACACCAGCCCCTTCATCAGCTTCTGCTAAGACGAAGACCCAGAAGTCAGATGCACGGGCCTTCAAGAAGGAACCGTCCCGTGCAGACTTCCTACGTACCTCGACCTCCCAGCCATCGACTGATACTTCCACCAAACGACCTTCCAAGAAGGCTCATAGGAAGCACAGTTCTCCTTCTCCGCCACGGCGCATTTCTTCTCCTGCGCCACCCAGCGGTTGCCGCCCCAGGCCGTCATCCGTTTCGCCTGGCCGCACCGCTGATAGCCAAACATCTGGCCATTCACCGGCGGAGGAAGCTCCCCCTCCCGGCCATCTTACCAAGATGGCCGATGAACCTATAGAACCAATGGACGATGACTGTCCGCCTACTGATAGCGGCGGCAGTGCTCGCTCGAAGCCAGGCCCTCAGCAGCCTTCGAGGTGACCCCCTCTTTCATCTTCCTTTTCTTCTTACGATGGCACTTATTCACTGGAATATTCACAGCATTCGCTCCAACCGAGAGGACTTGAAGTTGCTGCTCCGCTTGGACCGTCCGCTCGTCGTAGCCCTTCAGGAAACGAAGCTATGCCCATGCAATCAAATTGCCTTGGCACACTACACCTCTGTGCGTTTTGACCTACCCCCTGTGGTAGGTATCCCAGCTCATGGAGGGGTTATGTTGCTGGTCCGGGATGACATTTACTATGATCCCATCACGTTGCACACCGGCCTGCAGGCAGTTGCCATCCGCATTACTCTCCCCACTTTTACATTTTCCATTTGTACCGTTTACACTCCATCGTCTGCCGTTACCAGGGCAGACATGATGCAACTTATTGCTCAGCTACCTGCACCATTTTTGTTAACTGGAGACTTCAATGCCCACCATCCCCTTTGGGGCTCTCCAGCATCCTGCCCGAGGGGCTCCCTGTTAGCAGACCTTTTCAACCAGCTCAATCTTGTCTGCCGCAATACTGGCGCCCCTACTTTTCTTTCGGACACATCTCACACCTATTCCCATTTAGACCTCTCTATATGTACTCCCCAACTTGCACGCCGGTTTGAGTGGTATGCACTTTCTGATACATATTCGAGCGACCACTTCCCGTGTGTTATCCATCTCCTGCAGCATACCCCGTCTCCGTGCTCATCTAGTTGGACCATCTCCAAAGCAGACTGGGGGCTCTTCTCTTCCAGGGCGACCTTTCAGGATCAAACCTTCACAAGCTGCGATCGTCAGGTCGCACACCTCACGGAAGTCATTCTCACTGCTGCTGAATATTCCATCCCTCACCCTACTTCTCCACGTCGCGTACCGGTCCCCTGGTGGACCGCAGCATGTAGAGACGCTTTACGTGCTCGTCGACGTGCTTTACGCACTTTTAAACGCCATCCTACAGTGGCGAATTGTATCAATTGTAAACGATTACGTGCACAGTGTCGTCGTATTATTAAAGAAAGCAAGAAAGCCAGCTGGGCTGCTTTCACAAGCACCTTCAACAGTTTTACTCCTTCTGTTGTCTGGGGTAGCCTGCGCCGGCTATCTGGCACTAAGGTCAACTCACCAGTTTCTGGCTTGACGGTCGCGAATGACGTCCTTGTGGCCCCTGAGACTGTCTCCAATGCCTTCGGCCGCTTTTTCGCAGAGGTTTCGAGCTCCGCTCATTACCACCCTGCCTTCCTCCCCCGAAAACAGGCAGAGGAGGCTAGGCCACCTAACTTCCGCTCCTCGAATCGTGAAAGTTATAATGCCCCATTCACCATGCGGGAACTCGAAAACGCACTTGGCCGATCACGGTCCTCCGCTCCAGGGCCTGATTCTATTCATATTCAGATGCTGAAGAACCTTTCTCCTGCGGATAAAGATTTTCTTCTTCGTACTTACAATCGCATCTGGATTGAGGGACATGTTCCCGCATGCTGGCGCGAGTCTATTGTTGTCCCGATCCCTAAGCCGGGGAAGGACAAGCACTTGCCTTCCAGTTATCGACTCATCTCGCTTACCAGCTGTGTCTGTAAAGTGATGGAGCGAATGGTTAACTCCCGTTTGGTTTGGCTGCTAGAGTCTCGACGCCTACTTACCAATGTACAATGTGGATTTCGTAGGCGCCGCTCTGCTGTTGACCATCTGGTTGTCTTGTCGACCTTCATTATGAATAACGTCTTGCGGAAGCGCCCGACCGCGGCTGTGTCTTTGATTTGGAGAAGGCTTACGACACCTGTTGGAGGGCGGGCATTCTCCGCACCATGCATACATGGGGCCTTCGCGGTCGCCTCCCTCTTTTTATTCGTTCCTTTTTAATGGATCGACAGTTCAGGGTACGTGTGGGTTCTGTCCTGTCAGACACCTTTCGCCAGGAGAATGGGGTGCCACAGGGCTCAGTTTTGAGCGTCGCTCTCTTCGCCATAGCGATCCATCCAATAATGGATTGCCTCCCAGCTGATGTATCAGGCTCCCTTTTCGTGGACGATTTTACCATCTATTGCTGCGCGCAGCGTACATGTTTCCTGGAGCGCTGTCTTCAGCGTTCTCTTGACCGTCTTTACTCCTGGAGTGTCGCCAATGGCTTCCGTTTTTCTGCCGAGAAGACGGTCTGTATTAACTTCTGGCGCTACAAAGAGTTTCTCCCACCGTCCTTACGACTCGGTCCCGTTGCTCTCCCATTCGTGGAGACAACAAAATTTTTAGGTCTTATATTTGACAGGAAACTTAGCTGGTCTCCACATGTCATATTTGGGTGCCCGTTGTACCCGTTCTCTAAATGTCCTCCGTGTTCTCAGTGGTATGTCGTGGGGAGCATACTGAACCGTCCTACTTCGCCTATATCGGTCGATCGTCCGCTCCAAGCTGGATTATGGGAGCTTCGTATACTCCGCTGCACAGCCATCCATCTTACGCCGCCTCAACTCCATACAACATCGGGGTTTACGACTTGCGATCGGAGCGTTTTATACTAGTCCCGTCGAGAGTCTTCATGCTGACGCTGGTGAATTGCCACTCACCTACCGGCGCGATATACTGCTTTGTCGGTATGCCTGTCGGCTACTGGCAATGCCCGACCACCCATCTTATCGTTCCTTTTTTGATGACTCTCTCGACCGTCAATACGGGTTGTATGTATCTGCCCTGCTACCCCCTGGAGTTCGCTTTCGTCGCCTCCTTGAACACCTTAATTTTTCACTCCCTGCAACCTTTAGAGTGGGCGAGAGCCACACACCACCTTGGCTCCAGGCTCAGGTTCGCGTCCACCTTGACCTCTGCTCGCTCCCAAAGGAGGTTACCCCCGGTTCAGTCTACCACTCCCGTTTTGTCGAACTTCGTTCGAAGTTCATTAATATGACCTTCATTTATACAGATGGCTCTAAGACCAATGACGGAGTCGGGTGTTTTTTTATTGTCGGGGCACAAAGTTTCAAATACCGGCTCCATGGCCATTGTTCGGTCTTCACAGCTGAGCTCTTTGCCCTCTACCAGGCTGTTCTTCACATCTGCCGCCACCGTCATTCTGCTTATGTCATCTGCTCCGATTCCCTGAGCGCCATCCAGAGCCTCAGTGATCCGTGCCCGGTTCACCCTTTCGTGCGCCGGATCCAACGCTCTCTTCAGCAGCTGGTGGACGTCGGTTCTCCAGTTAGCTTTATGTGGGTTCCTGGCCATGTCGGTATCCCTGGGAACGAAGCTGCAGATGCCGCGGCCAAGGTTGCGGTCCTCCAGCCTTGGACAGCTTCTTGTTGTGTCCCTTCGTCAGATTGTAGCAGGGTCATTTGTCGGCGCATTTTATCGTTGTGGCATGCCGATTGGGCTGCATTTACAGACAACAAGCTTCGGGCCTTGAAACCTCTTCCCGCGGCTTGGACGTCCTCCTCACGCCCTTCTCGGCGGGAGGAGGTAGTTTTGGCCCGCTTACGAATTGGACACTGCCGGTTCAGCCATCGCCATCTGCTGACGGCTGCGCCGGCGCTGTTCTGCCCATGTGGGCAATTGCTGACGGTCCGCCACATTTTAACCTCCTGTCCGGATTTTAACACATTGCGTCTTGATCTTGGCCTGCCATGTACTCTAGATGCCATTTTAGCGGATGACCCACGAGCAGCTGCTCGCGTTCTTCATTTTATCAACTTGACAACCCTCTCTAAGGACATTTGATTATGCTGTTTTTTTTTTTTTTAATCCTATGCCTGTCAGTCTGTCTTTTATCGTGTTTTCCGTTTCGTTGCTGTTTTAAACTTGTGACTCGCGGTGCATTCCTAACGTAGTCTGGGCGCTAATGACCGTTGAAGTTGTGCGCCCTAAAACCAAAAAAATAAAATAAACATACAGGCAGAAAAAGCGTCGGGGACTTTAAATTAGTAATATGTATAGAAAAGGGTCACTGTCCTCCCTGTGATCAGCGAGACTGGCTTGAACTGCTGATCACTCAAAAGTCAACAATTAAGCGTCCTGTTAGCCAAACTACCACGTACCTGAAGATTGCTAGCTGCAACCACTGCACTGGGATATGTACACCACTTCACAGTATCTGCAGCCTCCAGTTGGCTTTCAACAACTTCCGCAGTTAATCTGGACATAACGAAACAAAACTATACTTCAGTGTCCATAAAGGTAAAAATCACCCAATATCATCACTGTTTTCTACGGAAACAAACAGAATTTATTGGCTTCTAATCAAACTCACAAAGTTCGTCTCGTTCACTGAAACTCTGTCCAAGTAAGTGCTGGCACCGTGGTGTGATTTAAGAGCTCAGTCTCGCACATGCTCGCTCTCTTCGATGCCACTGACAGGGATCGTCAGTTGCCGTCGCCAGAGGTCGCCCGGCGACATCGGCTGACAGTCTGGTCAAAGTGAGTTCCATTTCCTTAGTTTTTGGTGGGGCCAAGGAGGCTACGTTAGGTTAGAATCTATTCAATGTATGAAAGTTACATAGTAGCCTACTCACAGTGGGATGGATACCAGAAAGCTCCTGTGATAGTGTTGCATTGAGGTTTATGCTTTTAAAAAGACTCCCATTGCATGTGAATGAGCTATAGCTGTCTCGAAGAGAAAGTGGTTAGTCCTCAGTTACTGGAATAACCCGGAAAGTTTCACGAATGTGATTCGTGGTGATCTTGAAAAGCAAGATCACAAACACTGTTTTGCTGTAGTTACTTAAAGCTGTGCAGACAAGCATTAATTAACCTTCAATGGCTCATTCAGCATACGTGTGAAAGACAAATATAAAGTTTAGAATAGCACACTGTGTACACCTTGTATTGGTTCTTTAAGTGACCATTACGGCATTCAAACGCCAGTTCTCGATACCAGTAATATCGTACTACTTTTCGGCGAAGTAACAGACATATTTTTGTGACAATATTCACATTTGGTTTTATTAATGTATAGGTACTCCGATGTATCGATATATTAGTGATATGGTTCTTGTGTGTTTTCATTTCTGAGAGACTGTCATAATCTTTGACTTACTTGTAACCGTTTTGGCGCGAATGCGCACAGAGCAGTCTTTGTTTCACTTTGCAGAAGTTATTTCGCTTTGTAAAAGAACAGTCAGGTCTTGTGTTTGGTTAAAGTGGAAATTAAATATATGAAGATTGATACAAAACTGTTTTCTTGATGAGGTGACAATTAAGAAGTATATGTGAATTTACAAGAAGTTTAATAAAAATGTGGATCGTGAACACAGTCAAAAATTATTTCTACCATACCATTGTTCTGATCTGGGATTGTTCGATCATTAAGAATTTCCTGAAAAACGCGTTTGTTAGGTCTTCAAATGTTGCTAAAATATAGATCTGGACCTTCTAGCAGTCAGTGGAATCACCCTGGAATCAACAAGATGAGCCATAACAACTTCGACGAAATCTACGTGAGAATCCATTCGAGATAAGTGCCAAAATTAATGACTTTTTTACGGTGACTTTATTTCCATTCTGATGATATCATCCACAGTCAATAACTTAGTTGTTGCCCGATAAAGCGAACATATTCTGCGTGAGCAACATTATTAATCTGATTCCTAACCTACTTTGCAAGTGGTGGTATTGTTAGAACCTGAAGCACCGAAAAATTGCGCGCACACACACACACACACACACACACACACACACACAAATCACACACATCATTTGCAAACCACTTTATGCAACAGTGTTCCCACCGACATGAAAACGGTAATGCCCACTTGCCACAACATACACTACAGTAACTGCAAGCGTAAAGTCCGCCACCCTTCTCATTTGAACAAAATATTTTTCGATGTTAAAATTAACATCTCAAATTTCCGATAAAGGTTTTTCTGACTTAGGAAATCTAATAAACCTCCGATTTCGGTCGATAAATTCTGCGTTATATTCAGATTATATTTTTCATCCTCCGGATACAACAGACTTACTCTTGGCCTGAACTTACCAGTTTCTCACAGTCCATATTTCGAATGCGATAACGTCGGTCGATTTACCGGAGAAAAACAGATCTGAATTTCTACGATTGTCGTCCGAAGTATCTACGTTCGTGCGATGAGATCGGCTACAGTGCGACCGAGCACGTAGTGGCGTACTGATTCGAAAAGATCGAGCGTCGTCGGAATCCACAGATATCGATGTCCCAGTGACCGCAGTTTAAGCACAACAACGCACTCACCCGCCAACGGCCGCAATGCGCGTCACATATTTATGCGATCTCCACAAGTTAGAACGCACTCATCCGGCGAAAGCCGCGGTGTGTGGACCGAGTTTGTGACCAGTTCCACGGTCCCGCGGCAGTTCTTGCTCTGTTATTTCGATCAGAACGGTGGACGAACGGACTTCCTTTTTGCGGATTGTTGGAAAAAGTGTGTGCGGAAGGCAGTGGCCATTTGTATCTTGCTGCGCCGTTCGAAGAAGGAAAGACGCCGCAGAAGCAGAAAACACATACATACTGGAAACACCCTTCTCTACAGAAAAAAATACCAATGGAGCTTTAGTTACCTTTCGCAAAACGCTAAGAAAATATGCGGATAAATTTATTCATTACAGCAGAATGACATCT
Organism: Schistocerca serialis cubense; assembly: GCF_023864345.2. NCBI lineage: Eukaryota > Metazoa > Arthropoda > Insecta > Orthoptera > Acrididae > Schistocerca > Schistocerca serialis. The sequence continues at coordinate 416,754,765 of NC_064638.1, forward strand.
TCGACGAATTACTTCAGAAAATTAGAGGAAGAGTATCTGGAACGACAACAAACTTGGGCTCATGTATAGATCCCACAGAAAAGCTACTAGCAACAATCAGGTAAGCGTTATATTCTATTTAAATATTAGGTTTCATATAATTAAATATATAGGTAAGTAATACATTTTCATTGAAATTTAATATTATATATATATATATATATATATATATATATATATATATATATATATACTGATGGGCATGTTAAACAGTTTGAAATGATCACATGCTTGGGAATGTGATATATCCGACATAAAGTTTCTGGACACTTTAATTTTGCTATGTTTTCACAAATATGTGTTTAGCTAATTGGTAGCTGGCCAGTATTAATGAAACTGAAGTTCTGGAGGTAGTAGGTTCAGTTGACAAGAATTCCTGACGACTTCGATAGCATTAATTTCGTTGGTGCCTTCAGAGTTTGATGCCCCCCTGCGGGTCCGGGGTATTCCTGCCTGTCTTAAGAGGCGACTAAAAGGAGTTTCAACCGTTTCGGCCTTTCATGTGATGGTCCCCCTTGGGGTTTGACCTCCATTTTTCAAAATTCTGCAGAAGTACGAGCCTTTTGGGGAAGGACGTCTTATGTGGTGTACCACTGGTCCTCAGTGCACTAAGACCTTGGCACTCAGCATTGTAACGGCGTTGTCACCATACCCACTATTTCTCAAATTGGGCCTAAACGCCTGATGGGTTGTAAAAGTTACACCCATAGTGCATCCCCATCTGCACCTATGATCATGATGGACTTTCCATGGCACCCGGAATCCAGCATGGTAGCCAGCCCGTTGTGGTGGGGTCGTCATGTACCCTCTAGGTTGTAGCCCCCCTGACAACACAGGGATCGTACTGCCGATACCTGAGCTGCACCCTCCCCATGTCGGCCAAGGAGTAGATGCCCGTCTTCTTGGGGCATCAGGACTCCCGGCAATGGTCATCCTGCCAGGTGGCCCTTGCTGAGGCTGGGTGGCGCCCGTGGGGAGAGCCCCTGGTCGGAGTCGGTGGTATTGGGGCGGACGTTTCGCAGATGAAACGTCAACACGTATCAGGTCGCTCTGTGGCCGAGTCTTTCTAAAGGAAAGGTACTGTTTCTGGTTCTCCTGCCCTTTCCCCCTTCGCCACTCCCTGGGAGGAGGGACAGGCCCGCCGGCTTGGGGTGAAGTACTTCCCCTGCTATTTAGTCTGTTCTCGAACCGATGGGGGGACGTTCGCCACCTCCAAGCCCATGTTCTTTGTTCAGCACATCGAGGACATCTTCGGGGAAATCGAGGCTCTCAGTAAGATGCGTGCATTTCGTCTGGCGAGTCCAGCGCGGCCCCAAAGACCGTCGCATCGACACCGGGGCCTTTATTCTCGCCTTCGAGGGGGACGTTCTCACGGAGAAGGTAAAGGTGATCTGCTACCGGTGCGACGTGCGACCTTAAGTCCCGCCTCCTATGCGCTGTTTTCGGTGTTTGCGCTGTTTTCGGTGTTTGCGCTGTTTTCGGTGTTTGCGCTGTTTTCGGTGTTTGCGCTGTTTTCGGTGTTTGCGCTGTTTTCGGTGTTTGCGCTGTTTTCGGTGTTTGCGCTGTTTTCGGTGTTTGCGCTGTTTTCGGTGTTTGCGCTGTTTTCGGTGTTTGCGCTGTTTTCGGTGTTTGCGCTGTTTTCGGTGTTTGCGCTGTTTTCGGTGTTTGCGCTGTTTTCGGTGTTTGCGCTGTTTTCGGTGTTTGCGCTGTTTTCGGTGTTTGCGCTGTTTTCGGTGTTTGCGCTGTTTTCGGTGTTTGCGCTGTTTTCGGTGTTTGCGCTGTTTTCGGTGTTTGCGCTGTTTTCGGTGTTTGCGCTGTTTTCGGTGTTTGCGCTGTTTTCGGTGTTTGCGCTGTTTTCGGTGTTTGCGCTGTTTTCGGTGTTTGCGCTGTTTTCGGTGTTTGCGCTGTTTTCGGTGTTTGCGCTGTTTTCGGTGTTTGCGCTGTTTTCGGTGTTTGCGCTGTTTTCGGTGTTTGCGCTGTTTTCGGTGTTTGCGCTGTTTTCGGTGTTTGCGCTGTTTTCGGTGTTTGCGCTGTTTTCGGTGTTTGCGCTGTTTTCGGTGTTTGCGCTGTTTTCGGTGTTTGCGCTGTTTTCGGTGTTTGCGCTGTTTTCGGTGTTTGCGCTGTTTTCGGTGTTTGCGCTGTTTTCGGTGTTTGCGCTGTTTTCGGTGTTTGCGCTGTTTTCGGTGTTTGCGCTGTTTTCGGTGTTTGCGCTGTTTTCGGTGTTTGCGCTGTTTTCGGTGTTTGCGCTGTTTTCGGTGTTTGCGCTGTTTTCGGTGTTTGCGCTGTTTTCGGTGTTTGCGCTGTTTTCGGTGTTTGCGCTGTTTTCGGTGTTTGCGCTGTTTTCGGTGTTTGCGCTGTTTTCGGTGTTTGCGCTGTTTTCGGTGTTTGCGCTGTTTTCGGTGTTTGCGCTGTTTTCGGTGTTTGCGCTGTTTTCGGTGTTTGCGCTGTTTTCGGTGTTTGCGCTGTTTTCGGTGTTTGCGCTGTTTTCGGTGTTTGCGCTGTTTTCGGTGTTTGCGCTGTTTTCGGTGTTTGCGCTGTTTTCGGTGTTTGCGCTGTTTTCGGTGTTTGCGCTGTTTTCGGTGTTTGCGCTGTTTTCGGTGTTTGCGCTGTTTTCGGTGTTTGCGCTGTTTTCGGTGTTTGCGCTGTTTTCGGTGTTTGCGCTGTTTTCGGTGTTTGCGCTGTTTTCGGTGTTTGCGCTGTTTTCGGTGTTTGCGCTGTTTTCGGTGTTTGCGCTGTTTTCGGTGTTTGCGCTGTTTTCGGTGTTTGCGCTGTTTTCGGTGTTTGCGCTGTTTTCGGTGTTTGCGCTGTTTTCGGTGTTTGCGCTGTTTTCGGTGTTTGCGCTGTTTTCGGTGTTTGCGCTGTTTTCGGTGTTTGCGCTGTTTTCGGTGTTTGCGCTGTTTTCGGTGTTTGCGCTGTTTTCGGTGTTTGCGCTGTTTTCGGTGTTTGCGCTGTTTTCGGTGTTTGCGCTGTTTTCGGTGTTTGCGCTGTTTTCGGTGTTTGCGCTGCTTATAAAGGCAATCTAGCAACCAGAGTATAAAAAATTAAATAAACACCAGCCTGCAACCGTTCAGGTTGATAGCCTCAACCCAAAATCAAAAGTAAAGTAGGAACCAGTCTAGCCTCAAAAAAAATATAAAAAGAAAGAAGACTCAAGCTAGCAAGTGAACAATAAAGCATAATCATTAAAATTAAGACTATAAAAACAAAAAAATTAGAATGATAAGAACTTAAATAAACTGAACCTCTAGCAGTAATTATTAAAGAACAAATTCAAAAACTAAGCAGAATCAAACTAAAAGAAAAATAATCAATACCAAAATAATATCTAATCATATTTAAATCTGCATATGAATAAACACAAATCATAAAAACAAAACTAGACAGAAACATTAAGGAATGAACCAACCATCAACAATTATTAACTAAACAAAGAGGGATCAAAAAAATAGTTATAAATAAATACTTTAACATAAAGATAAACCAAAAGAATTTAAAAAATCATTCCCATGAGAACGAATTATTGAAACTAAAATAGAAAGACCTAAAGCACCTTCACAAACAGAAATAACCAAAAAAATAACAGGAAAAAAATAATCATAATCAAACTCAACAAGAAAAACAATAATCAACATAAATAAAGAAAGAACAATATATTCTAATCTCAAAAGAACCATTAATAAATGCTTACGTTTAGAAGAAAAAACATAAACACCAGCAAAATAAATCAATAAAGAAGTAAAGACAGAGAATATAAACATTAGTTTTAATAGTTTTAAAAAAACGCCGGTCTTGTAAACCGGAAATAAGTCTAGCCCCCGCTTTTAAAACTTCAGAGGTGGAAAGCTTTCCATAATCGGTCCCCAAAACCGATATTTTAAATAAACTAACCCCTGAAATGATCAAAATAATAATTATATCACTATCAAACGTAATAAATATTAATTTTATTAAATTAAGACACCCAATATCAATAATGCTTTTCATTATCCTACAAACTTTTCTAGTTGGACTAATAACAGGAACAATAACGGAAAGATATTGGTTATCATATATTTTATTTTTAACATTTCTTGGTGGTATATTAGTCCTATTTATTTATATTACGAGAATTGCATCAAACGAAATATTTCAACCTAAATCAATTACAATAATTATTACCTTAACAATATGAATATTTGTCATATCAACATTAATTATTTTAGATATAACAATATTTATAGACTTTTTCAAAAATACTGAAACTATAAATATTGATAATTCAATCAATTATCAAGAAATAACAATATCTTTAGAAAACCTATATAATAGACCAACATTCATTATTACAATAATAATAATAATTTATTTATTTTTAGCACTATTAGCAGTTGTTAAAATCACCAACATTAACCAGGGACCTATTCGTAAAATAAGATAATTTACTAATGAATAAACCCTTACGATTGAGACATCCTTTAATTAAAATCATTAATAACTCTTTAGTTGATTTACCCACACCAACAAATATTTCATTTTGATGGAATTTTGGGTCCCTACTAGGGTTATGTTAGGTAATTCAAATTGTAACTGGACTATTTTTAGCTATACAATATACATCAAATATTGAAATAGCATTTAGTAGTGTAGTTCACATCTGCCGAGACGTAAATAATGGCTGAATTATTCGAACCTTACATGCAAATGGAGCTTCTATATTTTTTATTTGTATTTATTTACATGTCGGACGAGGAATTTACTACGAATCTTATATATACATACACACCTGAATAATTGGTACAGTAATCCTATTCTTAGTTATAGCAACTGCATTTATAGGATACATTTTACCTTGAGGTCAAATATCATTCTGAGGTGCTACAGTAATTACTAATTTATTATCAGCAATCCCATATTTAGGGACAGATTTAGTTCAATGAGTATGAGGAGGGTTTTCTGTTGATAATGCAACATTAAATCGATTCTTTACATTTCATTTTGTACTACCATTTATTATTGCTGCAATAGCAGCAATTCATTTATTTTTCCTCCACCAAACAGGGTCTAATAACCCCCTAGGGCTAAATGGAGATATTGAAAAAATCCCACTTCACCCATACTTTACTTTCAAGGACTCTGTTGCATTTGTATTAATAACATCATTATTAATTATACTGTGCTTGATTAATCCTTACCTCCTAGGAGATCCAGATAATTTTGTACCTGCCAACCCATTAGTAACCCCCGTCCATATTCAACCAGAATGATACTTCTTACTTGCATACGCAATTCTATGGTCAATCCCTAATAAGCTCGGAGGTGTTATTGCATTATTCTTATCAATCAGAATCTTAATAATTTTACCATTTTATAATAAAACATCATTCCGAGGTATTCAATTCTATCCTATCAACCAGATTTTATTCTGAAGTATAGTAGTTGTTGTATGCTTATTAACATGAATTGGAAAACGGCCTGTTGAAGAACCTTACATTATAACAGGACAAATCTTAACAATTATTTACTTTACATACTTCTTAATTAATGTGCATGTTGCAAACGCATGAGATAAACTAATTAAGGAATAATAAGTTAATTAGCTTAGGAAAAGCATATGTTTTGAAAACATAAAACTAGAAGTTTAACTCTTCTATTAACTTTTCTTAAAAAATTTCACTAAATAAATGAAATAAATAAAATCTTTAAACCAACAAAGAAAATAAAAAAATTTAAAGATAATGGCAAAAAACTTTTTCAAGCTAAGTACATTAACTTATCATAACGAAAACGTGGTAATGTGCCACGAACTCAAATAAAACCAAAGGACATAACAGCAAGCTTAATAAAAAATATAAAAGAATAAAAATCACCGCCTAAAAAAATTAAAGCTAATAACATTCTTGTAAAAACAATTCTAGTGTACTCAGCTAAAAAAATTAAAGTAAAACTGCCTGCACCATATTCAATATTAAACCCTGAAACTAACTCATTCACCCTCGGCAAAGTCAAAGGGAGTACGGTTAGCTTCAGCTAAACAAGAAGCAAAACAAGCTAAAGCTAAAGGAAAAGAAATAATAATAAATCAACAATAAAGCTGATAATTTATAAAATCAAACATGTTAAAACTACCAATTAAAATAATTAAAGGTAATAAAATTATAGCCAAACTAACTTCATATGAAATTGTTTGAGCAACAGAACGAAGAGAACCTAATAAAGAATAATTTGAATTAGAAGACCAACCAGCAATTATAACAGTATAAACACCTAATCTAGTACAGCATAAAAAAACAAAAATCCATAAGAAAAAGAACATATATAAGTTAAGTAGGGAAAAATCACTCAAACAGCCAAGGAAATTATTAAATTAAAAACAGGAGAAAAGTAATAAAGTAAATAATTAGATATAATAGGAATTGGCTGCTCCTTACAAATTAACTTGATAGCATCACTAAAGGGTTGGGGAATCCGACAAAACCTACTTTATTTGGACCCTTTCGAATTTGAATATAACCTAAAACCTTACACTCTAATAAAGTTAAAAAAGCAACACTAATTAAAACACAAATAACTAATAAAAGAAAATTCAAAATAAACATAAATAAATCATAAAGTATCAATACTATTTGTAGAAAAAATCTACATAAATGAATTCTAAATTCAACACATTAATCAATAAAATAAAAAATATTTCACCCATATGGTCCTTTCGTACTAATATGAATTAATAATCTTAGGATAGAAACCGACCTGGCTCACGCCGGTCTGCACTCAGATCATGTAAGAATTTAAAGGTCGAACAGACCTAATTACTGGGCTACTGCACCCAAAATTTTTCTTAATCCAACATCGAGGTCGCAATCTGCTTTGTCGATATGAGCTCTCAAAAACAATTACGCTGTTATCCCTAAGGTAACTTAATCTTATGATCATAAATTATGGATCAAAACAACAAACATAAATAAATGATATAATAATGAAGAGTTTATTTATTCATGTCACCCCAACAAAACATCATCACTAAATATAGAAAGACAAACAAAAAACTATACAAAAATAAAATGTCAAGCTCTATAGGGTCTTCTCGTCCTAAAGAAAAATTTAAGCCTTTTGACTCAAAAGTTAAATTCAAAAATTTATTAAGAGACAGTTGATTTCTCGTCAAGCCATTCATTCCAGCCACTAATTAAGAGACTAATGATTATGCTACCTTTGCACGGTCAAAATACCGCGGCTCTTTAAAAATCTGCTCAGTGAGCAGGCCAGACCTCAAAGTATTTTCAAGAGGACATGTTTTTGATAAACAGGCAGAAATCAATTTTGCCTAGTTCCTTATAATAAATTAACAAGGTAAAAATTATATATAGAAATAAATATACTAATTCTATCATTATTACAAAAATTTCAAAATTAAATTTATAATCTTAATAAAAAACCTAAAATAATTATAAAATCAAAAATAAAAATAATGAACTAAAACGTGATCTTAGAGATAGCTGGTTTAAAGCTTCCTATTATATTTTATAAAACAAATTATAGGTTATTAACTTCAAAGCTTATCCCTTAAAGAATGAATAAGTTAATATTTATACCTAAAAATTAAATAAAAACAATTAACTTCAAAAAATTAAATTTTTTCTTAAGAAACTAGATATCTTGGGAAACGATTAACATCTCATTTCTATAAATAATTTAATAATAATTATGATACATTAACTATAAATTATTTATAAATCAACCCAAATCGAGACAAGTAAAGTAAATACTAAAATTTTGATAAACCCTGATACAAAAGGTACAATAAATAAAATCTACTTTTAAAAATTTAAAATAATATTTCATAAAACAATTACATTACCAATAAACTATAATCTAAAAAATTAATTCTACAAAATATACTAAGACAAATTTCGACAAAATTATTTTTATTAAATAATTAAATAAACAAAAAATAAATATAATAAAATAAATAATCAAGATATCCTGATTTGCACAGAAAAATTTTCAGTGTAAATGAAACACTTTACTAATAAGTTATATCTTGAAACTCTTCCTAGATACACTTTCCAGTACATCTACTATGTTACGACTTATCTCATCTAAATTGAAGCTAAATTAAAATAATAAAATAGAATAATCAATAATGAGAGCGACGGGCGATGTGTACACACCTCAGAGCCAATATCAGTTAAATTAAATAAATTAAATTACTATCAAATCCACCTTCATTAATAGTATTTCACCATCAAATCCGTTATAAACAAAAATCTATTGTAACCCACCTCCTCTTAATTATAAGCTGCACCTTGACCTGAAATATTTTATAATTATAAATCTTGAGAATTATAACTCTAAAAAGATTCTCTGATAACGGAGATATACAAACAAATAAATTAAGTAGAGTAAATCGTGTATTATCAATCACGGGGTAGGTTCCTCTGAATGGAATGAGACACCGCCAAATTCTTTGGGTTTAAAGACCTTAACTAATAGCGCTGTCTGCGCTTTGGGCACATATCGTCATGGTGTGAGGCTGAGCCCCTTTGTGGCGATTGTGGACGTCCTCTTCGTGAGGAACATACATGCACCCCACCACCTCGGTGTGTTAATTGTCCTGGCATCCACTTGCCTAGATCCTTAGACTGCTCCACGTATCAGAAGGAGAAGATGATTCAAGAACTCGAAACTTTTGGTCGTCTCTCTTATTCTGAGGCCAGGAAGAAGTATGACCGCCTCCATCCCATGACGTTGACCACTTCGTTTGCCTCAGTCGTGTCCACTCCTTCCACGGTATCGTCACCCCCTATCCTGTCCCCCTTCCACCTCCTCCCCCCATCCGGGGTCTCTGCCTCTGCCTCCCAAATCCCTCCCTTCCAAATCCTCCTCCCCCGCGGCCCCCGCCCCCTCTGCCCCAGGGGCCATCCTTCCTCCTCCTCCCCCCCCCCCCGCCACCTGAGAAGCGATCCTCTTCTCAGGCGTCCATCGGGGAAACGTTCCGGACCCCAGCTTCCGAGGTCCGGCGTTCCAAAACGGACCCAGCGTGTGAGGACCTTCTTCGGGTCCAGCCCTCCATCCCTGTGCCTCCTCGGGCTTCCAAGAAGGCCTCCAAGTAGTAGTCTCCATCCCCTCTCCACCCCGGCGCGTTTCGTCTGACGCTCCATTCGTGAGTTGCTGCTCCCGGCCGTCCTCAGTTTTGCCGGGACACTCTGCTGCCAGGCGCTCAGCTGGCCTCTCGTCGGCAAATGATGCTGCCCCTCCTACACAATCCGGGACAGCGGCCGCAGCTGGCGACGACTCGATGGACCAGGATCCGCCTCCCGCCGGTTGTAGCGTTGTTCCCTCGAAACATGGCCCTCCGCGGCCGTCGAGGTGACCAGCTATTCCCCCGTCTCGTTCCCCCTCTTCTTTGACTAGCAATGGCCTTGATACATTGCAACATAAGAGGTATTCGATCTAATCGGGAGGAATTACAACTGCTCCTCCGCCTGCACTGTCCAGTCGTCCTTGGTCTCCAGGAAACCAAGTTGCGCTTAACTGACTGTATTGCCTTTACCCACTATACCTTGGAGCGGTATGACCTCACCCCTGTGGACGGTATCCCAGCTCATGGTGGGGTCATGCTGCTCGTTCGGGACGATGTCTATTACCATCCCATCCCATTGACCACCCCACTCCAAGCAATAGCTGTCCGTATTACTCTTTATGCTTTTACTTTTTCAGTTTGTACCATCTACACTCCATCGTCATCCGCAGTTAGTCGGGCTGACATGATGCACCTGATTGTTCAGCTTCCTCCGCCGTTTTTATTGTTTGGCGACTTCAATGCCCATCATCCCCTTTGGGGCTCTCCTGCATCCTGTCAGAGAGGCTCCCTCTTGGCGGATGTCTTCAACCATCTCAATCTTGTCTGCCTCAATACTGGCGCCCCGACTTTCCTCTCGGACTCCACTCATACCTACTCCCACTTGGACCTCCCGATCTGTTCTACCACTCTTGCCCGTCGGTTCGAGTGGTATATCCTTTCTGACACCTATTCGAGCGACCACTTCCCCTGTGTCGTTCGTCTCATGCACCACACCCCGTCCCCACGTCCTTCGAGCTGGAACATACCGATAGCTAACTGGGGACTTTAGTCCTCCCTGGCGACCTTTCCGGACCACCATTTTCTCAGTTGTGACAGTCCGGTCGAATACCTCACGGCTGTTATCATCAATGCTGCCGAACATTCCATTCCTCGTACTACCTCTTCTTCACGTCGCGTTTCCGTCCCCTGGTGGAATGAGGCTTGTAGAGACGCTATCCGTGCTCGACGACGTGCTTTACGCACCTTTCCCCGCCATCCTACGTTGGCGAATTGTATTGGATACAAACGACTCCGAGCGCATTGCCGTAGAGTCATCAAAGACAGCAAAAAAGCTTGTTGGGCCTCTTTCACCAGCTCCTTTAACAGTTTTACTCCCTCTTCTGTCGTTTGGGGTAGCCTGCGCCGGCTGTCTGGCATTAAGACCCACTCCTCGGTACCTGGCCTGACTTCAGGTAATGAGGTCCTTGTTGATCCTGTGGCTGTCTCCAACGCCTTCGGCCGCTTTTTCGCGGAGGTTTCAAGCTCCGCCCGTTTCCACCCTGCCTTCCTTCCCAGGAAAGAGGCAGAAGAGGCTCGGCGACCTTCCTTCCACTCGCTGAATCTGGAAACTTATAATGCCCCCTTTACTATGCGGGAACTCGAACGTGCGCTTGCAGTGTCCCGGTCCTCTGCTCCGGGGCCAGATGCCATTCACGTTCAGATGCTTGCACACCTTTCTCCAGCGGGCAAAAGCTTCCTTCTTCGTACCTACAATTGAGTCTGGACCGAAGGTCAGGTCCCCATGCATTGGCGTGACGTCGTCGTTGTTCCTATACCCAAACCCGGGAAGGGTAGACACCTTCCTTCTAGTTACCACCCCATTTCTCTTACAAGCTGTGTCTGTAAGGTGATGGAGCACATGGTTAATGCTCGGTTAATCTGGATTCTTGAATCTCGACGACTACTTACCAATGTCCAATGCGGCTTTCGTCGCCGCCGCTCCGCTGTTGACCACCTTGTGACCTTGTCGACATTCATCATGAACAACTTTTTGCGAAGGCGCCAAACGGTAGCAGTGTTCTTCGATTTGGAGAAGGCTTATGATACCTGTTGGAGAGGAGGTATCCTCCGCACTATGCACAGGTGGGGCCTACGCGGTCGCCTGCCCCTTTTTATTGATTCCTTTTTAACGGATCGAAAGTTTAGGGTATGTGTGGGTTCTGTATTGTCAGACGTCTTCCTCCAGGAGAACAGAGTGCCTCAGGGCTCCGTCTTGAGTGTAGCCCTTTTGGCCATCGCGATCAATCCAATTATGGATTGCATTCCACCTAATGTCTCAGGCTCTCTCTTTGTCGATGACTTCGCGATCTACTGCAGTGCCCAGAGAACATGCTTCCTGGAGCGCTGCCTTCAGCGCTGCCTTCAGCGTTGTCTAGACAGTCTATACTCATGGAGCGTGGCAAATGGCTTCCGGTTCTCTGAAGAGAAGACAGTTTGTATCAACTTTTGGCGATATAAAGCGTTCCTTCCGCCATCCTTACATCTCGGTCCCATTGTTCTCCCATTCGTGGAAACAACTAAGTTTCTAGGGCTCATATTGGACAGGAAACTTTGTTGGTCTCCGCATGTCTCTTATTTGGCGGCCCGTTGTACAAGTTCCCTTAATGTCCTCAGAGTTCTTAGTGGTTCATCTTGGGGAGTGGATCGCACTGTCCTGCTTCGCTTGTATCGGTCCATAGTCCGATCGAAGCTGGATTATGGGAGCTTCGTCTACTCGTCTGCTCGGCCATCCCTCTTACGCTGTCTCAACTCCATCCACCATCGGGGGTTACGTCTTGCAACCGGAGCCTTCTACACTAGTCCCATCGAGAGTCTTTAGGCTGAAGCTGCCGAATTACCATTGACCTACCGGCGCGACATACTGCTGTGTCGGTATGCCTGCCGGCTGTTGTCAATGCCCAACCACCCCTCTTATCAGTCCTTCTTCGCCGATTCTCTCGACCGTCAGTACAGGTTGTATGTGTCTGCCCTGCTGCCCCCCGGAGTCCGCTTCCGTCGCCTGCTTCGACAATTGGATTTTGCCCTCCCTACCACCTTCAGAGAGGGTGAGAGCCCGACACCACCTTGGCTCCAGGCTCCGGTTCATATTTCTCGACCTCAGCTCACTCCCGAACGAGGGTACTCCGGCTGCAGTGTATTGCTCACGGTTTGTCGAACTTCGTGCTCGACTTGCCGGTCACACCTTTATTTACACCGATGGTTCCAAAACTGACGATGGTGTCGGCTGTGCCTTTGTCGTCGGGGCCGCCACCTTTAAATACCGGCTCCTCGACCAATGTTCCAGCTTTACGGCCAAGCTTTTTGCTCTCCATCAGGCCGTTCAGTATGCCCGCCGCCACCGCCTTTCATCGTATGTACTCTGCTCTGACACACTCAGTGCTCTTCAGAGCCTTGGAGCTCCCTATCCGGTCCATCCCTTGGTTCAACGGATCCAGCAGTCCCTCCATTCTTTCGCTGATAATGGTTCTCCTGTCAGCTTTCTGTGGGTTCCCGGACATGTAGGAGTCCCTGGGAATGAGGCTGCAGATGCTGCAGCCAAGGCTGCAGTCCTCCTGCCTCGGCCAGCCTCCCATTGTATCCCGTCATCTGACGTTCGTGGGGTTATTTGTAAGAGGCTTGTGTCGTTGTGGTGGGATGCTTGGTCATCCCTCCAAGGAAACAAGCTCCGGGCAGTAAAACCGCTCCCAACTGCTTGGACAACCTCCTCCCGACCATCTCGGCGAGAAGAGGTCCTTCTGACCAGGTTGCGGATTGGGCATTGCCGGTTTAGCCACCGCTACCTGCTCTCCGGTGACCCAGTCCCACAGTGCCCTTGTGGTCAAGCATTAACAGTGCGCCATGTTTTATTGTTGTCCCCGCTTCAGTCAATCTCGTGTTGTCCTGTCCCTGCCATCTACTTTACCGGATATTTTAGCTGATGACGCTCGAGCAGCTGCTCGTGTTCTGCGTTTTATAACTTTGACTGGCTTGTCCAAAGACATCTAACTTTTTTACTTATTTTATCTGCATCTTTGTCAGGACTTTCTGGTGTCCCCCCCTCCCCTTGAGCTTTACTAGATTCCATGTGCTCTAACAACTGTGACTGGGCGCTAATGACCTCAGTAGTTGAGCGCCCTTAAACCCCACCAAAAAAAGTCTCAGATGCTCAGGAACTACTTCGAAATTGTTCAGCAACGACAACAGAAAGTGACGGCCAGTCATCGTCATTTCTTGCCAGACTATCTTTCAACTCTCCAACAAGGTGTACTTCTATGTTCTCAGTTTGTATCATTAGCTTTTGTTTCCCTCAGACTAGAGGACTTTAATATTGAAATATCATGTAGTTCTTATGTAACATCCACTTCTGTGTAGAACCTGACCTGCTTTTGGAATTGTTGGCTTTCCGGTACTCTTTGACGAAACTGACTTACCACTTCTTTGGCAGTGCAACAGACCTGAAAAGATGTATTTTTTTGTTTTAGGTACTTCACTTCTGGATGCTCTTTCGATCTTCACTACGCCTCTCGATTGGGAAGAACTGCAATCAGTAAAATTATGTAAAAAGTTTATGGAATGATGTGTACCAACACGAGAGCAGAGTGCCTCTTAATTAAGTTGAAAAATTTGAATCCAGAACAAATTACCCTCATCCTATAGAAGTCGTAGTAGAGAAGGATATCCGTAGCTATTACAAATTTGTGTATCCAGTGAATGCACTTAAGGCGTAAGAGAAGTTGGAGCACATTGAAAAAAGGAACATTCAGAGAGGAAACTTAAGTTACTAAGAAACATGGACTAGTAGATTATGTGGTAAATGAAATCCACTAAAATGGCAAGATCGATTAGTTTGGTATGATGTAACAGATTGAAATACCAGTGAAAAATATTATAAAAATAAAACCCGAAAGACGTAACTAGCTTTTTGCATCTTGTGACAGTACTTTCCTCCAAATGTCAATCTCCTTCCACAAATTAAACCATAAAACTGTTACTTTATTTGTACGCGTTCATACTAGAGATTGTTGAACGATTTTTACTTCGTGAATAAGCTTCTGCGTGTCGAAATCTATCGCGGCGTGATCATGAGTGAAATGAGCCCACGGACTTCGTCGACGAAAGATCACCGTGTGACCGCCCAGTTGCTGATTTTGACCCGGCCAGGCAGATATAGTGTGGTTGGCAGCGGCATTCAGTGGCAAGGGACGCCCCACGAAGGCAGTTTCCACGATGCGGCTGAGGAAAAGTTTTCTAATTTTCTTGCTATAAAAAATGCTGTATGTGAATAAAGCAAAACATCAACTCCTGGAGTTGGTTTCTCTCTAGAGATAATTTTCCTTTAAAGAATTAGGAGGAACTCATTACAGGTTTGTGCATTTTCTTCACTATGTAATACTTCTCATTCGATTCTGAGGAAACTGAGTGGTACACGCAATTAACTTGTTTCGTATCAGTTCCATATCACAGCTTGATTCTACTTTTTAGATATTAGTCATAGTTATACTGACACTTAATTTCCAAGTATTCTGTAACAAAATTTGAACGGTTTGCAGTGAAAATGTGGTTGCTGGCTATTTTGGTTCACTTGCAATGATACATTGCCGTGCACTGAATGTAGCTACCATATAGAAAATGTTCTTAAAGTTGGAACGAAAACCACATCTCACTACAGTGTGGAGAGAAGATGTTAAAATATTTTGAGACCGTTGGCGCCGAACGCAGTACCTGTGTGCCACGTGCGACTAGCCTGCAGCTCATCCGTGAAAAGCTGGTGGAAACGGACATAAATTTTCGAATCAGTGATGATTCATTTTTACGCTTACTGCTGGAAGAAAATGATGCAGAAGACATTCTACACCGACAGTTACAGAATGGAAAAGCTGAAACACACAAAATACTTAGGACAAAGCTTCACAAGTTTCTTCATTACTCCTATCGATGGTCATTTATTAAACAAAGGCAAAGTTCGACGGTTCCTTCAGGTTCAATATTGTCCAGTTTAACTGTGTCCTAGATCTGATCGAAGATGATCTTGGGAATAATTCATCAAATATACCTGCATCCAGTAATACTTGATGCAAAATTAACCAGAACAAAGCAAGCAAAGTAAAAATACTTTGACAACTCAAATACTTCAACATTTATTTTGTTGCGAATGCTGTTTTTCCATCCGAGAACTACAAACGGTCAGAACAGTCACATTTGCTCTTTAGATAGAATATTATACTGTTTTAAAGACAAAGCAAGTTTGTAATAAAATTTGGAATGTTTCGCACAGTTAAATAAGAGAAACCGACCTATCTCAACACTAAACAAGCAGTCTGTCGTAGCCACAAACATACAGCACATCCCACAAAGCAATTAACTAGAGTAAGCGATGTCGAATTTTCAGTATGGGGTAGTTTCGTAGGCTACTGGAGTATCACATTTGAGTAAATGAATACCTTCAAAGGAAAGAGAACAAAGTGACATATCTGCGGAACTACATCAGAGATCTAATTCCTTTTTTGTGTCATCCATACATAATTCTACGTTTATATCTTAACTGTGTGAACGATGTATTATGTAAGATTTGACTATTTTGGCAGCCTCTTGCAGATGGTATGAAACTATACGAACTGCATTATCTGCGAAAACCTGAAGTTAACATTAACATTGTCAACAAAATCGTTAATACGCAACTTAACCAACAAGGGTCGGAACGCACTTCCCTGGTATACCCAAAGTTAAATGTACACTAAGTGATCAAAATTATCAAGACACCCCCAAAAACATAGGTTTTCCATATTAGGTGCATTGTGCTGCCACCTATTGCCAGGTGCTCCATATCAGCGACCTCAGTAGTCAGACATCGTGAGAGCAGAATGGGGCACTCCGCGGAATTCACGGACTTCGTTGGGTGTCACTTGTCATACGTCTGTACGCGAGATTTCCACACTCCAAACCATCCCCAAGTCCACTGTTTCCGATGTGATAGTGAAGTGCAAACGTGGAGGGACACGTACAGCACAATAGTGTACAGGCCAACTTCGTCTGTTGACTGACAGAGACCGCCTACAATTCAAAAGCCTAGTAATGAGTAATAGGCAGACACCTATCCAGACCATCACACAGGAATTCCAAACTGAATCAGGATCCACTGCAAGTACTATGACAGTTAGGCGGGAGGTGAGAGAACATGGATTTCATGGTGGAGTGGCTGCTGAGTCACACATCACGCCAGTAAATGCCAAAAGAGTAAGGAGCGTAAACATTGCACGATGGAGCAGTGGAAAAACGTGTGGAGCGACGAATCGCTGTACGCAACGTGGCGATCCGTTGGCAGGGTGTGGATATGGCGAATACGCGGTGAACGTAATCTACCACCGTGTGTAGCGCCAACAGAAAAATTCGGAGGCGGTGGTGTTTGGTGTGGTCGTGTTTTCCATGGAGGGGGCTTGCCCTCCTTGTTTTGCATGGCACTATCACAGCAGAGGCCTAAATTCATGTTTTAAGCACCTTCTTGCTTCCCACTGTTGAGCAATTCGGTGGTGATTGCGTCTTTCAACAGGATCGAGCACCTGTTCATAAGCATGGCCTGTTGCGGAGTGGTTACACAATAACATCCCTGTAATAGACTGGCCTGTGCGGAGTCCTGACCTGACTCCTATAGAAGACCTTTGGGATGTTTTGGAAAGCAGATTTCGTGGCAGTGCTCAACGACGGACATAGATACCTCTCCTCAGTGCAGCACTCCATGCCATTCCCCAAGAAGCCTTCCAGCACCTGATCGAACGTATACCTGCGAGAGTGGAAGATGTCATCAAGGCTAAGGGTGGGCCAACACCATATTGAATTCCTGCATTACCGATGGAGGGCGGCAAGAACTTGTAACTCATTTTCAGCCAGGTGTCCGGATACTTTTGATCACATAGTGTACAGTCTTAGACAAAAAACTGACCGACGGCCGGCCGCCATAGAGACTAAGTCCGAGTCGTTCACTTAAGGTGGCCAATAAAACTGACCGCCCCTGACAACTCTAAGTCCGGCCATCTGCACAATCTGGCAACACTGTTAGATGCGGAAGTGTTGTCTACTTCCGAGATGATATGGTTGGAGTGAGCCCGTGGTCCTGCGGTAATCGTCGTGCATTCTGAACTTAGTCGCGTGTTCGCGTCCAACAGATTATTTTTTTTTAACCACATTTCGGTCTAAACTTATGAGTCTGATTGAACATCGAAGACAATTCGCTTAACATTCTACCCACCCGCAATAACAAGTATTCCAGAAACAATTCAGCAGGACACCTCGTGGCTGCGTCGCGATCATAACAGCTTACGCTCGGGCGTTTCCTCGCGCTGCAGCGGCTACCGGCCACCGGCCAGACGCCACCCGCCGCCTGAAATCCGGCGCCGCCCATGTGAAAACGGCGCAACGCTGTCAGTGTATGTATCAATGCAGTTTTCGAATTTGAAGTTCTAGTTAGTATCTGGCAGTTAAGCATTGGATTTTTCATAACTGAAAATCATGAACTTCGGTTAAGCATTGTAAAATTGAGTCGCAAGTGGAAAAAGGTGTAACATCTGCAACACAACATTTACTTTGGTATAACAGAGGGGTGAATGTAGAGGAGGCAGCTAGAAAGATTTGAACTGTGTTTGGAGCGAGTGCTTTTGGGAAAAATACGCCAGAAGAAGATATTCTTGTTTCAACAAAGATCGTTCTGGCATGAATGATTTTCCACATTAAGGAAGTCTCGACTACTGATCTATGTGACAGATTACCATTTTACCATCATGCAACATTTGCATTCAACAGGCAAAGTTCAGAAGTCTGATGTAGGAGTACTGCATGCCGTAATTCGAAACAACAAAAATCAACGGAGTGACTGTTATTGAACGTCAACAGGTCGCTCATTGAGCATTTCTTTGCAGTACTGTTCCTGGTGACGTGTTATGATGCCTTTATCGTCAACTTCCTAAGAAGAAATGAAAGGCTGAGCCCCACCAAAAGACGTAGACTAGAGCAAAGAGTAGTGTGAACATAATATTGTAGATTTGATAGCACCAAAAGTGTGTTTTGGACTACAAATTCTGTCCCAAGGGGTGTGTGCAACACAGCTGGAATTTGTCAACAACTGAGACACCTTTCGGTCGCAGTGTAAGAAAGTCGAGCAACAGAACATCACCTTTGCTACTGCATGATAACTCACTCTGTTGATTTGACACACACAACTATCCAGGAGATTGATAGGAAAGTCGTCTCTCAGACACTTGTGTTGTTAGGTAAGTCCTCTCTCAAGCACTTGTCCCTCTCGTCATATATTCGTAAAATATTACCTTTCCCGCTCTTGATCGATCAACCGTCAAGGCAATTCATTTCTAGACGAAAATACTCTTAAAACTGTGGTTTAACGACCTCATTAAAACAAATATTTTTCTACGGGCGTAGAATTTGTAAACAAAGAAAAGAAAAGAAAGTTCAGCTGCTGATTAATTTCTCTTTGATGAATACTGTTGCGTTTAGAAAACTAATGGAAAATGCAAATAAAGTATTCATCTTACTAATACAAATTAAATTCAGCTTACTACAGAAACATCACGACAGCAGTCTATCTTAATAAAGCATTAAGTTCAAAAATGGCTCAAAGGGCTCTGAGCACTATGGGACTTAACATCTGAGGTCATCAGTCCCCTAGAACTTAGAACTAGTTAAACCTAACTAACCTAAAGACATCACACACAGCCATGCCCGAGGCAGGATTCGAACCTGCAACCGTAGTGGTCGCGTGGTTCCAGACTGTAGTGATGCATTAAGTGTCTGTAAGACGATTGATCCTATTTTAACGCGAATTAGTAGGATATTACCGACTTTTGACTTCGAAAAGATCTGTATTTACTTCATTTCCTGTATCATTCGCAAGTCTGATGAAAATGTGGCATTTCATAGATAAAATTATGTATTAACAAAAACAAAAAATATGTCGGCAGAAAACAAAAGTGGCATTATGAAATTGGCAGTACCGTAAGGTTTTCGCTCTAACACTAAGGGTTACTGTAAGTAGCAAGACGAATTTTGCTCGAGCGTTATCTTACGATTCCCTTATTGAGTTTGTATCCGCCTGCTTGTAGCTCTACTACAAAAGAATTAAAAATCTGGCTTTCAGCGAGTCTAGAAAGGCGAACGACAGCAGATTGCACCTGGTATCAAGCATGTTACCTGAGAAATGGTATTTTCCAAAAGTGGGTAGACATTGTTTTGTGGTTGAATTGTTGGCAAATATCAGTCAGACGTGTGCCGTTGGTCTAAGCGTTTCGGTGTGTTGAATTTGTACCAATGATTTTTCTACAGGTTTTTTCTGTCCCAAATGTAGAGTTGAAGTCTCCCATAAGTATTTTCACCTCATCTTGGTGGTATTTTCGAGTGTGTTCCAGAATTTTTCGACATTTTTGGTGTTTTTCTTACATTCGATGTTGGTGGGGGCATGTGCATTGATGAGTGTATATTTTTTACTGGGGCTCTGAATGAGCATAGTCCTAAGTCGATTGTTGATGGCCGTGATTTCTTTGACAGAGTTGATGATAGATCTGTGTTCGAGAAAAGCAATACCGAAGAATGGTACGCCTTTCGCTACCTTTTGTTGTATTTTGCCCTTGAAGATGAAATGGTGTCCGTAATGTAAGGTTTCATTGTCAGTTAGTTGTGGTTCTTGAAGAGCAATGATGAGAATTTTTTGTCGGTCGATTTATTATGTGAGATCATTTAGTTTTCGTATTTGGATCAATGTATCGATGTTTAGTTATAAAAAAATTTTTTGTCGGTCGATTTATTATGTGAGATTATTTAGCTTTCGTATTTGGATCAATGTATCGATGTTTAGTTAAAAAAAAAAATTCTTATGGGTGATATCTTATGGGACTTAACTGCGAAGGTCATCAGCTTACACACTACTTAACCTAAATTATCCTAAGGACAAACACACACACACACACACACACACACACACACACACACACACACACACACACACACACACACACACACATGCCCGAGGGAGGGCTCGAACCTCCGCCGGGACCAGCCGAACTGTCCATGACTGCTGCGCCCAAGACCGCTCGGCTAATCCCGCGCGCCGTGTAGTTTTCAAATGCATGTTTTCTGCTTGTAGGGAAATTTACAGGAGATCTTCAATATTCTCTGCCGTGCTAACCTGGACTCCCCATAATCCGAAATTCCAACTGCCGCCTGTCGACAGCCGGGTTGTGTACCACCTATGGTAAAGGTGACTTTGCTTGCACAGTTCATGTTTGGTTGTGTTTCATTGGTTTGGCCTGGGTGATTCCAGGACCGGACAGGACCAGAGGGTGTTGAAGCCTTTGGAAGCAAATATTTTCAACCGACCTCATTGAGCTAACAGACGGTGATCAGAGTAGCGGTGGTTTTCACTCAGACGTGTCTGGATTTTGAGTTCAACGGATTGAGTAGCCGTTCAGGATTGTGTTAGTATTTGGTTCACCCCAAGTATTTGACTTCTTCGGTACCACCCATATGAAGGAGGGTTTCCCCTATCGGCCCCACGGGATTTTTATTATTATTATTATTATTATTATTATTATTATTATTATTGTCACTATGTCATCAGCAAATCCGATATGGTGCATCTTCCCGTCACTGAAACAGATGTGCATTGTTCGATTCAGTATTTCCGTCACATAAATATGGGTTATAATTACGTGACATTGCTGTTAGTAGACATATTTCTCACTTTTTCTTAGGCAGTTCCTACCTGTCACTCCATCATAGGAATTTATGAGCGCAGCATTGTTGCAATACAGACGTTCAAACTATCCGATTTCTGTAATTTCATTTCGATACCAGATCGTTCTAATCGGATGCAGCCAGTCAGGCTCAATGTGGATATCTGAATACGACTCTCATCATTTGATAGACTGGGTAAACCACATTCTAAATCGGACGGTTGAATCTTGATCAGTTATTTATGACAGGGCCTGAATTCTTAAACAGTGTGGAAAATAATAATACCATGTGGTTATTACTAATATGTTATTTAAATACAAATATATGAACGAACGAGATAAGTTTATTTACAGGAGCAGAGCCCCATCCATCATAGCAGAGCAGTGCGAGATTGGTTTCAGGGCCAAGAGAGGATAAAGCTGTTGCCGTTTGTTCCACGACCACCGAACATCAACCAGATAGAGAATATGTGGGCAGAGGTAACAACGTCATTGCCATGTGGACCTACAAATGCAAGCGACCTTTGGACGAATATAGAAAACGTATGGTGGGAAGTAAACCATCACGCTACACTGTCGACGTCTTGATGAAATCAATGCCCCTACGCCTTCGAGAAATCTTACGTAATGATCGTGGGTGGGTTAGTTACTAAACGTATACTCGTCCACAAAAACCATGTGGATAACTATCTGATTGTCGGTCAAGCTTTGCTTTGTCGCAGTTCTTTAGATGCAAGTCCATTTGCTTTAAGTCTCCTCCTTGCAATTCTGGCAATGGAAGGTAATTGAAAAATCTCACCCACTCGACGCCAACTGAGGAATTGACTGGTGCATATGTTGTTCAACATACAGTAGTTGTCGCCGTTACTGGAATCAGTGACTGTGTGTGTGTGTGTGTGTGTGTGTGTGTGTGTGTGTGTGTGTGTGTGTGTGTGTGTGTGTGTGGTTTCGTGTTCACGCACAATCTGAATCAATACTATTAACATTAGAGAGACAACCAACAATAAATATTGCATCAAATATGACTGTAAAGTATTTTAATGCGATGGGAAGTGACAAACTGAATTTTTACCCAACCCACGACCTGCATATTACGTTAAGTAAGATGTATTAACTCCATAGTATCGTTAGCAGAGACAGTGCGCTCGTGTTTGGAGGCTCGCGACAAGTGCAGCGATTAGCAGTGCCCAATGCCGCCGCGATTTGTTTATGTTGGCTGAGCGTGGACACTACAGCAGACGCATCACCATAAACAGAAAGAAATCACCTTGGCTCTGACTGCAGTGAGCGGATGTCACTGCCTGCGTGTTGTTATAGTAACCAACGTGAGACTCTACTCACAGGTGCCATGGAGCAATTGCAACGGGTATCATGTCATTAGTCATTAGAATATTAGCCAGTGATGAAATGTCCACTCTATTTGAATCCCAAGAAAACAGGAACCTTCTCACAATGGCATGTGAGGTGTTATCAAAATTTATCCAACATACAAAAATTAACTGCAGGGCTTTCATGTAAGCAATAGTAGCACACAAGGAAATATTATGTCATGGAAGCGTATATTTCATTTCCTCTTCTCATATTAACGCCATTGTTTTAGTATGAAGTGAGAAAATAAACACGAAAAACTAAAGTTCCTGAGAAGCATACCAGTCGTTTCCTCTTCTCATATCATAACTTTTATTTTAGTATGAAGTAAAAAAATAAACAGTTTAAGGTTGTGAAGCATAAAATGACACCAGATTCTTATCGTAGGCGCTATCGGAAACGCCAAAAGCAGGGAGCTGTCCATTCTTTTGTCCAACAGTCTGTCTCCTTTCATGCATTACTCCCGCTAGGAGATTCTTATTTAAGGACTTGTGGGCATCAAGTTCTTCAGCAGTACAAGCCTTATGTTATTGTGCTAATTACGGTATGGAAAAATGCAACAAAGACGATTTCCCCTAAAGCAGTGGGGATATTTGCAAATGTCTGTATTCAGCAATGACTGCCAGCTGCCACAACACTTCACAGAATCCATGCGGCAGGCAACACAACTGTGCGTGCACTTCAGACTTCATTCAGTAAGACGTCAGCAGATGGATGGAAACGTCAAATTACCGTCGCTTTCCGAGTCGTATTCAATCCAGAATGAGGTGTTATTAAGGTAGTTGAGCGTTCTAGCAATCACACTTTTGTAATTCACATATGAGTATTCCGATAGCCAAAAGGACCCGTTAGTGTGAAACTATCGGGAACTTCATTAATATCAAACTGCAAGAACTTGAGACAATACGTGGACTCTTCTCTTCGCTGGGTGACCTATTACTGTTATTTAGGATTCTCTCCGTCCTAGACGTAATGCAAATGGAACTTCAGAGGCGCTTTCCGCTATTCTTGACAAACATCAGCAACTTTTAATCACTGCGAGTTACAACTGCGTCATGATAGGGCTCAGGTTGTCAGTAGTTGTGGTGGTATTATGCTGTCAAACTGCTTACAGTAACGTTAATGGTGGCCCACATAATTTAGCGCTGACTAACTACTTAAGTAAAGATAGTGTTGTGGCGCCGTCGCTTCTCTTTATTTGGCCTCAGCTTGAGTAATCCGATTTAACGAACATAGTACTCCATTCGCGGGCTGCTAATGATACAGTATGACTACATAGATCATCGTGCGGCTATTACATTAATTCTGCAATGAATTGCTTAACAAATATTACCCTCACCTATGCAGCTGGAATGACTCATTACACAGGTACTCTGTTTCACTTGGTTAAGGGATCAGTTCGCTGCAATCCTGCTTCTACTGTTCGTAAATACTTGTATACTTCATAAATGGTTCAAATGGCTCTGAGCACTATGGGACTTAACTTCTGAGGTCATCAGTCCACTATAACTTAGAACTACTTAAACCTAGCTAACCTAATGACATCAGACATATCCATGCCCGAGACAGGATTCGAACCTGCGACCGTAGCGGTAGCGCGGTTCCAGACTGTAGCGCCTAGAACCGTTCGGCCACCCTCCCCGGCCGGCATACTTGTATACTGACCATTCGTTATTTTACTAAATATGAACTACAATCTGATTCGCATATATATGACATGGGCTAGCGCCGGCACAAAGCAATGACTAAGGGTTGGATGCCGTTGAAGTCCCGTTACACTGATGGCAAGACAAATGTTCGCAAATCGCCTCTATTGCCTCAAAAAACAATTGCATCTTAAATATCGAAGGACCGACGTCCACACTGTCAGGTTGAAATACAGCTAAGGCGGCAGATGAATATTTGTGACCGACTGGGCTTCGAACCTGGACCTCCTGCTTACTAGACAGACATGCTGATCATTACACTATTATTTTTTTTAAAAAAGCTTGAGAAGACTTTCAGCACCAGGTAGGCGGAGGCAAAGAGGGCAGGGATCGAAGATCCGAGGCCTGGCCTCAATGCTTCCCTCATACCTATCACTGAGCAGCTGCATTATTCCCATGTATTCCATGTTTGCACCCATATATACCTTTAAATTGTGGAACCAAATTGAAGTAGTAATTAAGGTAAAATAAATTACAGATTGCCGCTTCCAATGGCGTGCGTTCCTTGTAGAACATATACCAGTGAAAAGGGTGACGGAAAAATACATAACAAACATTTATTCAGAAATATATTCATAATTTAATTTATTTGCGCTGGATGGATATGAGGTCTGTAAGGAAGCCATATATTTTCCAACAAATGAAAAAAATTATTCCACTTGCTCGCGGCCACACTGTATTCCCGCTAGGGTTCGGACGATGTTGTGCGTCTAGCACTCAAAACTTTCGATGACCTGTCGACACCCAAATAAAACAAATAATTATACAGGATGTTTGAGGAGGAATAGTAAATACTGTAGGAGGTGGCGGTGTAGAAAAATTGCAGAAACTATGCCATATAACCCCCTGTATATGGATATATGTGTGGTGTCCGTTCTTTCGGGAGTGTCTGAAAGAAAAGACACTACGAATCCGGGTTCGAACCTGGTCAGGCACAAATTTTCAACTGTGTCGTTGTTCTATTTTAATGCGCATGACAGCCGGGACATCTGTCCTTCAATCTTTAATTGATTAACAAGGCTGTCTATTTAGATTCGTAGAGTCTGTTCTTTCGGAAATTTCTGAAAGGACAGACACATACACACACACACACACACACACACACACACACACACACACACACACACACACACACACACACACATTTTTATCTTAAGTGCTATTCGGAAAATGTTTGGCAACTCTGTGATAGTGCTGGACTGGAGCTTCATCAACCTACTCATTTCACAAGGTATAGTTGTAATTTTCTGAACAATTCCTGTTTAATAAGTGACAGCGACAGTGTCTCTCATTGTTTACTTTGTCGGAAACCTGCTTCTCTCTGCCCTAGCCTATACTATAGCAATGAGTGATTGCTCATATTCTTGATACCTCACTGGACGTGCTACTGCAACTGTAGCCAAAGATTCAAATCCCGCTGGAAAAGTATGTTTCAAGTCAGATGGTTTTGCTCCTCCCAGACTGTAATTGAAAAAGATCACAACGAAATTAAGTATAGGTATCCTATGAAACCCTTGAGTTCATACTGTGTTGCCGTGAAGATGAAAAAAGTATTTTTTCACAATTATCAGATGACAACAGATGGAATTTGTCAGATTCCACTAATTATGATTGCATTATTAACTGTTCATTCACAGGCGCTTTTCTGCCGCTTATTGTAACTGTTATTTGAATGTTAGAGCTGGAAGAATAGAAATATCAAATTTTCGCCAGATGGAATATTCGAATTCACTCTAAGTCTTCACGTTTCGAACAAAGGCAGAATATCCGTCAGGAAAGCTGACAACAATAAGCCAGGCCATGCCTGTCTTCTGGTGGATGTGCCAATGACAGTGATCTCAATAACAATACTGTACAGCAAATATACATTGCTAACTCAACCACTGGAGAAGCTCCAAAACTGTGAATCGCGTCTGGTGAATACGCTTTCAAGGTTTCGGTGCGATTAAGTCAGTAAAACACAAATCATTGCCGCAGTCATGAATTTATGACATTTAGTTTGCATTCAGTGCATCGATGTATTACAAGTAATTGCACTCTAGCCCCTAAACCTAGTTACAGAAATGCGAATAAAACTCATTGACATATAATGAGGATCTTGCGGCCCTTGCCACCCGCAACTTTGAAACGAAGCTATAGTCACTTCCGAGGTCACTCAGAGAACACATCACCTGCTATCCTTCCTGCCGGTATAACTGAAACTTGGCAACAGTGCAGAATATGTTTGGCAACTCTGTGACCGACGAGTTACTTCCTTGATGGCACAGAACTATCCTGCTAAATTCACTTGATATTATCGTGTCATTTCAATTGAATACTGTCAGTGATTTTCTCTTGAGATGTGACATAAGGATATCAGTTAATCCTTTTGAGTCCACGAAAGTCGTTCCACATGGGAAATACAACTACTGTCGCCTCTTATGTTTCGGTTTATCTGCCATAGCGCTTACTGGGTCAATAAGTAAGTGGAAGACACCGCGCGTATTCGCTAGCTCCTAGATAACGTGCTTACCTGTCAGGTGCATGCTGCCCCTGTTCGCCTTTCGAGCCTCTCCGAAAGCCAGATTTTAAGCAGGCAGATACAAATTCAATGAGGGAATCGTAAGACAGCGCTCTAGCAAATTTCGTCTTGCTTCTTTTAGTAACCCTTAGGGTCAAAGCGAAAACCTTGAGGTACTGTCAAATTCATAATGCGACGTTTTTGTTTTCTGACGACATATTTTTTGTTGTTGTGAATACATAATTTTATCTATGAACTGCCACATTTTCATAATACTTGTGAAGCAAATCATGTGAAGTAACACTTCACCAACTTGTTGGGAAGGTGGAAAAAGCACTACCCTTTCTGGATGCTCTCTGTATCTTCCTGGATGTCGAGTAATACGACCTTCGAGTAAATGGTTAGAGATGAAGAACCTAGTGGTGAATGAACTCATAGATGAGCTGAATGCGGGAGACTACTCTTGAAAAGAAAAAGTAGACGATCTATTCACAGTAAGACTTAGAAAATTTGCTAGTACTGTTAAACCTATGTGCACTGAACATTGTGAAAAAGTATTTAAAGACGAGCCCCACGAAAATTGGTATAGTATTATTTATGGGGAAGCATGTCCAGCACACATACTGAAAAATTATGTTTCTCGATGAAACTTTAGAAAGGGTTGTAAACTATTATGAACACCTCACATAAAGAATATTTTCCACTGCGAAAGATAATCTTATAAGCACTAGAAGCTGCTGTAGTGTAAACTGGGGTCTAAACCCAGTACGTACTGGATATACATCCCTGCAAAAAGACCAATGATAATTTATTGGCCTATAATATCAACAAAGTCGAACAGAAGGTAGCTGCTAGGGAGTCTGGCAAGGTGCAGAGACTGGCCTGCTTTCACAAACAGGTGGAATTAGCAGGACATCCACTCTTGGAATGGATATTATGCTAGACATGTCCGCCTTACACCTGTGGCTTAAAATGGAGGCAGCGGCAGGGACATAAAGGCTAAAAATTGGAAATAAATGGATATAGTTAGAATATACGGAATCCCAAATCAGTAAGGCGATGTCTGGGGAAATGCCGACTAACTACACAATAACGTCTAGCTGTTTCAATAAACTTTGCCACGTAACAGTTGGAAGCTGGGAGCAGTGGAAAAACGAACCACAACACCGTGCAGGAGACTTAATATAGTGGTTTACTGACAGATCGAAAACAGATGAAAGTACCAGGTCTGGTGTACTGCCTAGAATCTCTTTAGGGATGATGGCCACAGTATTACACGTTTTTTTCTGTCAGCATGTGCAAGGAGGAAAATTAGAGTAGACCCTACAAACATCGTAGATTCTACTTTTATTTAGACAGCCAAGCAGCTCTGAAATCTCTATCAGCCCCTGCAACTAGATCGAAGGTCGTTGCAGAATGCCATGAAGCATTTTCTTTCGGACATGTCCGAAAGAACAGACACCACACATATATCCATATACAGGGTGTTTCAGGAGGAATAGTAGATATTTTAGCAGGTGGTAGCACAGAAGAAAAAAATTCCATATAAATGCGTCCACTTTTTATTGAGTACAGAGATACAGCTGTTAGTACGTAACGCTAACAAAGTCAAAGCAAAGGCAAATGAGGACATTCAAAGTTGATTTTAAAAATTCACCAACCAACGGACTGCGCGCCTAGAACCGCGAGACCACCGCGGCCGGCTTACTTTGGTATAACAGAGGGGTGAATTAGAGGAGGCAGCTAGGAAGATTTGAACTGTGTTTGGAGCGAGTGCTTTTGGGAAAAATACGCCAGAAAAAGATATTCTTGTTTCAACAAAGATCGTTCTGGCATGAATGCTTTTCCACATTAAGGAAGTCTCGACTACTGATCTATGTGACAGATTACCATTTTACCATCATGCAACATTTGCATTCAACAGGCAAAGTTCAGAAGTCTGATGTAGGAGTACTGCATGCCGTAATTCGAAACAACAAAAATCAACGGAGTGACTATTATTGAACGTCATCAGGTCGCTCATTTAGCATTCCTTTGCAGTACTGTTACTTGTGACGTGTTATGATGCCTTTATCGTTAACTTCCTAAGAAGAAATGAAAGGCTGAGCCCCACCAAAAGACGTAGACTAGAGCAAAGAGTAGTGTGAACATAATATTTTACATTTGATAGCTCCAAAAGTGTGTTTTGGACTAAAAATTCTGCCCCAGGGGGTGTGTGCAACACAGCTGGAATTTGTTGTCAACAACTGAGACACCTTTCGGTCGCAGTGTAAGAAAGGTGAGCAACAGAACTACATCACCTTTCCTACTGCATGATAACTCACTCTGTTGATTTGACACACAAAACTATCCAGGAGATTGATAGGAAAGTCGTCTCTCAGACACTTGTGTTGTTAGGTAAGTCCTCTCTCAAGCACTTGTCCCTCTCGTCATATATTCGTAAAATATTACCTTTCCCGCTCTTGATCGATCAACCGTCAAGGCAATTCATTTCTAGACGAAAATACTCTTAAAACTGTGGTTTAACGACCTCATTAAAACAAATATTTTTCTACGGGCGTAGAATTTGTAAACAAAGAAAAGAAAAGAAAGTTCAGCTGCTGATTAATTTCTCTTTGATGAATACTGTTGCGTTTAGAAAACTAATGGAAAATGCAAATAAAGTATTCATCTTACTAATACAAATTAAATTCAGCTTACTACAGAAACATCACGACAGCAGTCTATCTTAATAAAGCATTAAGTTCAAAAATGGCTCAAAGGGCTCTGAGCACTATGGGACTTAACATCTGAGGTCATCAGTCCCCTAGAACTTAGAACTAGTTAAACCTAACTAACCTAAAGACATCACACACAGCCATGCCCGAGGCAGGATTCGAACCTGCAACCGTAGTGGTCGCGTGGTTCCAGACTGTAGTGATGCATTAAGTGTCTGTAAGACGATTGATCCTATTTTAACGCGAATTAGTAGGATATTACCGACTTTTGACTTCGAAAAGATCTGTATTTACTTCATTTCCTGTATCATTCGCAAGTCTGATGAAAATGTGGCATTTCATAGATAAAATTATGTATTAACAAAAACAAAAAATATGTCGGCAGAAAACAAAAGTGGCATTATGAAATTGGCAGTACCGTAAGGTTTTCGCTCTAACACTAAGGGTTACTGTAAGTAGCAAGACGAATTTTGCTCGAGCGTTATCTTACGATTCCCTTATTGAGTTTGTATCCGCCTGCTTGTAGCTCTACTACAAAAGAATTAAAAATCTGGCTTTCAGCGAGTCTAGAAAGGCGAACGACAGCAGATTGCACCTGGTATCAAGCATGTTACCTGAGAAATGGTATTTTCCAAAAGTGGGTAGACATTGTTTTGTGGTTGAATTGTTGGCAAATATCAGTCAGACGTGTGCCGTTGGTCTAAGCGTTTCGATGTGTTGAATTTGTACCAATGATTTTTCTACAGGTTTTTTCTGTCCTAAAAATATGGAGTTGAGGTCTCCCATTAGAATTTTCACGTCATCTTGGTGGTATTTTCGAGTGTGTTCCAGAATTTTTCGACATTTATGATGTTTTTCTTACATTCGATGTTGGTGGGGGCATGTGCATTGATGAGTGTATATTTTTTACTGGGGCTCTGAATGAGCATAGTCCTAAGTCGATTGTTGATGACTGTGATTTCTTTGACAGAGTTGATGATAGATCTGTGTTCGAGAAAAGCAATACCGAAGATTGGTACGCCTTTCGCTACCTTTTGTTGTATTTTGCTCTTGAAGATGAAATGGTCTCCGTAATGCAAGGTTTCAAAAATGGCTCTGAGCACTACGGGACTCAACTGCTGTGGTCATCAGTCCCCTAGAACTTAGAACTACTTAAACCTAACTAACCTAAGGACATCACACACATCCATGCCCGAGGCAGAATTCGAACCTGCGACGGTAGCAATCGCACGGTTCCGGACTGCGCGCCTAGAACCGCGAGACCACCGTGGCCAGCAATGCAAGGTTTCATTGTCAGTTAGTTGTGGTTCTTGAAGAGCAATGATGAGAATTTTTTGTCGGTCGATTTATTATGTGAGATTATTTAGTTTTCGTATTTGGATCAATGTATCGATGTTTAGTTATAAAAAAAAAAAAAATCTTGTGTGTGTGAAATGTTATGGGACTTAACTGCGAAGGTCATCAGTCCCTAAGCTTACACACTATTTAACCTAAATTATCCTAAGGACAAACACACACAAACACATGCCCGAGGGAGGGCTCGAACCTCCGCCGGGACCAGCCGAACAGTCCATGACTGCTGCGCCCAAGACCGCTCGGCTAATCCCGCGCGGCGTGTGGTTTTCAAATGCATGTTTTCTGCTTGTAGGGAAATTTACAGGAGATCTTCAATATTCTCTGCCGTGCTAACCTGGACTCCCCAGAATCCGAAATTCCAACTGCCGCCTGTCGACAGCCGGGTTGTATACCACCTGGGGTAAAGGTGACTTTGCTTGCACAGTTCATGTTTGGTTGTGTTTCATTGGTTTGGCCTGGGTGATTCCAGGACCGGACAGGACCAGAGGGTGTTGAAGCCTTTGGAAGCAAATATTTTCAGCCGACCTCATTGAGCTAACAGACGGTGACCAGAGTAGACGTGTCTGGATTTTGAGTTCAACGGATTGAGTAGCCGTTCAGGATTGTGTTAGTATTTGATTTCCTCGGTACCATCCTATGGGGGAGGGTTTCCCCTATCGGCCCCACGGGATTTTTATTATTATTATTATTATTATTGTCATTATGACATCGGCAAATCCGATATGGTGCATCTTTCCATCACTGAAATAGATGTGCAATGTTCGATTCAGTATTTCCGTCACATAAATATGGGTTATAATTACGTGACATTGTTGCTAGCCGACATATTTCTCACCTTTTCTAAGGCAGTTCCTACCTGTTGCTCCATCATAGGAATTTATGAGCGCAGCATTGTTGCAATACAGACGTTCAAACTATCCGATTTCTGTAATTTCATTTCGATACCAGATCGTTCTAATCGGATGCAGCCAGTCAGGCTTAATGTGGATATCCGAATACGACTCTCATCATTTGATAGACTGGGTAAACCACATTCTTAATCGGACGGTTGAATCTTGATCACTTATTTATGACAGGGCCTGAATTCTTAAACAGTGTGGAAAATAATAATACCATGTGCTTATTACTAATATGTTATTTAAATATAAATATATGAACGAACGAGATAACAGTTTATTTACAGGAGCAGAGCCCCATCCACCATAGCAGAGCAGTGCGAGATTGGTTTCAGGGCCAAGAGAGGATAAAGCTGTTGCCGTTTGTTCCACGACCACCGAACATCAACCAGATAGAGAAGCGACCTTTGGACGAATATAGAAAACGTATGGTGGGAAGTAAACCATCACGCTACACTGTCGACGTCTTGATGAAATCAATGCCCCTACGCCTTCGAGAAATCTTACGTAATGATCGTGGGTGTGTTGGTTACTAAAAGTATACTCGTCCACAAAAACCATGTGGACAATTATCTGATAGTTGGTCAAGCTTTGCTTTGTCGCAGTTGTTTACATACAAGTCCATTTGCTTTCAGTCTCCTCCTTGCAATTCTTGCAATGCAAGGTAATTGAAAAATCTCACCCACTCGACGCCAACTGAGGAATTGACTGGTGCATATGATGTTCAACACAAAGTAGTTCCGCAAGACCGCTAGGGTCGCAGGTTTGAATCCTGCCTCGGGCATGGATGTTTGTGATGTCCTTAGGTTAGTTAGGTTTAACTAGTTCTAAGTTCTAGGGGACTAATGACCTCAGCAGTTGAGTCCCATAGTGCTCAGAGCCATTTGAAACATTTTTATACCAAAGTAAATATTGTGTTACAGATGTTACACCTTTTTCCACTTGCGACTCAAGTTTACAATGCTTAACCGTAGTTCATGATTTTCAGTTATGAAAAATCCAATGCTTAACTGCCAGATACTAACTAGAACTTCAAATTCGAAAACTGCATTGATACATACACTGACAGCGTTGCGCCGTTTTCACATGGGCGGCGCCGGATTTCAGGCGGCGGGTGGCGTCTGGCCGGTGGCCGGTAGCCGCTGCAGCGCGAGGAAACGCCCGAGCGTAAGCTGTTATGATCGCGACGCAGCCACGAGGTGTCCTGCTGAATTGTTTCTGGAATACTTGTTATTGCGGGTGGGTAGAATGTTAAGCGAATTGTCTTCGATGTTCAATCAGACTCATAAGTTTAGACCGAAATGTGGTTAAAAAAAAATAATCTGTTGGACGCGAACACGCGACTAAGTTCAGAATGCACGACAATTACCGCAAGACCACGGGCTCACTCCAACCATATCATCTCGGAAGTAGACAACACTTCCGCATCTAACAGTGTTGCCAGATTGTGCAGATGGCCGGACTTAGAGTTGTCAGGGGCGGTCAGTTTTATTGGCCACCTTAAGTGAACGACTCGGACTTAGTCTCTATGGCGGCCGGCCGGCGGTCAGTTTTTTTGTCTAAGACTGTGCATCTGTTGACTCCAAGATAGCTTGCTGAATCTTCCCAATCAAAAACATCAGTTCAGTCAAATTATGCTTGATACCATATGCGACGGTACTATTAATTATAAGTGTAGGTATAATACTGAATAAAATGATTTTTTCGGAAATCGAGAAATACTGCACCCACCTGTCTTGATCGGCAGTTTCAGTATGTCATGTAAGAAAAAAGCAAGTTGAATTTCACGTGATTGTTTTCAAAGTTCATGCTTCTTGGCTTAGAGCTTGTCATTATCTTGGATACTTCATTATGTTTGAACTCTGAATCTAAGAATCAAAAACACATGTATTTGAAGAATACTGGACAGTAGTTTCGTGGATAGCTTCTGCTACACTTCTTTTACACAGATGTGACATTGGTCTAGCGTATATCATAGCATTGTTGTTAAGAGGAGCTAACTCAGCTGCAGATTGGGTATAGAATCTGACTGGGATTACATAGTACTGGAGCTTTGTTCAGGTTTAACAAGTAGATAGACTCTTTACTGGGTGCAAATGTTAACAGTGTAAAACTGTTTGGAATAAGGTCTTCGGATGATAGTTTTGTGTCGTCATTGACACTGTAGTCTTACACCATGGGAAACAAGAGGATGTTTGGTGGCCGGTATCCTCTTTCTACAACACAACAGCGCTGTTGTATTAACAGAGTTCTTTATTCACAAGAACAAGCAAGTTACTTACCTTAAGCTAGTCCATGTGTTGTGATACAAGCTCTTCCGCAATAGTCCACATTAGCCTACGGCTGGTGAAGTACACGTCCCGTTATACACACTACTCTGGTCACTCTCTTCTCCCTGAGACTGAGATTCTGACTGTGACTGCGGCTGTACCTGACTGGGCCCTCCAGCCCGCGGCGGCGATCTTCATACTGGAGGTCAAGATGGCATTGGTGGAGTGTTGCTTGCGAGTCTGTCTTTGGCCCCTCTTCTGAAAGGCGCACTGGATTCAGCGCCTTTTATCGATCGTCTTGCAATCCCTTTGCTGACTTGTGTGCTGGCGACGGCGTAAGTCAGCACAGATAGTGTTGGTAGCAAGCAATAAAATAATTTGTTTTGCCATGGTAAATACCATGTGAGGCTAGGCAATTTTCGTTTGACAGACGTATAATTGAAAGGTAACAGTTCTCTTTAGGTTTTCTACGTATTTCTTTGTTTTGATCACGTTGTTCATATTCTTGCATTATATCTTCCAGAGCCTTTAAAATGGAATACACACTAATTCATTTCCATTATTTAATACTGTACTGTACTTCACTAAATGTCACGTAACCCATTGCATGTGTGATATTGAAATTTTTTGCCAAAATATTAGCATTTCGATTGTTTGGCAGCTATACACCTCCACACTTCGACTTTCAAGATGTTCTCATAGTGTGTATCGCCTGTGTCATATAGGACATCATACTTCCTCACGTATTGGATAAGTTTCTCAGTTTCCATCATTTCAACTGTGACAGATATGACTTCCGCCACTGCCAGTGTGAGAACACAGCAAAATATGCCCCAGCACGGCGACGAATCTGTATTCTGAGGCAGTCTGGCGCTGTCCACAGCGGCAGGCCGTTGACCGTCGCGTTAGTGCCGCGCTCTGACACACACATTGCAATAATACGCGATTCATCGACGCGGTCTGGCCGCCGCTGTCACGGTCGCAGTCCGTGCGGTCATACCGCTGTCTTGTCTAGCCAGGTCTTTAAAGCGGGAGACGACGTCGGTCGCGCCCCCGTGCAGTTACGCGGCAACCTCCGCTGTTGTTCGTATTAGGGTACAGAAATTGGCAGCTGCTTACCCGCCATCCACCGTGACATGCAGCCTGTGCGTTGTTGCCCTTTAAAGGCAACACCCGGCTAGAACATCGACTCGAAATTTCCACCCATGAATGAGAATGCACTTTCGAAATCCTCCTTACTGTAGCAAACAGCTCGGTTGATCACGAAGAATTTGCTGATCTGACTTCTGGAGTATCCTACGAAAAAACTACCTCCCCCAAAACGGCACACGACTTTTACACACCATGAAGACTGCTGACTGACTCCTCGATTTTGTGACCTCCCAAAACGCTCCATGAAAATGATCACCACTTCGTAAGACACGATCGCAGTGTAGACACTTTAATTGTTCCAAGATGACCACTTTCAACAGTATTACGGTGCCATTATTTGATATTATGGAACTTATTATAAAATTGCAGTGTTACATTCCATGAAGTCACAGCATAAAAGGCACTCCCCACGAAGTGTGTTACCAACCATAGCGATCGCCTCACAACATAGCATGTGTATATTACGCTCCATGAAATTATTTAACATTCGCGCCTTTCAGCCAATGAGAAGCAAGAGCACAATGTAGGCATTGTCATTAGCCATTTCCTGTTCTCGTTTATTGCGTTTCTGTAAGTTACTGCTTTCCTCAAAGGCTGTAGGAAAACACAGCTGTCATGGGAAAATTATTTGCTCTTAAAATCAGTCTAGTCAGAAATGACTATCATCCATTACGGAGGATTAGGGAAAGACGGGCCCATCACTTCAGACCGAACCCCCTTCCACCCTCCCCCCTGCCCATACCCCTGTAAATAGAAACTGGCTGAGGTGACCACAACAGCGAACAGAGCAAGGACACTGTGTTTCACAAAAATGCACACAAATTTTTGGAATATACTTGAATATATTTTTATATATGAAAAAATGTGTGCTAGACGTCCCTACTACCAAACGGCTACCCACATGGGAACAGCTGAGTACGAATCTTGGTAGAAAGCACGAATATTTTTAACAACTGTGGTGATACCTTTCCCTCTATTCACAATCAACAGGACACTCCATCTCAAAATCAGACATGTGAACGTTGTCGATAACAACCAATGACGTGTTAATTATTTGACGAATCCTGCTGGACAAACCTATGAATGCTTCGCGTCTCGTATTTCAGTGAGTGTTTCTTGATTATCAGAGTAGCTCATCAGAAGATTATCTTGGGAATTGGTCACCGTATAGAGTAGGGTAAACATAGTCATGTGTAGGAACTGTGGTTGTTGTGAGCGGACGCAAGGAGAATTGGCCACTCTTCGGGGGCAGGTGGAGGCTTTGTCTGTTAGGCTCATCGAGCTCGAGGCGCAGGCGTCGGCTCGTAGTGGCGTTGGGGCAACTGTGGTGAGACCTATGCCTACTTCGGTGGCCTTGGAATCACATGGAACCGCTGATGTCGCTGCGTCTTCCGGCAGTGAGCATCTTACCGGTCAGCCATCACTCCAGGGTGAATGGCGGACAGTGGTGGGCTCGCGCGTGCCTGGCCGAAAGGCGAAGGTGGGATCTGGCCGCGTGGCAGCTGCCTTACCCCTTTCCAACAGGTACGGGGTGCTTCCTAGTGGTGATGACATCGTTTCCGAGCCACCACAGGATGCCTCGCCTGTTGGGCCAGTGGCCGATTCTCCGGCAAGGTCCCGACAGTCACAGAGGGCGGGCCTATTAGTTATAGGGAGCTCCAACGTTAGGCGGGTTATGGAGCCCCTCAGGAAAATAGCGGGTAGGTCGGGGAAGAATGCCAGTGTGCACTCGGTGTGCTTGCCGGGGGGTCTCGTCCGTAATGTGGAGGAGGCCCTTCCGGCAGCTATTGAACGCACTGGGTGTGACCGGCTGCAGATAGTAGCACATGTCGGAACGAATGACGCCTGCCGCTTGGGTTCTGAGGCCATCCTTGGTTCCTTCCGGCGGCTGGCTGATTTGGTGAAGACAACCAGCATCGCACGCGGAGTGCAAGCTGAGCTTAATATCTGCAGCATAGTGCCCAGAGTCGATCGCGGTCCTCTGGTTTGGAGCCGTGTGGAGGGTCTAAACCAGAGGCTCAGACGACTCTGCGACTATAATGGTTGCAAATTCATCGACCTCCGTTATTGGGTGGAGAACTGTAGGGCCCCCCTAGACAGGTCAGGCGTGCACTACACACCGGAAGCAGCTACTAGGGTAGCAGAGTACGTGTGGCGTGCACACGGGGGTTTTTTAGGTTAGAGGGACCCCCCCTTGGGCGAAACGATAAAATACCTGACGGCTTACCAGAGAGGACATTATCATCGTTGATAAAGAGCGTCCGTCCTCAGAGACCAAAAACAGGAAAAGTTAACGTAATATTGGTAAACTGCAGGAGTATCCAGGGCAAGGTTCCCGAATTAGTATCTCTTATTGAAGGAAATAGTGCGCATATAGTATTAGGAACGGAAAGTTGGTTAAAACCGGAAGTGAACAGTAACGAAATCCTAGACACAGAATGGAATATATACCGCAAGGATAGGATAAACGCCAATGGTGGAGGAGTATTTATAGCAGTAAAGAATTCAATAATATCCAGTGAAGTTATTAGCGAATGCGAATGTGAAATAATCTGGGTTAAGTTAAGTATCAAAGGTGGGTCAGATATGATAGTCGGATGCTTCTATAGACCACCTGCATCAGCAACCGTAGTAGTTGAGCGCCTCAGAGAGAACCTGCAGAACGTCGTGAAGAAGTTTCGTGATCATACTATTGTAATAGGGGGAGACTTCAATCTACCAGGTATAGAATGGGATAGTCACACAATCAGAACTGGAGCCAGGGACAGAGACTCTTGTGACATTATCCTGACTGCCTTGTCCGAGAATTACTTCGAGCAGATAGTTAGAGAACCAACTCGTGAAGCTAACGTTTTAGACCTCATAGCAACAAATAGACCGGAACTTTTCGACTCCGTGAATGTAGAAGAGGGTATCAGTGATCATAAGTCAGTGGTTGCATCAATGACTACAAGTGTAATAAGAAATGCCAAGAAAGGAAGGAAAATATATTTGCTTAACAAGAGTGATAGGGCACAAATCGCAGAATATCTGAGTGA
This sequence comes from Schistocerca serialis cubense, assembly GCF_023864345.2. Lineage (NCBI taxonomy): Eukaryota > Metazoa > Arthropoda > Insecta > Orthoptera > Acrididae > Schistocerca > Schistocerca serialis. Next base: position 416,792,618 of record NC_064638.1, read on the forward strand.
CCACCATCAAACGTTCATTTCTGAGGAAGAGGATGTGGAACAAAAATGGAAAAAATTCAGAAACATCGTCCAGTACGCCTTAGATAAGTTCGTACCGACTAAGGTCCAAAGCGAGGGGAAAGATCCACCGTGGTATAACAATCATGTACGAAAGGTACTACGGAAACAAAGAAAGCTTCATCATAGGTTTAAGAGTAGTCGAATCATACCTGATAAGGAAAAGCTGAACGAAGCGAAAAAGAGCGTAAAGAGAGCAATGAGAGAAGCATTCAACGAATTCGAACATAAAACATTGGCAAACAATCTAAACAAGAACCCTAAAAAGTTTTGGTCATATGTAAAATCGGTAAGCGGATCTAAATCCCCTATTCAGTCACTCGTTGACCACGATGGCACCGAAACAGAGGACGACCGAAGAAAGGCAGAAATACTGAATTCAGTGTTCCGAAACTGTTTCACTGCGGAAAATCGTAACACGGTCCCTGACTTCAGCCGTCGCACGGACGCCAAAATGGAAAATATTGAAATAAACGATATCGGAATTGAAAAACAACTGCTATCACTTAGTAGCGGAAAAGCATCCGGACCAGACGAGATACCCGTAAGATTCTACAGTTATTATGCTAAAGAACTTGCCCCCTTTCTATCAGCAATTTATCGTAGATCGCTGGAAGAACGTAAAGTACCTAGCGACTGGAAGAAAGCGCAGGTCGTTCCCATTTTCAAGAAGGGTCATAAATCAGATGCGAATAATTATAGGCCTATTTCGCTTACGTCAATCTGTTGTAGAATAATGGAACATGTTTTGTGTTCTCGTATTATGACGTTCTTAGATAATACAAATCTCCTTCATCATAACCAACATGGATTCCGCAAACAGAGATCATGTGAAACTCAGCTCGCCCTATTTGCCCAAGAAATTCACAGTGCCGTAGACACTGGCGAGCAGATTGATGCCGTATTCCTGGACTTCAGGAAGGCATTTGATACGGTTCCGCACTTACGTTTAGTGAAAAAAATACGAGCTTACGGAATATCGGACCAGGTTTGTGATTGGATTCAGGATTTCCTAGAAGAAAGAACACAACATGTCATTCTTAACGGTTCAAAATCTGCAGATGTAGAGGTAATTTCGGGAGTACCGCAGGGAAGCGTGATAGGACCTTTATTGTTTACAATATACATAAATGACTTAGTTGACAACATCGGTAGCTCCGTGAGGCTATTTGCAGATGACACGGTTGTCTACAAGAAAGTAGCAACATCAGAAGACTCGTACGTACTCCAGGAGGACCTGCAGAGGATTAATGCATGGTGCGACAGCTGGCAGCTTTCCCTAAACGTAGATAAATGTAATATAATGCGCATACATAGGGGCAGAAATCCATTCCAGTACGATTATGCCATAGGTGGTAAATCATTGGAAGCGGTAACGACCGTAAAATACTTTGGAGTTACTATCCGGAGCGATCTGAAGTGGAATGATCACATAAAACAAATAGTGGGAAAAGCAGGCGCCAGGTTGAGATTCATAGGAAGAATTCTAAGAAAATGTGACTCATCGACGAAAGAAGTAGCTTACAAAACGCTTGTTCGTCCGATTCTTGAGTATTGCTCATCAGTATGGGACCCTTACCAGGTTGGATTAATAGAAGAGATAGACATGATCCAGCGAAAAGCAGCGCGATTCGTCATGGGGACATTTAGTCAGCGCGAGAGCGTTACGGAGATGCTGAACAAGCTCCAGTGGCGGACACTTCAAGAAAGGCGTCACGCAATACGGAGAGGTTTATTATCGAAATTACGAGAGAGCACATTCCGGGAAGAGATGGGCAACATATTACTACCGCCCACATATATCTCACGTAATGATCACAACGAAAAGATCCGAGAAATTAGAGCAAATACGGAGACTTACAAGCAGTCGTTCTTCCCAAGCACAATTCGTGAATGGAACAGGGAAGGGGGGATCAGATAGTGGTACAATAAGTACCCTCCGCCACACACCGTAAGGTGGCTCGCGGAGTATAGATGTAGATGTAGATGCTTCAACTGAATGCCAAAACTCTCATGACCCCATCGACGAAATAAGAGGCGCTCAGCGGTTGTTCTGGTGTACGTCATCGTTGTACCGCGTAATGGTCATTTCCTTATGACCGATTATCACATCACATCACAGGGGCAGCATTCGCATTTTTACGAAAACAGATTGAAAATCTTCTTAGGCCAATAAGAAGCAAGCCAAGAGCAACCACTCCACTACGAAACAGATACGTATCAACGAGACCTGAAAATTCAATGTTGTCGAGAAAACTGTCGTTAGAGAGCGTACTGCAGTACGTTTCGATGTCTGAATTTTCCTGAGCCACAAACGATGCTAATGTTTTCCACTCACGGAAATGCAGGCAAGGACCCGTGTATTGTGCAGTAAGCAGCGGTTACAAGGGATCTGAAGGTATTCTGACTTTGCAGAGACAACATGTGGGAGCGGCAGGTGAATAATCAAAACGTCGTCACTTCATCAATGTCGTTATGAAAAGCCACTTACATCGTTTGTGCCTGCTTTACACCTACCTTCGCCGTTTACAAGAGCCTGAAAACTATTTCTGCCGTCAGCCAGAAAGCGATGGAGAACATGCTGACCATAATTTAAAGTCTGCAAGTCCACATTACTCTCTGTGCTCACAGAAAGAAAATGTTCCTACTTGCTATTTAGTCAGTGGGATCAGGAACTACGACTTTAACTAAAAGTGTTAATTGATTCATCTCTTCAGTAAAAGTTCACATGCACAAAGAATATTATCAGTATTCTAATGTAGGCCTGTCTGCTGGGAACATTTCAGAGGGGGACCACTACGGGAAATTCCAAGTAAAGTGGTCTATCGCCCTGAACAATTGCTCATCAAAAGTTAATTGCTCGCCTTAAAAGTGGAAAAAAAATCTCGCCACTTGCCATGCGGTTTTGTCAACATTACGAGTGGCACACAAAAGCTGCTTCCGTGAAATCTAAGCGATCCAAGGTGGTGTACAGTCCTCGCTTGTTCACTTCCTACTTTTACTGAAAACGCATTCAAGTCTGCCCAGCTCTGACGTCATCCGAGGCAGCCTTTTGAGTGACCTGGACAGATTGATACCTCGATGCAAAGTATCTCTTATCCTGCTTCTGTCTGTATTTATGCATGGGCGCAGCGAACCGGAATATCTATCAGCCGCCCAAGGTACAGGTAGCAGTAATTAATATCTCTGTGGTTTAACAATTCACGATTTTCTCAATTTTTATGCAAATTGTTAAGTTTGATTTAGTTACTGAAAAAGTTTTAGCGTGATTGCATTTAAACCACACCAGCTACACCTCTGAACTGCTTTTTAAGACTCCTTGTAATTATTATTATTTGCAGTACTGTCTTGAAACTTGGCACAGCAGTGTTGTTGCCTGAATGTAACAGTGCTGTAATTAGAAATTCTATTAGAAATACAGATTATACTTACTCTCCGGCGAATAACTACATTTTAGTTCCAATTTTGATTTTTAGTAAATAACTTGAAAACTAGTAGAGGTAGCTTGTTGGAGTCGCATAGTTAATGTTTTATCAAAGTGAGGCAACATAAGAAATTTCATCTTTCTGGGTCTAATATTTAACGTCTTCAGTTTTTCGTGAAAACGTTGATTTTGACCAAAAATGTTTCTCTGATCAGGTCGGAACTTGTAAGTTTGAATTGTAACATACATTTGCATATTCTGACCAGTTATTTAGCGTCACTTTTTTTTCTCAAGATTGTATATTTTGCGCAACTTGTTCATTTGATCGTTCTGAGACCTTACAGTGTTAACATTAATATACTGAAGTACTGACTGACGAAGTTTGGAAAAGTTACTTTAATTTTTTGTCTTAGATTATGGAGCGATTCTTTGTGTGTTAAGCACAGGCACGATATCATGACGTTGCGCTAGTAGTAGAGAACTGGGGTAAGCCCCGACATACTCGCTCGCCTCTGTATCTCACACAACGATGACGCGCTTATTTCGCCTCAAGCATCCTAAGTTCTGACAGTACACATTTATTAAACACAAGGGTGACCTGTTCATTGTTATTTTAGTCGATGATAAGGCCAGCAACGATTATCTGAATAATTTTTCAGTTTTGTCTGTATGTCCATTTCTGTAATACACATTTGAAACTGAGACTAAAGTTTGTATGTAAACGTTTCTAACATCCTTGTACAGAACTGTTTACCAACGTTTGTGAATAAAACCATCTGGGCCGCTTATTAAAGTTTATTCATTTATAACGCAGTTTTGGCCACCACCACCACCACCACCATCAGACGAATGCAGTTAAGATTAGAGGGTCACAGGGTGACAGGCGTTCATTGTACAAGGTACATTAGGTGAAAAAATTATGATTTTAAAGAAGGTCTAATAACATTTTCAAAAGCACACTTACCAAAATCACTAGAAGTAAACAAGTTTGCGTCAGTATCAAAAGCTTTGCCTCATTGGGACATCTAAAAAGTTAGATCAAAAAGTTTTGTACAGAGATGTAAGTTCTGGCTGACAGGTGGTTCTAGGGTGGGAGACATTACCTTCAAATTTTATTTTATTACTTATATTTTATCTCCTCATAATTATAGAAACACAGATAGCTTTTAAAATACAAATATTTAAAGTCAAATTATAAAACAAGCTTTAAATAAGTATAGTGTTTATCTATCGAATTAGCTTTCCAGATGGAGCCAATTAGCCTACGTGAAGTTCACTGAACAAAAAAGTTTATTGGATCTGCTGCACAAAATAACCATATAACGGTTGCACGACCTTACTAGGAGGAGGAGATAAATGTTTAACGTCCCGCCGACAACGCGGTCATTAGAGACGGAGCACATGCTCGGATTAGGGCAGGAAATCGGCCGTGCCCTTTCAAAGGAACCATCACGGCATTTGCCTGAAGTGATCTAGAGAAATCACGGAAATCCTAAATCAGGATGGCCGGACGCAGGATTAAACCGTCGTCCTCCCGAATGCAAGTCCGAAGTGCTAACCACCGCGCAACCTCGCTCGGTCGACCTTACTAGTAAATACATTTAGCATTAACATTGTTGCGATTATAAAAATAGTGTCTACTGTTATAATTACAGTTAGTATATTAGAGAGATAGGTTGATACATAATTTCTTCAATACTGAGAACAGTTCCCTGTTGATATCGTTGGGTAGACTAAGAAGGTGAATGAAGTTAACTGACTTGCAGACTGTGTGTAGAACGTTCTCCATTACCTTATGCATTTTTAGACATACGCTATACACTGAGATGGCAAAAATAGTGAAATGCCTCCAAATATCGTGTCAGACCACCGTTTTCCCGGCGTAGTGCAGCATCTCGACGGGGTTTGGACTCAAAAAGTCGTAGGAAGTCCCCAGCAGGAATACTGAACCGCGCTGCCTCTACAGCTGTTCATTACTGAGAAAGTGTTGCCGTTGCAGGATTTTGAGCTCCAACAAACTTCCGATTATGTCCCATAAATGTTCGACTGTATTCATGTCCGACGATCTGGGTGACCAAACCATTCGCTCGAACTGTCCAGAATGTTCTTCAAATCAATTGCAAACAATCGTGGCCCAGTGACATGGCACATTGTCATCCATGAAAATTTCATCGTTACTCGGAAACGTGATGTCCATGAATGGCTGAAAATGGTCTCTAAGTAGCCGCACATAATTAGTTTCAGTCAATGATCAGTTTCATTCCTTGTAAACAGCCCATGCCATTATGGAGGCACCAATAACTTGCACAGCGACTTGTTGACAAATTGGATCCATGGCTTCGTGGGTTCTGTGTCACACTGGATCCTTACGATCAGCTATTACCACCTAGTCGGGACTCACCTGACGAGCTCACGGTTTTCCAGTCATCAAGGGTCCTATTGATACGGTCACTAGCCCAGGAGAGGCGCTGCAGGCAATGTCGCGCTGTTAGCAAATTCACTCGTGTCAGTCTGCTGCTATAGCCCATAAAAAAATCCTAGGAAGTTCTGGTCTTACGTTAAATCAGTAAGTGGCTCGAAACAGCATATCTAGACACTCCGGGATGATGATGGCATTGAAACAGAGGATAACACGCGTAAAGCTGAAATACTAAACACCGTTTTCCAAAGCTGTCTCACAGAGGAAGACCTCACCGCAGTTCCTTCTCTAAATCCTCGCACAAACGAAAAAATGGCTGACATCGAAATAAGTCTCAAAGGAATAGAAAAGCAACTGTAATCACTCAACAGAGGAAAGTCCACTGGACCTGACGGGATACCAATTCGATTCTACACAGAGTACGCGAAAGAACTTGCCCCCCTTCTAACAGCCGTTTACCGCAAGTCTCTAGAGGAACGGAAGGTTCCAAATGATTGGAAAAGAGCACAAGTAGTCCCAGTCTTCAAGAAGGGTCGTCGAGCAGATGCGCGAAACTATAGACCTATATCTCTGACGTCGATCTGTTGTAGAATTTTAGAACATGTTTTTTGCTCGAGTATCATGTCGTTTTTGGAAACCCAGAATCTACTCTGTAGGAATCAACATGGATTCCGAAAACAGCGATCGTGTGAGACCCAACTCGCTTTATTTGCTCATGAGACCCAGAAAATATTAGATACAGGCTCCCAGGTAGATGCTATTTTCCTTGACTTCCGGAAGGCGTTCGATAGAGTTCTGCACTGTCGCCTGATAAACAAAGTAAGAGCCTACGGAATATCAGACCAGCTGTGTGGCTGGATTGAAGAGTTTTTAGCAAACAGAACACAGCATGTTGTTATCAGTAGAGAGACGTCTACAGACGTTAAAGTAACCTCTGGCGTGCCACAGGGGACTGTTATGGGACCATTGCTTTTCACAATATATATAAATGACCTAGTAGATAGTGTCGGAAGTTCCATGCGGCTTTTCGCGGATGATGCTGTAGTATACAAAGAAGTTGCAGCATTAGAAAATTGTAGCGAAATGCAGGAAGATCTGCAGCGGATAGGCACTTGGTGCAGGGAGTGACAACTGACCCTTGACGTAGACAAATGTAATGTATTGCGAATACATAGAAAGAAGGATCATTTATTGTATGATTATATGATAGCGGAACAAACACTGGTAGCAGTTACTTCTGTAAAATATCTGGGAATATGCGTGCGGAACGATTTGAAGTGGAATGATCATATAAAATTAATTGTTGGTAAGGCGGGTAGCAGGTTGAGATTCATTGGGAGAGTCCTTAGAAAATGTAGTCCATCAACAAAGGAGGTTCGACCTATACTTGAGTATTGCTCATCAGTGTGGGATCCATACCAGATCGGGTTGACGGAGGAGATAGAGAAGATCCAAACAAGAGCGGTGCGTTTCGTCACAGGGTTATTTGGTAAGCGTGATAGCGTTACGGAGATGTTTAGCAAACTCAAGTGGCAGACTCTGCAAGAGAGGCGCTCTGCACCGCGGTGTAGCTTGCTCGCCAGGTTTCAAGAGGGTGCGTTTCTGGATGAGGTATCGAATATATTGCTTCCCCCTACTTATACCTCCCGAGGAGCTCACGAATATAAAATTAGAGAGATTCGAGCGCGCACGGAGGCTTTCAGACGTTCTTCCTGTGGTGTCACCGCCAGACACCACACTTGCTAGGTGGTAGCTTAAATCGGCCGCGGTCCGTTTAGTACATGTCGGACCCGCGTGTCGCCACTCTGTGATCGCAGACCGAGCGCCACCACAAGGCAGGTCTCGAGATACGGACGAGCACTCGCCCCAGTTGTACGGACGACATTGCTAGCGACAATACGGACGAAGCCTTCCTCTCATTTGCCGAGAGACAGTTAGAATAGCCTTCTGCTGAGTCCATGGCTACGACCTAGCAAGACGCCATTAGCCTTACCTAGTTTGAGAGTTATCGTATATATGTCTCTAGAAGAACGTGTAAACCAACAAAGATTAAAAGTTAAGTATAAAGCAGCTACGTACTTTTCTTGCTACCATTCAATAGTTATCCTGTTCCAGACTTGACGCCAGTCGGCGTGTGTGTACGCGTGCCTTTCTTTCGGCTCCCTTCCCAGGTGGCGTAACTAGCTTGTTACGCCACAACAGATTGGCGACGAGACAACGGAAAGGGTCTTGTTCTTTCTAATTGCTTACATTTACTTGTGTCATGGCTTCGCCAGATGTACTGTCCGAATTTTATCGCTTGCAGAATCAGCAGACGCAGGCGTTATTGGATGCCCTTGGACAGCTCGTCCAGGGTCAACGTGCCATTCAAACCGATGCGGCAGCCGCCGCTTCACCGCTACCGCAGCCACAACTCGCAGTTGCACCGCCTTTTAGGCACTACGACCCGGCGCACGAGTCGTGGACCGAGTGGTCCCGCCAGTTTGCCTTTCATCTAGCCGCCTACAGAATTCAAGGTAATGAGCGGCAGCCGTTTTTGCTTTCTTGTGTCGGTGTGTCCACCTACCGTGTGATAGTGAAATTGTTTCCCCGACGCGACGTAGCAACTCTGTCCTACGAAGAAATTTTGTCTGCTTTAGATGCCTATTTCAAAGAAACAGTTAATGTGGTTGCAAAACGGTATACGTTTTTTCGTACAAAACGTACGTCCGGTCAAACTAATAGGGAGTGGGTAGCAACATTGCAAGGACTTACTAGGGACTGTGCCTTTGAATGTGACTGTGGCCTTTCTTATTCAGATACAATGGTACGTGATGCAATTGCACAGAACGTTTCTGATGTTCGCATACGGGAGCAAATTTTGAAACTAGTTAATCCCTCCCTTCAAAAAGTGATAGACATATTGGATAGGCAAGACACACTTGACTGTGCTCAGGAATCTTTTGAAACTTCGCCAGCAGTGTGTAACATTAACCGGCCCGCCGGGCACGCTCGCGCTGAGCGGCCCGGTAAACTGCCCTCGCGTACACCAACGCAGCTGCCGCCATGCTCTAAACCAGGTGTGCCGCGCCAGCACACAAATGCAGTGAAATCATGCCCGCGGTGTGCTACTAGACATTCGCATGAACATTGCCCGTCACGCCAAGCTATTTGCTTTTTCTGAAATAGGAAAGGACATGTTCAAAGTGTTTGCCAGAAAAAGCTCAGATCAGACAATCACAACCATTCCAGGCCCTTTGCTTCACGCCGGAATCGAACCACAGACACTCAGGCTCGTGGACTTTCGCCCATGGACATTCATGTCGTTAATTCCGCTTCGTCCAGTGCCACTCTTTCTAACAGTGACTATGTTCGTCCCCCAAAAACTGTGCGTCGACGTCGCCGGAAATCACGTCAATTAGCAAGTGATTCTGTACCAGTGTCTGTTCCAAATTGCACAAGACAGTCGCTCTTGTCGTCAGCAGGACAATAAACATTTTGTAGATTTGGACTTTAATGGCAAGATCATACCATTCCAGCTCGATACCGGAGCTGCAGTTTCATTGCTCAATCACGACACGTACAAACAACTGGGCAAACCTCCGTTGCGTGCCGCAAATGTTCAGTTAAAAAGTTATTCAGGACAGCCGATCCCTGTGTTAGGACAGTGCACTCTTCTTGCAACATACAAGGGACAAACAAAACTTGTGTCATTTTACGTTCTTCGTTCTTCTACTGCAGTGAACTTGTTTGGTTTAGATTTATTTCAGTTGTTTAACATGTCTATTGTAAATCAGGTCCTATCAGTGAATCAGACTGTGCCTTCAGACAGTGTTTCTCGTCTGTGTGAAGAATTTGCAGACTTTTTGCACCGGACTTAGGTTGCGCTAAAAACTATGCAGCACATTTGGAACTGAAAGTAAACGCGCAACCGAAATTTTTCAGAGCGCGCAATGTTCCCCACGCATTGCGTGATGAGGTCGCAAGAACATTAAACGATCTAGAATCACAGGATGTAATTGAACGTGTGCAAGCTTCTCTCTGGGCCTCACCCTTAGTAATTTTGCCAAAACATTCCGGAAACTTGAGACTTTGCGTGGACTTCAAGGCCACAGTGAATCCACAACTAGTGACTGCTACTTTTCCTTTGCCCCGCCTGGAAGATCTTTTTGCTAAACTGTGCCCGGGAAAATATTTTTCAAAATTGGACCTAGCCGATGCGTACTTGCAAATACCGGTGGACGACGAATCCCAGTGCGTATTGGTGGTTAACACGCATCTTGGATTGTACTGGTTCAAACGACTGCCGTTCGGGTGTGCATCCGCCCCTGCATTGTTTCAGCAATATTTACAAACTATTTGTGCGTCGGTCCCTACTGCAGCAAACTATCTGGACGATATAGTGATCTCCGGACAGACAGAAGAAGATCATCTTGCGAACCTATGAACATTATTTCAGGTCTTGCGACAAAATGGTCTTCGCTTGCGGAAGGACAAATGTGTGTTTTTTGCTCGTGACTTACCATACCTGGGCCATGTCATCAATGCCCAAGGCATACATCCGAGTCCAGAGCACCTCCGTGCCATACAAGATTTGCCTTCCCCTCAAAATGTGAAGCAGCTGCAGAGTGTGTTGGGTAAAATTACCTACTATCATCGCTTTCTGCGCAATGCCTCTTCCATTTCAGCTCTGCTTCATCGCTTACGCCGTAAGGGTGTTCCGTTCGTCTGGACGACGGAATGCGAGAGCGCCTTTCGCCAGTTGAAATCGGCGTTGCTTTCTACTACTTGCCTTACGCCATTCGATCCCCAGAAACCCCTTTTGTTGATGGTAGATGCATCGGATTTCGGGATCGGTGCTGTGCTTGCGCACAAAGTTGGCTCGCATGATCACCCTATTGCATTTGCGTCCAAATTGCTCTCGTCTGCGCAAAGAAATTATTCCCAGATAGAGAAAGAAGCTTTGGCTCTCGTGTTTGGTGTTACTAAGTTCCATGATTTCTTGTATGGTCGTCACTTTACCATCATCACAGACCACAAACCTTTGACATCGCTTTTTCATCCGAACAAGCCTGTACCTCCGCGTACAGCGCAGAAATTCATTCGCTGGTCTATTTTCCTCTCGCAGTACCGCTACGATATCTTGTATCGGTCCACTGCTAAGCACGGAAACGCCGATGCGTTGTCCCGTTTGCCTGTTGCTGAGGATAAAGCATTCGATTCTTCCGAACTTGCTTGCATGTTCATTGATGCGGAAACCGATGGAGTGGTCGAATCGTTTCCGATTGATTTTCGTCGTGTAGCTACAGCCACAGCTGCTGACCCTGTCCTTGCTAGCGTTTTGCGTTTTGTTGCTACGCAATGGCCTTTGTCAAAGTCTCGGATCGAGGATCCGTTGGTTCGCCGATTTTTTGCTCACAAGGAGAGACTTTTTGTTCGACGTGGTGTTTTATTGTTGCGTTCTGATACTGATCAGTCCAGAGTAGTGGCCCCATGTTTGTTACAGTCCTCTGTTTTACGGCTTCTTCACCAAGGACATTGGGGTATAGTGCGAACGAAACAACTTGCTCGTCAGCACTGTACTTGGTTCGGAATCGATGCTGCGATTACGAATATGTGTTCTTCTTGCATGGCGTGTGCGGAACAACAATCCGCACCGCCGCAGAAAGTCTTTGAATGGCCAAAAGCCACTTCCCCTTGGCAGCGCGTGCACATCGATTTTGCTGGTCCATTCTGGAATGCTCGATGGTTGGTTCTGGTAGATGCCTTCAGTAATTTTCCTTTTGTTGTCCGGATGTCTTCCACGACGTCATCTGCCACCATCCAAGCGTTGTCTGCTATCTTTTGCATTGAAGGTCTTCCGCAGACTATTGTTTCCGACAATGGCCCACAATTCATGTCCGCAGAATTTCAGTCATTCTGCCAGGCCAATGGTATTCAACATCTGACATCCGCGCCGTTTTTGCCTCAGTCAAACGGTGCCGCTGAACGATTGGTCCGGACTTTCAAGTCATAGATGTTGAAGTTGAAAGAGTCGCATTCTCGGGAGGACGCGTTGTTGCTCTTTTTGTCCTCGTATCGCTCTCAGCCCCGAGATGGTCGCTCGCCGGCTGAGTTGCTCCACGGTCGTCCTCATCGAACCTTGATGTCTTTGCTGCATCCGCCGCATCAGGTTCCTGTGCAGCGGCAGACTCCTGCTTTTGCTCCGGGCGACGTTGTCTTTTATCGCAACTATCGAGGTTCGCGGCGTTGGCTCGCAGGGCACATTCTTCGCTGCCTCGGCCGCGCAATGTATTTGGTTTTGGGGGCCTCTGGTGAGGTGCGTCGGCATCTCAATCAGCTGCGCCTCTGTCGTCGCACGGGTTCTGCCGCTCCCCGTCTGCTTTCAGCGAGGGTGCCGTCCGGTCAGCGCCCTGGGGACCCATCTACTGGCTCGCCTCATCCCTAGGTGTTACCGACGATGCCTTCCATTTTGCCCCATGGCGACGCGCCGCCGCAGCCGCCGCCGCCGCCGCCGCCGCCTGTTCTCCCGCCGGCGCCGCCTGCAGTGGACGCTTCGCTGCAGCCGCCAAGCGCCTCCCTGGGTCACGCGCCGCCGATCGCTTCCCGTGACCAGCCGTCCTCCGCCATGGAACTCTTGCCCGCTCCGGACCACATGACGTCATCGCGCGTCGGATACCCCGACGCAATGGAGGTCGACCCTTCGGCCCCTCCTGTCTCTTTGCGGGCGCATACACCACATGTTGACGTGCACCCTGGACTAGGTTTTCAGGCGTTTCCTAGATCCCCTCGGACCGAATGGCCGGGTGCGGGTGGCACGGCCTCGCCTGTTGTTAGGCTCCCCACCTCATCGCATACGTCAACATGGGGTCCTCCCCACGGCGGGCGCAAGCCTTATAACACGACCGTTCGCCGATTTGCGGGGGAGGAATGTGGTGTCACCGCCAGACACCACACTTGCTAGGTGGTAGCTTAAATCGGCCGCGGTCCGTTTAGTACATGTCGGACCCGCGTGTCGCCACTGTGTGATCGCAGACCGAGCGCCACCACAAGGCAGGTCTCGAGATACGGACGAGCACTCGCCCCAGTTGTACGGACGACATTGCTAGCCACAATACGGGCGAAGCCTTCCTCTCATTTGCTGAGAGACAGTTAGACTAGCCTTCTGCTGAGTCCATGGCTACGACCTAGCAAGGCGCCATTAGCCTTACCTAGTTTGAGAGTTATCGTATAAATGTCTCTAGAAGAACGTGTAAACCAACAAAGATTAAAAGTTAAGTATAAAGCAGCTACGTACTTTTCTTGCTACCATTCAATAGTTATCCTGTTCCAGACTTGACGCCAGTCGGCATGTGTGTACGCGTGCCTTTCTTTCGGCTCCCTTCCCAGGTGGCGTAACTAGCTTGTTACGCCACAACACTTCCCGCGAACCATACGCGACTGGAACTGAAAAGGGAGGTAATGACAGTGGCACGTAAAGTGCCCTCCGCCACACAGCGTTGGCTGGCTTGCGGAGTATAAATGTAGATGTAGCTGTAGAAACGCCAAATTTCCTAGCACTGTCTTAACGGATACGTTTGTAGTACACTCCACATTGGTTTCTGCGGTTATTTCACACGGTTTTGCTTGTAGTTTAGCACTGACAAATCTACGCAAACGCCGCAGCTCTCGACCGTTAAGTGAAGGCCTTCGAGCACTACATTGTCTCCTTTGAGAGATAAAACCTGAAATTTGGTATTCTCGGCAAACTCTTGACACTGTGGATCTCGGAATATTGGATTCCCCAGCGATTTCTGAAATGGAATGTCCCATCTGGCTAGCTCCAACTACCATTTTACGTTCAAAGTCTGTTAATTACCGTCGTCTGGTCATGATTACGTCGAAACATTTTCACAAGAGTCACCTGAATACAAGTCACAGCATCGCCAATGCACTGAACTTTTATACTTTGTGTTCGCGATACTACCGCCATCTGTATATATGCATATTGTTATCCCATGACTTTTGTCAGCCCACTGTATAAACACTGACTGGCTTGTGGATGATCCCCTATGTTGATGTGTTTGTTGTTGTATCACCTGGCCTGCCTCATTCCACTCCAGACTTGAAACTGCCTGAAAAGTGACCAGATTGTTAGAATCTCACCAATGTTATTCCTTGGTCGACCTGGGTCCTTTTGGATGATGCATAGTACATCCTCAGCGTAGCTTGATTCTTAATTTAGACTTGATTGTCTATCTTAGACTGATCTGCTGTCGAAATGGACATAGTCTTAGGGGGCAAACTGGGGATGTTTGATGCCATCTGGTCGCCCCAAATGGCCCACGGCTCTTTGTGGGTTCATATGTGGCACTCATGGAGCCTTGAGCAATTGTAGCCTTTGTTCTCTCCCAGCTTACATTCCTTTCCCCATATCCTTTCCTTCCAATCCTAGCTCCTCCCTCTCCTGCTCCTCTTTTTCTCCATTGGTGTTTCCCTTTATGACCACTCAGCTATTCCTCAGTTCTGTTCTTCCCTTTCACTCTTTTCTCACGTTCCCATTCTCCCTTTTTTCTGGCCCTACTTGGGGTTCGATCCCCTTTCTAAATTGTTTCCACAGTGTGAGCCATTAGGGGAAAGGCCTTTTTGGCTGATGGACAACATAATCCTCTGGTTGCGTAGCTTGATTCTTTATGTAACCAGATCCTTAACATAACTTGATTCTCTGTTATGGCACTGAGATGACGCTCCTGGATTGCACAGAGCTGTACAGGCAGTTTAATGCCCACTGCTCCCCTTCCCTTCCCCCCCCCCCCTCCGCCCCAGGCAGCCCACAGCTACTTTGTGGATGTGTGTGGGATGCACGCAAGGCCCTGGTATACTGCAGCCTTTCTTCTCTTCCAGGCTACATTCCCTTCCCCATATCCACTCCTCCCCATCCTAGTTTCACCCCTATTACCCCCCCTCTTTCTCCCTTGGTGTTTCCCTTTATGAGGACCCAGCTGTTCCCTTTCGATCTTGCCTTGTGTTTCCACTCTCCTTTGTCTTGCCTTTTTCTGGCCCCACTTAGGATTTGACTCTCTTTCTGAATTGTTTGCATAGTGTGAGCCGTTTGGGGAAAAACTCACTCCCCAGCGTTTCTGGCATGGGTTCCTCTCCCTCCATCCTTCCCACCTTTCTTACCTACTGCAGCCCCCCCCCCCCCTCCCTCACTAGGTCACTAGCATGTGTAGCCAGTTTGTGTGTACCCATTTGGGTGAGCCTCCTGACAACACAAGTATCAAACTTTTGGTACCTGAGCTTCACTGCCTTTGTTTGTATCGGAGTGGTTGCTAGTATTTTTGGGGCATCAGAACTCCCAGCAACGACAGTGATGCCATGCAGCCTTTGCTGCAGCTGGGTGGCGCCCATGGTGCGAGCCATGCTTGCAATCACTTAGGAGACTTGCTGTTGAGCATCATTCCTCACCAGCCCTTAATATGACTCAGGGCGTTATCTTCCACAGGGACCTCCTCCTTCAGACTGACGAGGAAATCAGTATTAATCTGGCATGTCAAGTCATTCATTTCATTTGGTGAGTCCAGAGATGTCCTAAGGACATTCAGATTGACATAGATGTTTTTATCCTGGCTTTTGAGGGAGACACGATTCTGAAAAAAAGTAAAAATTATGGTTTACCACTGCAATGTGAAGTCCTGTATCCCACCTCCCACACACTGCTCCCAGTGTGTCCGTTTTGGTCATACATATTCACAATGTGAAGCGGATCCTATTTGCGAAGACTGCAGCCATACTGTCCATGTTTGGAGCCTTTGCACCAGCCCCCCCTCCCCCTTGCCCAAGTGTGTGAACTGTTCTAGTTCGCCGGCCGAAGTGGCCGTGCGGTTATAGGCGCTGCAGTCTGGAACCGCGTGATGGCTATGGTCGCAGGTTCGAATCCTGCCTCGGGCATGGATGTGTGTGTTGTCCTTAGGTTAGTTAGGATTAAGTAGTTCTAAGATTGTGTTGTCTTGCAGGAATCTCATCCATGACTACTCATTTGCCAAGTCTTCATTGTTTCTTCCTCATCTGCCAGAACTGGGTCAACTCTTTGCAAGCCTCTGCTGGTGTTTGTGTGTTGGTCCGCATGGACGTTGTTAGTTCCTGGGTTGCTCTTCAAACTATACTAGAATCTGTGGCCATTTGGATCCATTAAGACTCTGTGGTAATGATATGTATTCTTTATGTCCGCACAGATTGGCCTCCTATGCTTCCTGCTCTTCTTGATCTCTTCTGACAGCTACCTCCCTCTTCCTTCTCCATGGGGATTTCAACGCCCATAAACGTTTGTGCCACACAGCACTTTTCCACCACTCGTCTTTCCATCTTTAGCCCTGGATTCCTCCCTTCCATTCAATGGGGCGCTCATGACGATATGCCCTACAGCACTCTTTGTCTGATAGTATTCTCTTTTCTTAAACATCAGTCACCTGACACCTTCCCAGGTAGGCTTTTACTAATGGGGATTGGGATGACTTTTCCTCAGCTGCCATTCCAACCACTCCACCAAACGATGACATTGATTAATCTGTATGGAGTCTGAACGACGCCATACTTACGCTGCTCCAGCGATTCCTTCTTCTTGGTTTTACCCCAATGGAAGACTCTCCCTTTGTGGACCCCCAAAATTGCTGTATAGATTTAAGATCACTGTTGTGCCCTCAAAAGCTTCCAACAGCACCCATCTTTGAGTACCTCCCAGACTTTAACCAGCTTTGTACCTGGGCCTGTTATCTTAATGCCAGAAAGGGATTTGTTGAGAATATGTCGTTGCTAGAGGGCTGTGTAGACCATTTTTGCAGGTATGGGCAAAGATCAGTAGCATTTCTGGCAGCCGTCCTCCTATAGGTGTCCTGGAAATTTCCCTAAATGGTGTTATACCCACTGACCCAGACTCTGTCACTGAGCATTTTGTCCAGCATTTCGACGAGACCTCAGCGTCGGTCTACTATTCACCTGCGTTCCATGTTCTCAAACACTGTCTGGAACGACTCCCCTTATCTTTCATTTCCCACTGCATAAAGCTTTATAAAACCTAGTTTAGTGAGTGGGAATTCGCTAGCATCTTTGCTCACTGCACTGAGATGCCTCCTGGACTACATCGTGTGCACCACCAAATGCTTCAGCACTTATCAGTGGCTGGTGAACATTATATGCTTGCATTTTAACCCTCTCTAGAGCGAGGGGAATTCCATTCCAGTTTTTGAATCTGGTAAACCGCCTATTTAGAAGGTCATACACATTGTTTGATCAGTCTAATCAATTGCAAGTGCTTGAACATATGGTGAGTCAAAGACTGTATTGGATCTTCGAAACCCAGGACCTTTTGGCTTCAACCGAGGATGGTTTTTGCCAAGATCACTCTGTTGCAGATTGTTTAATCCACCTGGAGTCCGCTATTTCAACGGCTTTTGCCCAGCATCACCACCTTGTTGCAGTCTTCTTCGATCTACATAAAGCTTATGGTACGACATAGTGCTCTCAAATTTTCTTTCATATAGCACTTTTCAGGCACAAACTGGCACCTCCCACAGCACCTCCTATCTGCAGCAGAAAGTTGTTCTGCAGGGTTCTATTTTAAGTGTACCTGTCTCTCTTTAGTGACTATGAATGATCTGGTGGCAGCTGCAGGACCTACGATGTCTGCCTCTTTGTATGCAATGATTCTGCATTTATTTATTTTGATCTGTAATGGGCATTGCTGCATGCAGACTGCTGGGAGCAATGTACTGAGTGCAAGCTTAGAGTTTCACTCATGGCTTCCTTTTTCCGGCTGCCAAAATCTGCGTTCCGCATTTCCGTTATCACTGTACAGTCCATAGCCATCCAGATCTGTATCTTGATGGCCACTCTCTCAATGTGGTAGACTCTCATCGTTTTTTGAGACTGGTCTTAAATGCCTGGTGACAAAGCCTCCCCCTCTTCAACTAAAACGGATATGTTGATGACAACTCAGTGTTCTTCGATGTCTCAGCATCACCAAGTGGAGATTGAACTGCTCAACTCTGATATGGCTCTACACAGCATTGATACAGTCCTGCCTAGATTAGGGGAGTCTCACTTATGGCTTGGCATCATTTTTGATGTTACAGATGCAGGACACAATATACTACAGTGTGGTAAGACTGGCAACTGGGCCTTTCAGAATAGCCCTGTTTCACTGTTGTGGGTTCTGCACCAACAACAACTGATCACCTACTGGTGATCCCTGGAGGATCTTAACTACCATCTCCTCTCCCCAGATATTGTGATCTACCTTCTACCCAAATGCATGTGAATTACTAAGAGACCAAACTGCCGAGGTCATCAGTCCCTAGACATAAACACTACCTAAACTAACTTAAAGTAACCTACGCTAAAGACAACACACACCCATACCCGAGGGAGGACTTGGACCTCTGGCGGGAGGGGGCTCGCAGTTAGTGACATGGAGCCTTTAAATGCGTCTACCTCCCGCATAATGGCCCACATTTGGGGTTACGATTGCCATCCCTTTTTTCTGAACTCCAGCTTACCCTTCCACCACCTCTTCTCCAGCCCTATTCACGTATACCTCTGTGATACATCCCGTATCGACCTATCAAAAAGCCTGAAAGACGCAGCTCATTCTGACTCCCTCCACTGCCGATTCTTCTTAATTCTTGGTTCGTTTCAGGGTTCAGAAGTAATCCTTACTGATGGCTCAATGGTTACCAGTCATGCTGGATTTGCTTATGTTCATGTGGGATGTAATGGACTACTTATTGCCTCATGGCTGAGTATTTTCACTGCAAGAGTTGGTAGCCAACTCTTGTGTTTGCAGTGTATCCCTTCCTCGACTGTTGAATCCTTCCTCATCTGTAGCGACTCTCAGAACAGATTACAAGAGGACTCCTTGGACCTGACTATCCAGGACTCCATTTTTTCCCTCGAACGTCATGAACGGTCAGTGGTCTTTGTCTGGACCCTGAATCATGTTGAGATCCCAGGGAATGAACTCGCTGACTGGCTGGTCTAACTACCTACTACCAAGCCTCCTCTTGAGATCGGTACTCTGGAACTGGACCTTCGATCAGTATTTTGTTCTAAAGATATGGAGTGTCCTCCGCCAAGCAGGCCTCTTGCAAGGATTTCATGGTCCATTGTTGGCTCCACATCAGGCTGTATTTGGTTGAATCATAGTCATCTCCTCCCTCGTGAAGATCTGTCCCACTGTCGCTGTGGTACCCTGCGGCGGTCTCTTAATCATTCTGACTCGCTGTTCATAGTGTTAGCAGATGATGCCTCAGTGGCTGACCTGGTCTTACACTTTATTTTTAAAGGTTTTTGTACCATTCTCACTAAGGGAGGGTGCCTCAGCCTTGTTGCCCCACCGACATGTTGGCAGAACAGCCTGCTGCCTCTTCTGCTGTAAATGCGCAGTGGCTTTCTGGGTTTGGTGGTCTGCCCAGACCAGGCCCTATCCACTGTTTTGCTCTTCTTCCCCATTATCGTGTTTTCTGTTTGATTTGGTGTTCTTTGTTTTCCTGTGCTTCTCTCACGCTGTCGGTGTCACTAGTCTCTTCTGAGTATTTCTGGGTGTCGTGACCCTGGTAAGTGGTTGGCTTGTATGTCCCCCATCAACTGTCTGCCTTTGAGGCATCTCTGGCTTCTCCTTGGCCGGGGCACCTTCCCGCCTTTCTTCCTCTTGCATCTTTTTCTCGTTTCTTGTTCCTTTCTCTAGGCTTCGTTGATCTTTGGTGGATCTTGGGATTTTGTTTCCTTGGGTTTCAAGCACTAGACCCTTCTTTGGTATGGGAGCTGCTGTTCTAGTTAGGAGGGACTGATGACCCCCTTGTAACCATTAAACCAATCAGTCAACTAGTGCAAACTGGTGTCGCAGATCCCTAGCACACAGACTTATTTTTTTGAGACAGAGTACATTTTCACACTCGACAAGAGACTGAGTTCTGCTGACCATCCAGACTGTCGACTTGGACTCACAGTACTAATGGTGATGGAATAAGGGTTTTCCGTGGTAGACAGTAGCCCAGGGCAATCGCTGTAGCGTGATCTTGAAGTAGCTTCGTCAGTCTGGAGCTCCAGTCTTCCATACTGTTTGTGATACTTGCAAGAAGTCCCACAAGGCTGAATTATAATAAAATGGCGAAATTCTATGGACTGTATTATGTCAGTGATAGTTACTGTACTACATAGTTTCATGTTGGCTGGACGTATTTTCCATCTGTAACCTTCAATACAATTTTATAGCCTTTGAATCTCGGCGCATAATCTTATTTAACTGGTGGCAATAAGTATCCAATATCACAGACAATGACATCTCAGAATCAACTAGCGGCTGGACAGGTTAGCTATCGATGATGACGTCGTTGTGATTTCCCAACAGCTTGACAACTGTCATCCAGGGAGGATGTTCATCTTCTGCATCCTCACCTCCACAGACAGTACCCTCGCTCAGTTTCCTGTTTTCGGCGGCTGAGCGAGAGGCTCGAATCTTTGTATAACAACAGGGAATGACTGCGAAGAGCGACCGAGTTCAGGGTATGGCGATGTGTAAATGTTCTCCTTGGCGTGTCTTCCATCTCTTCTTATATTACATTACGTACACTCACTCCTCCAATGTCAAAACACGGGATTTCTAGACCCCTCACCCTTTCCTTTTTTGTGCAACATTATTTCACTCACTGAAGTTACGTCACTTCTTTACTGGTGCTGACACGACATGCAGGTTAAAGTGAGGTAAGGGTGCGGGATTTGGGTAATTTTGCGGTTGAGATGGCATTACATAACACCTGTTAACAGAATTATGGAGGGAGCTGAGATGGAAAGCCGTATAGTGACGAGTCAGTGACGACGTTCGATCAGATATTTTCTCACAACGACGAGCAGGTAATATGTCATCACGGGAAGATTTGTGCAGCTGTCATCTGATTCAGGGAAGCAAGAAGGGTTGGATCTAGACCATCGTTTAAGGTAAGTTAGGTTTTCGTGGAGCAGGACCTCAAAGGGATGGTCTGGCAGGTAGATTAACGAGTGGTTGGTGTCTATGCTTGTGGTTTTGGCGGTGGTGGAGGCTAGCCTGAAAGGACGTCCTACGCCCTAAGATATATACTATTTTTTACCTACACAAACTGGAATATACTTCAACAACCACTGCCCCTACACTTCTGTTGGCTGTGCACTGCCTGAATGATCTTTTTCGTAGCAGGTGCAAATTACGTCAATCTATTTTGCTACAGAGAATAGTCAATGAGACCTTACTTGTTGAAAGAATTCAGCTTCATTTGTAATGAGCTTCCTGGGACACTCGGGTGCAGGCTTCTCAGGGCAAAACAGGGACTCTCTCTCTCTCTCTCTCTCTCTCTCTCTCTCTCTCTCTCTCTCTCTCTGTGTGTGTGTGTGTGTGTGTGTGTGTGTGTGTTTTTGTGGGGCAGTGACTAGCCCCGTACAGCATTGCAATAATTCCGTGGTGGAGAGCAGGGCGTGTGGCTTTTTAGTGGCGACACCAATAGTATCTCGTGTACCTGCAAGCATACAAATTTCCGCACGATTCTCCATGTAACTGGATGGGTATGAGTAGTGCAACATTAACGGTACTTCGCGGAAATATGATAAGATCACGGTCCCCATATTTCTTCCACTTGTGCCGTGTCTTATATTGGTCAGACTATCAGGACTTTGGAGCACTGAGCATAAGTGTCACACACGCTTACAACAGTAGAGGAAATACAACATTACAAAACATTGTCTTTGTACGTGCCATAATATGGAACATAACACGGACATTCTGCATGCACTTCCATTAGGATAGTGTTATTAAGGTTCAAATGGTTCAAATTACTCTGAGCACTATGCGACTTAACTTCTGAGGTCATCAGTCGCCTAGAACTTAGAACTAGTTAAACCTAACTAACCTAAGGGCATCACACACATCCATGCCCGAGGCAGGATTCGAACCTGCTATCGTAGCGGTCGCTCGGTTCCAGACTGTAGCGCCTAGATCCTCACGGCCTCTCCGGCCGGTTGTTATTAAGGAAGCAGATTAAATTAAATTAGTAGCTAACCTTATAACTAGAGATGGTGGTTTTTGTTGAAATTCTGCAAGGAATCCAGCTCTCTCTTTTTGTCGAAAAACTGAAGGACAGAGTCAGTGCTACCTCACCCGTTATTTATTAATTCCACTATCTATAACTTCCGACGTTGGTCGTCTTTGGTTTGTGAAGGTCCCCTTTGCCTTGCATTTGACCCTCAAAGCTGGAGATTCTACCCTCTGTAATGTTAGGCACTGGGTAGGTGTTCGTAATTGTCCATTGGTTTGAAAATCTGTAGTTCCAGCAGAATCTGCAAGCCTTCTTACCATCCGAGGACTTGTTTGGAATGATGACTATAGGTACTACCTTGGGACTGCTCCTTTCATCTACATTGGAGCGTCAAAGAAACTAGTATAGGCACGCGCATTCAAATACAGCGATATGTAAACAGGCTGAATACGGCACTGCGGTCGCCAACGTCTATACAGGGTGTTACAAAAAGGTTCGGGCAAACTTTCAGGAAACATTCCTCACACACAAGGATAGAAAATATGTTATGTGGACATGTGTCCGGAAACGCTTACTTTCCATGTTGGAGCTCATTTTATTACTTCTCTTCAAATCACATTAATCATGGAATGGAAACACACAGCAACAGAACGTACCAGCGTGACTTCAAACACTTTGTTACAGGAAATGTTCAAAATGTCCTCCGTTGGCGAGGATACATGCATCCACCCTCCGTCGCATGGAATCCCTGATGCGCTGATGCAGCCCTGGAGAATGGCGTATTGTATCACAGCTGTCCACAATACGAGCACGAAGAGTCTCTACATTTGGTACGGGGGTTGCGTAGACAAGAGCTTTCAAATGCCCCCATAAATGAAAGTCAAGAGGGTTGAGGTCAGGAGAGCGTGGAGGCCATAGAATTGGTCCGCCTCTACCAATCCATCGGTCACCGAATCTGTTGTTGAGAAGCGTACGAACACTTCGACTGAAATGTGCAGGAGCTCCATCGTGCATGAACCACATGTTGTGTCGTACTTGTAAAGGCACATGTTCTAGCAGCACGGATAGAGTATCCCGTATGAAATCATGATAACGTGCTCCTTGAGCGTAGGTGGAAGAACATGGGGCCCAATCAAGACATCACCAACAATGCCTGCCCAAACGTTCACAGAAAATCTGTGTTGATGACGTGATTGCACAATTGCGTGCGGATTCTCGTCAGCCCACACGTGTTGATTGTGAAAATTTACAATTTGATCACGTTGGAATGAAGCCTCATCCGTAAAGAGAACATTTGCACTGAAATGAGGATTGACACATTGTTGGATGAACCATTCGCAGAAGTGTACCCGTGGAGGCCAATCAGCTGCTGATAGTGCCTGCACACGCTGTACATGGTACGGAAGCAACTGGTTCTCCCGTAGCACTCTCCATACAGTGACGTGGTCAACGTTACCTTGTACAGCAGCAACTTCTCTGACGCTGACATTAGGGGTATCGTCAACTGCACGAAGAATTGCCTCGTCCATTGCAGGTGTCGTCGTCGTTCTAGGTCTTCCTCAGTCGCGAGTCATAGGCTGGAATGTTCCGTGCTCCCTAAGACGCCGATCAATTGCTTCGAACGTCTTCCTGTCGGGACATCTTCGTTCTGGAAATCTGTCTCGATACAAACGTACCGCGCCACGGCTATTGCCCCGTACTAATCCATATATCAAATGGGCATCTGCCAACTCCGCATTTGTAAACATTGCACTGACTGCAAAACCACGTTCGTGATGAACGCGAACCAGTTGATGCTACGTACTGATGTGCTTGATGCTAGTACTATAGAGCAATGAGTCGCATGTCAACACAAGCACTGAAGTCAACATTACCTTCCTACAATTGGGCCAACTGGCGGTGGATCGAGGAAGTACAGTACATACTGACGAAACTAAAATGAGCTCTAACATGGAAACTAAGCGTTTCCGGACACATGTCCACATAACATCTTTTCTTTATTTGTGTGTGAGGAAAGTTTCCTGAAAGTTTGGCCGTACCTTTTTGTAACACCCTGTATAAAACAAGTGACTGGCGCATTTGTTAGATCTGTTATTGCTGCTATAATGGCAGATTTTCAAGATTTAAGTGAGTCTGAACGTGGTATTATAGACGGTGCAAGGGTGATGACGCAGACACTGTTGAACATACCTGGGATATCTTGCAACGTGCTGTCCAGAAGAGATCTCCACGCCTCATACTCTTACGGATTTATGGACAGCCCTGAAGGATTCATGGTGTCAATTCCTTCCAGCACTACTTCAGACATTAGTCGTGTCCATATCACGTCGTGTTGCAGGATTGCTTCGTGCTCGAGGGGAGGGGGGAGGAGGTAGGGAGGCATATATTAAGCAGATGTACCACTTTCTATCAGTAAACTCCGTCGTTGGTTGTAGATGGAGTGTAGATGGAGTGGGCAATAGCCAAGACCGATTAAATAATTCCACTTACGTATTCCTGCTATAACTTCTTCCTGTCCAGTCTATCAAATCCTTTAAGATCTGGCATCTTTGCTCTTAGTGCAGCTAAGTCGACGTTGTCCGGGCTTCAATTATTTTAAAATGAAATCCCTTTTCAACTCAACTTCCTCTAACACTATTAAGTAGGATAACGGTGTACATATCGATAGCCTCACCTCTTCTGAAACAAAATTGTCTACACTGACAGACACCACTCAGCCTTCTTCAGTTTCCTGCAGAAAGGATAAACTACGTTATAATGTTAATCGGCAGATCATCTCGTACATTCATCCAGAGCAACTTCCCTATACCCTTTTGGTATAACAAGTGTCAGAGTCGCTTCTGAGACCGTATCCCGACCTTGGGTATTCATTGCGACAGTTCGGTTGTTTAAGCAGTAAAACCGTGACGGAACGATGTACTACCCAGCGCCACTATGCGCTATTGTAGATCCACTTCGGTCCGATGTTTAACCAGGAAATCCAGCCGAAGAATGACGTAGCACTCACCCACGTGAGTGAAGAGCTCTGCACACACCCGGAGGTGTCACCTTCAAGCTCGGAAATCCAACAATGCAGAACCGAATGAGTGGACATTATTACTACCCATACCATTTAGTGTCCAACATAGTGATTTCAAATTTACGGGAGCAAATATACTGCGGCTCGTCACGGGTACCTGTAATATTGTATCCCAACTTACACAAGCTTCTCTTTACATAGCCGGTTAGACAAATACCTGCCGCTGATTTCGCACTAAGATATCCTGTGGTCCCACTTACTGGAAGCTCTCTGCGGTGGTCACACTGCCCCCTGCCCTGTTTAACATAGAGGCATGAGTGTTACTCTGATTCCATCTCTCATCCACCTGCGGACATTTTCCAGTCTGGTGCCCCGCCTGTTTCTTCTTTGACCCTGGAATTTCCTAAAGTATTGCTGAATCTGGTCCGGAGTGCCACATTTGTAACGTACGACCTTAGTGTTAAAAACTACTCGCTTCTTTCTCGGCATAGCCACAGAGCCGGTATCAAGTAAAGATGCCATAGTTGCTACTATTTCGTCCAAGGTTTTCGGGAGTTCCATGCATCTTTTCGCAACATTTCAGTAGGTAGATCCCCCGCGAAAATGGATCAAGCACCTTTTGTTCTGCCTTCTGTAAAATGGTGTTACTGGCACGACCATCCTCCGTCAGTTCGTAGATATCAACATTGGGTTTGCTGTTACGTTTCGCAAAACTTACTACCCATGCCCATTGTTTTTGAACTATACTATTTAAGTTGTTCTTTCTCCCTGTAAACGCTCTATTTCCATATGCAAAGCATCATTATCAGTTTGGACTTCAGCTACCTCATCCAGCGAATGCTGAATTGTCTCTCGGGACGCCGCCCTCATACCGACAAATATTTTCTCTACTACTACTACTACCACCACCACTACTACTTCCAGCGGCCCGCATCTCGTGGTCGTGCGGTAGCGTTCTCGCTTCCCACGCCCGGGTTCCCGGGTTCGATTCCCGGCGGGGTCAGGGATTTTCTCTGCCTCGTGATGGCTGGGTGTTGTGTGCTGTCCTTAGGTTAGTTAGGTTTAAGTAGTTCTAAGTTCTAGGGTACTGATGACTATAGATGTTAAGTCCCATAGTGCTCAGAGCCATTAACTTCCAGCATCACCTACAGAAGCGTACAACATATCTAACAGAAAAGAAAGGAAAGTAAACACACATGATAGGCCCAAAAACTCAGTCAGGACTTACTTGAATTCTTGTGCTGACTGCCACTGCTGCTCGATTTCTGCCCTCGCTTCGGACACCACTTCAACCTCCAACAGTTCTAACACCAAATACAATGTGTGTTGAGAGGAAAGTGTGGGTGAGTGGCTTCCTGCCGGAAGTGGATGAAGGTGCAGACGATGTAGACAGCCAACTTATTGCTAGAGCGGAGAGCAGCTACGAAGGCGGGTGCGTTGCGCGTTCTGCGCCGAGAGAGAGAGTGAAGATACGATGCGACGCTGCCAATTTCCTTCCGTCAGTTCACGCACTGGCCGGCCGGGGTGGCCAAGGGGTTCTAGGCGCTACAATCTGGAACCGCGCGACCGCTACGGTCGCAGGTTTGAATCCTGCCTCGGGCATGGATGTGTGTGATGTCCTTAGGTTAGTTAGGTTTAAGTAGTTCTAAGTTCTAGGGGACTGATGACCTCAGCAGTTAAGTCCCATAGTGCTCAGAGCCATTTAGTTCACGCACTGAGACAGCTGACGGTGCGATAGCATAAACATCGTTCCACAGTGAACTTTAAGAACTGCATTCTTAGTAGCGAGACTCCTTACGCGCGCACACACAACCTTCCACAGAGGATTAATTAATGTTGAACTCAATCACAACATTCCTAACCGTATAAAATATCGAGATAAATAATTTTTCTACATTAAGTTCTATATGGTTGAAGACGACAGACTCTGAAAGTATAACGAATATTTTTCCTATTGTATAACAGAAAGCAAATGAAAGCCCAGCGATGATGCTGAAACCTCTACGAAACGTCTCTGGGTGATAGCACGAAAAGAAACAGTGGTGTTTTGCTCAAGGCAGATCCCTTCCAAAAGACCAGTTTATTTGTAAAGCAAACACAGACGGAAGAGCTTCAACCTCAAGTCGATACACACACCATTTTGTCAGTAATCATGATGTTGCTTGATTCTTTCTTTAAATAGTGTCAGTGTTTAATGTTGCGTCTTTTGAACGACAGTGATTTGTTTCGTTAATCGAACGAATTTTTGCATTACTTGCATTAGGCATCCACAGTGATCGAATACATTTAAAACATTTTCAAGATTTAATAATTTGTGAGGATAAGGATATCAGAAACAGATCGTTTGATGTGCTAGTAAAAGCTAATTTTCTTTCATTGTGCAACTTCCGATGGCGTTATAGTATGTGTACTTAATTGAACGAAATGTTATATGATAAAACGGCATTGTTACGAGGTCAAAGATGAAACTTGAGCTACTAACAACTTTTTATGCCGCTGCAGTGACAATCACACAAATAAAGTCATAAGTAGCATTAATTTGTACCTACATACTTCACAGCAAGAAATCCACGCCATCGTCTTTGCTGTCCGATGTAGATGAATCAGATTCGCTAAGATTTATGACGAGTGGTTCCATAACCGTGTCGCTGCCAGTTTCCCTGTTGTAATCTCCATCGTGCAGTTTTTCTGCGTGCCTTAGGCAAGCTGCCCATGCAGATGTTGAGATGCTGTCTATTGCCTCATGTGTGTCTCAACAGCTGCAATTTGGAATGTATTGTTCTTTTCCGCAATATATGCTTTCACCTAAGCCCATACCAGCTCGATTGAGTTGTAATGGCAATGGTATTTGGCTAATCTAACGATACGGTGTCCATACTGCTTTGCAGTTTCATCTGTCTCATAAACTTTGTATAGAAGCTTGTGTTGATTGACAAGAACCAGCAAATCTGCTCTGATATGCGACAAGTTATGAGGTATTCCGTTAGATGACAGCCATGCAATAATATCTGCCTTTTTGGAGTTCGTATTTGGAGCTTTGTTCACTAGCACTGAGTGGGTGCTCGCATTGCCGATGGCTATAACTGAAGACGCAGGAATATGTGGCAATAGCGTTCTCGCTTCCCACGCCCGGGTTCCCGGGTTCGATTCCCGGCGGGGTCAGGGATTTTCTCTGCCTCATGATGACTGGGTGTTGCGTGATGTCCTTAGGTTAGTTAGGTTTAAGTAGTTCTAAGTTCTAGGGGACTGATGACCATAGCTGTTAAGTCCCATAGTGCTCAGAGCCATTTGAACCATTTGAGCCAATATGTGGCAATAAATGTTGTGTAAACCATCTTTTGAAGACGCGTACGTCATTTCAGAGTGATAATCTTCAGAATTCTTAGCCTTTGACGGCTTAAAAATCAGCCTACCCTGGGGAATAAAGCCAGTATCTGTTGATCCGATATGAAGCACTATAATTCCGTTACTCTTACCAAGAGGAACTTCTATTCCACGGTACCCATCGCTCATTTTCCAGCACATAGCCCTTGCATGGTTATGATTAACGAAAGTTTCATCTAAGTAATAAATTCGAGATGTGCCAGCCTGTCTGAGCTCCCGCATTGTTCTCAGAAATACAGTCCTTCGTTCCATTAATAACTTCCTACAATCGTTCGTTTCCTGATACCTGAACCCCACGTCTTTCAGTATCCTCAACATGGTCCATTTGCTCCCGTTAAATTTTTCAGCTTCTTTCATACGCGAAACTAGTTTCTCTGCTACTGGATACTCGCCTTCAGCATACATACTGAACACATATGCGCCGAAAAGGTTATTAGCAAAATCGTATAGCTCACCCACTTCTCTTTTGAGGTTGGGTTGCTTCCCTGGTGATTTAAAAACAGCTGAGCCGCAGGCTTGCATAGACGTCTTAGCTTCACTGGATATTCTCTGAATATCCAGTGCTCCTGGCATTTGGGAAAGGCACGGCCCGCGCCTTGTGCCGGCGTGGATTCAGCGGAAGATTGTCTCCTAAAGTATTGGTACACACGGAATACTATTCCCCTTGCCTGTTTGTATAGCACTTTGCACGATTGCTTACCATCACTCATAATGAACACTATGAAGGCAGTCAGCACTCAGCACGTAACACTATTATTGAAATAAACAATTAGAACTTCAGAACACAGCACGACCCGCACAGAACGAAGACAAGAATGTCACTGGCGCGCGATTGGCTGTGATTCACGTGGTACACTTCAGCATGCTTCTGCGCATCCGACTCTGACCCGCCTTCGTAGCTGCTCTCCACTCCAAAACCGTTTACTAACAATAGTAAACAAACATAGGGAAATGTCGGCGGCAGGCGGCGACCCTCGGATCCGAGTGCGCCGGCACGGTCGTGCGGAGGCGAGGTTTCCCGATAAGAGCGGCGTACAACGTTTGCTACCTCTGCATTGTGGCAAGCAACTACTGTTTATGACAGAACGGCGCGACAGGGATAGGCAGGTTCGCTCAGCGGTAGTGCCCGTGCTGTAGAACACACTCTGCAGCTTGGAGAGCGGAGGTGCCGAGCTGACTGGATCTCGCTGCCGCCTTGTACACTCCGCACCAACTATCTGGATGCTTCGCGACCGTTACAATGTAACTGTCAGGTGGGCACATGCGCAAAGAGCTTCTTTTCAGCGCTAATACATTCGGCTGCTACATCTACATCTATTACCTTCAGTTCGCCCCCCCCCCCCCCCCCAGAGGGTCCACAACTCGTTTGTGAATACGTGCGTAGCGAGCACGGGACCCCGAGCTAATGTGGCCCTCCTTCCTTTCTGGGCTGCATACCTTCCTTTTCCGCATCCTTCCCCATCCCCCAGCTTCGCCCCCCCTCCCCTCACCTCCGGCTCTTTCCTTCCCTTTCTCCCCCTCCGGGACTATGTTTTGTGCCTACGTCCGGAGACAGACGTTCGAAAATGTAACACATTCTCCGCTTTCTCTGTTTGCATGTCTTCATCCGTCCTTTGTCCTTCTCGTTTCCTTACCTCTTCTCTTTACCCTTTTCTCCACTGTGGTGTTTGACACTTTTCTTCTTTCCCTTCCATTTCTTTGTTTTTCCCTTTCTCTTTTTTCCTCCCTGTGTGTGTCTGAAGGCCGACCCACGCATTTTCATGCGTAGCTGGTGACGGGGTAACGCGTAATTCCCCGCCCCGGGTAGACAGGTAGGACACGTACGTACCCCCTGGTAACGACCAGACCCAGGGAGGGGTGATTACCCGAGCTGATACCTTCCAAAAGTGCCCATTGGTCCCTCCGTCCGTTTCTCGGGAGGTGTGACCTGAAGTGTGAACAATCACCTAAGGTGGGAGTGCCCTCAGAGAGGGCCCCCACAAGGGAGGAGCGCGCCATCGAAGACGCCAGTAGTCATGGGGGATTCTTCCGCAATCGTTTCCTCATCTTCCACTACGTCTGCTCACAAGCGTAAGTTCACTGAGTCTCAGCCACAGACAGTTCTTCCATCGTTGCCACAGTTCCTCGTTGTTTCTCGGTCTGACAAAGGCCACGACTTCTCCACTGTCAACCTTTTCATTATTCAGAAAGGTGTTGGCGCAATTGCAGGTCCTGTAAAGTCTTGTTCAAGATTACGGAATGGCACCTTGTTGTTAGAAACAGTCAGCGCCTTCCAGGCACAAAAATTGTTGCGTACTTCACTGCTCCACACCTTCCCTGTCCGGGTGGAAGCGCACTACACTTTAAACTCCTCACGTGGAGTCGTTTGTACATGCTCCCTCGACGGATTGTTCGACGAGGAAATTCAACACTACCTGTCTGACCAGGGCATAACGGCTGATCATAGAGTAATGAAAAGGGTTGACACAAACATCGTTCCAACCCATACTGTCTTCTTGACATTTGACAGAGTTCAACTCCCTTCAAAAATAAAAGCAGGCTGTGAGATAATTTCCGTTCGCCCCTACGTCCCAAACCTTACGCGTTGCTATCAGTGTCAGCGATTCAATCATACCAGCCAGTCCTGTTCGAACCCAGCCAAATGTGTTACGTTGTCCACCTCCATCCCCTCGTTGCATCAACTGTATGGGTAACCACGCTACTTCCTCTCGAGATTGCTCCATTTTTAAAGACGAAAAGCTCATTCAGGAAATTAGAGTAAAGGAAAATGTGTCGACCTTTGCTGCTCGAAAATTATCCACCAGTCGAAAGCCCACTGTGCCTCAGACAGGAAAATACAGCACTGTCCTTGCCTCTCCTCGGCCAACAAAGGAGGCGGCCACGCAGACTTGTGATCTCACCTTTAGTGACACGGTCGTCAGATCAGCCAGCACAAAGGTCGCCCGTTCAACCTTCCCACTTTCGTCTGCTCACTCTATGGCTCACCCTTCATCAGGTTCTGCTAAATCTCGATCCCAAAAGTCAGACACTCGGACTTCCAAAAAAGAGCATACTCGTGAAGAATTTTTACGTACCCCAACTTCACAACCGTCGGTTCCTCCTTCATCTAAACATCATGTTTCCAAGAAGGCTAATAAGAAACCCAGTTCCTCTCCTTCTCCGCCACGGCGTGTCTCATCTACAGCACCACCTGGCGGTAGCTGCCCTCGGCCGTCTTCTGTGTCGCCGAGGCGCACTGCTGGCGGCCGATCAACCGGCCGATCGCTGGTGGCAGGAGCTGCTCCTGAACAACCTATGGATCAGGATCTTCTGCCTTCGGCTGAGTGCCATTCCACGCTGTCGGTCGCAAGCTCTGAGCAGTCGTTGAGTTGACGGCA
Organism: Schistocerca serialis cubense; assembly: GCF_023864345.2. Taxonomy (NCBI): domain Eukaryota; kingdom Metazoa; phylum Arthropoda; class Insecta; order Orthoptera; family Acrididae; genus Schistocerca; species Schistocerca serialis. The sequence continues at coordinate 416,824,314 of NC_064638.1, forward strand.
ACCTTGGTCACATTCTTCCATTTTCTGTCCACCCTATGTCCATTATCCATTGGAATATCTGCGGCATTCGAGCCAATCGAGATGAATTGACGATCCTCTTACGAGCCTACTCGCCGGTCATCTTCTGTCTTTAGGAAACAAAGCTGCGTCCCCACGACTGCTTTGTTTTCCCCCATTTTCAGTCAGTCCGATTTGATCTCCTCTCTGTTGAAGGCACTCCAGCACATGGAGGACTCATGAGTCTTCTCCATAATACTCTCCATTATCACCCAATCCCCAATCCTTCCAAGCAGTCGCTGTCCGTCTTTCCCTTTCTGGATACACCTTCTCTCTTTGTACTGTATACATTCCATCGTCCGCACCAATGGCATGAGCTGATCTTCTTCATCTTCTTGGTCAGCTTCCACCCCCCTATTTGCTGGGTGGGACTTCAATGCCCACCACCCGCTTTGGGGATCTCCACATCCTTGTCTGCATGGCTCACTATTGCTAGACGTCTTCCACCAAGCGGATCTTGTTTGCCTCAACACTGGGGACCCTACATTTTTGTCTGCCTCCACGACAAATTTCTCGGATTTGGACCTTTCAGTCGGTACTGTTCCGCTAGCTCGGTGCTTCGAATGGTTCGCCCTTGATGATACACACTCGAGTGACCACTTTCCATGTGTCCTTCGATTGCAGCCACAACTGCCATATATGCGCCCGAGACGCTGGAAGCTTGCCCAAGCCGATTGAACACTTTTTTCGTCTCTAGCGACATTCGATGACCGTCACTTTCCTAGCGTCGACGATGAGGTCACTCATATCACAGACGTTATTCTTACAGCTGTGGAACGTTCAGTTCCTCGCACCTCCGAATTGCCCCGGCGCCCCCCAGTTCCTTGGTGGAACGAGGCATGCCGTGACGCAATACGTGAGCGGCGACGTGCTCTTCGCGTTTGCAGACACCATCCTACTTTGGCCAACTGTATCCGCTATAAGCAGTTCCGTGCGCGGTGCCGTCGCGTCATCCGCGATAGGAAGAAGGCAAGCTGGGACTTCTTTAGTAGCTCATTTAACACCTTCACTCCCTCCTCAGAAGTTTAGAGTCTGATTCGACGGTTATCAGGCGCGCCTAGTTTCTCCCCGGTCTCTGGGCTCACTGTATCGCATGATACATTAGTGGACACCGTCGCAATTTCTAACTCATTGGGTCAACACTTTGCTGAGATTTCGAGCTCTTCAAATTACCCGCCAGCGTTTCTCCCGAAGAAACGTGCAGCGGAAGTGCGACCTCTTGCTTTCTCCTCTCAAAATCGCGAAAGCTACAATACTGTTTTCTCCATGCGGGAACTCCAACACGCACTCTCTTCTTCTCGCTCCTCCGCCCCAGGACCGGATGGTATCCACATCCAAATGGCGCTACATTTATCGTACCATAGTCTGCGTTACCTCCTTCGCCTTTATAATCGAATTTGGACCGACAGTACTTTTCCCAGACGATGGCGAGAAGCTATCGTTGTTCCTGTTCCGAAACCTGGAAAGGACAAACATCTCCCCTCTAGCTATCGCCCCATTTCTCTCACGAGTAGTGTATGTAAGGTTTTGGAGCGTATGGTGAATTGCCGTTTAGCTTGGTGGCTGGAGTCCCGCAGTCTTTTAACACCTGCCCAATGCGGTTTCCGAAAGCATCGTTCTGCAGTTGACCATCTTGTTGCTCTCTCCACTTATAACATGCACAATTTTCTCCGGAAACGCCAAACAGTAGCAATATTTTTTGATCTGGAGAGAGCATACGATACCTGTTGGAGGACAGGCATCCCCCGCACACTGTTCTCTTGGGGCTTTCGCGGTCGGTTGCCCCATTTTCTTCGCGAATTTATGGCAGAGCGCACATTTAAAGTGCGAGTGAACACTACTTTCTCCAAGAAAACGGGGTACCCCAGGGCTCCGTGCTAAGTGTTGTACTGTTTGCCATTGCCATAAATCCAATTATGGATTGTCTCCTTCCTGATGTCTCGGGCTCCCTCTTTGTGGACGATTTTGCGATCTACTACAGCTCTCAACGGACCAGCCTTCTTGAACGACGTCTTCAAGGCTGTCTCGATCGCCTCCACTCTTGGAGCATCGAAACAGGCTTCCGCTTTTCTCCCAGTAAGACCGTTTGTGTTAATTTTTGGCGTTGTACGGAGTTTCTTCCACCTTCCTTACATCTAGGACCTGTCAACCTTCCGTTTTAGGACGTCGCTAAATTCTTGGGTCTTATGTTTGACAGAAAACTGTGCTGGTCCTCCCACGTTTCCTGTCTTTCGGCTCGCTGTCTGCGATCCCTCAACACCATCCGTGTCCTGAATGGTACCTCCTGGGGAGCGGACCGAGTGGTCCTTCTCCGCCTCTATCGCGCCTTAGTGCGCTCGAAATTGGACTATGGAAGCATAGATTACTCCTCTGCTCGGCCGTCTATTCTTCGGCGTCTCGACTCTATCCACCACCATGGATTACGTTTAGTGTCTGGAGTTTTTTACACCAGCCCTGTGGAAAGCCTTTATGCTGAGACTGCTGAACCTCCGCTGTCCAATCGGCGAGCTGTCCTTCTAAGTCGTTATGCTAGCCATTTGTCTTCCATGTCTGCTAATCCGGCCCATGACAGTTTTTTCGACGCCTCCTTGGATTTAGGGTATGCAGGCCGCCCTTCCTCCCTACTACCACTGGGAGTCCTCTTCCGTCAACTGCTCCATTCTCTTTCCTTCCGCTTTCCTAAAACTTTCTTGACAACTTGGGGTACAGCACCGCCTTGGCTCCGTCCCCGGACCTGCCTGCCCCGTGATCTTTGTCATTTTCCCAAGGATGGTACCCCTTCACATGTTTATCGTCGGGCATTTTCTGCTCTATGTGCACAAATGAAGGAAGCCACATTTATTTACACTGATGGCTCAAAAACATCGTTTGGTGTAGGTAGTGCCTATATTGTTGGTGACACCCCAAATCGATTCCGGCTTCCCGACCAGTGTTCGGTTTATACTGCGGAGCTTTACGCTGTTCTCCAGGCAGTCCAATACATTCGTCGCCATCAGCGGATACAGTATGTTATCTGTTCAGATTCTCTCAGCTCTCTCCTCAGTCTCCAAGCTCTCTACCCTGTCCACCCTCTGGTCCACCGGATTCAGGACTGGCTACGCTTGCTCCACTTGGGGGGCGTCTCGGTGGCGTTCCTATGGATCCCAGGACACGTTGGTATCTGTGGAAATGAGGCGGCCGATATAGCGGCCAATGCTGCAGTCTCTCTTCTTCGGCCAGCTATTCGCACTATTCCCTTCGCCGATCTACTGAGTGTTTTATGTCGTCGTGTTGTTCTTTTATGGCATGTACATTGGTCGACATTTCCCCATAATAAATTGCGGGACGTGAAAGCTCTTCCCTGTGCTTTGACCTGTTCCGAACGCGTCGTCGGGAGGAGGTAATTTTAACTAGACTCCGGATAGGGCACTGTCTTTTTAGCCATCGACATCTTTTGAGCGGCGATCCTCCCCCACTCTGTCCCCACTGCTCTCAGCTGTGGACGGTAAGACACCTTTTTCTTGAGTGCCCCTATTTTACTCCGTTACGCGCCCGTCTACAACTGTCGCCTGAAATATCATCCATTTAGGCAGATGACACGCGCTCAGCCGATCGCGTTCTCGAGTTTATTAGTGCCAGTGAGATGACGTCAGTCATTCGAAGCTCTTTTTGGGGACAACCAACCTCTTTCTGTAGTGGTGTTTTAAGCTTTCCTTCTGCTTTTAGTTTCTCCAATTTTTTGAGTTTCGTTCCCATTGCTGCTGGTTTCCATTTTCGTTTTTTACTTTTTCCTAAGTCACAGACCGGGCGCTAATGACCATAGCAGTTTTGCGCCCTAAAACCAAACCAAAAAAAAAAAACCTTCAGTTTGCCAAGTGTGTGGTTGTATCACTAGCGCACAGTGACTTCAGATTGAAATTACGACTCCTATTAGTACATCATAATCCAAAGGCAGAAATAGTCTGTCTTGTAAAATTGTAAATAACGTTTTAATGGTTATGGAAGCTTGCGTCCACGAGGGAAGGAACATTCCAGTGCAAGAAGTTCAACTGAGAGCCTAAAGTGGCCATAGGGGTTTTGCGTAGCACGATCCAGAAAATTAGGACGGAAGACAGGCTATAGGAATCTGGCGGGGTAAGGAAAATTGTAACTACAGATAAAAACAGTAAGCAAAAAACAGTTATAAACATTGAAAGTTTTGATGAGGCCGTTGTCAGGAGAATTGCTTACAACTTTTGTCTGACAGGAAAACGGGCGCCTGCAATGGAAGGAATTAAACAGAATTTGAAAGAAGTGGTAGGCTTTCAACGAGTTACACTAGCGTAAAACCGTTGTTAAGGAAATTAGATTTCATCACAAGTGAGTACGAAATCATGGAACTCTAATAAAATTCACAGTCGCCCCAAACCGCTATCAAACGGATAACGCCTAATAACAGCTCGTGCAGGCGATAAAAATGGCTTTATTCCTAATGCGCTTGTCATATGGAAGTCAAATCAAGCAACGAGAGATTTCCACAACCACATGAACAATCTATTGTATGAAAAGTGGTTGACAAAAAAGGTGATTCCCAAATGAGAATCTAGCTGTGTACTAATTGTCTACAATGATTCATAGCACAAGGTTAAAATAAACAAAGCTCCAACGTCTATTTCTGCCACAGACAGTATCAGAAAATAGTTGACAAAGCAACATGTCTCTTTCTCTGCCTCGTGATGACTGGGTGTTGTGTGATGTCCTTAGATTATTTAGGTTTAAGTAGTTCTAAGTTCTAGGGGACTGATGACCATAGATGTTAAGTCCCATAGTGCTCAGAGCCATTTGAACCATTTTGAACATGTCTCTTTCTCGGATGACGTGCTGAAACCTGTTCTACGTGAGCTTGTTCGAAGAACCGAGCCAAGGACCGTCGACTATTCCGTCGATAAGATGCTATAAACTGTTGGTTGTGTAGCTTTACGCCTTCCTCCTTGCCATCTGGAATTAAATACAATAGAGTATAGTTTTGATCTGTTGTGAAAGAGTAGGTAGCTTGTAGGAACAATCCCTGCAACGTTTCATCTGTGAAACATTTATGTGAAGAGAAATTTAATTCAATGACTTAAAAAAAAAATTGAGCGACAGTACGTGGAAGGCTCTTTCGACGATAAAACAGATGAAATAATAAGAAGTTTATGTGGCGCAGATGTTGACAACGAAAGCGATTTCTTTTGTTCGAAGAACCGAGCCAAGGACCGTCGACTATTCCGTCGATAAGATGCTATAAACTGTTGGTTGTGTAGCTATACGCCTTCCTCCTTGCCATCTGGAATTAAATACAATAGAGTATAGTTTTGATCTGTTGTGAAAGGCCCGCATCTCGTGGTCGTGCGGTAGCGTTCTCGCTTCCCACGCCCGGGTTCCTGGGTTCGATTCCCGGCGGGGTCAGGGATTTTCTCTGCCTCGTGATGGCTGGGTGTTGTGTGATGTCCTTAGGTTAGTTAGGTTTAACTAGTTCTAAGTTCTAGGGACTGATGACCATAGATGTTAAGTCCCATAGTGCTCAGAGCCATTTGAACCATTTTGTTGTGAAAGAGTAGGTAGCTTGTAGGAACAATCCCTGCAACGTTTCATCTGTGAAACACTTATGTGAAGAGAAATTTAATTCAATGACTTAAAAAAAATTGAGCGACAGTACGTGGAAGGCTCTTTCGACGATAAAACAGATGAAATAATAAGAAGTTTATGTGGCGCAGATGTTGACAGCGAAAGCGATTTCTTTGATTCTCTTTCTGAAGATGGAGAACTGGAAGGATTAACTGGGCTGCCTGATAGTGACTGAAAGTGAATTCGCATAGCCAGTGCTTTCTCTTCAGTGCGCATGGACTTGTACTGAGCTTCTCAGCAGTTCTCTCCGTGATGTCATCCACGCTCTCAGATATGGGTCACTGAGGGCCCGGACTGACCCCTCTACAACTAGCACCCACAGAGACAAAGGTAACGATGCATGATTCCTCGCACTAACATAACCTCACTTTTCATGCGCTGTCGCAGCTAGCATGTCGCTACTGCCCTTCCTATCCGTCCTACTGTCGCAGAGTTTTTTTTCCCTTGGCGCTTGCCTCGGTACTTTTTTCCCTCTGCCCTTACAAACCGCTAGCCTTCGATCGCTTTCGTCCACTTTCTGTCTCCTGATGGACCATGTCAATGAGTAATTCTACCCAGACGCATGGACAACTTCCCAGCCCACATTCTGTGACTCCCGATTCAAGAACTAACATGTTGTGCGGAGGTGACACTAGAACTTTTGGTTTGGTCACCACTTAGGTGTGGGCGTGGACGGGCCCCATCCTGTATATAAGAGTGTACCATGCCTAGCGGTGGAGGCATAATTCCCGAGGAGCCCAGACATGCAGTCAGCGGTTGGAGACGGTGTTTTTTTTATTTTTTTATTTATTTATTGCTCCGTGGGACCAAATTAAAGAGAAGTCTCCATGGTCATGGAACGAGTCAGTACATGAGATTATAACACGATATTAGAAACAGATAAAATGAAATATAAAAAAACATATTCAGGTGACAAGTCGTAAGTTTAAATAAAGAAAATCAACAATGTAACACTGGAATTTGCTTAATTTTTTAGCTCTTCCAGGAGCTTCTCGACAGAATAGAAGGAGTGAGCCATGAGGAAACTCTTCAGTTTAGACTTAAAAGAGTTTGGGCTACTGCTAAGATTTTTGAGTTCTTTTGGTAGCTTATTGAAAATAGATGCAGCAGAATACTGCACTCCTTTCTGCACAAGAGTCAAGGAAGTGCATTCCACATGCAAATTGGATTTCTGCCTAGTATTAACTGAGTGAAAGCTGCTAACTCTTGAGAATAGGGTAATATTGCTAACAACAAACGACATTAAAGAAAATACGAGGGGTGTTCAGAAAGTAAGCTCCGATCAGTCGCGAAATGGAAACGACTATGAAAATCCAATAAAGCTTTGCACAGATGTGTTGGGTAGTGTCTCTAGTATAACCCCAGTTAGCATCACGTCGCTCTTCTCATTTCTGAGCTCGCAGTGAGTGCGTAAAGATGTCTAGAAAATAGTGTCTGCCGCCAAGTACGAGGGCCTGGTGAGAAATTTCGCCTGAAGCTATGCAGCTAACATTACATAACTGTCGTGCTGTTTCGTCTTCACGACAATTCTCAGCCGCATTCTGCAGGGGCAATGAAGATGCTCCTGCATCGTTTTCAAATGGAAATGTTAGATTATCCACAATACAGTCCGCAATTGTCTCCCCCTGAGTTTCATCTCTGGTCACATGAACCGCTGTCTTTGAAGACAACATTTTGACACAGACAACGAGGTGTAGGCCAGCGTGGAGAATTGGCGGAAACCACTGGCGGCTGCCTTCTATGATGAGGCTATTGAAAAGTTGGTACAACGCTATGACAAAAGTCTAAGTTAGAACGGCGACTACGTAGAGAAGTAGCTGAAAGGTGTAGCTAATTGTTACAAGTAAAACATTTCTGATGTTCACTGTGGTTTCAATTTGGCAATCAATCGGAGCTTACTTTCTGAACAGGCCTCGTATGTACTGTGAGGGCAATGTCAGAATTCCCAGACTATTGAATAGGGGTCGACAAGAGGTTCTCGAACTTACACCACATATAGCTCGAACAGCCCGTTTTTGAGCCAGAAATACCCTTTTTGAATCAGAAGAATTACCCTAAAAAATAATACCATACGACATAAGCATATGAAAATATGCGAAGTAGACTACTCTTCATGTTGAAGTGTCACTTATTTCAGATTCTGTTCTAATGGTAAATAAAGCAGCATTTAGTTTCTGAACAAGATCCTGGACATGGGCTTTCCACAACAGCTTACTATCTATCTGAACGCCTAGGAACTTGAACTGTTCCATCTCGCTTATAATACACCCATTCTGTCTGATCAAAATATCGGGTCTTGTTGAATTGTGAGTTAGAAACTGTAAAAACTGAGTCTTACTGTGATTTAGCATCAAATTATTTTCCACAAGCCACGAAGTTATTTCATGAACTACATTATTTGATACTGTTTCAATATTACACACAAGATCCTTAACTACCAAGCTGGTGTCATCAGCAAAGAGAAATATTTTTGAATCACCTGTAATACTAGAAGGCATCATTTATATAAATAAGAAACAGCAGTGGCCCCAGCACCAACCCTTGGGGAACGCCCCTCTTAACAGTGCCCCGTTGGGACTGAACATCACTACCACTCTCAATATTGCGAAGATTGGTTCAAATGGCTCTGAGCACTATGGGACTTAACATCTATGGTCATCAGTCCCCTAGAACTTAGAACTACTTAAACCTAACTAACCTAAGGACAGCACACAACACCCAGCCGTCACGAGGCAGAGAAAATCCCTGACCCCGCCGGGAATCGAACCCGGGAGCCCGGGCGTGGGAAGCGAGAACGCTACCGCACGACCACGAGAGGCGGGCATACTATTGCGAAGAATTACCTTCTGTTTTCTGTTCTTAAAGTAAGAGGCGAACCAATTGTAAGCTACTCTCCTTACTCCATAATGTTCCAACTTCTGCAGTAATATTTTGTGGTCAACACAGTCAAAAGTCTTCGTTAAATCAAAGAAAACACCTAGCGTTCGCAACCTTTTATTTAATCCATCCAAAATCTCACAGATAAAAGAGAATATAGCATTTTCAGTTGTTAAACCATCTCTAAAACCAACCTGAACATTTGACAGCAAATTATGTGAATTTAAATGCTCCTGTAACCTTGCATATACAACCTTCTCGATAACTTTAGCAAACACCGATGGCATAGAAATAGGTCTAAAATTGTCAACATTATCAATGTCTCCCTTTTTATAAAGTGGCTTCACTACCGAGTACTTTAATTGGTCAGGAAACCGACCACTCCTAAAGGAAAAGTTACAGATATGGATAAGTACTGGGCTAACATACATAGAACAATACTTCAGTATTCTGCTGGTGGCAGCTACGTCATGAGCATGGCGCTGACTGGCACGCACTGGGCGTAGAGAGGGGTTTAAATACCAGTATCTGGCTCCGACCTTGACGAAGGAAGCTTTGTTTCCGAATCACTTCGAAATGTTTCGAACGGATCCAGTGTTCTAGGTGCGGGTGTCGTCAGCCTGAAGGAGGTCGACGAGGAAATGGTTCAACAGTGCAAAGATTTGCTACGTCCATAGATCTTTGTCCGTGGCATCTCGCGGCGATGGAGGTCTGGTCGTCATTATGGTCTGGCAGAGTTGTGTGCTGTTACATTTTGGGAGCCGTTTGTACGACATTCAGAAGCACTCTATTTTCTGCTGCGTCGTTTCGATGTGCTGGCGACCCTTGATGGCGTCCTCTGTTGTGGTGACATACTTCAAGACACGCGATTTGAGCAGATTTGTTTCCTACTTATTGGTAAACTGAGACACACCTTCTTTAGAAGTCACCGTATTGTCGCAATGACGACAAATTCTGTGTGAAGAGAAACGTGTCACTGTGTAGTATCGTTTGAAAAATTTACTGTCACCAAAACTATCTTAATCGTTCTCTACGTCAGTGACATGGTTATCGTAAACGACTTTGTACTCAGACACATGAATCGACGTCGCTGTTAAAGTTGTCCAACTACTGATACTGTTGTCTCTAGATGTGGCATCAGTCCTACTAATTTTGACATATGTGTCTACGTCACTCGCTCAAAGCTATTTCCATACTATTTGAAGAATAATGTCGCGATAAACGATGCTTGTACCACTTTCTGTTAATTGCTACGATTCCTTAGGTAGAAAAGCGATGCAGTCTTAGTAACACAAAACTCTTTGTAAATCAAGAGAGCATGGTTTGAAATATATCATATTGTGTGAATAATCGATAGTTGACTGCCGACTTTCGTTGTGTATCAAGGAATAGATATCAGTTCCTGTGTGATGTCAGTTCCTGTCTGTGCCAACCTTCTGCAACACAGAATAGCACTTGCAACCAACGTCCTCAATTATTTGTTGCTGGATGTATCTGAATCTCTGTCTTCCTCTACATTTTTTACCCTCTAGAGCTGCCTCTAGTACCACAGAAGCTGTTTCCTGAGGTCTTAACAAATGTCCTATCATCTTGTCCGTTCCTTTTGTCAGTCTTTTCCATGTAGTCCTTTCCTTGTAGATTCTCCAGAGAAAATCGTCATTCCTTATCTTATCAGTCCACCTTGTTTTCAACATTCTCCTGTAGCACCACATCTCAAATGGTTCTATTCTCTTCTGTCCCGATTTTTCCACAGTCATGTTTCGTTGCCATACAATGCTGTGCTCCAGACGTACATCCTCAGTAATTTCTTCCTCACATTAAGACCTCTGCTTGATATTAGGAGACATTTAGCCAGGCTAAACTACTTTTTATGTCCTCCTTGCTCCGTCCCTCATGGGTTATTTTGCTTTCTGGGTGCCAGGACTCCTTCATCTACTTCGTGATCACCAATCCTGATAAGTTTCTCGCTGTTCTCATTTGTGCTACTTTTCATTACTTTGTCTTTCTTTGATTTACTCTCAATCCAAATTCTGTACTTGTTAGAATGTTCATTCTATTCGACAAATATTGTAAATCTTCTCCACTTTCACTGAGGATAGCAATGTCATCAGCGAATCTTAAAATTGATATCGTTTCACCTCGAATTTTAATCCCACTCTTGAACCTTTGTTTTATTTCCATCATTGCATCTTCGACATATACACTGAACAGCAGGGGTGAAAGACGACATTCCGGTATTACACTCTTTAATCTGACCACTTCTTTCTTGGTCTTCCACTCCTATTGTTCCCTCTTGGTTCTTGTACATGTTTATCTCCTCTATTTGCCTATAGCTTACAGTAGTGGGACAATGTTCATTGTAGCACATTTTACTAATGCAGATTGCCTCCATCAGAGACAAGTATACATTCAGGGGCAAACCTATTCATCTGTCGATTGTCAGGACCTTAACCTATTGTTATGTTAAGTGGATTATCATCTCCTGGGAATAACCTGTCCATCTGAGAAACCTCTTCCACCTCCTCCTCCTGCTCCTCCCAACCCCTCTGAAAACCTCCAACACTACTTCCTTCCCCTAATCGATACAAGTACACTTTCAGACGTGAGTTATTCGATTAAATCCCTCCCATTCTATCAATTTGATTGACCAATTAATTAAATTGATCGATTAAGTAATCCTCCTCCTCTGGTAAATCTCCCACTCTCCCCTCACCACTTCCCCCCTCCCATATTATCCGGAATTTGGCGGCTCTGTACTGGAGAGTAAGGATCTCACGACAGGAAATTCAGTTACATAGCAGAGGGTATATTGTTTATTTGTAAATAATTCAGTTTGTAGGGATTGGATCTCTTTTGCTCATCATTCTCTGCTGTTTGGGAAGATGCAGACCGTGTAAAATGCGTTAAAAAGAAGTAATTAAATCAATCACTTCGTTTATTCCAGTAATGCAACGATTACCATCATGAAACGCTCAACACATGTAATTACAATGTCAAACATCTTTGGCACTGATCACAGCGCAATGCATGCCTAGTCGATCGCTTGGCCGATACCGCACGCACAAGCTGCACTACGCTTGCTTGGGCCCCGCAACTGACAGACTGGATGTTGTGCTAATTCCCGAACAAAAGCGTCTGGTGGCGGCAACCCTTTGATATTGACACGTCTCTCTCTGTCTGTCTGTCTGTCTGTCTCTCTCTCTCTCTCTCTCTCTCTCTCTCTCTCTCTCTCTCTCTCTCTCTAGGGGCCTCTTCCTGTTGGATGCCACTACCAGGCCTGCACTCCCCGTCGTTCGCGGTCGGACCAAATTGCAAACAAAGCAACGTTTGCATGATGTCTGGGAAATATTCTCTCACTTTGATTGATTGAGTAATTAATTAAATCGATAGCCTTTGTGTGTGACAGTTCTTCCTAGCTTCTTATTGATAGATACTAGGACTGAAATATTTGGCAAGATTCTATCCTGCAACCTCTCCGTTTCCAAACCCTGCTCGACTTATTTTCCTTTGCCTCCTATCGGTGGATACTGACATAGTGAGGCCATTTGGTAGGAAGTACATTATGTTAGATGTAGCTGAAAATTGCAGATTTCAGCTCAGTTGCCTGATATGTCCTTAAACTATTTCCAGGAGAGGCTGGGCAGAAGAATGCTTGCAATACTGATATCGGAAGCAATAAACTGGTCAATCGGGAATCCGACGTTGCGATTGGGTTTTTAAAGCACTATTGAATTCCTAAATTGCTCCTCTCTGCGACATTCAGGAGGAGAAAGGGCTTAATTTTTGATAGGAAAGAGACAACAGCAAATATCACTGCAAGACAGAGTCCTCTACAATACAGGGTGTCCGAAAAGACATTCCCTGATTACATAAATTGATAACTCAGGCTAGAAGTAAGATACAAATATGAACCTTGTGTCGAATTGTTTACAACTATCAAAGTTTTTTTCTGTTTGAGGTTCGCAGTACGTAAGTAGTGGATGAGGTGCAGTGCCCAAGAAGCCATGTTAACCAATCAGGAGAAGTCACAGTATGTTCTGTGGTACCATGAGACACGATCACCAACCACAGTGCAGAGACACTTCCAGACAACATTTGGAAGGAATCCACCTGATGTCAAGAGCATTAAAGCCTGGTATGAGAAATTCAAGAACACAGGATCGGTTGCTGACCTTAGGAGGTCTGGTCGACGAAGAACCTCAGCAGACTGGGTGGAAGCTGTAAGGCAGTCTTTTCTGCGAAGTCCGAAGAAATCGGTGCGCAGGGCCTCACGTGAATTACAGATGCCAAAAAGCTCTCTCCATGACATTTTACACAAACGTTTATTGTTTCGTGCATACAAAGTGCATATCGTTCAGGCCTTGTAGCCCAATAACAGTACACTTCGATATGACTTTGCGGTCGAAATGCTATCACGTATTGAGGACGATGATGGTTATCTCAGACGAATTGCCTTTTCCGACGAAGCAACCTTTTTTGTCAGTGGAGTAGTGAATCGCCATAATGTGCGCATTTTGGGTTCACAATCACCTGGCAAGGTCATGGAGTGCACCAGAGGCAGTCCAAAGGTGAATGTTTGGTGCGCGTTATTGCACGATCGAATTATCGGGCCATTCTTCTTTGCTGAGGCTACCATCACATCTGCAGTGTATCTGGACATGTTACATCTGTATGCTGTTCGTCAGCTGCTTCAGTATCACCCCGATCTCTTGTTTCAGCAAGACGGTGCACCGCCTCATTGGGGTTTGGACGTCCGTGCCTATCTCGAGATAACCTTTCCTGGGCGATGGATTGGTCGTGATAGGCCAACGGTTTGGCCTCCACGCTCTCCTGACACAACCCCATTAGACTTCTTTCTATGGGGTTATGTCAAGGACGAGGTCTACCGAACACGTGTACCAGATTTTGAAACCCTGCGGCAACGGACAACCACAGTCGTTGAATCGATCTCTCCAGTGATGTTGGCTAGTGTGTGGACGGAAACTGAATATCGCCTAGATGTGCAACGTGCTACCAAGGGTGCTCATGTGGAAGTTTACTGATGTGTGAAAAAAACTTTGATAGTTTGTAAACAATTAGACACCAGTTTCATATTTGTATCTTACTTCTAGCCTGAGTTATCAATTTATGTAATCAGGGGTAGACTTTTCGGACACCCTGTATATTGAGAAGCACTAAACACGACATACTTAAACCATGATCAGTTTCTTATCATCTACATCTACATCATACTCGGCAAGCTACCTAATGATGTGTGGCGGAGGGTACTTTCGATACCACTATCTGATCCCTCCAACCCCGTTCCACTCGCAAATAGTGCGTGGTAAGAATGATTGTCGTTTAGCCTCTGTATTGGCTCTAACTTCTCGAATTTTTTCCTCGTGGTCAATACGTGAGATGTATGTGGCGGGCAGTAATGTGTTGTCTGACTCCTCCTGAAAAGTTCTGTTCCGAAATTTCAATAGTAAATTTCTCTGGGATGCATTATGCCTCTCTTGTAACGTCTGCCAGTGGAGTTTAGCATCTGCATAACGCTCTCTCGCCAGCTAAACGATCCTGTGACGAAACGCGTAGCTCTTCGTTGGATCTTCTCTATCTTCTCTATCTCCTCTATCAGTCCTATCTGATAGGGATCCCAGATAAATGAACAATACTCTAGAATCAGGCGAACAAGCGCCTTATAAGCCACTTCTTTCGTGGATTAGTTACATTTCCTTAAGATTCTTCCGATGAATCTGAATCTGGTGTCTGCTTTTCCCATTATCTTTTTATGTGGTCATTCCACTTAAGATCGCTCTGGATAGTTACGCTTAGATGTTTTACGGCAGACGCTGTCTCCAGCTGTTTGTCATCAATAGCGTAGCTGTACAGTAGTGGATATGTCACATTTATTTATGCTCAGGGTCAACTGCCAGAGTCAGCTCCATTCATCAATTCTCTGCAGGTCGTTCTGCAAATTATTACTATCTTCTGGCGTTGCTACTTTGGTATAAACAACTGCATCATCTGCAAATAGCCTCAATGAGCATCCTACGCTTTCTATTAGAGTGAACAGCAACAGTCATATCACACTTCCCTGTGGTACTCTGGATATTACCTTTACATTTGTCGGTTTAGTTCCATTAAGAGCGACGCGTTGAGTTCTATCTGCAAGAAAGTATTGAATTACATCGCAGGTCTGCTCCGATACTCCGTAAGCTCGTATTTTTTTTCATTAAACAGTAATGCGGGACGGTGTCAGATGCCTTACTGAAATCAAGGAACACGGCACCAAACTGAGCGCCGTTGTCCACTGCGCTGTGGACCTCATGGAGGAACAGAGCGAGCTGAGCTTTGCAGGATCTGTGTTTTCGGAGTCCTTGTTGATTTTTATAGAGAAGATGTTCATTTTCCGAACCTTCAACATTGCAGCGCGTCAGCAATCGTTGGTTAATATATAAAAAAAACTAAAAACCCGCCTCGATTGCGAAAAAGGCACCTAGTGTTAACCTAGGTTTCGGCGTAGATAACGACACTATCTTCAGAACAACAATAAAACCCGCAAGTGCCTAAGAAGACCTTTGTCAATGATTAAAAGAACACCATAGCTATACATTTATAAACGAAAAAGAAAAGGAAAACACAAACAGTACATATGTACAAAGTAAAAACCACTACATGCTTCTAGGCGCGCAGTCCGGAAACGCGCGACTGCTACGGTCGCAGGTTCGAATCCTGCCTCGGGCATGGATGTGTGTGATGTCCTTAGGTTAGTTAGGTTTAAGTAGTTCTAAGTTCTAGGGGACTGATGACCACAGTAGTTAAGTCCCATAGTGCTCAGAGCCATTTGAACCATTTTTGAACCACTACATGCATAAAACATGTTCCATAATTCTACAACAAATTGATGCCAGTGATATAGGTCTATAATTGTGTGTATCTGTCTTACAGCCTTTGTTAAGAACGGCAACGACCTGCGCTTTTCTCCAGTCGTTAGGTACCTTTCGTTGCTTCCGCCACGCGCCCCTGCACGCCGTATGATGTCGTCCTAGGAAACCAGCCACATATTTATCATCGTAACTACAGTTAAATCTTACGATTGCACACCCTATATGACGACATTCGACAATAGGCAAACTATCGGAAATACACGCCCCTGACGGCTGTGGCTCTGGAAATATCGATAACACTATCAATATCTACGTCCCATTTATGACGAGACATAATTGCCCATGTAAAATCCTTCATCATCCCTTACGGCTATCGGTGCTTTGAAATCGCGATTTCCCACACCAAATCCATAACTTCCTTGCAACAGGACACAGTCGTTTTCTTCGCACATGTCTGAACAATGACCTCAGCAACTTTACACTCCAAAACAAATTTTATAAACCTGCTGAACACAGGGAACCTATCACACACCCCGTACTAGTTATAATACTTTGCTAATATTATAGGAATAATATGCTAATATTCTAGGAATATTAGCAAAGTATTATAACTAGTACGGGGGGAACCTATCACACACACCGATAGTGTGGGTGCACGTATCCAGCGCTGTAAGCTAGAAGTAAAATCACCCTTAGCACTGAATTTAGAAACTGATTCAGCAAAGGAACGTGGTATTAAGCCGATATTTACAACTGACTCTTCTCGCCGCCAGATATTTCCCACGCTAACAAACAGTATTTGTAGCGCTTTTTATAACAATACACGTAGACAGTGTAACAGAGGTTCTGCGATATAATCATGCCGTTATAGACGAAAGAGGATGATGGTTGATTGAGAATGATCACATACAGTAAATGGTGTGCTGTGTGAGGACTCGCTTAAAAACGCAACTCTAGACTGAAATCGTAAGAGTCCTATGACAAATACATTGGCTTTTCAGATCTATAGTGTTACGCTTTCTGGTAGAAATGCTGTGTGCAGTTTGTAATCAAGTCTATCCATTCAACCACGTACTTGCATTGGATCGTAAGGAGAAGTCTTTTAATGATTACAGCCACTGGTGAATCATATTCGTCGCACTCTCTTATCTCCAAACGAGTCACCCTTTTCGAACCTAGCTGCTAAGGACCCCATACAGTAAAACTCCAGTGTAGTTTTTCTAGACAGTCCTGCTGCATCTCATAACTCTTCCTCAGTCTCTGCCCTGCCCTCCACGCAGCTTTGTCCATGCAATTGGTCCAACTGAAGTCGGAACTGAACGGAAGTTAAAGAGCGCTATATCTGAGACGTTCTGCGTCCCGTGGAGAAACTAGTGAGCTGAGGTAATGTGACAAAACTGGTTTTTGACAACCCGGTGGGAAGGGCAACATGTTGTCATAGCTCCGCCAACTGTGTACAGTGTGTAAGGCCGGCGCCAAATTAAGCTTACCCCTGCAACACGAGGTGGTAGAAAAGACAGTAGGAGCAGTTACAGTGGTGTTTCTTATCGGGAAAGTTAGGAAGACTTCACATCATACGGGATCTGGAAGAAGTATGAGGATTTTCCTACTGCATTTCAGTGTGTCTCCAAACTACATACAGGTACTGCAGTCCGAAGGAGATATGCATTTCTCAGGGGGCATTCATATCTGTCACTCAAACATTCTCTCTACCTTCGTTATTTTGTACCATCCAACAGCGATAAACTATGAAGTATAAAAACTCCACTAATGTCATCAGGCAGAGAACTCGATAAGATATTACCACGTCCGTCTCTTCCGATGCATAGAAAACAAATACCATCTGTGCATACGTGGCGATCCTGTTAAATTTACAGGTATTGATCCACTAGAGCAGGCGACCAGTGATTGAAGTCGCTTGCACAGACCAGTGTAAAGTTTCTTCACCTTTACTGTATTAGGACCATATCCCACAGACTATCAATCTCAAGCGAGGATCCCTGTGTTGTTCTTTCATAAGCAGTTTGATACACTTTTTTTCTGCTGTAACACCTTCAGTGTAAGCCTACAGCTGCATACATCGCCATACTTTTTGTTTTTTCCACCATGACATTGAGGGCTGTGTCAGACGCTAAAGCGACATTAACACATACGATCTATTAGCTCTCACACATAGCTGGACATCACATGGTGTAAATTATTCTGCTCCCACAACACACAGGAGGATTGAAAGAAAAGGCAGAGGCGGTGTTTCTTATTGACAAAAGTATGGGAGACATCGCAACGTATTGAAACAGGAAGAGTTTGAGGCATTGTGAAGAGTTTCCAAACAGCTGCCCAAAGGTGATGAGCTCTACACTTAATCTTATCTTTCGGGTAACGGGGTAGCAGATGTGTAGGTGTTCCATTTCAAAGAAACCAAGAGCCTTGATTCCTAATATTGCATTCATATACGCAATCACTGTTTAGGTGCTGTCCAACCCTGGAAGATACTGCTCTAACCAAGACTCTCTCTCCATCTAAAACAAGTGGTGTCAGTCAATCATCATGGGATAATCAACAGCATTCCAGTGGACGGATGGAACGGAAAAGATACTGTTGATGTATTGTAAAAAGCACCACAGTTGATAGTGTAACCAATTTTAGCAGTTTTACTACTTTATCCTAATTTCAACGCTGACCAATGAAACGGCAGCTTGCTTCCCAATTTCTGTATCATCGCGAAATCACCTCTACTACTTCACGTATACCACATACTAGATTGCGAATGTAGATAGATGACTATGCTGTGCGCTCATTCATGGTTAATTCTCGAACATATACAGTAAAGTATACCAAGACAGCGTCCTATGCCGATGTTTTTAGGTTATCTACATATTTCAAGCAGTTCATAATTTACGATTACGACTGCCCATCTATCCCTATGTGGATGGGAGTCACCGAGTATTCTCGCATTCTTAGGATAACGTTGGAGATTGAAAGATTACCCCACGCTATCTTTGACCAACCCTCCCTACAACATCGTCGCCGATTCCATTTGCAAATGACTAGAAGCGGAAGGGTACCACACCCACTATTTCAAGTCTCAGGAAGGAACAGAGTATAGCATCGCTTCTTGAAAAAAGTAATGTAAATTACTTTATCGATAAGTGAGCACAATGGAGCCTCTATACGTGCTCAGAGAATTGTACTTACTATTATCTCTGCCTCGTAATATATAAGTATAGATATCATTGTCTTCTTCTGTGTCTTCCTTGCCTGGTTGGTTCTGATGTTGCATTTCGATTACGGTCTGTAAAGAATTATTTCTATTATATGTAGTGTATTTAGAATTTCTGCTAAATATATGTCAGTATTTAATGTAGTATGTGTTTTTGTTAGCAGCAAGAAAGTACGTTCCCTGTCTCCTTCATTTAATTAATTACGTAACAATTAAATGTTACCCTGGCCATTTGTAATTGCATTGTTGAAGTGACGCCATTGCTGTCAAAGTTAATAAAAATTTCTTCACAGCTATTTAATTCTGAAGATATCGAAAGGATTTAATCTCAGTAAATGTAAAACGTCCTCTCATAATAATTTCCGTTTCATTTTAGACCAGAGGCATAGTTTTATTGAAAGGAATTATTTTAATTGTGTACACTGCCATTGCACGTAGGCAGCTATACTGGAGCATCAAGCCTCACAGAGAAAAATAATTGTTTGAATATTATATTAAATTTGCTTATCTCGTAACATTAAAGAAAGATAATTTTAATTATAAATAATAATAATTCTTAATAATTATTATAATTAATAATAATTAAAGAAAGATAATATGTTTAATCCATCGTAAGACGGATGTCCTCATGTTGAAATACGCATGATACTTCTGGCAATAGCGCCCTGCGAAAATTTAGACGTGGGTTTCAATGAACGTAAAAGAGATTTTCTTTAATTAAACATTTTCATTCCAAATTAACAGAACATTTTTTCTCTCTTTTCAAAAAGTAAGTTACGCGATAAGAGCAAGCTGTTCAGTGAAGACTGTTCAATGGCTCTGAGCACTATGGGACCTAACTTCTGAGGTCATCAGTGGCCTAGAACTTAGAACTACTTAAACCTAATTAACCTAAGGACATCACACACATCCATGCCCGAGGCAGGATTCGAACCTGCGACCGTAGCGGTCGCGCGGTTCCAGACTGTAGCGCCTATCCAGGTGCACAAGGTCTCTCCAGATGTGCACTTGTCGCGGGGTTAGCACTCCTTCCCGGTGTGTAGTAGGTATCAGAGTGCTGTGATGATATAACAGACAGTTAAGAAGAAACGTGTGGTTTATGCATGATGGAGCTCCACAGAGATGTAGTTCGAAACGTTTTGCGTAAATCAACTGTGCTATCAATTCTGAAATATTATTCTGCTTTTTGGTGTCTATACCAATAAGATATTGGAAAGAAAGAAATGATCGGGGAACAGACACACATTCCAAGACCTACACAGTTCTGCACTTAAAACACGCTCTAATGCTAGAGTGGCGCAGTTTTCAACCTTTTAGTCGTCTGGAATGCAACGCTGTTAATATTCCAGTGTAAGAAATATATTTCTAGCGCATGACATTCAATCTCTCTGCAAGTTTCTCTACAATAAACTACAGTGACAAACTGAAAGCCGATGGAATAACTACCTTGCACAACAAAGGAAACATTGATTATTTGTAACACAAACACGACTTAGGTTTCCAGAGATATAGGACGCCTGCTTTTTACGAAGTTCAAGCCTGATTACGATTCGGAAATTGATATGTTCACAACAGTCCTATGAAATGATAGTCGGAAGCCGGAAATGGATACAAAGAAACAGTGACATCTTACGAGGAAATAACTACTATGATCAGTAGCCAGAGGAGATGTAACAGTCTTGTTCCAGTTTACCACCGCCCTAGCTAACCTTCCTCTTGCACACAGAAATCATGGACCGATGTTGGCTGTATTGCTCATGTGCGGGATAATGTTTCTGCTTCGTTTTGACGAGACGTGTCTAGAATGTCTCCTCTTTCTACTATAATATTATCTTGGAACTCTTCCATTTGGTCCGCGTTTGCATAGAAAAACAGTAATATCACAAACTGAGTCAGCCTTGATGCAAAACACCGTGTTATGTGTTTATTTCTTTATTATCCCAAACTAGTTTCGGCGACAAATATCAGCATCATCAGTGTTTTTTTTTTTTTAATCTAAAACATGCAGAAAATGATATGGTTGCACAAACACAGTAAAAGATTATTACATTTTAACAAATCGTCTTTTGAAATATAGTTTATATTGATACTTTCATACTACCTTATTTATTGTATGCTACAGCATTTTTAAAGCTACAGGGTGTTTAAAAAATGACCGGTATATTTGAAACGGCAATAAAAACTAAACGAGCAGCGATAGAAATACACCGTTTGTTGCAATATGCTTGGGACAACAGTACATTTTCAGGCGGACAGACTTTCGAAATTACAGTAGTTACAATTTCAACAACATATGGCGCTGCAAGTGATGTGAAAGATATAGAAGACAACGCAGTCTGTGGGTGCGGCATTCTGTACGTCGTCTTTCTGCTGTAAGCGTGTGCTGTTCACAACGTGCAAGTGTGCTGTAGACAACATGGTTTATTCCTTAGAACAGAGGATTTTTCTGGTGTTGGAATTCCACCGCCTAGAACACAGTGTTGTTGCAACAAGACGAAGTTTTCAACGGAGGTTTAATGTAACCAAAGGACCGAAAAGCGATACAATAAAGGATCTGTTTGAAAAATTTCAACGGACTGGGAACGTGACGGATGAACGTGCTGGAAAGGTAGGGCGACCGCGTACGGCAAACACAGAGGGCAACGCGCAGCTAGTGCAGCAGGTGATCCAACAGCGACCTCGGGTTTCCGTTCGCCGTGTTGCAGCTGCGGTCCAAATGACGCCAACGTCCACGTATCGTCTCATGCGCCAGAGTTTACACCTCTATCCATACAAAATTCAAACGCGGCAACCCCTCAGCGCCGCTACCATTGCTGCACAAGAGACATTCGCTAACGATATAGTGCACAGGATTGATGACGGCGATATGCATGTGGGCAGCATTTGGTTTACTGACGAAGCTTATTTTTACCTGGACGGCTTCGTCAATAAACAGAACTGGCCCATATGGGGAACCGAAAAGCCCCATGTTGCAGTCCCATCGTCCCTGCATCCTCAAAAAGTACTGGTCTGGGCCGCCATTTCTTCCAAAGGAATCATTGGCCCATTTTTCAGATCCGAAACGATTACTGCATCACGCTATCTGGACATTCTTCGTGAATTTGTGGCGGTACAAACTGCCTTAGACGACACTGCAAACACCTCGTGGTTTATGCAAGATGGTGCCCGGCCACATCGTACGGCCGACGTCTTTAATTTCCTGAATGAATATTTCGATGATCATGTGATTGCTTTGGGCTATCCGAAACATACAGGAGGCGGCGTGGATTGGCCTCCCTATTCGCCAGACATGAACCCCTGTGACTTCTTTCTGTGGGGACACTTGAAAGACCAGGTGTACCGCCAGAATCCAGAAACAATTGAACAGCTGAAGCAGTACATCTCATCTGCATGTGAAGCCAATCCGCCAGACACGTTGTCAAAGGTTTCGGGTAATTTCATTCAGAGACTACGCCATATTATTGCTACACATGGTGGATATGTGGAAAATATCGTACTATAGAGTTTCCCAGACCGCAGCGCCATCTGTTGTTGAAAATTGTAACTACTGTAATTTCGAAAGTTTGTCTGCCTGAAAATGTACTGTTGTCCCAAGCATATTGCAACAAACGGTGTATTTCTATCGCTGCTCGTTTAGTTTTTATTGCCGTTTCAAATATACCGGTCATGTTTGAAACACCCTGTATTATTGGCGCTGTTTGTGACATATTTTCGGTGCTCTTTTTTTTCCTGTTGCTGTCTTTTTACTAAGCGAACATCATGTCATCTGCAACCATGTGAGCAGCTGTTAGTAAACAAATACTCAAAGGTGAACTTCGTATGTCAGCAGTATATACTTGGGGTTGTGGTAGTGTTTGTGGAAACCAGTTATTTTGGTGTGTATTTAGCTGTTGCTTAGCTATTCGTGTACTCACGTTCGTTGGATGGTATGTGGCTGCTTTTTACACAGAAAAACAAAACTTGTGCACTTTGTTACTGATCCAGAAAATCACGCCATCTTGCTGTTCGCGTGTGTCGCGAGAGGCGTATCGCAAGTGGCGAGAAAGGCTATGAAAAACTGTAGCGCGAATTACGACTACTTCTGTTCATTATTTATGTCTCTGTGTGTGATATCACATAGAATAGGAAACATCTTAAAAAAGCAAGGGATCCCAGTAACATTCAGAACAGACAATACAGTTCAGAAAAGACTAAGACCGGTCAGAAAAACCTCAGACAAATTCAGCAACGCCGGAATATATCAACTCACTTGCAGCTCTTGTTAGGCCCACTACATAGGACAAACAAGCAGAAATTTCCGAACGAGGTACACAGAGCACATGAGATCTCTAAGAAGTGATAACACACATTCAACTTTTGCAGAACATCTAAAAATGGTTCAAATGGCTCTGAGCACTATGGGACTCAACTGCTGAGGTCATTAGTCCCCTAGAACTTAGAACTAGTTAAACCTAACTAACCTAAGGACATCACAAACATCCATGCCCGAGGCAGGATTCGAACCTGCGACCGCAGCGGTCTTGCGGTTCCAGACTGCAGCGCCTTTAACCGCGCGGCCACTTCGGCCGGCGCAGAACATCTAATGAACAAAAACCATAACCCCACTAATATCGAAGACGATCTACACATTCTGAGAAACAGCAGCAGTCTATACCGACAACTAACGATAGCAGAAAATTACCACATGAAAAAGGCTATAGTCGAAGGGAAAAATGAAATAAATGAAAACACAACACTCTGCAACAACACACTCTTTACCACTCTGAGAGAACTGACCAAGGACACAGAACAGAAAGCACACACACGCAAAAGAACCACTTCCCTATCACACACAGAGACATAAATAATGAACAGAAGTAGTCGTAATTCGCGCTACAGTTTTTCATAGCCTTTCTCGCCACTTGCGATAAGCCTCTCGCGACACACGCGAACAGCAAGATGGCGTAATATTCTGGATCAGTAACAAAGTGCACAAGTTTTGTTTTTCTGTGTAAAAAGCAGCCACATACCATCCAACGAACGTGAGTACACGAATAGCTAAGCAACAGCTAAATACACACCAAAATAACTGGTTTCCACAAACACTACCACAACCCCAAGTATATACTGCTGACATACGAAGTTCACCTTTGAGTATTTGTTTACTAACAGCTGCTCACATGGTTGCAGATGACATGATGTTCGCTTAGTAAAAAGACAGCAACAGGAAAAAAAAGCACAGAAAATATGTCACAAACAGCGCCAATAATAGCTTTGAAAATGCTGTAGCATACAATAATTAAGGTAGTATGAAAGTATCAATATAAAACTATATTTCAAAAGACGATTTGTTAAATGTAATAATGTTTTACTGTGTTTGTACAACCATACCATTTTCTGCATGTATTAGATTTAAAAAAAAACCACTGATGATGGTGATATTTGTTGCCAAAACTAGTTTGGGATAATAAAGAAATAAACAAATAACACGGTGTTTTGCACCAAGGCGGACTCAATTTCTGATATTACTGTTTCTCTTTCTACTATTAAGACGTGTATATTTGGCACCAGTCAGAACTCGCAATTTTACTGACTTTGCTCAGTACTCATAGCATGGTATTTCTCTCCATTTTACGCATTCTCAGTCAATTTACGTAATTCTACTAACTTATCGTGAATTTACATATTTAATTTTGTTTCCTTTAATTTTTTGAACTTCACATCAAATTTTTCGTTATTATACCAGATTTTCCTCCAATTTTGCTGATTTCGTGTCACTTTTCATATTTTTCCCATAGTTTTTCCTATGGTTATGGTCATATTACTCATATAGCCATGTACTGTTTGATTTTCTATGAGAATATGTGCGCATCTTATACACCAAGCTAATAACCCCCCCCCCCCCCCCCCCCCCCCCCCCATGAACCATGGACCTTACCATTGGTGGGGAGACTTGCATGCCTCAGCGATACAAATGGCTGTACTGTAGGTGCAACCACAACGGAGGGGTATCTGTTGAGAGGCCAGACAAACGTGTGGTTCCTGAAGAGGGGCAGCAGCCTTTTCAGTAGTTGCAGGGGTAACAGTCTGGATGATTGACTGAACTGGCCTTGTAACACTAACCAAAACAGCCATGCTGTGCTGATAGTGTGAACGGCTGAAAGCAAGGGGAAACTACAGCGTAATTTTTCCCGAGGGCATGCAGTTTTACTGTATGGTTAAATGATGATGGAGTCCTCTTGGGTAAAATATTCCGGAGGTAAAATAGTCCCCCATTCGGATCTCCTGGTGGGGACTACTCAAGAGGACGTCATGATCAGGAGAAAGAAAACTGGCGTTCTGTGAATCGGAGCGTGGAATGTCAGATCCCTTAATCGGGCAGGTAGGTTAGAAAACTTAAAAGGGAAATGGATAGGTTAAAGTTAGATATAGTGGGAATTAGTGAAATTCGGTGGCAGGAGGAACAAGACTTTTGGTCAGTTGAATACAGGGTTATAAATACAATATCAAATAGGGGTAATGCAGGAGTAGGTTTGATAATGAATAAAAAAATAAGAGTGCAGGTAAGCTACTACAAAAAACATAGTGAATGTGGTGTCACCGCCAGACACCACACTTGCTAGGTGGTAGCCTTTAAATCGGCCGCGGTCCATTAGTATACGCCGGACCCGCGTGTCGCCACTGTCAGTGATTGCAGACCGAGCGACACCACACGGCAGGTCTAGTGAGACGTCCTAGCACTCGCCCCAGTTATACAGACGACTTTGCTAGCGATGCTACACTGACAAATACGCTCTCATTTGCCGAGACGATAGTTAGCATAGCCTTCAGCTACGTCATTTGCTACGACCTAGCAAGGTGCCATAGCATTTGATATTTATCTTGTGAAGCATGTACAGTCAAGAGAGATGTTCACCAATTGTGGATTAAAGTTAAGTATTCTACCAGTTGCCTCCTTTTTTTACCAGACTCAACTCCTATAACTGTTCCAGACCTCACGCCAGACTGCGAGAGCTTAAAAGCGTGCATTTCGGCCTCCTCTAGCAACACGGTGTTGGCTCTTCTGCCAACACTTCAGTGAACGCGTTATTGTGGCCAAGATAGATACGAAGCCCACGCCTACTACAATAGTAGAAGTTTATATGCCAAATAGCTCTGCAGATGATGAAGAAATTGATGAAATGTACGATGAGATAAAAGAAATTATTCAGGTAGTGAAGGGAGACGAAAAATATTTAACAGTCATTGGTGACTGGAATTCGAGAGTAGGAAAAGGCAGAGACGGAAACATAGTAGGTGATTGGGGGAAAGAAATGAAAGAGAAAGCCGTCTGGTAGAATTTTGCACAGAGCATAACTAAATCATAGCTAACACTTGGTTCAAGAATCAGAAAAGAAGGTTGGACACATGGAAGAATCCTGGAAATACTAGAAGGTATCAGATAGATTATATAATGGTAAGACAGAGATTTAGGAACCAGGTATTAAATTGTAAGACATTTCCAGAGGCAGATCTGGACTCTGACCACAATCTATTGGTTATGAGCTGAGATTAAAACTGAAGAAACTCAAAAAGGTGGGAATTTAAGGAGATGGGATCTGGACTAACTGATTAAACCAGAGGTTGTACAGAGTTTCAGGGAGAGCATAAGAGAACAATTGTCACAAATGGGGGAAAGAAATACAGTAGAAGAAGAATGGGTAGCTTTGAGGGATGAAATAGTGAAGGCAGCAGAGGATCAAATAGGTAAAAAGACGAGGGCTAGTAGAAACCCTTGGGTAACAGAAGAAATATTGAATTTAATTTATGAAAGGAGAAAACATAAAAATGCAGTAAATGAAGGAGGAAAAAAGGAATACAAACGTCTCAAAAATGAGATCAACAGGAAGTGCAAAATGGCTAAGCATGGATGGTTAGAGGACAAATGTAAGGATGCAGAGGCTACAGGAAAATTAAAGAGACTTTTGGAGAAAAGAGGACCATTTGCATGAATATCAAGGGCTCAGATGGAAAATCAGTTCTAAGCAAAGAAAGGAAAGCAGAAAAGTGGAAGGAGTGTATAGAGGGTCTATACAAGGGCGATGTACTTGAGGACAATATTATGGAAATGGAAGAGGATGTAGATGAAGATGAAATGGGAGATATGATACTGCGTGAAAAGTTTGACAGAGCACTGAAGGACCTATGCCGAAACAAGGCCCCCGGAGTAGACAACATTCCATTAGAACTACTGACGGCCTTGGGAGAGGAAGTCCTGACAAATCTTTACCATCTGGTGAGCAAGATGTATGAAACAGGCGAAATACCCTCAGACTTCAAGAAGAATATAATAACTCCAATCCCAAAGAAAGCAGGTGTCGACAGATGTGAAAATTACCGAACTATCAGTTTAATAAGTCACAGCTGCAAAATACTAACACGAATTCTTTACAGACGAATGGAAAAACTAGTAGAAGCCAACCTCGGGGAAGATCAGTTTTGATTCCGTAGAAATACTGGAACACGTGAGGCAATATTGACCTTACAACTTATCTTAGAAGAAAGATTAAGGAAAGGCAAACCTACGTTTCTAGCATTTGTAGACTTAGAGAAAGCTTTTGATAATGTTGATTGGAATACTCTCTTTCAAATTCTAAAGGTGGCAGGGGTATAATACAGGGAGCGAAACGCTATTTACAATTTGTACAGAAACCAGATGGCAGTTATAAGAGTCAAGGGACATTAAAGGGTAGCAGCGGTTGGGAAGGGAGAGGGACAGGGTTGTAGCCTCTCCCCGATGTTATTCAATCTGTATATTGAGCAAGCAGTAAAGGAAACAAAAGAAAAATTCGGAGTAGGTATTAAAATCCATGGAGAAGAAATAAAAACTTGGAGGTTCGCCGATGACATTGTAATTCTGTCAGAGACAGCAAAGGACTTGGAAGAGCAGTTGAATGGAATGGACAGTGTCTTGAAAGGAGGATATAAGATGAACATCAACAAAAGCAATACGATGATAATGGAATGTAATCGAATTAAGTCGGGTGATGCTGAGGGAATTAGATTAGGAAATGAGACACTTAAAGTAGTAAAGGAGTTTTGCTATTTGGGGAGCAAAATAACTGATGATGGTCGAAGTAGAGAGGATATGAAATGTAGACTGGCAATGACAAGAAATGCGTGTCTGAAGAAGAGAAATTTGTTAACATCGAGTATAGATTTAGGTGTCAGGAAGTCGTTTCTGAAAGTATTTGTATGGAGTGAAACCATGTATGGAAGTGAAACATGGACGATAAATAGTTTAGACAAGAAGAGAATAGAAGCTTTCGAAATGTGGTGCTACAGAACAATGGTGAAAATTAGATGGGTAGATCACATAACTAATGAGGAGGTATTGAATGGAATTGGGGAGAAGAGGAGTTTGTGGCACAACTTGACAAGAAGAAGGGACCGGTTGGTAGGACATGTTCTGAGGCATCAAGGGATCACAAATTTAGCATTGGAGGGCAGTGTGGAGGGTAAAAATCGTAGAGGGAGACCAAGAGATGAATACACTAAGCAGATTCAGAAGGATGTAGGTTGCGGTAAGTACTGGGAGATTAAGAAGCTTGCACAGGATAGAGTAGCATGGTGAGCTGTATCAAACCAGTCTCAGGACTGAAGACCACAACAACAACAACTAAAAAATCCCAAGACTTGCCCTTTTTCAAATGATACACATCCACGCATTTTGGATGAGATGAACATGAAAAGTATTGTAACAGTCTCTACGATTTATGAAGACTCCTTTTATGTCCGAGATGTGACAGAGAAACAGAGTACTTCGCATGCACCTTCGTTCGCCTAGAGGAGGGTGCTGAAATAGATTTTCCATCGATGAACATGCGTTGGAAGTGCTCTGATAATAGTGGTGTGGAGACGTTTGCTGTTAAAGACTGCAGGTAAATAGCGCTCTAAGTCACACACAGAACACGCAAAAATTGATCGCAAGTTATACCACACAACTGATAGAACTGGAGAGAACAACGGGAAAAAATGGTTAAATGCTTGATAAATGACAAGCAGCAACATCTCCGTCTCCGACATGCGCAAAGCTGCGAGGAGAGCAGGACAGAGACTGAGGAAGAGTTGTCAGATGCAAAAGGACTGTCTAGAGAAACCACACTGCAGTTTTGCTGTATGGGGTCATTAGCAGCTGGGTTTGAAAAGGTGACTCGTTTCTAGATAAGAGAGTGCGACGAATATGATTCACCAGTGGCTGTAATCATTAAAAGACTTATCCATAGGGTCCAGTGCAAGTATGTGGTTGAATGGATAGACTTTATTCCAAATCGCGCACAGCATTTCGACCAGGTAGCATACACTGTAGATCTGCAAAGCCAATGTATTGGTCATAGGTCTCTTACGATTTCAGTCTAGAGTCATTTTTTAAGTGATTCCTCATATAGCACACCATCTACTATATGTGATCATGCTCAGTCAACCATCATCCTCCCTTGCCTATAACCCCAAGGATATATCCACAGCCTCTGTTACACTGTCTACATGGTGTTGATACAGAAAGCGCTACAAATACTGTTTGTTAGCTTGGGAAATATTTGGCAGCGAGAAGAGTGAGTTGCAAATATCGGATTAATACCACGTTCCTTTGCTGAATCACTTTCTAAATTCGGTGATAAGACTAGCTTTATTGTGAGTCCTGCACCACGAATAAGTACAGGTGGGTATTTTGGGTCTTATAAATATCGCATAGCAGCGATGTGCTGTGAAGAACCAACAAGCTGCAGATATTTGTACAACAGCGCCTAATGACCTGTGTGTAGGGGCTAAAGCGTGCTGTGGAAAGCTGACGTAATTATGAAGAAGCACACCATCTGTCCCCTCCAGAGGAACAGCGTCAGAGGCGTAGGGAAAAGAAATAAAAAGCGAGCCTGGAGGCTCAAATCAGGCAGTCGTGTTGCCATTCTGTTTGCATGTGGAACTGTACAAAAACGATTGTTTAAGTTGCAGGCGATCCACAACGACCTTTCGGTGATGGATATCGGTGGCCAGGGGCCCTATTCTGTATCATTTATACCGATCGGTGCAGTAGGTTAACATCGGTAGTGACGTCATTTTCGGTTCTTTATCCGAAGTTACTATTCTGTAAGCTTTTGAGACCTGTTACCGATCGGTCCTCCTGCCGATTTTTCGACAACTGTACTGAGAGGTTTTGGATTTCGGTATGGCCCTCTAGTTCAGTTCGATGTGATCTATTTACACTTAGAATTCGTTATTTTAAACATATTGAGTGGTTCTAGCTACAGATTTAGTGATTGTGTTGCTGAAGAATCACCAGGATGCGTTCGGATGGAAAATGAGTTCATAATAGACCATTTTCCTTTGAAAGAAATATGGTTTGTATTACTGTTACTGTGAATGATTATAACATGAAGAAACAGTTTTGGTCAATATTATCACAAAATACCTGTTATTTTTACATATTTAAGAGTTTAAAAAATAATTAAATTTCAAAAGGTCAGGTCTGTTTACGTATATAACATGAGTGTTACCTGAAATTATAGTGACTTTGCATACTTTATTCTGCAAATGGTTTTCTTATTAACTACCAAAACGAGTTTAAAAATTTTAAGTAACAATGTAGAGGAATTTTGTGAAGCCCAATAGAGGAAACCTTCCAAAATTTCATGCATTTTCTGCTTACGCTCGCATCATTCGACAACGAAGTCAGCTTGCGTCTCTCTCGAGTAGAACTACATGGGATAAAGCGATAAAAGCCGGAGTTGTGGTAGCGCAGTGGGTACACAGTGAATTCCTGTATGATAGGTCATAGGTCAGCTTACAGCTGCTTACCGAAATGTTTTTTTTTTCCTCTTCGTGTTTGTAACGCATTCTGAGAGTTAATCGTCAAAGTTAAGCATTTTTCTGATATGTTTGTTGTTATTTACACTTTCAAATGGTTCAAATGGCTCTAAGCACTATGGGACTTAACATCTGAGGTCATCAGTCCCCCAGACTTACAACTACTTAAACCTAACTAACGTAAGGACTTCACTATCATCCATGCCTGAGGCAGGATTAGAACCTGCGATCGTAGCAGCAGGGCGGTTCCAGACTGAAGCGCCTAGAACCGCTCGGCCACCGCTGCCGGCTATTTACACCTAAGAGCGCGCTTTCTCAGTAATGAGCATAATAGATTTCGTGACTTCCATATGTTTAAGAAATGAAAGACGAAATTGCTGTGCATGAAACAACTGACAATGACATTTATACTTTTTCTTGTCACAAATAATTCACCATTTTTTTGAACACTTAGCGATTTCCGAGTGTGTGGTCAGGCAGGAATCTAAGAGAAAAACTTAAATTACTGTGAATGCAACTAGCAGCAATCATCTTGATACACACATGAAAAAAAGTTTTGCAGCACCCCGGTTACCAGAACTCCTGCAGATAGACGTTGACTATGGATATTGTAACACAGATACAGTACTTTTGACTGTT
Source organism: Schistocerca serialis cubense (assembly GCF_023864345.2). Lineage (NCBI taxonomy): Eukaryota > Metazoa > Arthropoda > Insecta > Orthoptera > Acrididae > Schistocerca > Schistocerca serialis. Next base: position 416,855,421 of record NC_064638.1, read on the forward strand.
CAGAGATGTCACTAAAACCGCCCAAAGATGTAAACAACCATGCATGAGCAGCGCCTGCTAGACGGAGGGGGATCTGACAGCCGATCAGTTCCAGTCATTCCACCAGAAAGGAGGTACACGGCTCGTGTCGTCTGTAGTTCAATCATGCCTAGACTGTTCCGCGTTTCGATCGCGTCCGCTTTGTTAATTTGTGCCAGCAAGGGCTCTCAACAACGGAAGTGTCCAGGCGTCTCTGAGTGAACCAAAGCGATTTTGTTCGGACAAGGAGAAGATACAGAGAGACAGGAACTGTCGATGACATGCCTCGCTCAGGCAGCCGGAGGGCTACTACTGCAGTTGATGACCGCTACCTACAGATTATGGCTCAGAGGAACCCTGACAGCAACGCCACCATGTTGCATAATGCTTTTCGTGCAGCCACAGGACGTCGTGTTACGATTCAAACTGTGCGCAATAGGCTGCATGATGCGTAACTTCACTCCCGACGTCCATGTCAAGATACATCTTTGCAACCACGACACCACGCAGCGCGGTACAGATGGGTCCAACAACGTGCCGAACGGACCGTTCAGGATTGGCATCAAGTTCTCTTCACCGATGAGTGTCGCATATGCCTTCAACCAGACAATCTTCGGATACGTGTTTGGAGGCAATCCGGTCAGTCTGAACGCCTTAGACACACTGTCCAGCCAGCGCATAAGGTGGAGGTTCACTGCTGTTTTGGGATGGCATTATGTGGGGCCGACGTAAGCCGATGGCAGTCATGGAAGGCGCCGTAACGGCTGTACGATACGTGAATGCCATCCTCCGACCGATAGTGCAACCATATGGGCAGCATATTGGCGAGGCATTCGTGCACATCTTATGAATGACTTCCTTCAGGATAACGACATCAGTCGACTAGAGTGGTCAGTATGTTCTCCAGACATGAACCTTATCGAACATGCCTGGGATAGATTGAAAAGGGCTGTTGATGGGCGACGTGACCAATCAAACACTTTGCGATATCTACGCTGAATCGCCGTTGAGGAGTGGGGCTATGTGGCCCAACAGTGCCTTGATGAACTTGTGGATAGTATGCCAGGACGAATATAAAAAGCAAGAGGACGTGCTACTGGGTCTTAGAGGTACCAGTGTGTACAGCAAACTGGACCACCACCTCTGAAGGTCTCGCTGTATGGTGGTACAACATGCGATGTGTGGTTTTCATGAGCAATAAAAAGGGCGGAAATGATGTTTGTGTTGATCTCTATTCCAATTTACTGTACATGTCCCGGAACTCACGGCAACGAGGTGATGCAAAACTTTTCTTGATTTGTGTACTTCAGCTTTTGTCCTTAACAACAGTAGACAGGGATTAAAGATTCCCGCCACAATATTTTCAGACTATATCATCATGTATGAAACATTTTAATTCACCAGATGCATTTTATATATTACAACGAACTTCTATAGCTGCATACCCCACAGGCTCTCGAAAAGGCGTTTTTTAAATTTTGTTTTTATGAACCAAGTCGTTGATGTATCATATACGGAAGTAGGCTGCTTCATCATTTGGATCTCAAGGAGCGAGTTACAACCACATTCTATGCATGTTCTTAATCTTTGACACACTCTTAGACAATTTTTCGGGTTCGTGGAGATGTGTTCCATCTATGCAACTAATTGAAGGCAGTTCGTTTGTTGCCATATGGGTTTCACTTGTTTTTTGTGAAGCATCTTCATGAATAAAAGAAGCGAGACGCGTATGGCAATAAACAAACTGCCTTCAATGAATTGCATAGATGGAACATACCTCCATGAATTTTGAAGCAACTAAGGAACGACGGAAAAATCACGAATTTTTCCGATGTTTCTATACATGAATTTGTACAATGTGGTACTACACTCCATTCCTAGCTCATATTCCGAAACGTAAAATCCAAAACGAGACGTCGATGTGAATGAGAATAAAATGACATAATGTGACATTTATGACAGTTTCCAGAACACAGTATATAAGCTATCGTTATCATGCATTCATGGAGGCACATGGTCAGCGAAATTTGAACAGTATTATGTGCTCTAACCACACTTTTCGGTACTGTGAAGAACAGCGTGCCTGTTGGTGTGAGGAGAACTGACGACAGCGTTTCGGTTCGCTAGGACCGTTCGGCATCGCTTCCGAAATGCTTACAGAATAATGTTGGGTTCTCAGCGGGACTCAGCAGCATCAGCAACGTTCTCCCAAAGATGGCGAACAGCTGGATCGCCGAAATACCGAATCGAGTTTATTTTAGGATCGGGTAACAATCCCGAAAAGACTTTCATGATAGCGTTTATGCCTGACCTGTGCGCCTGTTAGTGTCTTGCTCTTGTGTATTTGTTTGGTGTGCCCCCCGGTGGCGAGTTGCGAGAATTGGCAAAGGTGCAGCATCCATCGTGCTGGTCAGTCATATGGTAAACTCGGCTATATATGTGTCGTCCAAGCAAACTGTTGTTCCTTGGTCATAGTACTATTGAGTGCTGTGAGTGCTGTGTACATCGTATTGATCAGTTATGTCACAGTGCTATTGAGCGCTGTGTTCAAGATTGCAAGCTACGTATTTCCAACTTTAAGACGTTGAGGTGTTAGTATAATAACGATCGGCTTTGTTTTATTCAATTTTTACGGTCAGATTATTAATGATGTTCATTCTATTTTGCGCCTGTAGCTTGACTGTTTTCAAGTCAAGTAAATTTGAAAAAAAAAAAAAAAAACATCCTCATAGAATCCTGCTCTCTCACTTGTCAAAAACAGAGGCACAGTGTTTACGCCACCTCACCTGTTGATTATTAATTTCGCTGTCGATGACGTCGGTCATCTTTGTTTCGTGATGGCGCTAGTGTTTACTGTGTGTGTGTGTGTTTGTGTGTTATTATCTTATCTTTACGGAGTTTCTGTGGAAGTCGAGTTTTAAATTCGCTAGCACAGAGCTTAGTTGCTGCAGTTTTGCCTTGAAAGTGGCAGGGTGTGCTCCTGTCGAAATATCAGCGGTTTTCGAAGACGTCACCCAGTTGCATTCCCTAAGTTATTTTAAGATATTCATTTACTGATTTTTTTATCAAATAATCTAAAATACTGTCAATAGCGTCAATGTTAATCACTGCAGCTATGACATAAAACACTAAATGCCATTCAGAAATGCGCGATGCACAGTTTATCAATATGGAAGAAACAATTAACGTTTTATATGAGTATTCAAATGCATTTTTCTTAAACGAGATACCAACTATAACTAGGGCATAAAAATTATTCACAGTGAAATGTTTTCCTTTTGATCAACAACAATATCTGCAGCCTCAGTTTATATAATTAACAATGTGTTAAACATTACTAATATATGGTTTAAGTTCAGTAATGTTCCTTAATCCAAATATTATGTTGCAAAGCCTGCAAAGCGTATCAGCGTAACATATTTCCTAACAAACCACAAAATTCTCAGGCGTGTTAAATGTTCATAGTACAAGACAGACGACATTGAAATTACAATAGTCAGGTAGACATACTGCAACAGAAACGACAATACTAAAATCAGATAATGATTAAGCATAGATTCCGTCTTAGTATAACGCAATGAAACCAAAATTCGTTCCCTAAAATATCAATAAGAAGTGTTTTCAATTCTCTATAAGAGAAGTTCATGTTCCTCACTGTTGTTTTTCCTAAGACAAACACAACCTGTCTGGTGGTTTCTTGAGAGGTTTAATGAGTACATCCTATGGTACATTTTTCATCTCAATGTCAAACTCAAACATCTCCATCATTATTTTTTCCAGACAGTCCCTCAACTAATCTAACCATCACACACAGTTTATATAATCGCTTAATGAGGACAAGCATAACTTTACATACACATAGATTAGCAGCCATTTCCTTCAAAGTTCTGATCAGCTGTTTTTTCAACAGTGTAAATTATTACAAACGAATGAACATAATTTGCTGTGTCAGCGTTTACGATGTTCGAAGATGGAATAGGCAGGATAATGTTTTTGCTGCGTTCGGGCGTAGGCAGTTGGCTTCGTAGTATGGCGTTAGACCGTTGAGGGCATTCGTAAGGCTAATTTCTATGTCGTTAAAGTTCCGACCCTGCACGGCTATTGCAAGATCGTCCGCGTAAGCAAAGCTCCTAGTCCCTGGTGCAACTGGTTGATCATTCACATATATGTTGAAAAGAGTGGGTGCGAGGACACTGCCTTGGGGTAGTCCATTTTTCTGGATACGCCATCGGCTTCGCTTCCCTCCTAGGTTTACGATGAACCGTCTGTTGCTGGTTGCTGAGAAGAGTTGATATAATCTGTATCAGCCCGAAATCATTAGTCATAGCGTATATTTCAGTGAGCAGCAATTTGTCATTTACAGTGTCGAATGCGGATGAGAGGTCGACAAGTACGGCTCCAGTAATTAGACGGTTCTCGTACCTATGCTCTATGAACTGGGTAAGATTGAAAACCTGTCCAGTGCAAGTTTTCCCAGGTCGAAACCCCGCCTGTTCCGGAATTATCTGATGATCAATATTAGGCACAAGTCGATTCAGCAGCATGCGCTCGATCACCTTGTACAAGCAGAAAAGTAATGTTACCGGTCTGAAATTTTTTGGGTCGTCCGAGACGCCAGACATACCCTAAACATCACGTGGAACAACCAACGGATCGCGTTCAGCAGCACTCTTTGTTATTTAGGCGTCACCCTTGATCGCACACTTACTTATAGACATCATGTAGACAAGAAACAACCTCCTGAGTAAGCTCACCTCCACAAAATGGGGTGCCGACCCACATATTTTACGTACGTCGGCAGTTGCACTCTGCTACTCGGTTGCTGAATACGCTGCCCCAGTTTGGGAAAGATCAGCGCATGCGAAACAAGTGGATCCTCTGCTGAACGATGCCTGTCGCGTAATCACGGGATGCCTGAGACCCACACCGGTTAGCCAACTTTATTTGCTTAGTGGCATAGCTCCACCCACCATCAGACGAGCTATAGCAAGCGAAGCAGAGCGCCTCGAGCTGCTGCGCGACCAGCGCCATCCTCTCCTCGGACAAAATCCTCCACACACACGTCTAAAATCAAGACGGAGTTTCATCACCTCAGTTCAACCGCTCTAAACCTCAAAACAAAAGGCCAGATTGTCAAAATGGCAAGCAACACTGCCTACGGGAGACCAGGCACCTCTAATCTCACCCAACGAGCAATTGGCCTCTGGAAATGAACTAAAATGGCCATTATGGAGAACCCTCAACCGCCTACGAACTGGGGTGGGCAGATGCAACGTAAACATGTGTAAATGGGGATACCGAGACGGGACGGACACGTGCCAGTGCGGACAGACCCAAACAATGGACCTCCTCCTGGAATGCAGCAACATGGGGGAAGTGGGCAGGAAAGAAGATCTGGCAAACGCTACGGCAGTGGCAGTTAAATGCGCTGAATTTTGGCGGGACGTGGTATGATATATATACTACGTTTGTCTTTATATTGTAATGTGACTCCCCATTTTGGGTTTGTTTTATTTATACATATGTGTATTGTATTTGCATTTGTGTGTATATGTAATATGTGGGTTGTCTATGGCTTGGGCACGATAAAATAAAAAATAATTTACGATGTTTACAAATAGGTGAAGTCAATCTACATCTACATCTACATCTATACTCCGCGAGCCACCTTACGGTGTGTGGCGGAGGGTACTTATTGTACCACTATCTGATCCCCCCTTCCCTGTTCCATTCACGAATTGTGCGTGGGAAGAACGACTGCTTGTAAGTCTCCGTATTTGCTCTAATTTCTCGGATCTTTTCGTTGTGATCATTACGCGAGATATATGTGGGCGGTAGTAATATGTTGCCCATCTCTTCCCGGAATGTGCTCTCTCGTAATTTCGATAATAAACCTCTCCGTATTGCGTAACGCCTTTCTTGAAGTGTCCGCCACTGGAGCTTGTTCAGCATCTCCGTAACGCTCTCGCGCTGACTAAATGTCCCCATGACGAATCGCGCTGCTTTTCGCTGGATCATGTCTATCTCTTCTATTAATCCAACCTGGTAAGGGTCCCATACTGATGAGCAATACTCAAGAATCGGACGAACAAGCGTTTTGTAAGCTACTTCTTTCGTCGATGAGTCACATTTTCTTAGAATTCTTCCTATGAATCTCAACCTGGCGCCTGCTTTTCCCACTATTTGTTTTATGTGATCATTCCACTTCAGATCGCTCCGGATAGTAACTCCTAAGTATCCGCTGATATCATACGTTTCTTATTGTGTTATTGACTTGACCGAATTACAACATGTCGACTTGTTTTTGGGTCCGTGGTGCACCTGAATTTAGTACAAAAAAGAAACTGGATATAGAGTACTGTGACGTAATAGGAAATGGCAGTGCTGGATTTAGTGGCGAGTGATTCTAATTTTCAAACTTCTGTTTAATATCGTAGCAGAGATATTATATGAGGTCCAATCTTAGAAACGTATAAGAGCAATGGGTTAAAAACCAAAAACTGGCTGAATAACAACAAGTATTCAGTAATCCTATACTAATGCCCTCTCAATCAACACAAGATGCAAGAACAATTACAGTTAATTAAAATCTAAAACCAGGTAACAGGCCCAAGGTTGAAATCACAATATCAAAAGCAAATAACGTAGTAAAATTGCACTGGGGCGACCCAAAGAATGAGTGCAATTTAAAAACACATACAAAATCCGAAAATTAATTGACTACACACGGCAAGAACATCAAATACAACCTTGAATATAGCAGCGAGAACACGAATATGAAAGTTTACCCTAAATGCCCCCCATGAACCATGGACCTTGCCGTTGGTGGGGAGGCTTGCGTGCCTCAGCGATACAGATAGCCGTACCGTAGGTGCAACCACAACGGAGGGGTATCTGTTGAGAGGCCAGACAAACGTGTGGTTCCTGAAGAGGGGCAGCAGCCTTTTCAGTAGTTGCAAGGGCAACAGTCTGGATGATTGACTGATCTGGCCTTGTAACAATAACCAAAACGGCCTTGCTGTGCTGGTACTGCGAACGGCTGAAAGCAAGGGGAAACTACAGCCGTAATTTTTCCCGAGGGCATGCAGCTTTACTGTATGATTACATGATGATGGCGTCCTCTTGGGTAAAATATTCCGGAGGTAAAATAGTCCCCCATTCGGATCTCCGGGCGGGGACTACTCAAGAGGATGTCGTTATCAGGAGAAAGAAAACTGGCATTCTACGGATCGGAGCGTGGAATGTCAGATCCCTTAATCGGGCAGGTAGGTTAGAAAATTTAAAAAGGGAAATGGATAGGTTGAAGTTAGATATAGTGGGAATTAGTGAAGTTCGGTGGCAGGAGGAACAAGACTTCTGGTCAGGTGACTACAGGGTTATAAACACAAAATCAAATAGAGGTAATGCAGGAGTAGGTTTAATAATGAATAGGAAAATAGGAATGCGGGTAAGCTACTACAAACAGCATAGTGAACGCATTATTGTGGCCAAGATAGATACAAAGCCCACACCTACTACGGTAGTACAAGTTTATATGCCAACTAGCTCTGCAGATGACGAAGAAATTGAAGAAATGTATGATGAAATAAAAGAAATTATTCAGATTGTAAAGGGAGACGAAAATTTAATAGTCATGGGTGACTGGAATTCGAGTGTAGGAAAAGGGAGAGAAGGAAACATAGTAGGTGAATATGGATTGGGGGACAGAAATGAAAGAGGAAGCCGCCTGGTAGAATTTTGCACAGAGCACAACATAATCATAACTAACACTTGGTTTAAGAATCATGAAAGAAGGTTGTATACATGGAAGAACCCTGGAGATACTAAAAGGTATCAGATAGATTATATAATGGTAAGACAGAGATTTAGGAACCAGGTTTTAAATTGTAAGACATTTCCAGGGGCAGATGTGGACTCTGACCACAATCTTTTGGTTATGACCTGTAGATTAAAACTGAAGAAACTGCAAAAAGGTGGGAATTTAAGGAGATGGGACCTGGATAAACTGAAAGAACCAGAGGTTGTACAGAGATTCAGGGAGAGCATAAGGGAGCAATTGACAGGAATGGGGGAAATAAATACAGTAGAAGAAGAATGGGTAGCTTTGAGGGATGAAGTAGTGAAGGCAGCAGAGGATCAAGTAGGTAAAAAGACGAGGGCTAGTAGAAATCCTTGGGTAACAGAAGAGATATTGAATTTAATTGATGAAAGAAGAAAATATAAAAATGCAGTAAGTGAAACAGGCAAAAAGGAATACAAACGTCTCAAAAATGAGATCGACAGGAAGTGCAAAATGGCTAAGCAGGGATGGCTAGAGGACAAATGTAAGGATGTAGAGGCCTATCTCACTAGGGGTAAGATAGATACCGCCTACAGGAAAATTAAAGAGACCTTTGGAGATAAGAGAACGACTGGTATGAATATCAAGAGCTCAGATGGAAACCCAGTTCTAAGCAAAGAAGGGAAAGCAGAAAGGTGGAAGGAGTATATAGAGGGTCTATACAAGGGTGATGTACTTGAGGACAATATTATGGAAATGGAAGAGGATGTAGATGAAGATGAAATGGGAGATAAGATACTGCGTGAAGAGTTTGACAGAGCACTGAAAGACCTGAGTCGAAACAAGGCCCCCGGAGTAGACTATATTCCATTGGAACTACTGACGGCCGTGGGAGAGCCAGTCCTGACAAAACTCTACCATCTGGTGAGCAAGATGTATGAAACAGGCGAAATACCCTCAGACTTCAAGAAGAATATAATAATTCCAATCCCAAAGAAAGCAGGTGTTGACAGATGTGAAAATTACCGAACTATCAGCTTAATAAGTCACAGCTGCAAAATACTAACGCGAATTCTTTACAGACGAATGGAAAAACTAGTAGAAGCCAACCTCGGGGAAGATCAGTTTGGATTCCGTAGAAACACTGGAACACGTGAGGCAATACTGACCTTACGACTTATCTTAGAAGAAAGATTAAGGAAAGGCAAACCTACGTTTCTAGCATTTGTAGACTTAGAGAAAGCTTTTGACAATGTTGACTGGAATACTCTCTTTCAAATTCTAAAGGTGGCAGGGGTAAAATACAGGGAGCGAAAGGCTATTTACAATTTGTACAGAAACCAGATGGCAGTTATAAGAGTCGAGGGACATGAAAGGGAAGCAGTGGTTGGGAAGGGAGTAAGACAGGGTTGTAGCCTCTCCCCGATGTTGTTCAATCTGTATATTGAGCAAGCAGTAAAGGAAACAAAAGAAAAATTCGGAGTAGGTATTAAAATTCATGGAGAAGAAATAAAAACTTTGAGGTTCGCCGATGACATTGTAATTCTGTCAGAGACAGCAAAGGACTTGGAAGAGCAGTTGAATGGAATGGACAGTGTCTTGAAAGGAGGATATAAGATGAACATCAACAAAAGCAAAACAAGGATAATGGAATGTAGTCTAATTAAGTCGGGTGATGCTGAGGGAATTAGATTAGGAAATGAGGCACTTAAAGTAGTAAAGGAGTTTTGCTATTTGGGGAGCAAAATAACTGATGATGGTCGAAGTAGAGAGGATATAAAATGTAGGCTGGCAATGGCAAGGAAAGCGTTTCTGAAGAAGAGAAATTTGTTAACATCCAGTATTGATTTAAGTGTCAGGAAGTCATTTCTGAAAGTATTCGTATGGAGTGTAGCCATGTATGGAAGTGAAACATGGACGATAAATAGTTTGGACAAGAAGAGAATAGAAGCTTTCGAAATGTGGTGCTACAGAAGAATGCTGAAGATTAGATGGGTAGATCACATAACTAATGAGGAAGTATTGAATAGGATTGGGGAGAAGAGAAGTTTGTGGCACAACTTGACCAGAAGAAGGGATCGGTTGGTAGGACATGTTCTGAGGCATCAAGGGATCACCAATTTAGTACTGGAGGGCAGCGTGGAGGGTAAAAATCGTAGAGGGAGACCAAGAGATGAATACACTAAGCAGATTCAGAAGGATGTAGGTTGCAGTAGGTACTGGGAGATGAAAAAGCTTGCACAGGATAGAGTAGCATGGAGAGCTGCATCAAACCAGTCTCAGGACTGAAGACCACAACAACAACAACCCTAAATAATTCTGCCCAAAATCTACGCCAAATAACACAGCAACAAGAAATCAGCAATATAACAAAATGTAAGGAATTTAGTTGCAATTCAAAATTACAACAGGATTAGAGAATGTTTCCAAATAACTTTCCAAAGTAGCTTTAGGACTTGTACTAAAAACGGAGTTATGGCAACCACATTAACAAGAATAGAAAAGGCTCATAGCTCACATATTTCAAAATGAACCAGATCGGTAATTACAACAACACCACATAGAGATCACCAAATATACCTAAGGTATCCATTACTTACAAGCGCTTACATCATCTGGCGAAAAGTACAGTAACATAGCTCCGGTGGTTCCCTGTGTACTATTGCTCAACTAGACGAAATTATTACAAATATTTGAAATCAACGGTACCTTATTACGAAAATGCTAAACAACCACACAGTAATGAACAGTGATCCCTGCGCAGCCTAAGAACCAATGTATACACTTGTAACACCGATCTTTTCTATAAGCACGATACCAGTCGAATAAGGAAGAGAGTTAACAGTAACTTGCAACAAAAATGAGGGAATAGCTGTATGACAACACACTCACACAGCCCAAGGTCTTGCCTCAATTCGTGCTTTCCAGAAACCACCAGGAGCAGTCTGCTGTACGGAAAACAGCGCCCTCATCACCAAGATCAGCTGAAAGAGGACATAGTTAAAGACGTAAGCTGCCACCTCCTCAACATATTTTTAATGTTTGAGAAAATTATCTCCTTATAATTTTATTCCTTTCCCATTTTTGTGTTCGTCTCTCCCCCTTTTGCTTTTCATTATTATTACATTTTCCTTTTGTAATATTGGGTGGTGGATGTTTTTAAGAGGTAAATTAGAAACTATTAATAAAGTGTCGAAGTTTCTCTAACTACGTGTTTAAAAAAAAAAAGCCTTGAATAATAGCATAGGTCCATATTTATCTTCTAGAGAATGGAACAAAAGTAATGAGAAATAAACTAAAAAATTAATTACATTGTTTTCCTTCCAGTTTTTTTTTGGATTTCTTGCAATGCTACAGTTCCTCTTCCTTGCAGACAGTAATATAACACTCATTGTTATGGGACCGATTTATTTTTCTTAGTATTCATAAAAATGTCGAAAGATCACACAGACTTCGAAGGGTTACAGCAGTACACATAGAAATGCATTACATTTTGCATCCTCAGAGTCTGTCGCACGAAGTGCTCTTCCCGCAAGCAGCCTCTAGGTACGCACATTTTCACAGGAATATTAACATAAAGTTAAGAAACTAAGGTTTCTCGTATACGTGCGTATACAGACAAAGTTTTCTCCTTGTTTTGGTGTGAGGAATACACCCCTAAATTTTGTAAAAACATTTCTGATACACCCTTTATAACTAGCTCCTTAATCTGACGCTGGATTAAATGAATCTGACTTTACGAACACATTGTCATCCTACGTAAATACATGTTAAAACAGCGCCAAATGAAAAGTCAGTTTACTAGAAGGAAGATGAAGTTGCTCGTTTTTTATCCCGTGTTTTCAAATGATCTTGTTTCACCTCATCTTAAAAGCTTGTAATTATATTTCTGCCTTTCTACAGTTCATTTTTCTATCCTGTTCACTCTCTGATGGAGAAGTCCCTTAATTGCAGTCCAGTTCATATTAATGAGTAATAAATTTCTTGTTTTCGTTCGCTTTTTAATAATATATGTTTTTCTTTTCGACTGTCTCTGAGAGTTGCTCTATGCTTCTTTACCAGCAGCGTTCCTGTGTTTGAGTTTCAAGTACCCCCCGGTAACTGAGTCATTCTTAGTGACTTACCGAAATTATACGCCAAGGGATTTTTCATGGAATACTTTCGATGTCTATACTGGGTTATAAACACAAAATCAAATAGGGGTAAAGCAGGAGTAGGTTTAATAATGAATAGCAAAATAGGTATGCGGGTAAGCTACTACAAACATCATAGTGAACGCATTATTGTGGCCAAGATAGATACGAAGCCCACACCTACTACAGTAGTACAAGTTTATATGCCAACTAGCTCTGCAGATGACGAAGAAAAAATGTATGATGAAATAAAAGAAATTATTCAGATAGTGAAGGGAGACGAAAATTTAATAGTCATGGGTGACTGGAATTCGAGTGTAGGAAGAACCCTGGAGATACTAAAAGGTATCAGTAAGATTATATAATGGTAAGACAGAGATTTAGGAACCAGGTTTTAAATTGTAAGACATTTCCAGGGGCAGATGTGAACTCTGACCACAATCTATTGGTTATGACCTGTAGATTAAAACTGAAGAAACTGCAAAAAGGTGGGAATTTAAGGAGATGGGACCTGGATAAACTGAAAGAACCAGAGATTGTACAGAGTTTCAGGGACAGCATAAGGGAACAATTGACAGGAATGGGGGTAAGAAATACAGTAGGAGAAGAATGGGTAGCTTTGAGGGATGAAGTAGTGAAGGCAGCAGAAGATCAAGTAGGTAAAACGACGAGGGCTAGTAGAAATCCTTGGGTAACAGAAGAAATATTGAATTTAATTGATGAAAGGAGAAAATATAAAAATGCAGTAAATGAAGCAGGCAAAAAGTAATACAAACGTCTCAAAAATGAGATCGACAGGAAGTGCAAAATGGCTAAGCAGGGATGGCTAGAGGACAAATGTAAGGATGTAGAGGCTTATCTCACAAGGGGTAAGATAGATACTGCCTACAGGAAAATTAAAGAGACCTTTGGAGATAAGAGAACGACTTCTATGAATATCAAGAGCTCAGATGGAAACCCAGTTCGAAGCAAAGAAGGGAAAGCAGAAAGGTTGAAGGAGTATATAGAGGGTCTATACAAGGGCGATGTACTTGAGGACAATATTATGGAAATGGAAGAGGATGTAGATGAAGATAAAATGGAAGATACGATACTGCGCGAAGAGTTTGACAGAGCACTGAAAGACCTTAGTCGAAACAAGGCCCCCGGAGTAGACAACATTCCATTGGAGCTACTGACGGCCCTGGGAGAGCCAGTCCTGACAAAACTCTACCATCTGGTGAGCAAGATGTATGAAACAGGCGAAATACCCTCAGACTTCAAGAAGAATATAATAATTCCAATCCCAAAGAAAGCAGGTGTTGACAGATGTGAAAATTACCGAACTACCAGTTTAATAAGTCACAGCTGCAAAATACTAACACGAATTCTTTACAGACGAATGGAAAAAACTAGTAGAAGCCAACCTCGGGGAAGATCAGTTTGTATTCCGTAGAAACACTGGAACACGTGAGGCAATACTGACCTTACAACTTATCTTAGAAGAAAGATTAAGGAAAGGCAAACCTATGTTTCTAGCATTTGTAGACTTAGAGAAAGCTTTTGACAATGTTGACTGGAATACTCTCTTTCAAATTCTAAAGGTGGCAGGGGTAAAATACAAGGAGCGAAAGGCTATTTACAATTTGTACTGAAACCAGATGGCAGTTATAAGAGTCGAGGGACATGAAAGGGAAGCAGTGGTTGGGAAGGGAGTGAGACAGGGTTGTAGCCTCTCCCCGATGTTGTTCAATCTGTATATTGAGCAAGCAGTAAAGGAAACAAAAGAAAAATTCGGAGTAGGTATTAAAATCCATGGAGAAGAAATAAAAACTTGGAGGTTCGCCGATGACATTGTAATTCTGTCAGAGACAGCAAAGGACTTGGAAGAGCAGTTGAATGGAATGGACAGTGTCTTGAAAGGAGGATATAAGATGAACATCAACAAAAGCAAAAGCAAAAGTCGGGTGATGCTGAGGGAATTAGATTAGGAAATGAAACACTTAAAGTAGTAAAGGAGTTTTGCTATTTGGGGAGCAAAATAACTGATGATGGTCGTAGTAGAGAGGATATAAAATGTAGACTGGCAATGGCAAGGAAAGTGTTCCTAAAGAAGAGAAATTTGTGAACATCGAGTATAGATTTAAGTGTCAGGAAGTCACGTCTGAAAGTATTTGTATGGAGTGTAGCCATATATGGAAGTGAAACATGGACGATAAATAGTTCAGGCAAGAAGAGAATAGAAGCTTTCGAAATGTGGTGCTACAGAAGAATGCTAAAGATTAGATGGGTAGATCACATAACTAATGAGGAAGTATTGAATAGGATTGGGGAGAAGAGAAGTTTGTGGCACAAATTGACCAGAAGAAGGGATCGATTGGTAGGACATGTTCTGAGGCATCAAGGGATCGCCAATTTAGTATTGGAGGGCAGCGTGGAGGGTAAAAATCGTAGAGGGAGACCAAGAGATGAATACACTAAGCAGATTCAGAAGGATGTAGGTTGCAGTAGGTACTGGGGAGATGAAGAGGCTTGCACAGGATAGAGTAGCATGGAGAGCTGCATCAAACCAGTCTCAGGACTGAAGACCACAACAACAACAACTTTCGATGTTTGAATCTTTTTCAATTTCGAGCATAAAGTGAGTTTTATAGTACGAAGGTTTTTGCCCATTGTTCTTATTCTGAATTCTAACTTCCCCTACAGTTCCCACAGCATCAGACTAACGGTAGGGACGATCAACATGTGATACATTCATATTTGCTATACCAGTGTGTTAATATTTTGCAGAAGGCGATGCACGTCTTCAGGACTCATATCTGAATTTTGAGTAAAATTCAAGCCAAGCAATGTCCCTTGGGAAAAGAAGCAGTGTGTGTAACGTGTTGGTGATAGAATAGAATCGCACTGACTAGTCCATGGTTGAGAAACCTTGGAAAGGTGTTCTGTTACATTGACAGAATAGTGCACCGTGACACCGTTAGTGACAACAACTTGCACAACGTTATTTTTACTCAAAAAGGTAGTAATATCACTTGAATTTAAAGAATAGCAGTTAAAAAGAAACGGAAGACAAGTGCTTTTACTGAATCTCTAGAGACAATGGATTCATTATAGACAGAGCAATATGCCTATTGACAAACCACACAGCATATTTTCACTACAAATATTTGTTTCTCTCAGGACTAGTTTCACGAGATGAACGCGTTTAACTTAAGGTCCAATATGAATTGCTAATTGCTGGTGATGTTGATTTTCAGGTCAGCTTGTTAAGTGTCTAATCCTAAAATCAGCATCATCTACGGCTCAGTAATGAGACTAGACTAATCCTTCGAAGATGAGGGGGCAAAACCCTTGAAATGTATTCTAGAAGAAATACATTGTAGTAGTCGTATGATGTGTGTTATAATTGTAATTTGATTTGTAACAATCTCATGAGTAACCTACACAGTAATATGGATGTCGTTTATGCTGAATCACGTAATATCGCTGAACCATTTCTGGAAGTTGTTTTTGTCTGGTTCATTACACTGTATTCAAGGCACTGGATTACGTGGTAAAGCTCAGCAATATCTTTCTGACTCTCAACATATGAGTACAAGCGAATTTACAGAAATCTGTCTTTTGGAGACAGTGGACCAATAAAGTGCTGTAAATAACACTTATGTATTCTTTCTCAAGTATGCTATGTCGCACTATTTTCTTACTTTCTCTTCCCACGAATATAATGAGTTTTTCTACCTAGAGGACGCGGATTAGGCAAATATGGGTAGTTAGAAACATATTTATAGACGAAATTCCTTCTCGTTAACACGGGACAACTTGAAATTCCTTACTGTTTCGTTGTCGGCGTAATATGGATTTAATTTCAGTTTTATGTGATGTGATAAGCTCAGAATCATTAAGTATTCGACGTAGAAATTTTGCTACTGGAAGGAACATCTAATTCACTACAATATTGAAGACTCTTAGCAGTATAAGGGAGAGATTAGTGGAATATGTAGTACGGCATCCAGCATTAGTTAATTTAGTGCTGGTAGGAACATCAACTGGTGAAGACATTATGTTGACAGTCAGAGATTAGAATATGCAAAACAGTTTAAGGCATATGCCGCATGGAGTAGTTAGTGATGAACTGGTTATCACAAGATAGGGAAAGATGGACGACAGCATCAAATCAGTCGAAATACTAGACTAAAAGAAACTGGTATGTTTAGTGGTATATAGGAGGGGAGTGAATACATTCTGATAAGCAGAACGCCACATGTTATAAAAAACTGAATATCATCCTCAGGCACGAAAGCAATGTGGGACGTGCCTCGTGAAGGAATGACTGGAGCACAACTGTTCATGTCAGACACTAGAATTAATTACAATCTCAGATTATTGGCAAAAGATGTGAGCACATCATGTACTACTTACTGCATCTGGAGAAGCAGCGGCTTTTATTTCAAACTTGCGGTTGTAATGGTAATTTTGATGTGTCAAATTGCAATTTGTGTGAGCATAAACAGAATAGCAAACGATTGTTAATTTATTTCTTGTCAGAAACACATTGAAGAACAGCATGCATATTAATGTTATGTAAACAACAGAAAAACGTGCAGACTAAAACAGTCAAAGGAAGTTAGTAACAGCACAGTATCGGGCCAATTTGTGCGCATTTGTGCTTCCCATTATTGCACCCCTAGTCGAACATGTGGGGCCTAGAGATGCATGGCGCGAGATGCGCTGAAATGTTAATTAAATTCCCTGAAATGAAAGGAATAATAGGGGTAATGACATGAAATAATGCGAGTGAAACCCTTTCAGAAGTGCCAATACACAATGTAATGAAAATGATGCCGTATATGATAATTTGGGCCAGGTAGGTTGGTTGGCTGATTTGGGGGAAGGGGCCACACAGCGAGGTCATCGGCCCCATCGGATTAGGGAAGAAACGGAGAGGAAGTCGGTCGTGCCCTTTCAAAGGAACCATCCCGGTATTTGCCTGAAGCAATTTAGGGAAATCATAGAACACCTAAATCAGCATGGCCGGGCGCGGGTTTGAACCGTCGTCCTCCCGTGTGCGAGTCCAGTATGACAACCACTGCGCCACCTCGCTCGGTATGTGTGCCAGGTAGGAATTGGTTCCGAAAGATCCTGCATATCTCGGGAAGTCGCCTTAAACCTTCGTTTATCATTGGTTATTGTGCGAAACCATCTCTTTCAAGCCGAGTATTTGGGCTACCAGTGGTGTGACAGTAGTACCATGAAGTTTTCTGGTAGCTAGTCCCCATTTATCAGCCACCTCCAGCACTCGATGTTGAATAGCACACATTTCCCTTCCGTCTTTCCTGCATTTGAGATTATCGGTGTAATTTATCGTCTTTGTCGAATTACCTGAGTGTAATTTGTTCCTTTTATCTAATTATACAGGTCAGATAACTTTGATTTTTGTTCATGGGATGTGTTGCTGTATCTCCAAAATCACGTTGTTGCGCCGCAAGTCAGATTTTGCGCTAGATGAGAAACTCACATTTAATTTCAGTTTGTAACGAGTGGCAAGTAAGAGTCGAGTCATCTCTTCTATTCAGCAATAGAAACATTCAATCTGGGTGTTACTGAATTGACAGGCTACAGCAGATGCTGGATAACTACAAAGTAATCAGAAGTCAGTAACCTCCGGTTGTGACAACGAAAGAGAAATGATGGTACAAAACTTTCGATTTGACGCCACTTCGGCGACTTGCTCGTCGATGGGGATGAATTGATGATGATTAGGACAACACAACACCCAGTCCCTGAGCGGAGAAAATCTGCGACCCAGCCGGGAAACGAACCCGGGCCCTTAGGATTGACAGTCTGTCGCGCTGACCATTATTTTTCTTTTTTTAAATTTTGTTCGTTTTTGATAGTTGTGTTTGGTCGTTGCGGACGTCACATGACAGCCAGTCACGTTCGAATGTTCGTCCTTCCACTCAGTTTTTTTATTACAGAGGCCAACCAGCTCTCTGACCGACCACGCTGAACTACCGTGCTGGCGTCATTCAGCTACCGGGGGCGGACAGTACAGTTACTGTACAACAGGTGACAATTACTGTGGCTTTGCATCTTGCTTGCAAATACCAACAAAATTTATAGAATGCAGTCGTAGATTTGCGGGAAATAGCACGCCAGAACAAAGAGCTAGTAATGCACTGTCAGCTCTGCATGTTACGACATCGACATTTGACCGCGTCACGGGGACTGGTCCGTCTGTTGTTACTTTCTTTGAGAACGTAGCTGACGTCACACCCGCTGAACTGCGGAAGAACTTGCTGCGCGGGATAGTGTCTATTCGGCCGTCGCCACCGCTGATAACTGACGTGACCCATTCGCAGTTCGCGAAGAGAGGGCAGGGAATTGCGCACGACTGCACGACTATGGGTTGCTTGTTATCCTGCTTTGACTATATGAGGGAGTGCTGGCGAAGTCTCTGGTCCACTGACTTTACGGATGATGCTAACGCATGGTTGGAGTTTCTGGGTGAGGAGCCGTTTGGGTCTCTAGACACGGTGGAAATTGAATTGTCAGACATCACCGGGACGGGAGTTCGGTCGCCGGACACAGTGCCAACCGTGGCGGCGGAGGTACCAGAGGCAGCAGCGGCGGGGGCGGCGGCGGCGGCGGTGGAGCCAGCGGAGAATGCCAGACCTCTCCCCGACGACTATTTTCTGCGGCTCCCAGAAGCCTTGGCACGCAAAATCCTCAGGTACGTAGTTTTCGGAAAAGCGAAGTCCCATTGCGTGCAGTGTACATTCTGCTGTAGAGGAAAGTAATGCCGTTGTAAGTGCTAAAAGCTTTCACCAGTGTACAGACGGCCGACACAGATTTAAGGAAATTAAATTTTCCGCTTCGCCTGTTGGGAAACCGCAGTCATTTCACACGAGCTGCACATTTCGGTTGTTTAAGTGCGTACTCCTATCATTTGTAATCGCCACTTGCAAGTGTAGGCAAATATCTAATTTGCATACATAACCGCTGTCGTACGCACGAACGAAGGCAAAGTTCCACATATTTCCAATAAGACTAATGGCCTTGTGGCATACTCACGTAAACATTCACATTTCGCGTAGAATGTTGCTCTCCATAGGTTAAATAAACATTAGGAAATGTTACCATAATCTCACTTAAAAATTAGGTGAAGTGGTATCTCACCCCTTATTCACTACCAGTCTAAAAATAAAATCGTGCAGGGGGAAAATGTTTATCAATGCAGCTTGATACAGTGCTGCTAATTAGCGTGTAGTCATCTCGCAACCCCTAGAATCAGTAAGATTCGACGTCGCTTGTGTACCGATGGCTTTTCAGTAATTATTTTACTTGCGACTAGAGTCCTGCAGTACTCTAGAAACATATTCGCCTGGACTGTTATAAATGTACTTATTCGCCTCGATCGCGCTTCAGTTCTATTATGCCATTGACAACTCGCCGAACTGCGTTAATATAGTAGTTTCTTTTAAGAGGAAAGTTACGCTCCTGTCAGCCGTGTTTACACGTTCCATACGCGTACTGAAACGGGAGTGTGGGTAGCAGCCTCCACTTGAGAACGATGCAGATTCGCTAACTGCGCCTGGCGCTCATATGGTTTGGTGGAGTGAGGTACGGTCGTAGAATCGCACTATACTGACACTGTCCACAAGAAGCGCACACTTAAGTTGGTATTACAGAATCAAATTTCTTTGCCAAAGGTCTTGGACGTGCCGCAAAAGGGGTGTTATACTGACGTCAAATATTTCGTCATAGTTCCTTCAGAATAGCCGACTAAGTCTCGGTACTATGCTCGTCAGTTGCGTGCGCTATTGCACTTCTTACATTAGGAAGAGCAAAAAAAAGCAAACTTACTTCCGTGACTGTTTTCACGGCTCCATAGTAAAAGTGTTTAAACAACTTGTAACGCGAGCTGTAAGTCGTATGAAAATTGGTTGTGAATGGACGAGAGTACATTTTAATGTGTGTTCAGGAAAGTGGCTCATATCAGGAATCAGAACGCTCCCTCAGAAATGATATATCCTTAAGAAGACGGGTTAATTTCTCCTTGTAGTAAACAGATCACTTTCTTTCATCAGATCTAAATTGAAGAGCTGGATTGGATCAAAAAAATGACAGAAGTTGATATTTAAGTTCGCTGTTACACTACGTCAAATATGTTTGAGAAATACTGTAAAAGAAAATGGCTAGTGTAATATCAGCGTTATTGGCATATTTTCAGGTGGGCAGCGTTACACTTCTATGTTTTCAGCTACATCAGTTAATCCATCTTTATTGCTGATGGTATAAGCGTGAGCACACTAGTCATAGTTTATGGCAGTATGCTTTAAAATAGTGTTAAGGTACAAAGGTTCCTTGCTTACCTGTAGACTGCCTTTACGGACAGTGCGTTCTTTTATCAGAATGTTTTCTCGTTAAAGATAGCTGAAGCTGCCACGTCATGGTTGCACGTAATCCAATTTAGCACTGATTCGCGTGTAAGTCCTAAATCTTGTCATGTAAAGAGATTACAATGAATAATGCTAAACTGCAGTTTCGTATGTCCTCATCCGGTGAGTTCTGTCGGCAATTCGTTGTGGTCGTATGGTCGTAGTCAGTCTGGTGATAGTGTATGGCAGCCAATGAGAGTGGCTACTTACCGTTTCTTAGAAATACGGATATGGTTAGTTACGATGTAATGCATTTAGTCCTGGTCGTCATAAATACTTTTCCATTAACACATAGCGATTTCAGAGGTTGCAGTTAGAATGGGACCTAATAGTACAGCTTAAATTGCTGAGTTAAATATAAACCAATTCAGTTCACTTAGAAAGCATAAGACATAAAGACGTGACTTGCTACCCTCAACCGATTTGTTCATAACGAGAACTCAGCAACACGGAACAGAAAGCCCGCGCACATCATATGTGCACTTTCACCACGAATAAACAAATTATAAAATAGTCTGGTCTGATGTCTTAACAGATGTGCTTTCATCGTTTCACTTCTCCTTGATTTCGTAGAAGCTCCTCATTCCTTACCAGTCCACCTAATTTTAAACATTTGTCTGTCGCACCAAGTGCTTGGATTGTCTACTGTTCAGATTATCGCACAGTATGTTTCACTACCACGCAGTGCCGTGCTCCAAACATAAATTCTCAAATTTTTCCTCATATTATGGCCTTTTTGATACTAGCAGAGTTCTCTTGGCCAGGAATACCCTTTTCGCCAGTGCTGGTCTGCTTTGGATGTCTTTGCTCTGTCCATTGGTTAATTTGCTGCCTACGTAGAATTCCTTAATTTCATCTATTTCGTGACCATCAGTCCAGATGTTTCATGCTGTTCTAATTTGTTACTTCTCATTACCTTCGCCTTTTCTCGATTTACTCTCAATCTACACTCTGTACTCATTAGACTGTTCATTTCATTCAACTGATCATGTAATTCTTCACTTTCATTCAGGATAACATCAGCGAATCGTGTCATTGATTACTTTTGACCTTCACTTTTATGTCTGTATGATACTGAAAAGCAATATTTATTACACAAGCTGTTGTTTAAACAAAAATAAGGTTATTTCAGTTTGAAATGCTTGAAGTCCAGTGCCTCAATAGAAACTTTCCGCAGCCGCACATTGCTTCCTCTAGCCCAGGCTGGTGCTAAACCACAATTAAGAAAATTAAGACTACCTAACTGCAAGCTTACCCCGCACAATGTAGAATTTCTAATCCTGTTCTACATTCCGTGGGGCTCCTTGATTCCCGGGCTTCCGCTCCCGAAAATTGAGTAGACTTTGCAACCCAATAAATACTTGATAGATTAGTTGGCTAGTGTTTATTTAATAGGAATATCCTTTTGATCCGTCCGTTTTCATTGACAGCACTTCTTTCGAGCGAAACTCCCCATCGCACCCTCATTGGATAGCCCATCAGAAACTGAACACAGATAAAGCATGAAAACAGGAAGGTCTACTGAACTGTGGAAAAAACAAAATAGAAACAGTGAACGGTCTAAATTTTATGTGGAATAGCCAGCATAATTCATAGCCGTCGTGTCTCAATTGTGTGGTCAAGGTGAAGGGTTGCGACGGAGGAGATCAGGGTACAAATTTCACTCTATCTAATTTTCTTCCACAAAATTACGAACTTCGTCAGGTCATTGACATGTCTGTTCGCTACATTCACGTTTCTCTTGCCATAATGTCAGCTTCCAACAGCGACGTGTAACGGACGTCCAGACATACCTGTTCTAAACAGGTACAACATGTTATACCTCTTGCCTTCTGTTTCGGGCGTGTTGACTTTTCAATTCCTTCGTTGTAACAGTTCACACACAATTATTTTTCATTTCTGTGAGCTCTATGCGGCGTGTCACCTGCTGTCACTATTCATCATAGAATGAGTAATGGGGTGAGAATATATTGTCGCCAATAAATTTGATGAATAGTGAGAGCACGCGAGATGCCGCATAGACCTCACAGGAATGAAACAAACGGTGTGAACTGTTGCAACGAATGATTTAGTCGAAACTTCCAAAAACGAACGCAAGAGGCATAAGATCTGCCTGTGTGGAACAAATAGGAGGTATGTCCGTCTTGAGGTCCCTTCGTTACGTCGCTTTTGCAAATTATCATGCCAAGACAAATACAGACTTGAATACAGCGAACAGACATGTCAATTACCGGACGGAAAGATCGTAATTCTGTGAGGGGAAAAATAGAGCGAGATTTGAACACCGTGGCCACACAACCACGACACGTCTATGCCTTATGCTAGATATTACACGTATTAAATTTAGACCATTCACTGCTTCCATTTTCTTTTTCCACAGTTCAGTACACCTTTGTTTTCATGCTTGGTCTACGTTGTTTTTGACGGGCTATCCAATAGGCCAACTTGCCACTAAATGAGGGGGCTGCGATGGAGTTTCTCTTGCCAGTTGCCTCCTCACAGGTTCCGTATTCATCTACATCGTAATGTTCTGAGAAATTGGCTTAGTGTAATGTAAGTGCGGTGGAGTTTGTTTGTGCTTCATTAAAGTATTTAGACGACCGACGCAGCGGTCCTTTTCACAGCTACGAATTTTACTGTTATGTGGTTGGTACTCGCTGCCTGGACTTCGGGCAGAGTGCAGTGTGTGAGCTGGAGTAGGAGTCACAAAAAACAGCTATTGCTGCATTAGGGAAACTCACCCAACTGCAAGCTTCCCTCCAGTTTCAAAATTTGTATGGATTTGGATCGAACAACGGAGTAAAGACATGTCGCTGTAGCCTTCGGAAACTCACATGATTTGCAACTTTTTTGTATTTATCCTGGGTACGGACTACTGTGATTTGTTTGTTCTGTGGTGTCACCGCCAGACACCACACTTGCTAGGTGGTAGCTTAAATCGGCCGCGGTCCATTTAGTACATGTCGGACCCGCGTGTCGCCACTGTGAGATCGCAGACCGAGCGCCACCACAAGGCAGGTCTCGAGATACGGACGAGCACTCGCCCCAGTTGTACGACGACTTTGCTAGCGACTACACTGACGAAGCCTTTCTCTCATTTGCCGAGACAGCTGAAGGCTATTCTAAGTCCATGGCTACGACCTAGCAAGGCGCCCTTAGCCTTACATAGTTCGATAGTTATCGTATGAAATGTCTCATCAAGAATGCTGTATTCACACCAGGAATAAAAGTTAAGTATTCGAGGAGCTGCATACTTTTCTTATTAGCTTTCACTACTTATCCTGTTCCAGAATTCACGCCCGTCTGCGTTAGATAGCGTGCATTTAGGCCTCCTCTATCTACAAGGTGTTGGCACATTTACCAACACATCATGTTCGTCCCTGTTTTGGTTCTCAGAAATGCTTGTTCACTGTATCGTTTGAGGCATTAGTTGTTGCGGTGGGGTTAATTTGTTTCTGGATATCAGTGCAGAATCCTGCAGTGAAAACATGGGGATGTAAGAGGTCGGTGGCTCGTGTGTTGCAGCATGCTGGACGACGCTACTCTGCTGCGCGCCAGCATGGCGTCCGAGGAGTGGGGCGACCTGTGCCGCTGGCAGCCGGAGCTGCGCGTGCGCGTCGAGCGACAGGTTCTGCGAGAGGTGCCCAGCGAGACAGAGCACGGCGTCAACATCCTCTGGAGGCAAGTGCTGCGCGGCTGCCGCGGCTGCTTCACATTTACTGTACGTCTGCGTCATCACTGCAGTTCACGATTAAGAGCCTGGCAGGTGGTTCACTACTTGTTTGGGATCTACACAAACTTACATGTAAAGCACGACTTTCTCATTTATACTAACTATATTCTTCGCTTGGGATACTCTTACCTTCAGACCACATTGCGCGCTGCCCAGTCCACTAAACGTCCTCCACATAGTTAATCTGTTAGAAGTTAGATGTCGTCGGTTTGCACTTTGCGGCTGAAAGCTGTCAAGCGGGCCGCGCGGGATTAGCCGAGCGGTCAGGGGCGCTGCAATCCTGGACTGAGCGGCTGGTCCCGGCGGAGGTTAGTCCTCCCTCGGGCGTGTGTGTGTGTGTGTGTGTGTGTGTGTGTGTGTGTGTGTGTGTGTGTGTGTGTGTCCTTCGGATAATTTAGGCTAAGTAGTAAGCTTAGGGACTGATGACCTTAGCAGTTAAGCCCCATAAGATTTCACACACATTTGAACATTTTGAGCTGTCAAGCACCACCAGGTGTCAGGGACTTCGTTGACTCGACTGTACAACCGTCCCAGTAGTAAAGAATAATAGTACCGAAACGTCATGCATGGTACGGCATTTCTTCTCATCTCATTATGGCGTCACATCTCCTGATCGGATTCATAAAGTGACAACATTTTTTAAATACATTCAGCGGAGTACGTGAGTACTGTCGGGAAAATGTTGTGAACAGTTAGAAAAGTTAAACCTCATGCATAACGAAACATCTCAGCATGTTATATCGCCTGAACTGATGGGTAGTTCTTAACCCCACAGCGAATGTTGCCTGATAGTAAGGGATGTGTGTCTATACAGGGTGTCTCACCGAACTCTGCCACCTCATCAAACACTGTTATCACCAGCATGAACGTCGGCAGGGGCGTAGGAAACAAATACTAAGCGAAATTTCAATACGTAAACCAACACTATTTTCAACACACTTGTGTATTTTTAAATGGACACCCCCCTATTTAGTAAGCAATCAATAGCATGAAAAATCACAAATAATGGCGTTGGTTGCATCGCAATACGTCATTTACGTCCCGAAAAACTGCGTAGCGAAGTTGACGCTTCAAATAAATGAAGCGCACAACTATCGCACGTCCTGAGATTCAAGCGTGCACCCCACGCTGCCGGTAATCGTGGTGTGATTGACGTACTACGTCAGTGGAGTGTTACTGTATGGTGTGGTGCTGTATGGCAGCACATGATTTGCCCATATTTCATTGATGGGACTCTTGAAGGGGAATAGTTTAGCCCCTTCTTGAGCTGTACCTTACTTGAACCCATCCACCTCTTACAATGTATCAAATAATGCGGTGTCAGAATGATGGATGAAGTGCGCATAATGTTTATTGGTGCGAAATGAGAACTAGAGGTACAATTAGTGGTAAGATATTGGGTTTCACATTTTTAAACCCCATAAGTTATGAAATACGTGGCTTGTAAAGGATAACAACGGCGTCACTTTCTGACGTAATGCATCGCATGTAGTGTTGTGCTCAGAGTAGGCGTTGCCTGCACTGGCGCCTGTATCCTGCTTAAACATAACATCACCACGGCACGCTCTACCTTCAGTGTGTCTCCTAATCTGGTCTGTTGAACTGCTCATACTGTAACATAATTCACATATGTTGCTAAATTAAAACTTGTTTTCTTGGGGCTTGTTACATTTGCCATCATCTAGTCGATATGCCGGCCTTTAGTTTGAAGAAAAACTAGATACTTTAATTTATGGCGAATGTCACACAAATGCAACCGCAGCTATGACACTGAATGCTACCCAGATCGGCGGTGTCCGTCACGTCGAACCGTTGGCTGCATCTGCAAGACACGGAAACAGGAAGCTGGGCTCCCACAAAACGTCGACGTACAACGCCAGCGACTGGCAATGGAAACGAAATTCATGTTCTGGCTGCCGTAGTGCACAATCCTCAGGAGGGTGTACGAGAAATTGCGCAAGGTGTAGGAATAAACCACAATAGTGTGTGCAGAATCATGCATCGGCATCAGTTTCATCCGTTCCATCTCACTGCACCAAGAACTATACGGGACTTCAGCAGTTGCAAGGTAATTCAGTATTCCTAAGCAATACGTTGTTCACGGACGCGGCTTCATTTACAAATCATAATGTCGATCTGCGGAACATGCACTACTGGTCCGTGCAAAATCCCAACTGGAATCGCCAAGTTACTAAACGATAGTGGAGTGTCGATGTTTGGTGCGGTATCATTGCTAACTGTATTGTAGGTCCTTACTTTTACTGTGGAACATTGAATGGATTGCGATATGCATCATTTCTTCATCACACTAGCACTCCTCATGGAGGATCTAGGATTGGAAACTAGCCCATCAATGCGGTTGCAACATAACGGATGTCCCGCACACAATGCAAAAGTTGCCAGAGACGTTCTAGAAGCGACATTTCCAAATAGGTGGATGGGGCGGGGAGGTACTGTGAGATGGTCAGCACCGTCCCCCGACTTGGCACCATTAGACTTCTTTCTCTGGGGCGCAGTGAGAGAATATGCAACGTCGTAATACTGCGGCGTGTGCGGCAATATCTGTAGAAACTCTAAAATTTGTGCAACTCTCTGGTTACCCGTCTGCAAACGTTTACTGATGCAAACGGAGGGCACTTCGAACATATGTTGACGTGACAGTTCCATTGGTAAAGATACGGGTGTATTTTCTATGCTGGATGTAATGCACAATAGTTTCAGTGGGCGACAGGGCACTAGTAAATACGAGTATGTTTAGCAAAGTGAATTAAAGTGCGTTATCTCTAATTGTAGGTCTAGTTATCATTTCGCTAGAATAAACATAAATTTAAAATTTGAAAAACGTAACTTTGCGTTAGACGTGTTACTTTATTTTTGTGGATTGTGCATTCGTTCCCATTGTGAGAGCCCCTGACACAGGCAGCGTGAGGTGCACGCTAGTCTCATGACGTGAGCTAGCTGCGTGCTTCATTTATTTCAAGCGTCAACTTCGCTTAGCAATTGCTCGGAACGTAAATGATGTATTGCGATGCAACCAATGCCATTATTCTTGTGATTTTTCGTGCTATTGATTTCATACGAAATAGGGGTGTCCATTTAAAAATACAAAAGTTTGTGCTGAAAATAGTATTAGTTTACGTTTTGAAATTTCGCATAGTATTTGGTTTCCTAAGCTCCTGGCGTACATTCATGTTCGTGAAAACAATTTTTGAATATCTATTGTTTAAGAGGTATTTGAGGTGGTAAAGTTAGATAAGACACCTTGTATAACAGGAAACAATATTGTTCAAAAAAAACTACGCAGTATTCCACAATATAAATTTTAAATAGGTTTCCAAGAGATTGAGACTTTCTGACAAATCGCAGGATTAAAAAGACAAAGGTTCACCTCATAGCACACTCGTATGCCCTGTACTCGTTAGACGAAAGTAATTCATTCAAATTTATGGAATAGCTGACAGCTCGGTCCACAAAAGAATATTTAAAACTACCTTGAATAATAAAAACCAATAAATGATTCTATTCGAGAAGTGATTAGAAGATTTGGACTTTCTAATTTGATCCAGCCACCGTCATTTGGATTTCGCATGGTGTTTCGGAAACTATAATTCCCTATGCCTAATAAGGTTAAGCTTTTTATTACCCATTGTAGATTCCAGGGATCTGAGGCGGAAGGGAGGGGGACGGGGGAGGTGAGGATGCTTAAATTGTGTGCGCAACAGAGAAAATCCGATAACTTGTTGGACATGTATAATAGTGCCTCTCTGCCTCTAATAGGGTCGTTTCACTCAAATCTAACCTTGGGTAAAGAGGGCGGCAAGAATGTACGATTTTCTAGCAGATTAACTGATCCAACCCTGACGTCAGCGTGCCCGTGTCGTGAATGGTAAGCGTTAGGAACATGTAGAAACAGTCGGACACACCGAAACTGTCCCTAGTCCTTAAAGACATTCTAATCTGGCTTCCAGTAAGACAGTATAAAAAAAGTGGAGGCCCTCCAGAGATACATCTGTGGTACATCATTCGCAGTCTGCTACATTTTAACGGATCGAACATATCCTAATACGATGGCGCAAAGTTTGATCTGTTTTGGCGCAATGAGAGCAGTGTGATATTTTCAGGTTTCGGATGTTAGAAATATCTGCGTATTAGTTTAATACCTTGTATTTTTGTGTATGAATTCTGTATTACAGGACACAACAGCTATCCACTGTAGATTAAAGGACGGACGTAACTGCAAGTTCCGTAAAATAGTTACCTGTACGCATTGATTTAGACTTTTTGCTAACCTCTGCATATTCTAAAAGTGTTGCAGTGCCACAGGTGTGACGGGAACATCGTTCAGTGATGTATTGAATACCTGATCAAAATTTGCTTAAGAAATGTTCTGGTCTTCAGAGTTGATTAAAACCACTAATTCTCAACGCTAGTATGTTGGCCAACATTCAGCCATTTCAACATACTTGGTGTATTAGAGCGTTATTGTCCTCATTTTTATCCCGCGCTCTTCCCTCAGTCACCAAATTGATTCCCTGATGGTATGTACTACGAATTAGTCCTTTTGTACACAGGTTCTGGCACAAATGGTTCCCCCACATTCTGCACACAACAGAAGAACGAACTTCCCAGTAATTAAATTTATCAGATTTTAACTAACCTCATCAGAAACGTTTGTTTCTGCCAGTCTGCATTTTATGTAATGGGCAACTTTTTTGTTCTCAGACACTTGCTCTTCCTGTGGGAAGCCCGCTGGCCATTCAACTTCGCAAGCGGTCGACACGTTAGCCTACCGGAAGCTTCTGGCGCGAACGAAGGGACCTTTGGACCCCGTTAACTTCACCGTCATGAAAATGTGAAGATATGGAAGCCAACTGAGGAGCGGTTTCTGAAAAAATGAATTAAAACTGGAGCAACCACTCTTGAGGGTCTGCATCGCTGCTTCGGAACAAGAGCACGCTAATGCCTACAATGGATTTTCTCAGCTATTCTCATACCAGCGTATTTAGCTGGTAGACAATGTGAAAACTGCTACTGCTGCTGCCTAGAGGAAATAGACGTGTACATAACTTACGGGAAGTACGAAATAACGCAATGACTTAATCACTAATGGTTTGAGTTAGGTGAATGTCTAAGCGTCTGGAGTCGTGAAGTAACCTGGGTAGCGTACGTAGCGAATTGGCGTGAAAGTGGGTCGAGCGTTGTTTGCAAATTGAGCGCCTCCCTGTCCTCAGTTGCCGGAAGCATCTCTCTCTCCTACCAGAGGCTTAATGTGCTTTGACGTCACGCTTGATCATTATCGTCAAGCTTAATCAAAATTGAGAGATATGTCCAGTAGAATTCTACATAGAGGCGTCGCCTGCAGATTCAAATAAACATACTGCTCATACAGACCCACCAGTAAATATCCAAAAAAGTCTGTTCTAATAAATTAGGAAGCTGTGAAATGCATGGCAAAGCTAGACTAGCGAACCCGGCAACGTTTCGCTGCTAAATGTGTGAGAATAGGATATACGTTCTCATCTACTTCTGCCTCCTTGTTAGGTAGCTCCCATGGTGGAGGTGTTGGCCAACTGCTGCAGGAAAATCTAGGCCCAGAGTACCAGGTCACAAACTTTTCAAGCCTAATGCAGATCTGGGTCAGGTAACAGAGGATATAGGTTCTTTATATAAGGATTCCAGAGGATGCTGTGGTTATAGTGGGTGATCCGGGAAATAGCATTGACAGACTCTCTGAATATTCCATAGAGAGTGACCTGCTGAAGATAGCGTCAGCAACGAAGCATACGAGTGTGGGATTTGTCTGTGTTGGGAGGGTGAACTTCCGTCGGGAGGGTGAACTTGGAGGGCGGATATCCTGCGCTGCTGCTTAGGACGGATATAGGGTCCCATATTGGTTTGATTCTTGTGGATGCTATCGATAGGTGGGACTACACTAGGCATGGCCTTCATCTCAGTAGCAAACGGAAGGGAAAACTGTCTGGGGTGATTGCAGAAAACTTAGGGGGGGGGGGGGAGGGACACTGTCAAAAGTGGTAAAATACCAGTGGTCACAGGTGTCAGAGGGATGCCTTTTTTATGATAGGGAAGGGGAAAGAGTTTTAAGAGATTGGCAGACACTCTGAGAAAACAGATGAACAGGAGTCAGATTTTAGCATACAGCCTCAATTTAAACAATGTTTAACAGAAAGTAATCAAACTGCCAGTTTGTCTTGGCCAAAGCAGTTATCTCATTAGGATGCAGTATTATCTTTATTACACCAGAACATTCCAGGACTCAGAAATAAAGTAGATGAACTACTCATTTGTATTGATAAAATGAATTCATCTAACCAAATTGACATAATCTGCCTCTCTGAACATTGATCACTGGTATAGATATGTTAGACATTTCAGGATTTAAGCTAGCTTCCTACTTCTGCAGAGTAGATATGGATGGAGGAGTTGCCACATTTATTAAAAGCTGCCATAAATTCAAGAACATTGACATTAATAAATTCTGTTTAGAGCAGCATCTAGAAGCATGTGCAACAGTAGTTCCATAACAGATCGTATTTAATAGTAACTATATACTGAGCACCTGCAGGAAATTATAATCTATTCATAAATAATCTAGAAGCTCTTTTGGGTTACTTAACAGGAAGAAACAAAGAAATTTTGATTGCTGGTGACTTTAATACAGATTTACTAATGCAATCTTCCAGTAAACATTTACTGCATTTAGTAATGTTGTCTTTCAATGTAACTCACACTGTAAACTTTCCAACTAGGATCACTAAATCCTCAAGGACAGCCATTGATAACATTTTTATAGACAAATCAAAGGAACAAAATCATATCATAAAACCTGTAATAAATGGACTATCAGATCATGACATGCAACTCCTTGTTTTAGATGTAAATTCTGAGCAGATTATCAAGAGTGCTAAGACTGAGTACAGAAGAGTAGTCAGTTAACAGAAAATTGAGTTTTAGAAAACTGCTCAAAGATATGAACTGGAAAGATGATTATAGTGCCCATGACATGAATGAAAAATATAATACATCCATGAACAATGTCAGTACCATGTTTGAAAACTGTTTTCCTCTAAAAGTTACTCAAATTAAACAGAAGTCTATAATAAAACCATGTATTACACAAGGAATAAAGATTTCCTGTAAGACAAAAAGGAAAATGTACATGTTGACCAAGAATAGCTCCAATGCTGATGATTTAGCTAAATACAAGGAATACTGTAAAATATTAAAGTAATTAAGAAATCTAAACAAATTCACTATGAGAAGAAGATAGCAATGTCATGGAACAAAATAAACAATATGGGATATAGTGAAAGAGGAGACTGGTGGAGCAAATAATATTAAGGGTAGATGACATATTAGTAACCGATGGGCATAGTGTGGCAAATCTGCAAATCTATTTAACAAGTACTTTATATCCGTTACTGATAGAATGGCATTGTCAGGATCAGTAAATAATGACCTTGAATATCTGAAACTAGCCTTTACAATTAGCTTCAGGTACATGAATGTCACTCATTTCACCAAAAGAAATAACTTTCATAATAAAATCTTTAAAAACATAGCATTCTAATGGTTACAATGAAGTATCAACAAAGTTAAGGCATGTTCTTATGATTTTAGTAAAATTATAAGTTACTTGTATAACCAGTCAATTATCACTGGGACATTTCCTGACCTGCTAAAATATGCAGATATTAAGCCTCTATTCAAGAAAGGGAATAAAGAGATGCCATCAAACTACAGACTGATTTCACTTTTGCCAGCATTCTCAAAAATTTTAGAAAAAGTAATGTACAGGCAGCCTCTCGACCATCTGACCACAAATAACATTATCAAGAACACAGTTTGGATTTCTGAAGGGTTCTGATATCGAGAAGGCTACGAGTATTTACACCTACAGTGAAAATGTACTTAATTCATTAAATAACAAGTTACAAGCAGCTGGTATTTTGTGATTAGTCAAAGCTATTCGATTGTGTGAACCACAAGATCCTTTTAAATAAATTAGAATTCTATGGTGTCACGGGCAATGCTGCAAAATGGTTAGTCATACCTCGCTAACAGGAAACAAAGGGTGTCAGTGCAGGGGACTTGTAAATCTAGTCATCGGTCATCAGAATGGGAAGAAATTACATGTGGTCTTAGGGCCATTGCTTTTTCTTGTGAACATTAATGATCTCTCATCAGTTACACTGCCAGAAGCAGAGTTCGTTTTGTTTGAAGATGACACAAGTTTTGCAATAAATAGTATGTCGAGTGTAGTTCTAGAAAGATCTGCTAATGATATTTTCATGGATATTAATAAATGATTTAAAGCCAACTCGCTGACATTAAACTTTGAAAAGACTCACTATAAGCAATTCAGAACCTGTAAGAGGTTTCCACCCAGCATATGCATAAAGTATGAAGAAGAGCAGATAGAGGTGGAGTCTCAAATTCCTGGGATTACAACTTGATAATAAATTAAATTGGGAGGAGCACACCACAGAACTGCAGAAACGCCTTAACAAATTTGTATTTGCAATTAGTGTTAGCTGACACAGGCGACATAAAAATGAAAAAGTTTGCATACTTTGCCTACTTTCATTCCATAATGTCATATGGTATAATATTTTGGGGTAACTCTTAAAGTCAAATAAACGTTTTCAGTCCAAAAGCGTGTAATACATATTATTTGTGGAGTAAATTCACGGACGTCCTGTAGAAACCGCTTCAAAGAACTGGGTATACTAACTACTGCCTGAGTATATTTACTCCTTAATGAAATTTGTCCTAAACCTGTTTTCTAACAAACAGCTCAGTTCACATACCAGGAACAAAAATGATCTGCACAAAGACTTAAAAGCACTTACTTTAGTTCAAAAAAAGGGGTCCACTACTAAGGAACACTCATCTTCAATAATTTGCCAGCAAACATAAAAAACTTAGTTATAAATAAAGATCAGTTTAAAAGGAGCCTGAAAGACTTACTAGTGGCTAACTCCTACTCCATTGACGAATTTTTTAATAGAAACGATGTATTGTATATATTCATACTATTAGTATTGTTATTTCAGCTTAAAAAATCGACATGTTCCACAACCACAAGGATCTCCTCAGCAAGCACACGCATGTGCGCGCGCTTGTCAAGCCAAGCTACACGGCAGTTCATGACGGCACAGATGCATCCGGATTCGGTCGTAAACATGAGATGCCATTCCAGTAAGATGTCAGGACTTGTAAACGAGTCAGTAAATTTCTGCTAGACAAACCAGCAGCTTTCTCATAACTTGATGCCTTCCTGCCACTCAGGTAAACTCTGCAACATAGCCTGTCGTGTGCCCTGGAGTTACTGTACTAACCACGAAAGTAGCGTGTTGCTTGTAAAACATGCACAGAACTGAGTGAGCACTATCGTTTGGTACTGATTAAAGCCTTGGCACTTAAAGAAAAGTCCCCTGCCCACAGTGGAGTTGCTACGTTCACAGGAAACAAAAATCCATTTGCAGAGCTTTTGGGTAGGATGCTCACCGCCTGAAGTAGCAGCCAGACACTAACTGCTGAAGCAGCCTGTCTGATGTATTCATGTGAGGTATTGTTAAAGTTAAGGCAAAATAGCTTAGTTAAAACAAAAAACGCTGTCCTGGCGAAAATCATCAACCTTTTTGATTGGATGGCATGCCGATCCATAGTATTCGCGCAAAATTCCCTCTGTACTTGACATAAGCTATTGTGTCTGCCCCTTGCAACGTACATGGAAATTAATGAAAGTTAAACTTCATTGATAAAGTTCGTAGGTTTTCTGCCTTCACAGAATTCCACTGCTTTTATTACTCTTATTATTATTATTAAATAAATTCTGCCACCTGTAATGTGGCATACTGCGGCGCATTGAAAACAGTGAACTTTTTAGAATTAAAAATATAAACCACTAAACGAGGTTGGTAATTCTAAAGGCCACTTCAAAAGGTGGGCTTTTCAGATACTGCGTATCATTTTGTAGCAGAGAAGAAATTCTAAGCTTAGAAACAGATGACAGGATTAAAAAATCCAGCACATTTACAAAGTTTATTTGTATGTATAAAAATGCAGAGGAAATAAAACTTTAAAATTCTGTGAACTGTGAATGTGAAACTGACGTTCCTGCAACTTAATACTTCTTGGAAAAAAATAAGGATCCATGTTACCGACGTGGAGTTGAAGAAAATGTAAAGTCTTCATAGTATTCTAACCCAGAAGTGAAGTGTGGACTAAGTCACGTTAACAATACTTTGGAAGGGTACTAGGTTTACATAAATACGAAATGTAGTAGTGTTAATAGCACGAAAGATGGGAGTAGTACTTGGATGAAATATATAGTGGCTTGTGAAGTATATATATGTAGAAAAAGGTAACATAGATATGATTTGGTAATCAGACAATTAAAGCAACGCTCGAGACAAATCACAGAAAGCGGCGTTCTGAAATATGCAGATCAGTTCAGTTTTACGCGTTCGTAGTAAGGCTGCATTGAACTGAAAGGATACGTCCTGTTTCGGGAGGAGGTGCTGGTGCCGAATCTTTCCCTGGGGTGGAGAGAGAGTAATAATCCTCAGCTAGACAGATGCTCAGTACATGAGGAAGACATTAAACTGCGCTTGTTTGCGCTAGTGAAAATGTGAAATGTTTTAGTAGTCTCAGGAAGATTTTCTTACTCCGTTACTCTAAATTAAAAACGGGCAAAGTAATTCAGCAACTCCTGATTAGTGACAAGCAAATACTAACATAACGTTTACTGTAAATGTAAGCCGGCCGTTGTGGCAGAGGTTCTAGGAGCTTGTCTGGAACCGCGCGACCGCCACGTCGCAGGTTCGAATCCTGCCTCGGCATGGATGTGTGTGATGTCCTTAGGTTAGGTTTAAGCAGTTCTAAGTCTAGGGGACTGATGACCTCAGATGTTAAGTCCCATAGTGCTCAGAGCCATTTGAACTCTTCTTGTAAACGTAAAATCTATTTGGAAGTAGAGAAATTTTATCCGAACCTAAAGAAGAGAACTTTTTTAAAAGTGGCAAACAATGGCAGAGCAAATGGTGTAATCAGATGTTTCCTATTTTCGACGGGACTCTAAACTTTTATACGCTACGTGGTACAACAACTATACCAAATGACTGATA
The DNA here is from genome assembly GCF_023864345.2 of Schistocerca serialis cubense. Lineage (NCBI taxonomy): Eukaryota > Metazoa > Arthropoda > Insecta > Orthoptera > Acrididae > Schistocerca > Schistocerca serialis. Next base: position 416,890,655 of record NC_064638.1, read on the forward strand.
ATCACAAATGTCATCATATCAATTTGAACTCAACAATAGCGTTAGTAGCGCCTCGTTTATCAATCTTTCTATTTCCTAGTCTTTACTTTCACCAGGTCGTCTTGCCACTTTGTATTTGTATACAAATCTAATTCAGTGAATAGCCAATAACATTAATGGAAAACGTTTCTTTCTGTATTCAAACACTTGATTTCAGTTTTGAGTCCTTTCCTTTCGTAAATAAATTTACTTACATATCGAACTGCAGCAAATTTTCCGGCAGATCGACCGAAAATGCGGCGGTCTGAGTTGCGTATCGAGAGGTAAGACTGCCGGAGCAACTGTTAGTTTCGCGCACCTGACAGGGTTGCTTGAGGCCGCAGCTAGGCGCTGCGTGCTTACATCAAAGAAGCTAGGTTTACAGAATCTCCGGCTTAGCCTGATAGCTGTACTCCTAGGAATAGTTCTTACCCTACAAGTACGTAGATCTGAATACCTAGTCATGAGAGGTCAACACTATTTCTAGATGGATTACGAGATTATCGATAACTTTTCTCGAAACGCTCGAGCAAGAGACGTTCCCATCCGTCATACCAACCATACCAATGAACAATGACACATCGTATCCATTTGTGACGACAAACTGCGGTCGCTGAAATCGACAGCCTCGCCGCTGGAAGGAAGTTTAGCTTACAAGACTGCTCATAGGGCATAGCCCTTTCACACATGCCTTCCTCCTCCGGGGGTGGGGTGGGGGTGGGGAGGATGATGATCCACCTTTCTGTGAAGTTTGTGGCGTGCCGCTTTCAGTTCAGCATATTGAGGCTGCGTGTGGTTCTGTATACTGATGTTAGGGCAGCCCTTGGTCTCGCTGGAGATCTGCCCACCATCCTCGGATATGCCGATACCAGTGTTAAGAGTAGTGAAATTTTGTGAAGTATCGGGCCTCATCCCTAAACTGGCGAAGGGCGGCAGACTTTAATATGTTATAAACTGCTCCGCATGTGGGAACAGCCTTCGTCCGCACCCATGAAATTTGCATGTTGACTTTTCCTCAGGGCGCTGATGACCGTGATGTCGAGTGCCCCCTCAACCAAATCATCGTATCCATTTGCATCTCAGCAACAGCGGTGAAGGACATCGTTTAGCTGTAATGATATGGTTAGATTTCAGGCTCGTTAATAAAATTTCCAAGGCTTGACAAATGTGCTCTTGTTTTAGGAAAAACTGTACTGAAATCGGTATAATTTTTGGATTGTGTATGGATCATATGAGGGCTAACAGTATTGATTGGTGGGTGAAAATTTTTGAACTAGTCGAACTGTAGCTAGAGTGTAACAGATAAAATATCCCACGAAAATTTCAGTTGCAGTGAGTACGGAGGTGCAGCTACGATAACCATATTAGTCACTACTCAGGGCAGTTTTCAGCGCCGTTTTTCTCAAGCTATCTAACATACATGTTGCAGATGTATTTTTCAGTTCTGAGAAGTTTTGTGAAGTAATGGTTTAGAACGATTAGATGTTACAATTAATCTCCTCATGTACTTAGATTACAATAGTGCGTTTAGTTACATATAACTGTTAACATATTTGCTGTGTACTCCAGAAAACTGAAACATATATCCATATTAGTGCGGTCACTTGAACTTTGAACATAGTATTCTTTCATTTCCCAGGTATTCTATTACGTCATGAAGAGTAAGATCTGCATCTAAGTTGTGATCATTCGTAAAAAAGATTTGTCAACGGACAGTTTCACTTATCTTTGCTGTGTGTATCTAGTGAACTTGATGTCTCTTCCACCAGCAAAAAGAATGACTAGTAAATCCATGCCATTCAGCATACTGTTTGGTCCTTGTTCCTACACTCGAACTGTTGATAAATGTTGTCGCAACGGAATTTAAGTTAATAAAGGCTATGTTCAATACAAACACGGGTAGGCTTTCTTCAAACGCACCTGATCACCTCTACAGTTGCTTGCACACACTTTATAGTTTGTCAGAGCTGTATTTGAGTACATCATAACGTGAAATAAGCGATAAAATAATTCTAAGACAGGCGACGTTAGAAAACACTTCTCATGTAACAAGCAAGTTCAATCTCCTGCTAATCTGACGGATTGCATCTTACTGTCATTAATATTGTCTGAGCATTCGGCAGTCAACGTGTTAATGAACTCATGTTCACCTTTGCAATTACGAAAAATACTGTAACTTGAAGACTCACTGTAGGTGAACGGCCACAGTAAACTGAATTACAGGAATTCCAGAGATACAACCCATTTGCGTTATGAAGGTATTCAGTTCGACCTTGTATGAACCAAAATTACATTCAGGAGTCAAAAATTAAAAGAATTTGTGAGCGAAACACTTGTTAAAGGAGTCAGCAGGGCCTTATCAGTGATGGAGTTTTAAACTGAACTATGATGGCAACGTCCAGTTGCGCTAGGGCAGGGCAGCCTGCAGTGTGCCAAACCATATACGAGCCCTATGTGGGGGCAGCGTGTGGGCCGAGGTTCCACATCGCTTTGCGCGATGCTTCTCGGAAGTACCCGCTATAGCTAGACATTTTATTTAGCATTATGGGGTAGCATTTTTCTCCTTCGCTTGGCACAACTCCCTTCGGACAGCATAGTAGTGGTGAGCGCTGTTTACCCTTCGCTATTTGTTCTGGGTAAGGACATTGTAATTCTGTCAGACAGCAAAGGGCTTGGAAGAGCAGTTGAAAGGAATGGACAGTGTTTTGAAAGGAGGGTATAAGATGAACATCAACAAAAGCAAAACGAGGATAATGGAATGTAGTCGAGTTAACTCGGGTGATGCTGAGGGAATTAGATTAGGAAATGACACTTAAAATAGTAAAGGAGTTTTGCTATTTGGGAAGCAAAATAACTGGTGACACGTCCCCTTAGAAAAATTATACATGACTGTGCTTAAACTGACACACATTATTTTTTTAGCGCAACGCAATCTGACTTTCAATAATCCCTACAAGAGAATGACCCTGACTAAATTAACCTATACGTTTCACAAATCACTTACCTCACAAAAACCTTCGTTACACGAACTACTGCAATACAGCGAGCACCAACTACTGCCAGCTAAATAAGATTCAAACTGCTGAAGGCACTAACTACTGATAGACATAGTTAGCAAAAGAAAGATTTTGATAGAGAACAATGTATTTACCTTAATGGTGTTCAAAAGTCATTATAATCATTCCATGATATCCAATATTACAAATTTACTCTTTCTGATGGACACACGTCCAGATCGTCCGCTCTCAAAATTCCGCCATCTCTCTCCCCACATCCTCCACGGCTGGTGGCTCCCCTCCAACTGCGCAACGCTACGTGCTGTTAACAGCCAACTGCCCAACATTACAATAGCAAATTCCAACAATACCACCCAGCCACAGACTGCACACAGCACAGCCAGTGATTTTCCTACAGAGCGCTACGTGGCGGTGGCGTTACCAATATAAGAACCTAAACTGCCTACTTACATAGCCCCCATGACCCCCCAATAAATTTTACAAATTGTTTTAGGCAGTGGCCAATACAGATTTGAAAAAAATGCACACTTATTGATACAATGGTCAAAAGCTAAAAATTTTTCACAGTTCATAAAGACAGTCCTGATCATCAATCACAGTGAAATTGCAGTTTATTTTTTCTCAGTCTGAGCAGTAAAAGAAAATGCACACAGAAGTAGCGGATTTCCATGCAGTCTTGAAGTATTGTCCTTCCAACGGAAAGACAGTGCTGACTCTTGACATGCAGACAGGTAATGGGCCACAACAGAGCAAACCTACCGCAGTCAGCCGAAGTTTTGAAGAATATTGGTAGGTAGGTCGTCACTGAGCAGATCCACTGTAGTCCCAGTAGAGATTCCGGTAGTGGTGGGCCACCAGCGGTGCAGACCCACTGCAGTCCCTGTAGACGGCCAGCAGCCCTCTGTTGCGACTGTTCAGGTGCGCAATCACCATTGAAGAGTCTTGTGGACAATATAGTAAGTCCATGAATCACCACTCGTGCACTCACAAAATTTTTTTTTAAGAAACGTCCTTAGAACTAGCAATGCTGTTAACCAGTCCCTTTCTGAATTATTAACACACGTGCAAGTGCTAACAGTCCCAACTTCTCACATACTGTGCATATATTATGACCAGCAGAAACATGTGCAGTGAAATGATACTTAATATGAAGAACTGGTGTCTATAAAATTATAAATTTACAACATAAGAATACAATTACAAAGGTACAAAATACATCATTAAAGAATATTACAGTACAGATAACATTTGTAGTAACACAGGCTTTACAAAAGAATAGAAATAGACATATACGTCAGTGTTACAGGAATTGACATAAGTAAATAAATAAATAAAATAATGAGAAATTTTCGAAACATTAATTTCACACATGAGCATTAAAACATCACAGAATTAATGTCTATAAACATATTTACAAAGAAAATAACATTATTAATGCAAATTATGTTTGAGGGTAACAGTATTCATCATAGTGAATGTAGCTTAGTACTAGAAAAATTCTACAACATAAATAGTATTAGCTAAACACACAAAGACAGGAAAAACACAAATACACAAGAGTACACAAAACTTCATTCCATAGATCTTTCGTCTTATTACAACATTTGTTTCCACCAAAAAATCCTATCCAAGCATGCTTTCTGTATTTATATGTTCACATATTTCTTACCTCATTATTTATTTTCCATTCTTACCTCATCATTTATTTCCAAGAAAATCCTACCTAAACCTGTTGTCCTTAAATCCTACCTTTTTTTGTTCATATTCTCTTTAAAAATATTTTTTTGGCCAAACCATTTTCTTATTGCTTCTCAATGCATTTTTTCCAATTAATCACAACTCGTTCTCTTATATAGCCTACCTCATCTTAAGCTAACTTAAATCTACTGAGCTCAGATGCTAAACTAAGGGACGAGGCAATGCAGCAGCACGAAACAATTAACACAAACAGCAATGACAAAGAAATGGAATTTGGCAAAGCAAGCAGCAGTACATCTAAATCAGCAAAGCAAATGCAACATTACAACTAACATAAGGCAATGTGCAGCAAATAAGAAAAATAAATCAGTAGTAAAACTGGATTAACAGAGTAATACAAAGTAAAATTCAGTAGCACTATGCCTGGCAAACAGCAGCAGCAGATGTAATAACTTATATCTAAACATGAAAAACCCACAAGCAGAAAAAATAGTACACTAAAGACAACAATGCAGGTAAGGGAAATGTATATTCACATCTTAACGTCTATATAATTAAAGTGGTGCACCACAAGAACTTATTTTACAAAAAATTACCAAGTACTTGAAAAGAAAATTATATGTGCAGTTACTGTTATTAGTCGCTTCTTGTTCTTTCCGTTCCAAGTGCTCCCTTTTCGAAGAATGTGGATCATAAAATTATTATTTAATAGATCTGTTGACAGAAAGTGTTCATATTAGGATGCATTTAATTTTGTTTGATATAACCAATGCTGCAACACAGCTGGAAACCTGATATCAAATGAAATAAGCAACTATTTAAAGCAAAGCTTAAAAACATCATTCAATAGAAATGTGGTATTTCATAAGTCAGTAGAAATTCTCTAAAGTCTCGTAGAAAGGCACTTGGCATAATCAGGTGTGCAGATGTAAGAATATTTCCCATCAACTCATAACCATATCAGCAAGTAGCACAAAGTACGTGCTCCAGTGTAATCATGTTTCCAAGTAATAGTGCGTCATATTTGCTATGATTTCTGCAAAGGAATGTCCACCTAATGGTTTTTCCTCCAGGCGGCTGGCCCAGCTGGCCGCTCACAACGCATTACGTCAAGGTCACTTGGCTTTCTTACCGAAATATTTACAACAGCAGTTTGCACTACAGCGACAGTCTTATATAAAAAATTTCACAGGTCGAGAATTTGCGTTACAAATGTGTAGAAACAAAATACTATAAATATGTGTCCAAAACATTTTCATCGATATTGTAATACATTCACGCATTTACACACATTTCATAACTCTTAAAGAAAGATTCTTGGTTTCCAACATCCTTTTTCACAAATCAGCGTCCCTAACTACTACTCATTATTCCTTACCTTATTACACATATACATATTCGTCAACATTCTTCAATATTTTATCATTATAAATATGTAGCATAATCAAATTCCTCATATAGCATCAGCTTATTGATCATAAACATACCTCAACAGCATAATATACATCGCCATCGTAAAAATATCGTAACACCTTAGTCAAATCTCAAAAACGTCGTAGCTTTCTGCAATAATGTCAAAACCTAAAAAAAAAATCTCTGCTCATTTCAATAGTGTCATCTACATCCAACGTACTGTAAAAATCATGCTCCCTTACCAAATACGACATTCAAAACTCTCATAGTACCGCAATGGTTCCGAAAAAATATGAACAGTTCACACAGTGCAGACAAAATCCAATTTCATAAGTGTCAAATATCCAGCTGTGTAATTGCGTAAACATGTCACTGACATTATAAAAAAATTTTTGTTTCTCTGTTAAATAATCAGATAGCTGTGTAATTTAGTGATAGAGAAATGTGGTACCGATGTGTAAAGTTGTATAAGCAAATACCATAAGAGATAGGGCTCCTTGTGCTTGCCAAACACATGATACACAAAGTAAGCATGTACCCTCCTGAGCATTAATGTAATTATAACCTCAGGTGTTACAGATTACAGAAATGGAATGAAATGTATCACAGAAAACCTTTGTATCATTGTAATTCAAAAATCTTTAAAAATAAATGTTTTAAGTACAAAATTAATCACTGAAATGTGTGTCCTGTAGCGCTAAATGTGCATCTTGCTCTAAGATAATTCTGTGGAACTGTCGTAGTTATCGTCCTCTGTAAGCAAAGTTCTGCTGAAGTCAATGTACTCACCTCCACATAAACAAAAGTGAAATGCTTTGCATATAGATATCTTAGTTATTACGCTTATTGCCGTGATGAAGAAAGTACTGTGGTGTAACGTATTATTGTGCTACGGAAAAGGCTGTCTCATTGTAGCTATACCACAAAAGTTACTACTAAAACATGTTTTACTTTCCAGAAGAATTCAGAAAAACTGTGGAGATATAAAACAGATACAGCGCAAAAGCAATAATATAAATTGTGTGACTCATTAGTAGCGTCGTGATATAATCGTGTAGCGGTCAAATAAACTAACCACTGTGTCATCTGGTATCTCTTAGAAAGTACTTTAAATCCAGAATGTATTTTCAAGTAAACCAAAATGTTGCAGTAATATCTCATTAGCAGTACTGGTATATGTTCTAAGTATGTAGCCTTAAAGTCGTTACGTAATCGTGCAACTAACAAGCAAGAATGTACACACACAATAACACTGTGTCGTCTGTTCACTATAACAGTGCATGTGTAATTACTGTCTAAATATGTTCCCTTGGTTCTAGACTGGATAGTTAACTTCAAAATATTGTTGCATGTTAACAGTTTCTAAGTGTGACAGAGTATTAGTAACGTGAAGTGAAAAATTTTATAGCAAAGGCTAAATTATAAAACACATTATCTCTCAATAAACAGTTTTACATGTGAAATGTGGTGCAGTCCTTTACTCTTCCTAGTTAGCAGAGTTTCAACTTCAAAGCAATTATCATGTTAAATACGTCGGTAAGGAATGCTAAAATTTTTCTCAAGGTTAGCGTCTATGTTATTTTTCGCTGAGCCAGCCGGCAGACGTGGCTGCCTGCGGTGAGAGTCATTGTCTGTCTCTTTGTTGGCGCGCGTCGTTATTGGGATTTGGAGGTCTAACTTCTACAAATTCACCTTGTCGAGAAAGCCCTGCCCTGTTTGAATCCCGCCAGTTCTGATGCAATTCAGGTCTGTCGTTACGATTATATCGTCTGTCGTTTTGTCGGTAGTTTACATAGTTTCTTTTTTGTCGGTCATGTGGTGGAGAACTTCTCCCGGAATCGTAACTGTGTGGTGGACCATTGCGTCTGACGTTATTCTGTCTCCGATGATAATAATTATTTTGGTTTCCATATTGTCTGTTTCTCTGATTGTCTCTGTGATAGTCATTACCGCGGAGAGTTGATCTTTCCCTGTAATTATTACTACTCTGCCAATGGTTGTCATACGGGTGGTGTCTGTTTTGGTCAGGATTTACGTTGCCTTGTCGTGTCCAGTTATTATTTCTTTCCTTGAGGAATTGTGACGAGGACTGATTACCATAGATGTTAAGTCCCATAGTGCTCAGAGCCAATTGTGACGAATGTGACCTGTAATTGTTGTGTTCCTGTTTTCGCGTCCCGCGATTGTCAGTGTCGATTTCCAATTCTTGTAAGAGTCCCTGAAAAGCTTCAATGTCGCCTTTGCAACGTCCTGGCAAAATATGTTGTAAATGTTCAGGAAATTTGATTAAGCAAATGCGGATGAGTTCTGAGGGGCTGTATGGGTTTGACAGGTGGTACTGATTCTTGTGCAACATGTCTTCAAAATATTTCACAAGACTGGAAAATTCAGATTGTTCGAAATGTTTCATCATTATGACGCTATGTTTTACTCGGTCTTGTGTAGCTTGTGACCGATTTGCTGAGAGGAAGGCATGATAAAATTCTCCTTCACTGTGGCAATCGTGAATGACCGATCGCATTCTTACAGCTGGTTCATTCTCTAAATAGCCACACATAAATTCTAATCTGTGCTCTAATGACCAGTTGGGAGGAAAACAAGGAGAGAATTGATGAAGCCACGCTTGTGGATGAATGTCGTTGCCGGAATTCTTAAATGTTTTGAATTTACATGTAGTAATAAACAGCTTATAGTCAAAATCATCATGTCGGCGAGTCGCATATCAGTCATTGTTACGTCGTGTCGTCGGTTCCATCTCAAAATTCGGTGTACCTTGCCAATTTCTTTCATAATTTCCAAAGTGCCTCGTGTTATTATTTTGTGGCTGTTCTGTATTTCTATGTCCCTCTTCCCGTATTGGAGCGCGAGTGTCCTCTGAAATATGTAATTCTTGTATTACCTGCGTCAACTGATCTTGTACTTCCCGGATTTCTCTTTTGTACTGTGTATTGATTTGATTTTGATTTTGTTTGAATTTTGTAATTTGTTCATACTGTTCTGTGTCAGTGAAGGCTACGGGTCTTGTGTCATTCAGATAATCATCTACCTTTGTAGATAAGTTAGTGAACTGATCCGAAAGTTCGGCTACTTTCTCCGATAGTGAACAGATTTCCTCAGTGTGTTTTTCTGAACCAAGTTTCAGAGTGTCCATTTGTGTTGAAATCGTATCTACTGTGTCCCTTAAGTTTTCCTGAGTTTTTGCAAGTTGCGTAACCGAATCGGTAGATGGAACTGAGTCCGTTTTAGCTTGCAAGGTGTCGTGATTTTCATGAACAATAGTTTGCAGTTCTTTTATGGCTGCTTCGTGATTCTGTAATGCATTTTCATGACGTGAAAAAATAGGTTGAAAATGCTCACAAATTTGTGTTTTTACGTCATTACAGACTTTTTGACACTTCGATTCGATTTTAAGTAACTCAGCAGTTAAACCCTCACGTGTTTGTTCAAGCGTTTGTTCCAATGAGTCTGTAGTGACCTATTTTTGACAATCGATCCCTACAAATGTACAGTGCTTCATAAACATTCCGTGAAGTGTTAATTTACATGCAGTGATATAGTTATTCTTTGACTTAGCTTTTGTTAGTTATTCCGTGCTGTTCATGTCTGCACAATTCATTCATGTGTGTAGTGTTAAGTTATTGCTAAATGTATGTGGGAATAAAGAAATTGTTTTCTCCAACACCCACATTTGGTGCCACCCGACGAACTACGTAACATCCGCGTGGGCTTCAGCGTTTAACGAAGTTCCGCAACGTTCGCGTTTGTAACTTCCGCGCCAGCCGCGTCGCGTTCGTTTCAGCACGATAATGACCGATTCGCCAGTCTCAATTCAACCTGAAGCCAGCAGTGCAATTAACAGGGTGACGATAAAACCTCCACCATTCTGGTTAGATAATCCTCTATTGTGGTTTGCCCAGTTAGAAAGGCAGTTCGTCCTCGCACAAATATCGGCGGACGAAACTAAGTACAGCTATGTGGTTGCAGCACTTACAGAAGATCTAGCAGCAGAAGTACAAGATATCCTAGCCGCACCGCCGGATACCGATCGTTATGCATCCATTAAAAACGCATTAATAACGCGTTTGTCACAATCAGAGGCAAAACGGCTAGAGAAGCTACTGCGCACTGAAGAACTCGGCGATCGCACTCCATCACAACTCTTACGACGTTTGCGCACACTGGCAAGTAACACTGTAACTGATGATGTGCTACGAAATATATGGTTGTCTCGGTTGCCGTCAGATACTCAAAAAATTCTCACGGTATGTGCAGGCGATTTAAACGCACTGGCACAAACGGCCGACAGGTTAATTGATATGTATCCCACACCAAGTGTCTCAACATTAACGCCACAACAAGAAAATTCGCCCTCAGTGACGCTAGTCTCCCTACAATCACAACTGGCAGAGTTGACCGCACAGGTAGCTGCATTACAAACAACGCACAACCGCCAACGGCCACACCGCCGACGGTCACGAAGTCGCAATCGATCACCGTCACTACAGAACTTATGCTGGTATCACAAGACATTTGGTAATGATGCACGAAAGTGTACGCCACCTTGCAAGTGGAGACACGAAGCAGACACCGTAGCAGCGATAACTTCCAGTGCAAACACTCGCCGACTTTTTGTGACAGACCGCGGAACAAAACTACAGTTTCTCGTCGATACAGGCGCAGAAGTGTCCGTATATCCAGCAAACCGCCTATCACGCCGGAGCTGCGGCGACTGTTATCTATACGCCGCCAATGACTCCAAAATTAGAACATACGCTCGAGTAACATTATTCCTTAATTTGGGGCTACGCCGTGTGTTTGAATGGCAATTTACAGTGGCAGATATATCACAGCCTATTATCGGAGCAGATTTTTTGTCCTTCTACGACTTACTGCCAGATCTGCGACGTCAACGACTAATAGATTTGACTACTAGTCTGCATACAACAGGAAAAGTCCGTTGTATCACACCACTAGAGGTACGCACCGTCACAGGCCACTCAACATATATACGATTACTGAAAGGATACCCCGAGATCACACAGCAATCGCCTACTCCACCACCAGTCAAGCATTTTGACCACGACAGGGCCGCCAACTCACGCTCGGCCTAGACGTTTAACGGCCGAAAAGCTAAAAGTGGTAAAGCAGGAATTTCGCAGCATGCTGTCACAAGGTATCTGCAGAGTTTCTAGTAGCAGTTGGGCATCCCCAGTTCACATCGTGCCTGAAAAGAAGAATGGATGGCGCCCCTGCGGTGACTATCGCCAACTCAATGCAAAGACCATTCCAGACCGGTACCCAGTTCCACATATAGAAGACTTTTCTGCAAATGTTCACGGTAACATTATATTTTCTACCACTGATCTAGTTCGAGCTTACTATCAGATCCCTATAGCTGCAGAAGACAAAAAAATGGCTCTGAGCACTATGGGACTTAACTTCTGAGGTCATCAGTCGCCTAGAACTTAGAACTACTTAAACCTAACTAACCTAAGGACATCACACACATCCATGCCCGAGGCAGGATTCGAACCTGCGACCGTAGCGGTCGCGCGGTTCCAGACTGTAGCGCCTAGAACCGCTCGGCCAACCCCGGCCGGCTGCAGAAGACATTCCTAAAACAGCGGTGACAACACCATTCGGTCTATTTGAATTCACCCGATGGCCATTCGGACTATGTAATGCCGCCCAGACCTTTCAACGTTTTATGGATGAGGTTACAAGAGATTTAGATTTTTGCTATGTGTATATAGATGATTTATTGGTGATGTCTGCATCAAAAGAGGAGCACTTAGAGCATTTGGCACAAGTGTTTAACCGCCTACGCACACATGGACTAGTAATTAATCCTGCCAAGCGTGTTTTTGGTGAGAAAGAGGTCCACTTTCTAGGATATTTGGTGAGTGCACAGGGTATTCGACCGCCACATAGTAAAGTAGAGGCCATAAACAAATACCCCCGCCCTGTCACAGTCAGAGAATTGCGACGATTCATTGGAGTAGTGAATTTCTACCAACGCTTCATTCGCAACCATGCACTGATAACTGCACCATTGAATAAACTACCTAAAGGCGCACCTAAACCTAACCACAGTGTGCATTGGACTATCGAGGCGGACACCGCGCTTCACGCTATAAAAAAAAGCTATAGCAGAGGCCGCGCAATTAGCACACCCGGTCGCGCATGCTCCACTCGCTCTCATGGTTGATGCTTCGTCCACTGCCATTGGTGCCGCACTTCAGCAACAAATTGATCAGTTATGGCAGCCCATTGCATTTTATAGTCATAAGTTGTCACCATCTCAGCAACGTTGGGCAACATATGACCGTGAGCTGTACGCCGCTTATGCGGCAGTAAAAAAATTCAGACACGCATTAGAAGGGCGACAGTTCACGATTTACACAGACCATAAACTGCTTACCTATGCCTTTAAGGTAAAGCCAGAGAAAGCATCGCCCAGGCAGCTGCGGCACTTAGATTATATCAGCCAGTTCATGACCAGCATTGTGTATGTGGAAGGGATGCTAAATGTTCCAGCTGATGCACTTTCTCGCATAGAAGCAGTGTCCACGGTAGCAGATGACATCGCACAGTTGGAAGCAGTGACAAAGGCCATTGATTACGACGCCCTCGCGCATGCGCAACATGTGATAGTGAGTTGCGTGATCTATTGCAACAAGAGAAAGGATTGAAGCTACAGCTCGTGACATTTCCTGAAGCAAGCATTGAGTTGTACTGTGACGTAGCAAGAGGAAAGGTACGTCCATTTGTGCCACAGCAATTCAGAACACAGGCAATTGCATCAATGCACAATCTGTCACACCCAGGAGTAAGAGCCACACTCAGACTGGTCAAACAAAAGTTTGTATGGCCATGTATGCACACAGACTGTAAAACATTTGTTAAGCAATGCTTGGCGTGCCAGAGGAATAAAATCACGCAGCACGTCAGGGCACCATTAGGCACATATCTTCCACCAAATCAGCGTTTTGATCATGTGCATGTTGACATCATCGACCCACTCTCGACATCGAAAGGCTACAGTTATTGCCTCACGGTGATTGACAGATTTACTAGGTGGCATGAGGCATTTCCAATGAAGGACATCACTGCAGAAACTATAGCTCAAACATTTTTTCGTGGTTGGATTGCCCGGTTTGGAGTTCCACTGAGAATTACAACTGATCAAGGACGGCAATTTGAAGCCTACGTTTTCAAAGCATTGGCTACGTTATTAGGTGTGAAACGCATACACACCACGGCATACCACCCCGCATCAAATTGCATGGTTGAGCGTCTTCATCGACAGTTAAAGGCAGCACTGAGATGTCACGCAACACCGAATTGGACAGAGACACTACCTATCGTACTTTTGGGTCTACGAACGTCATTCAATAGTGATCTGAAAGCAACAGTAGCAGAACCGGTGTATGGACAAACGTAACACCTACCTGGAGAATTTCTGCACAGCATGGCAGATGATGCAATCACAGCCTCAGAATTCGCCACAAGATTAAGAGAGAATATACGCCAATTGAGACCAATAATGCCTAGAAACCAGCTTGGAAGACACTCGTTCGTTTTTGCGGAGCTAGACAAGTGCACGCATGTATTCTTACGCAGTGATACTGTGCGTAAACCACTGCAGCCACCATATGACGGACCATACCTGGTAGTCAGTAGGGATACCAATACTTTCCGCGTAATGATTAACGGTACACCCACCACAGTTGCAGTGGACCGTATCAAGCCTGCATTTCTGGACGCAACAGACACCACAGCTACCACTGAACACAAGCCAGAGAAGACAGGAGAAGCTACAAGATGTGTTCCTGTACCCCATGAACACCACAGCGCTCAGCGAACACCAGTCACTGCAACGCAAGACCGACGTCGAGGACTACTACACCACTCACTGACACAACCACTGACACACGTGACGCACCGCCCGGTTTCAAGAAAGAAGTAGTTACAAGAGCTGGACGGCGTGTGAAATTTAATCTGCGGTATCGTTAGCATAAAGGGGGGAGTCATGTAGTGACCTATTTCTGACAATCGATCCCTACAAGTGTACAGTGCTTCATAAACATTCCGTGAAGTGTTAATTTACGTGCAGTGATATAGTTATTCTTTGACTTACCTTTTGTTAGTTATTCCGTGCTGTTCATGTCTACACAATTCATTCATATGTGTAGTGTTAAGTTATTGCTAAATGTAGGTGGGAATAAAGGAATTGTTTTCTCCAACACCAACAAGTCTAACTTTTGAAGCTGTTGCTGTGTTTGTCTCTGATTTTGTTCCATCGTGTCTAACTTTTGAAGATTTTGTCCCATTTTTTTTTTGATTTTGTTCAAGCGTTGTGTCTAAATTTTATAGCCTTTGTCCCATTTGTTGCATTAACTGTAATAACAATGCACTGGTGTCTGAAACATGTTCCTCAGTGCTATTCGGCAGTGCATTTGAACCGGCAATATTCGCATTTTGAAAATCAGAAATTGCGTCTTGACTTACTTGAGAAAACGGTGAGGACGCAAAACCTGAATCTATAGTATTTGCAAGATCGTGTCCTGTCATTTCGGATTCCTGATGCAAGCTGTTGCCGACCGATCGATCGATAATGCTTCCCTGTTCACTAATTGTTTCACTGTCTACACCATTATTTGCAGCCCGCTCCATTTCCCTATGCACAATTACCAAATTACTACTTTGAACATTAGTTAATTCATTACACGGTGGCGCTAACACACTGCTTTCGTCTTCCCTGTCATTTCTTAGTTTAGTTTGGAGCCTAGTATTACGTTTTTCACACGCCATTATTGTCACAATGTTTCGCACGATAACACGGAAGAGCACAATTTGAAGAGCAAAATAAGAAAAAAACTTAGCATAGCACTGAAAATAATATCTAGTTAATTGCAAGCGCAGCTGCGAAATACTTGGTGCAAATCTGCATGCATGCCACAACTGTTTTACTGTACAACAATGAAAAACTACAACTACAAAGAAGATTCTCTCTACAATTTCCCGCTAGCAATAAACAATAGCTACACTAATTACACAAACTACAAGAAAAAATCAGAAGATTCCAGTGAGGTATCCTCGGCTAAGGGTCGACATATGAAATGTCCTCTTAGAAAAATTATACATGACTGTGCTTAAACTGACACACAATATTTTTTTAGCGCAACGCAATCTGACTTTCAATAATCCCTACAAGAGAATGGCCCTGACTAAGTTAACCTATACGTTTCACAAATCACTTACCTCACAAAAATCTTCGTTACTCGAACTACTGCAATACAGCGAGCGCCACTACTGCCAGCTAAATAAAAGTTTCAAACTACTGAAGGCACTAACTACTGATAGGCATAGTTAGCAAAAGAAAGAGTTTGATAGAGAACAAACAATGTATTTAGATTAATAGTGTTCAAAAGTCATTATATATATATATATATATATATATATATATATATATATATATATATATATAAATTATATATATATATATATATATATATATATATATATATATATATATATATAAATACTGCTGGTGGCTCACCTCCAACTGCGCAACGCTACGCGCTGTTAACAGCCAACTGCCCAACACTACGATAGCAAATTCCAACAATGCCACCCAGCCACAGACTGCACACAGCACAGCCAGTGATTTTTATACAGAGCGCTACGTGGCGGTGGCGTTGCCAATATAAGAACCTAAACTGCCTACTTACAATGGTCGAAGTAGAGAGGATATAAAATGTAGACTGGCAATGGCAAGAAAAGCGTTTCTGAAGAAAAAAAATTTGTTAACATAGAGTATAGATTTAAATGTCAGGAAGTCGTTTCTGAAAGTATATGTATGGAGTGTAGCCATGTATGGAAGTGAAACATGGACGATAAATAGTTTGGACAAGAATAGAATGGAAGCTCTAGAAATGTGGTACTACAGAAGAATGCTGAAGATTAGATGGGTAGATCACATAACCAATGAGGAGGTATTGAATAGAATTGGGGAGAAGAGGAGTTTGTGGCATAACTTGACCAGAAGAAGGGATCGGTTGGTAGGACATGTTCTGAGGCATCAATGGATCACCAATTTAGTATTGGAGGGCAGCGTGGAGGGTAAAAATCGTAGAGGGAGACAGAGATGAATACACTAAGCAGATTCAGAAGGATATAGGCCGCAGTAGGCACTGGGAGATGAAGAAGCTTGCACTGGACAGAGTAGCATGGAGAGCTGCATCAAACCTGTTTCAGGACTGAAGCCCACAACAACAACAAGGACGTTTAGTGCCAGAGGCTGTTAACACAAAAAGACGCAGTCTATCGTCACAAGTCTTTAAAAATTAATGGAATCGACAGAAGAGGGATGAGAATTCTCAGTATCTATTAGTCAGTCGCATAAATGATGGACACTGAAAAATTAGTATGAAACATTATACTAACTTCCAGGAAGGATTTTAGTTGAGAATGAAAGAGCAAAAATTACGATCGACAGGTGAGATTGTTCTGTACGAAAAGAACTTTGTGCAGAATTTTCAGGCACAGAGTACGTGAAGAAATTTCTGAAGACACATGCGTTGTTTCGCTATCAGCTGTAACATTTTTTTGACGAAAGAATAATTACTTACACACACACACACACACACACACACACACACACACACACACACTGCAAAGTGTGTTGGTTAAGTCAAGGGGGGTTGGGGCGTGTGGAAAGATTTACAGATTTAAAACCCACTTTAAAGAAGAATGGTGCAGGAACGCAAATTAGAACATCCAGATTGGATTGCGCTTTTTGTTGACCACCACCCACAGCAAGAAAATGCAAGATGAGAACAATTTATTTCTGATTTGATGCGGATACATTTGAAAAGGGAACATTGTTGAAGCAACATATTGTGACACAGTCCGGTTCCACAAGCTCACTGGCGTTAAAGGAAACGCAAGGTTTGAAAATTCATTGTGGCCCTGAAGAAATTGAAAGGATAGTTTTCCAAATGTTTTGAGGACTCAGCAAATCTTACATGTTTTCTTGAGTTTCCCGTTTCAGTTGATAGCTCCTCTGGGCATTTGTAGATGTAACTGATATGCAGATTAATTGCCATTTTAAAGATAAATCCTTCTGCGTCAGAACTGTCCAGGATATCTACATTGTTTACCTCTGGTTTCCACATTTGTTATGAAGGTTCCACATTTGTTATGAAGGTGAAAAGACGCTACAATATTCCAATCAAATGTTAGACCTTTTTTCGACTGTGAAACTACTTCACGATTACAAGGCAACCATAATGCAAAAATCTGGAATCGGCTGCGGGTATGTATGCTGACAGTCTGTAACAGACAAAAATTATATTAAATCCTCAGTGCATAAAAAGTAAATACTGAAAACTTGTTTGATTTGTGATTTATTCCATCCAGATATAAAATGTTATGCAGTGTGACTGTATTCCCATGTACCGGGTGATCAAAAAGTCAGTATAAATTTGAAAACTTAATAAACCACGGAATAATGTAGATAGAGAGGTAAAAATTGACGCACATGCTTGGAATGACATGGGGTTTCATTAGAGCAAAAAAAAAAAAAAAAAAAAAAAAAAAAAAAGTCACCAAATGTCCGATAGATGGCGCTGGATAGCAAAACGTCAGTGACAGCGCATGACAATCGTGTCTAAAAGGAGCTGTAATGAGAGAGAGAATCAGATGCGCCAGCAGTCGCAGCATGTTGACCTTACCTGAAAAGGCGCTTTTAGTGAAGCCGTATTATCAGAATGGGGAATGTGCTAGTTCAGCGTTGCGATCCTATCGCCATAGGAAGGGGACTCGAACGGGTAAAGGTCCGTTGACAAATGCAGCTGTGGCGAGAATGATTTCGAAGTTCGAAGCCACGGGTTGTTTAGACGATAGACCCCGCAGTGGCCGACCGAGCACAAGGCGTAATGCTGCTGAGACAGTTTAGGAAGATATGGAGACTGTAGTGGGTTCGTCTGTGCACGGGGAAGTCAGCGCTCGTGCAGCCGCACGGCGCACCGGCATTCCATACACTACTGTTTGGTTGGCACTTTGGCGTACCCTCCGATGCTATCCGTACAAAATCCATCGGCATCATGAACTGTTACCTGGTGATTTAGTGAAGCGGAGGGCATTTGCGGTGTGGCCGTTTCAGAAGATGGCTTAAGATGACTATTGGGTGAGTAACATGTTGTGGACCGACGAAGCCCATTTCACGCTCCAAGGGTCTGTCAACGCCCACAACTGCAGAATTTGGGCTACCGAAAATCCTAGAACTGTAGTGGAAACTCCATTGCACGACCAGAAAGTCACGGTCTGGGTTGGATTTACCACATCTACCATTATCGGGCATTTTTTCTTCCAGGAAATGCGTGATTCTGGTTTTGAAACTGCTCCGGTGACGGGTGAGAGGTACTCCGATATGTTACAGAATCGCATCATCCCTAGCCTGGCTGATAAACACCTGCTGGAACTTACGATGTTTATGCAGGATAGCGCTCCACCCCGTATTGCTAGACGCGTGAAAGATTTCTTGCGCGCGTCGTTTGGTGATGATCGTGTGCTTAGTCGCCACTTTCGTCATGCTTGGCCTCCCAGGTCCCCAGACCTCAGTCCGTGCGATTATTAGCTTTGGGGTTATCTGAAGTCGCAAGTGTACCGTGATCGACTTACATCTCTAGGGATGCTGAAAGACAATATCCGACGCCAATGCCTCACCATAACTCCGGACATGCTTTACAGTGCTGTTCACAACATTATTCCTTGACTACAGCTATTGTTGAGGATTGATGGTGGACATATTGAGCATTTCCTGTAAAGAACATCATCTTTGCTTTGTCTTACTTTGTTATGCTAATTATTGCTATTCTGATCAGACGAAGCGCCATCTGTCGGACAGTTTTTGAACTTTCGTATTTTTTTGGTTGTAATTAAACCCCATGTCATTCCAAGCATGTGTGTCAATTTGTACCTCTCTATCTACATTATTCCGTGATTTATTCAGTTTTCAAATTTATACTGACTTTTTGATCACCCGGTACATATGGCACGTTTGCAGTTTCTCCCACCACTTCTCCATCCACCTGCTCAGCATTTCGTGTTGGTCAGGGAAGTGCGCAGCCAGGCTGAGTGCTGTCATCCGTGCCAGGCCACAAATCGCGAGCGGAATTCTTGGCTGCCCACGTGTTAGGGCAATGATTCCTAACGATTGTTGCTGATAAGTAAGGGATGTAGGTTTGAGCCTTCGTGGCACCTTCATGAATTTTGTCTATGCTTTGCGTAGGTAATATCTACTCGGTGGTGACTATTAATGGCTACACAGACTACACCCACCTAAGAAAATCGTGTGCTTTTATTTTCATTCTCTATTCCAAGAAACAGTATGGGCTGTTTGCGGTCAGTCCGGTTAAAAAAATAGCCATTGTTTGGCTGCAAACATGCCAGAAGGCTGGCAGTGGGAATAGCAAATGAGAAAATTTGGGACTCGCACTGGCCTGATAACAAGGGAAATTCCTAGCAAAAACCTTGATCAGAACGGCGATTTGGGACTACTCAAATTTATTTCTGAAGCTATGTTATCAGTTGTCACAGACAAAAATTAAAATGTAGTGTTTGTTAGAGACCTGCTCAAGAGGCAGTGCACTAGCTGCAGGACAGGTAGGTGAGCCAGGCCTGTATCGAACCTGCACAGAAAGTTAACGACTGTTCATGTGACACATCGCTCAGCTTATCTTTTAAGCAGTCTTTCAAGCACGTTGAGGCAATTGCTGGGCTGGCCTGCAATCATTGCCTCAGAGTGACACAAAACTTTGAAATATAAAGCACAGAACAAAGTTAACATGGGTCACAGACCTCCCTTAAGTTAATTGACGACTGTTTGTAGAAAAGGCGTCCTGCCACAGTTAACCCTTAACAGGAAGGATGATTATTACTTCATAGGAAATATGTTGCTGACAGACACAGTAACAAGAAAGTTGCTTTCTGGCAAAGTACATTAATATGAGTACAGTTAACGATCTGAGTAATAGTTCATTAAATAACTGCGTCAGCTAACGATACCAGTGTGTATTGCTTTCATGAATACTACAGAACACACAAATAGCGTAAAGAAAAAACCGCCAGGGATAGGCTTCAAATTGACAAGTACTTTTAGCTGATTATTCCATTCAAACGTGAGGGCATTTTCTGGAACATTACAGGTCTCACCATTCTGTTACATGCAGTGTTACTGTTCTGGTAAAGACAAAGATTGCAGTTCATATTTATTTCATACAGATTGCTAGATTTAATGTTCCTTTACTGATTCACTTCAATCCTTTTCCTGTAGTGGTCCAGTTTGTCTACTTATCAATTACTTCTAAGATTTCATCAAAAGTAAACCCAAATACCAAATATCTTCTTTCTCAGAAGTCACCTAAATGTAACAGATCGTGTTACATTCGAGATTTTCCTAATTATCTAATCATAAGGTATTGTTATAGCTTTAGTTGGTTCTTTTGATGACCAATAAAATACGTTTTTTCCCCTTCTTAAATGAAAGAAAATGAAATATTGTTATATGGATGGTCGCCTGCGCGGGATAAGTAAACACGTCCAACAGTCTTCACCGGAGGAAGACCTGGAGGTTGCTTTTTCAGGGAAAAAAAATCACAGTCGTAATAATCGTCATAAGACGTTGTGCTCATTGCTGAGCGTCGTGAGCCAATGAACCAAGCGTCTCCATCCCGGACGGTTGCCAGCTTCTCTTAATGCCTGCTAAAGAGGTAGACCAGAGATATTCTTGATCTGATCTATCGATCTGCTCGCTGATCTCCCTCTTGGTCTTGTGCCGTCGATCTTTCCTTGCAAGATTATTTTCTCTAGATTTTTTCCATCTCTTCTCACAATATGGCCAAAAAACTGGAGAATTTTTCGGTGACTCGAAAACAAAGGCGTCTGGAGATATCGAGTTGTTCAATAGTGGACACATTTGTTGTTCTTTCGGTCCATTTTATGCGTAGCAGCCTACGCCAGCACCAAAGCTCAAACGCATCAAATCGCTGTTTGTCTCTGCCCTTGAGTGTCCATGTTTCGCAACCATAAAATAGAAAACGAGTGTTTCAACTTGCCGGATCTTTGTGGTATTTGTTATTGCTCTGTTCTGCCAGATCATGTTGAGCTTCTTCATAGCCACTCGCCCTAGCATGATCCGTCTTCTTAT
The DNA here is from genome assembly GCF_023864345.2 of Schistocerca serialis cubense. Lineage (NCBI taxonomy): Eukaryota > Metazoa > Arthropoda > Insecta > Orthoptera > Acrididae > Schistocerca > Schistocerca serialis. Next base: position 416,912,015 of record NC_064638.1, read on the forward strand.
CTCATCTTCACAACTTCCCATGCTGCAGATGGTTGACCCAAGATAGATAAGGAATGCACAACTTCCAGTTCATTTAATCGGCTGTGAGCTTCTGTTCTTCTCGATCAGTTATCATGAGTTGATGTCTAATCCATATGTTAGACTTATGTCCTTTATTGTTAGTAGCTCAGCAAGTTCATCTTCGCTGTTGGATAAGAGCACAGTGTCATCAGCAAAACGGAGGTTGTTGATAGTTCTCCCACCAACTGAGATGCCTTGGCCCAACCATCAAGAGCTTTCCTAATAACAAGTTCTGCATAGACGTTGTGCAGTTGTAGGGATAGGACACAACCCTGCCTCACACTTTTGATACTCTGAAGGAATCAGACGTGCCAGCACTTGTCTTTACAACAGCGAAATGATTATTGTATAGACTTTTGATCAGTGCTATCAAGTGGGTAGGGATACCGAACACTGCAAACACCTGCCACAACTTTTCCCAGACAACACAGCCAAAGGCTTTCCTATGGTCAAGGAAGCAGATTAAAATAGGAACACAGAACTCTCGCAATTTTTCTGTTATTTGTCTTATGTTCAGGATCTGTTCACGAGTTCCTTACCCTTCAACAAAACCAGCTTGTTCTGTGGATAAGAGGCTGAATGTACGGCTTCAAACGTTGGTTCAGTATGTTGAGCAAAATTTTACTTGCGTGCGATATGAGGGCAATAGTTCGGTAGTTGCAGTTCCTGATAGACCCTTTCTTGTGTAAGGCGATGAGGAGAGACTTTGACCAGTCATCCGGCCTCACCCCGGTTTACCACATTCTTTTACACAGTGAATGTAGCACATCCATACCTTCCTGTCACATTTCTCCAGATATACCGTCTACACCAGGGGCTTTATAATTCTTCAGATGTTGGATCACAACCGGAATAGTCATAAAATAAATTCACTACATACATTGCCCCTCGATCTACTTATTCCTGGAGCCTAGCAAGTTTTTTCTTCAAAATTTGGAACATCCGCCTCTCAGTACTTCGGTTAGTCTTCTTTTTCGTGACGTAGATAGAACCTGCTCCACTTTACCCGCCTATGTAATGTATTGAAACAATAGCAGACTTCGCAACTTAAAAGAATTTCTAAAGAAAAGACAATTAGCATTTAGTTCTACTAATCAGAAATAAATCGTAACTTTTGGAAATAATTGCCTATCAGACATGCAATAAGTTTTGTGAAGCTATCACGGCATTCCCGCCAGTAGCGCAAACAGTATTGCCAATCTAACGAAATAAAGATGCCGTCAGGCACATAATTCCATTTAAAGGTTAATATAAATAAAATATTAATTTACCAAATCTCAAAAAATGTGTATCTCGCAGGACGAGATAACGCTAATAAATAGTGTAGTTCACGAAAATATCTCAGTACCCTGCAAGTAACAACGAAATAGACAGCCTTCCACAAATAAGGAAAAACCTTAATTTTTTTAAAACCAAAGTTGATTCGAAGGCTAAGTTTTTTCTTTTGTGAGGACACCAGCCCTCCTCAAGCAATAAATGTGAACAAACTGTTACAACAAGCTTAATAGAACTGAGAAGTATGGCGTTCATGTGAGACAGAAGCCAGTTGAGATTGTCACCGGGGTTGAATGATGTTACGATATCTGTTACCGAACAAATGAGGGTTGTTGATAGAATGGACGCGGGTAAAATATTGGGACTTACAAGCGTTCACAATTCTACTCACGAACCGTGCCTTATCATTCAACCACAGAGTAAGAATCGCACAAATAATCCATATTTACCGTTTTAGAATGAACTGAATTAGACGGCGACCCTCTCCAGAGTATGGCGTTATTTTCCTTCCGTCACCGGAAGGGTTATGAGATTTAAGGGTTCATGGAACTGGTATTTGCACTCGACATTGCAGGTTGGTGTACACACTTCAGAATCAGTATTGGACAATAGAACAGTGGAAGACATATCTTTACGACTGAATACAGTATGAGTTTGGACACAAAGGACGTATAGTCATATACGTCTGTCTGGCCTCAAGACCTTGTTACCCCCCACATAGAATTAGTCAGTAGTAACTGTACTGTCTACACGTTACTGTATGCGAAGAGCAATAGTGAAAAGTGCAGCATTTGATAACACGAGTAATTTCGGAGATAGATTTTTGACACACACACACACACACACACACACACACACACACACACACACACACACACACACACACATGTTATGTGGACATGTGTCCGGAAACCCTTAATTTCCATGTTAGAGTTCATTTTAGTTTCGTCAGTATGCACTGTACTTCCTCTATTCACCGCCAGTTGGCCCAATTGAAGGAACGTAATGTTGACTTCGGTGCTTGTCTTGACATGCGACTCATTGCTCTACAGTAGCATCAACAGGTTAGTGTTCATCACGAACTTGGTTTTGCAGTCAGTGCAATGTTAACAAATGCGGAGTTGGCAGACGCCCAGTTGATGTATGGATTAGCACGTGGCAATACCCGTGGCGCGGTATGTTTGTATCGAGACAGATTTCCAGAACGAAGGTGTCCCGACAGGAAGACGTTCGAAGCAATTGATCGGCGTCTTAGGGAGCACGGAACATTCCAGCCTATGACTCGCGACTGGGGAAGACGTGGAACGACGAGGACACCTGCAATGGACGAGGCAATTCTTCGTGCAGTTGACGATAACCCTAATGTCAGCGTCAGAGAAGTTGCTGCTGTACAAGGTAACGTTGACCACGTCACTGTATGGAGAGTGCTACGGGAGAACCAGTTGTTTCCGTACCATTGTACAGCGTGTGCAGGCACTATCAGCAGCTGATTGGCCTCCACGGGTACACTTCTGCGAATGGTTCGTCCAACAATGTGTCAATCCTCATTTCAGTGCAAATGTTCTCTTTACGGATGAGGCTTCATTCCAATGTGATCAAATTGTAAATTTTCACAATCTACATGTGTGGGCTGACGAGAATCCACACGCAATTGTGCAATCACGTCATCAACATAGATTTTCTGTGAATGTCTGGGCAGGCATTGTTGGTGATGTCTTGATTGGGCCCCATGTTCTTCCACCTACGCTCAATGGATCACGTTATCATGACTTCATACGTGATACTCTACCTGTGCTGCTAGAACATGTGCCTTTACAAGTACAACACAACATGTGGTTCATGCACGATGGAGTTCCTGCACATCTCAGTCGTAGTCTTCGTACGCTTTTCAACAACAGATTCGGTGACCGATGGATTGGTAGAGGCGGACCAATTCCATGGCCTCCACGCTCTCCTGACCTCAACCCTCTTGACTTTCATTTATGGGGGCATTTGAAAGCTCTTGTCTACGCAACCCCCGTACCAAATGTAGAGACTCTTCGTGCTCGTATTGTGGACGGCTGTGATACAATACGCCATTCTCCAGGGCTGCATCTGCGCATCAGGGATTCCATGCGACGGAGGGTGGATGCATGTATCCTCGCTAACGGAGGACATTTTGAACATTTCCTGTAACAAAGTGTTTGAAGTCACGCTGGTGCGTTCTGTTGCTGTGTGTTTCCATTCCATGATTAATGTGATTTGAAGAGAAGTAATAAAATGAGCTCTAACATGGAAAGTATGCGTTTCCGGACACATGTCCACGTAACATATTTTCTTTCTTTGTGTGTGAGGAATGTTTCCTGAAAGTTTGGCCGTACCTTTTTGTAACACCCTATATATATATATATATATATATATATATATATATATATATATATATATATATATATATATATAAGTGCTGTGACTGAAAGTCCCTAATCTAACACATTTAAATATATCCATGTACTTTGTACTTATGAAAGGTATTATTAATTTTTTTCCTGAATTTTTTTCATGCACTTAATCAGTAGCTGCTGTTTCTGGCTGTACTGGTGGACTTGAGACAAAAACTTTCATATTTTGCTGCTGTAAAATAGCTCACATGTTGGTGAGAACACCACACAGTCAGGTATCAGAACTCACCTGCATATGGTACGATACGGTAATAAAGTAATGTGCGATGCACCGAAAAAATTCAAATAGTGGTAAATGTAATTCACTTCATAAATTTGGAGCGCTAAACAACCAAATGCTACAGTTAACTGTCATGCTAATACAATAAGCTTTATTTAGTTGTGAACACACAGTTTAGGCAAATTTCTTGTAATATGTAATAAAAAAATCGGTAAACAGTGTCCGTTTGCCGTTTGTTCATACACTACTGGCCATTAAAATTGCTACACCACGAAGATGACGTGCTACAGACGCGAAATTTAACCAACAGGAAGAAGATGCTATGATATGAAAATGATTAGCTTTTCAAAGCATTCACACAAGGTTGGCGCCGGTGGCGACACCTATAACGTGCTGACACGAGGAAAGTTTCCAACCGATTTCTCATACACAAACAGCAGTTGACCGGCGTTGCCTGGTGAAACGTTGGTGTGATGCCTCGTGTAAGGAGGAGAAATGCGTACCATCACGTTTCCGACTTTGATAAAGGTCGGATTGTAGCCTATCGTGATTGCGGTTTATCGTAGCGCGACATTGCTGCCCTCGTTGGTCGAGATCCAATGACTGTTAGCAGAACATGGAATCGGTGGGTTCAGGATGGTAATACGGAACGCCGTACTGGATCCCGACGGCCTCGTATCGCTAGCAGTCGAGATGACAGGCATCCTATCCGCATAGCTGTAACCGATCGTGCAAGCACGTCTCAGACCCTGAGTCAACAGATGGGGACGTTTGCAAGACAACAACCATCTGCACGAACAGTTCGACGACGTTTGCAGCAGCATGGACTATCAGCTCGGAGACCATGGCTGCGGTTACGCTTGACGCTGCTTCACAGACAGGAGCGCCTGCGATGGTGTACTCAACGACGAACCTGGGTGCACGAATGGCAAAACGTCATTTTTTCGGATGAATCCAAGTTCTGTTTACAGCATCATGATGGTCGCATCCGTGTTTGGCGACATCGCGGTGAACGCACATTGGAAGCGTGTATTTGTCATCGCCATACTGGCGTATCACCCGGCGTTATGGTATGGGGTGCCATTGGTTACACGTCTCGGGCACCGCTTGTTCGCATTGACGGCACTCTGAACAGTGGACGTTACATTTCAGATGTGTTACGACCCGTGGCTCTACCCTTCATTCGATCCCTGCGAAACCCTACATTTCAATAGGATAATGCACGACCGCATGTTGCAGGTCCTGTACGGGCGTTTCTGGATATAGAGAATGTTCGACTACTGCCCTGTCCAGCCAATTCTCCAGATCTCTCATCAATTGAAAACGTCTGGTCAATGGTGGCCGAGCAACTGGCTCGTCACAACAGGCCAGTCACTACTCTTGATAAACTGTCGAATCGTGTTGAAGCTGCATGGGCAGCTGTACCTGTATACGCCATCCAAGCTCTGTTTGACTCAATGTCCAGGCATATCAAGGCCGTTATGACGGCCAGAGGTGGTTGTTCTGGGTACTGATTTCTCAGGATCTATGCACCCAAACCGCGTGAAAATGTAATCACATGTCAGTTCCGGTATGATATATTTGTCCAATGAATACCCGTTTATCATCTGCATTTCTTCTTGGTGTAGCAATTTTAATGGCCAGTAGTGTAAATTAGATTACACTACATTACTGCAGAACAACTGCATCCCTTCATGCTTAAGCCGCGTGGGCTAGCCGCGTGGTCAAGGGGGGCTTTGTCACGGTTCCCCCCGTCGGAGGTTCGAGTCCTCCCTTGGACATGGGTGTGTGTGTTGTCCTTTGGGTAAGTTAAAGTTAGATTAAGTAATGTGTAAACTTGGCCAACGACGATCTCAGCAGTTTGGTCCCATAGAACTTACCACAAATTTCCAAAATTTCGTTTATGCTTAATGTCTTCCTCACCTGCGGTGGCATCTTCCAGCAGGATGACTGTCCATGCGAGAAGGTCAGAATAGTGCTACAGGGGTTTGAGGTGAATGGTAGTGAACCCACGGTGATGTCTCGGTTACTAGATTCCCTTGCCTGAAACCAATGGAACACACCTGGGACGACATTGGGCGCAAGCTCCTCACTCACAAACCAATGGCCAGTAATTTTGCGGGCTTTGCTTGATCTGTCCGTAAATATCTGGTGCCACATATTTCTGGAAAAATACCAAGAATTTGTCGAATCCACGCCACGCAGAATCGCTGCTGTATTGCATACCCGAGGTGGACCAACACGCTTTTAAGCAGGTAAGCATAATGTTTTGGCCTATCAGTGTATGTCAGGAAGTGGAGTTGTCACTACGTTGGTCTATAGTTATCTTTAATGCTAACATCCGTCATTGAGTCTGTGCGATAAGTGACGAAATAATCCTGGAAGAGTAGATGTTTGACCACAAATTGGGCGCTGGCACAGTAAGCAATTTACGCTAGTCTCCCAGCAAGAAATTCCTAGGGCATATTTGATATGTTTTGGGGACACATGGGGTGTGGAAGTCTTTGCGTCCCACTCAGCTCTATTAGCAGCTTACAAGGAGACAGTACGAAATGCCCCTCACCGATTTAATTCGTATTGGCAGGGTGTTTAGGACACGACTAGGACTTCCATCTGTGTAGGCAGAAAGACACAACTCTCAACCGTTTTTAAGGAAATCGGGTTTTAAGATTTTAGGTGTGCTTACATACTTTGTATGGTCGCTAATATGTAACGAGTCCACAGCCGAGCGAGTGAGCGCTTAGTTTCATAAGCGAGAGATCGCTGGTCGAATCTCGTTGCCAGTACTACTTCTTTTTGTGAGTTACGTGCATCACTATTTGGTGTTATGCGTCGATATGCGTCGTAAAACGCGAAAGAAACACGAATATGCAAATATTCGCCTTACAACTGTTGTAAGTGAATAACTGGATATCGATACTTTTCATGGTCATAATAAATCTGTTGTTAGAATGAATTGACACTGATGAATGAACTACAGGCAACCAGGAAGAGGAAATTCGTGTAACGACCCATCGACAACGAGGTCATTAGAGACGGAGCATAAGTTCGGATTAGGGAACTATAGGGAAGAAAATCGGCCATGTCCTTTCAAAGGAACCATCGCGGCATTTGCCTGGAGTGATTTAGGGAAATCACGGAAAACTTAGATCAGGATGGCCGGACCTAGTTTTGAATCGTCGTCCTCCCGAATGCGAGTCTAGTGTGCTAATCACTGAGCCATCTCGCTCTGTTCAGTGACAGGGAGATTCGATCCAGAGACTTCGTGCATATGAAACTAGTTATCCTCTCGACTGTGCGTCCTGTCAACACTAGTGGCCCTACAAAGCGTACAGAATAAGCACACGTATAATTTTCAAAGTCTATTTTCTCAAAAGCTATTGTTAGTTGTCTTCCAATTGTAAGACGTCGTGGTCTCCTGACCATCATTGCTTACATATTCCGCCCTCACAATCATATTCCGCACATCAAGATGCTTCACGAACCCAAACTCGATGAGATAAAGTCAATGTTGTATGAATTCATGTAAACGATATGCAAATAACAAGTAAGCACACCGTGGTTGAAATACTCGAGGCTGGCGTACACACATACATTCCAGACACGACGGTCACAGGAGCTTTTAGTTCGGGAGAGAAACCGCTCAACGAGACGCCGGTCCCTTGAGAGGACGACCCAGCCTATCTATGTCGGCCGGTGACCGCCCGTGGAGCGGACAGCGTGGGTCCGAGTGACAAGGAGGAATGACCCCGCGTTCGGCTTAAAAGCAAATTCCGCTTCATTGTGTGGGAGCGGCCAGCCTAAGCATTCTTTGCAATATAGCATGCAGTTTCAGAGATTTTCATAGGGAGACGCGCTCGTACGTGTACTCAAAGATCGAGGAACAAGTCTCTCCTCAGTACTTCACTGGGAGTGCACCTCTGTCGAGAGCGAATCGAAGTGCGACTCTATAATGAGTCCTTGCGATTAAGCGTTGTTCACTGTGTTGGCCAACACACTTATTGTTGGAGTGAACGGACAGAGTTATAGTTAATCGCCTGCGAGCGAATTTTTGAGTGGCATCGCGGTGGACTGGTTATCTGACCGGTGTACCACGCCAATAGTTAGACTAGGGGCGAATAGGAGTCCTTGACTTCATCAAGGCGTAGGGAGAGTTTGATTGGCGAAGGTCAATCCAGATAGAACGAGAGTTATCTTATCTGTCAGCAGCGAGTGGCGCAGACAGCAGTCATCGCAGCTTACTGTATTGTGCGCTACAGCTCTTGCGAGACCCATATTTCCTCCACAACAGTACACTTCACTGCATTTCACACACGACAGCCTCGACCATACCTAGCAACATTCTAAAGGATAATTATTCAAGTTGAGTAGGCGTGGCCAAGTCAATAACAATCTTAAACTTTGTATAGAAATTTCATTAGCGAATCCTATCCTTGAGAGGTAACTTCACATTCCGAAAAGAACCAGGACATAACTTGTTCAATTCATAACTAAAAGTGCCATTGTGATTTCTCCGAATTTTTGCAAAATAAATAATAGTTTTCGTTAGTTTCATGTTTTTCTTACACTAACTAGCACTACTCCAGTACCCAGGTATCCCACTAGTTGCGTAAGAAATTTTGTGAATTTTTGTGTCATTTCCTTACAGTGGACAACTACAGAAGATATTTATTGCTGCAAGTTTTTAAGGCATTTCTCTTTTGAAAGTTAGGAGCGTCTGTCTGACTTCTGTAGTAGTGTGGGGGTGGAAATTGCATCTTGCAGGAGCCACAGGGTAAAGGGTACATCTCAGATTTATCTGTTGCGCAGAATGAGAGACTAGCAACCCCACGCTCACACTATCTACGTATGTTAAAGTTCTAGTCCTGCCCTGCACACCCTCTTAGTATGAATCAGATCGGTCAGGACGTGTTTGTACTATTTCCTTGTTGGCGAAAGAGTCTCATTTACTTCTCATGGCGCTCACAAACATCACAGTTACTGGAATATCACGAAGACAGCGTTGTACTGCCATTTAATGTAATCCAAGTCGATATTGACGTTACTTATACAATAGTGAACTCGCACAAGCATTCAGCGTATTTCAAACATTTTCGAAGTTAGAATACGAATCCTTTGTATTGATGTATGATGGCACATCAACCCTATTCTATGTCAAAGATGCTAGAAGTCGAAATATAAGTTTTTTATATTCAACTGTTATTTCTAGTTGCATTTATGCCGTGCTTTACGTTTCATATGCAGGCTAAGTTTCGTCACTCTCGACGCATAAGTTGTTTAGTCGCAATTTTTCCTTGATTTGTAGCACCCTTTGACTTCTTCAGTGATCATTAGTTTTGTGAGATTTTCCTAGTTTACAGAAGCAGGAGAATCTTTGCCTACATGGAAAAAAACTATTTATGGTGGTGTTGTGTCAATACCAACTCAATTGCGAAATTTTACATTTTAATATTTGTACTGCCCAGACTTCTGTAAAATGGTATACAATAAAATTACGATGATTTGTATGTCACCATTAGATAGGAGCGTCAAATACTGGACGTCAGATAGCAACTGACAAGAGGACCCTGCCTAATCGTCATCGATGATTCGTCCAAATTTATGGTGCATGCAGGACTTGGATATAAATGAAAGTGACAGAAGCGGAAGCTCCAGATGGCCTTTTTTTTGAAAAGCGAAGCATGAGCCATTGATATGAGCGTTAACTCCAGGGAGTGGTTCGCTTAGCGAGAGGCGTGTGGAATGGTAATCCGAGAGTCGTAAGGTAGACTTCCTTTGTGGAAACTTTTTAATTTTTCGTTACTTCGACTGGAAATAAACAGAAATAATTCTCAGTGTATTATATCTATTAATATTTTCATAAAAGAAAAGGAAAAGGGAAATTTGGGATTGCAAATAAATTTCTAGGAAGACCTTTTGAAATGAGACAGTCTTGGTTGCAAATTGCTTTTATTTGTTTGTTGGCAATGATTCATTTCGCGCTTGTGGGACACCTCATATCGCAACCGCTGATGGAAAAGAATATCTGTTGGTACTCACAGGAATCCTAGTATGGAACAACAGAGCCTGTCGTTTTTATCAACGTAACTACGCATCTACTGTTGTTCGCCACAGTAGTGCCGAGTGGTAAAAACTAATTATACGTTTCTATAACAAATCGCCGTCAAAATTATATCCACAGTCTGGCGCATCGTGTGTTATCCATTCTTGTATAGTGCTTTAGAACACATACATTTTCCACAAAATAAAAATTTCAGTAGCAAATATTGGCTTTTTTCAGCGAGGTACTTTTATATCACGCAGATCAGATGGAATGGTACCATTATTCCATGAAGGAATTACAAGGCGTACACGAGAACTTCGTATATGAAATTAGATACTTTAATTATCTAACAGCTACTGATTATTGGGGTGATATTCATCGTAAAAATAGGGAAACTAGTAATTTTGTCGACATCTCGCACGCGTTATTAATACCGCAAATTACGTGGTTATTTCAAAGTATCTTTAGAGAAACAATATTCTCATTTTTTTTCGCAATACTCACGAAAAATTCACGTTCCTCGGTAGTGAGACAGCAAGCGAATGAACTCCGTAGTCGTAGGCTCCAACGGCCTATGGGCCGATTTAATCCACATCAGGAACCTTTACGTCGCGAGCAGCAGCCGAAGGCTGCTCGCTGAAAATGAAACTAACGGAATACCGAAGTTCTGTACGCTTTAATTACAATGCCTTCTTGGAAAGTTATATGCACAGTCCTCGTGGAAACTGCAAGTACAATCCTTCTTGGAAACTTATTTGCAGTTCAAATTTTCCTTTGCCCTTCCTTTGCATTCATTTTAACACAGATATTGATAAATACAATACATCGGGTATTATTTCAGTTTATTTGCAGTGTAAATAACGTAAAAATTGAAAGTACAAAAAGAAAAAACTACTGCGTAGGCACTCGATTATTTCGACTCTTGACCGGCCGCTGTGATTGAGCAGTTGTAGGCGCATCCGTCCGGAACCACGCTGCTGCTACGGTCGCAGGTTCGAATCTTGCCTCGGGCATGGATGTGTGTGATGTCCTTAGGTTAGTTAGGTTTAAGTAGCTCTAAGTCTAGGGGACTGATGACCTGAGATGTTAAGTCCCATAATGCTTAGAGCCATTTGAACAATTTTTTTTTCGGCTCTTGGGTTATCGTTCTGTGCTCTTTCCGCTTCGCCAACCACTGCCTGCCAACTGCATTAACATAAATGGTTCACGGCTCATCCGACCTGTGCCATAAACGCTATTTTTTTCTGAATGCTTTGCCATCTGGAGCTCCTGTTCCTGTTACCCTCATTCATGGCCCAGACCTGCACATTAAAAAATTTGGACGAAATCGGTGGTTACGAGTAGCCACTATCGCCTTGCGAGTGCAAAATCAACAGCTGCAACGATTTCCATGTAGGAGACGTACATAGCTCTGATACAGTTCTTGCCGAAACGCCGACAAAACAGAGACATCGATAAAGGTAAATACGTGTCACTAAGGCGATGTCTGGTTCCACGACGAAGAAATATGGCAAAACGCTTCACAATCGCGAGAAAAACCCGTAGCTGTCAGAAAGCAGTAACTCTAAGGCGATATCGTTGCAACGTGTTGCTTTTGACCTTCGTGTGCCTTGAGTCAATAGCTCGTTTTACACGATAACGGTACGACAGGGACTATTACGATACGATAAAAGGAGCAACCACTGAAAAAAATATTTTTACATGAAACTATCAGGGAGTTGTTAGCTTTTTAGACTGTCTGTGCATTCATTCTTCGAGTATTGCAACGCAGCGGTTAAACATGTGCACTCGGCCGTTTTGGTGACCAGTGGAATTCGAATCCAGTCTTGGTCATCTTCAAGTATTTTTCTATGATTCCCCTCACTTATATCCGAATGCTGTTATCATATCTTCGCCAGCTGAGCCAGTGCATAGTAACAGACATCTGAAGTGTTGCTATTATCAGGAACATAAAATCGGATCTTCTTTCAGTCGTTCCACAAATCTCTTAGTAGCATTTGTTGCTAGCTATAATAAAAGTACGCACGCTATGACCACAATCATGTACTCGGATTCGGATAAACAAAGTGGTTCGTTTCATTAACTCCATATGATTCACAGCTGCAACCCTTGTGGATTGCAGTGTTATTGCGAGTGGCATAATTTATATGGGAATACGGTTTAGCTTTCTTGCAGGTGCGCGCCCAGTAATGTGCCCATTCAGTGTTGGTAATAAACAGCTGATGAGAAACAGGAGAGCTCCGATTCAAACAGGGAAAATAGTTGAATGCAGAAAAAGAAATGTTGCGCCTTTGACAGTTATAAATATTGAGAGTCAAGTTGTTGGCTCACCATGCACAGCACAAGACACACACAACTCTCCAAATAACACACTCGATGGGCTTTGTGCGACGTTACCCTATGCATGCGTGGATATGTAAGTGTAGTCATAATGCATTAAAGTCGTGTCAGTACGTGCCAGCAGACAGAACTGAGTAACCCAAAGTTTCAGGGATGCAGTCGTGCATATTCCACTTTTCCCACTGATATTTCGGCCACGCATCTTCCGGCCATCCTCAGAGTGAGAAAGCCTTGGCTCACACGACGGACAGCCGGAAGATACGTGGTCGATATTCGCTGGAAAATATGAAATTCATATCCGAAATATATTTTTTTTCTCCTGTACCAACCTCTTGATCTCAGTGTAGCACTTGCAACCTACCTCCTCAGTTATTTTTTGGATGTATTCCAATCTCTGTCTTCCTCTACAGTTTTTCCTTCTAGAGCTCCCTCTAGTGCCAAACAAGTTATAACCCTGTCATCCTGTCCCTTCTTCTCGCCAGTGTTTTCCACATATTCCTTTCATTGCCGATTTTGCGGAGAACCTCCTCATTCTTTACCTCGTCAGTCCACCTAATTTGCAACATTCTTCTGCAGCACCACACCTCATATGCTTCGATTTTCTTCTGTTCCGGTTTTCCCACAGTCCATGTTTCACTATCATAAAATGCTGTGTTCGAAGCGTACATTCTCAGAGAAATCTTTTCCTTTAATTAAGACGTATGTTTTACCCCAGTAGACATCTCTTGCCCGGGACTCCCTCCTTGTCTGTGCTGATATGATTTTTATATCCTCCCTGCTCCTAGATGGCAGAATTCCTTCACTTCGTCTACTTCGTGATCCCCAGTTTTGATGTTAAGTTCTTGCTATTCTCATTTCTGCCACTTCACATTACTTGCGCCGTTCTTCGATTTACTCTCAAGCCAAATTCTGGACTGATTAGGCTGATTATCCCGTTCAACACATGTTATAATTCTTCTTCACTTTCACTAAGGATAGCAATGTTATCGGCAAATCTTATTGATATCCTCTGACCTTGAGTTTTAATACCACTCCTGAACCTTTCCTTTATTTGCGTCGTTGCTTTTTCAATGTATACATTGAACAATAGGGGCGAGAGGCTACAACCCTGTCTTTGATTCAGGCATTTCCTTCTTGGTCTTTTACTTTAATTATTGCCTCTTGGTTCATGTACATATTGTATATTATCTGTCTTTCCCTACAGATTACTCCTATTTTTCTCAGAATTTCGAACATCTTGCACAATTTTAATTTGTTGAGCGCTTTTTCCAGATTGACAAATCCTATGAAAGTGTCCTGATTTTTCGGCAATCTTCCTTCCATTATCAACCGCAGCGTCAGAACTGCCTCTTTGGTGCCTTTACTTTTCCGAAAGTCAAACTGATCGGCATATAACATTTTCTTTACCATCCTTCTGTATATTTTTCTTGTCAGCAGCTTGGATGCATTAGCTCTTTAAGGTGATAGTGAGATAATTTTTGCACTCATCAGCTTCGGGACTGTGTGGACGATGTTTTTCCGAAAGTCTGATGGTATCTCGCCAGACTTATATATTCTACAAACCAGTGTGAAAAGTCGTCTTGTTGCCACATACCCCAATGACTTTAGAATTTCTGATGGAATGTTACCTACTCCTTCTGCCTTATTCGATCTTATGTCGACCAAAGCTCTTTCAAATTCTGAGTTTAATATTGGATCCTCAATGTCTTCTACATGGACTCCTGCTTCTTCTTCTATCACGCCATCAGAAAAGTCTACCCAGTCTTTTTTTTTTAGTCGTTTTCTGACTGGTTTGACGCACCCCCCGAACCCCCCCCCCCCCCCCCCCCCCCCCAAGAAATCCTCTCCCGTGCCATCCTCTTCATCTAGAGTAGTACTCCATCAACGTGGATGAATGAGCTGTTGTGCTGATTGTTCGATAATTCCCGCTTTTGTCGGCGCTTGCAATCTTCGAAATTATGTGGTTGATGCTTTTCCGAAATATGGATTATCGTCAGACTCATACGTTCTACACGCCAACGAGAAAAATCGTTTTGTTATCACTTCCTCCAATGATTTTAGAAATTCTGGTGGAATGCTGTTTATCCTCTCTGCCTCATTCTATCTTAAGTCTTCCAAAGATCTATTAAATAATGAGTCTAATACTGGATTCCCCCATCTCTTCTATCACGTCGTCACACAAATCTTCCCCCCTCATAGAGGCCTTCAGCCTACTCTTTCCACCTATCCCTTCTGTCCTCTGCATTTAACAGCGGAATTCCCATTGTATTCTTAATGTTACCACCCTTGCTTTTAATTTCACCGAAACTTGTTTTGACTTTTCAGTATGCCGAATCAGTGCTTCCAACAATCATTTCTTTTTCGATTTCCTGACATTTTTCGTGCAGCCATTTCGTCTTAGCTTCCTTGAACTTCCTATTTATTTCATTTCTAAGAAACGTGTATTTATGTATTTCTAAATTTCCCTGAACATTTTGTAATTCCTTCTTTCTTCTATCAGCTGAAGTATTTCTTCTGTTACCCACGGCTTCTTCGCAAGTTTTTCTTTCTACCTATGTTTTCCTTCCCAACTTTTGTGATTGCCCTTTTTAGAGATGCCCATTCCTCTTCAACTGAGCTGCCTACTGAGCTATTCCTCACCGCAGTACCTATAGCCTCATAGAACTTCAAGTGTATCTCTTGATTCCTTAGCACTACCGTATCCCACACTTTTGCGCATTGATTCTTCCTGACTAATCTCTTAAACATCAGCCTGCTCTTCATCACTGCTAAATTGTGATCTCAGTCTATGTCTGCTCCTCGCTAGGCCTTACAATCCAGTATTTGATTTCGGAATTTCAGATGATGTAATCTAACTGAAAGGCTACGAATGGAAAATCCGGAGGACTTAGCATCATTTCGCAGGACCGAAACACATATGGAGGAATACATGAGACCTTTTCGCAATTGTGAACAAGAACAACCGTCAGCTGTGTAACGGGGTGATGACAGTAAAAATTCGTGCCGGACAGCCATTCGAAACTGGATTTTCCGCTTATCTCGAATGGTCGCCTTACAATTTACCTATCCGTGCACGACTCACCCCGAAACCATAACTCCCATTTGTCGTCACCATGCGTCTACAACCTGTACTTGTACATCCGTTACGTATATTCCCGTACAGGGAGGACAATTTACTTGAAAGTCACTTATTTGGAGCAACATTGCATCGTAATTCCAAATGACACAGGCACTGCAGTATCGTATTTATCCGCCGACACAAGGCAAGCGACTTTCAAGTAAAATGTCTCTCCTATAAGAGAATATACATTTTTACACTTACATTTACATTACATTTGTTGACATCGACCTACATAGGGAGAAACGATCACCACGATAAAATAAGGAAAATAAGAGCTCGTACGGAAATATATAGGTGTTTATTCTTTCCGCGCGCTATACGAGATTGGAATAATAGAGAATTGTGAAGATGGTTCGATGAAACCTCTGCCAGGCACTTAAATGTGATTTGCAGAGTATCCATGTAGATGTAGATGTAGATACATAATGGACGTACGAGTTGAAAGGTGGCTACACTGAGCCACTGAGCCAGAGATTGCCCAAAAGAGTATTATTAAGCCGCCTCCACAGTGCCTGTTAAGAACTCGTAGAAGTCAGTGCTTGTTAAGAACTCGTAGAAGTCAGTGCTTGGAGAGAGCTCGTAGTAGTCAGTGCCTGTCGAGGTCTCGTGGTAGTCTGTGCTGAGATGTTGTAGCAGAGAGTGTTTGTTGAGATGTGCTATTAGGCAGTGCTTGCTGAGATGTGATATTGGAGAGTTCTGGTTGAGATATAATGTAAGGATTAGAATGATTTTCATCAATATAAATGAGGTAATTAACTCAGTTTGTTTTTATTTTAGTGTCCTAAATAATGCGTCATTACAGGTTCAGTCAACAAGGCATCTGGCGTGTGTTCTTGTATTAGAGTGTAATTCTACTTTCCTTACGCAATTATCGTATTTCTAATTTTCTTTTATCACGTCAGTATATTTGGTATTTAAAAATTCTTGTCTTGTTGAAGAAGAACCGTGCCAGATGTGTACGTTGAGTCACACTCCCACATACAGAACAGTTATACTTGTGCTTTGGTTTAGTAGGTTTTATAGTTGCTGGGGACTTAATTAATTTACTGTGTTAACGAAAAATTTCATTTCATTCTTGTTGTTGTTTTTTGCAGTCAGATAGCGTAATAATATTAGTCAGGGCCAACCGATTACGAGACACAGCGTAATCGGACATTACAGCTACCAAAAATTAAAAATATTTTCAATCATATTTAATTAAGCCCCCATGCACGTGGCGACCGCTGCTTCGGATCGTCCCTTGGAATTCTTCTGATTGTAAAAATAGTAGACAGTAGTATTGTTGTAGTAATTTCTAGTTTAGTAATTGTAGCCTATTTTGCATGTGTAGATTTGGTAATTGGCATTCTTCTAATGGTATTTTTCAAAAGTTATTTTTTTTGTTGTCTTGTCTACGGGTTTGACAATTTAGTGCAATTATTTCAATTGTTCGATTGATCGTGTTTGAGGGAGACATTGCATGTAAATGGTATTGTTGGAGATAAGGAGTCATTGTGTGCAATTTTCGTACAGTGACGAATTTTTTGTATGTTTTGCAAATGATTACGCGATCGATGAAAAAGGCAAAAATGATGGATAGTGAGAATGACGAAATTGTTAACATGGCGAACTCGCCAACAGAGGAAAACAGTATGATGGATAATGAAGTGGAAAACAATGTAATAAGTCGGGAAAATAGTCCGGAACCATTTCAAAATTTTTCTCAATCAGAAAATTCACAGAATCCGAGATTAACGACAGAAGATATGGAGCAGTTGATGAGTGCAATATTAAATTTGGGATCACAAATAGGAACAATTAAAACTGAGATAGGAACAATTAAAACTGAGATGGGAACAATGGAAACACGGTTAGGATCTGAATTAAAAACAGAGATAGGAACAATTAAAACAGAGATGGGAACTTTGGAAACACGGTTAGATTCACTAATTGGGACATGTTTCAAAAATATGAAAGATGAATTAAAGAAAGAAATCAGAGAAGAAGTACAACCGATTCTGAATTCTCACAATAATAGATTAATTGCAGTAGAGATTAGACAAAGGGAACAGGATAGAGAACAGGAAGAAAGAGATCGCGTGATAGTACAGAAATTTTCAGAGTTAAATTTACAACATGCAAAAGATAAGGAAGAAATATTTGAGAGAATCGAGGAATCCGTACCGAATGACAGATTAAATAACCTAACACAACAGTATGAACAATTAACTACTAAATGTGTTAATACTGAAACCCGAGTCGCGACACTTACGGAAGTCGTAAATAAACAGAAAGAACAAATAGGTGATTTATCGGAAAGAGTTGAGGAGATTTCAGACAAATTGACAAATCTTAGTTTACATGGGGACAGAGATTCGGATGATACAGCTCCATTACCATTTGCAGAAACCGAAGAGTATCAGAACATAAATAAGCATGTTGAGAATCAGGGAAAATTTAATGAACGCGTGAAAAGGGAATTTGAGGCATTAAAAAAGCAAGTCAAACAAATTGAAGGCGAAATTGTAGGAAAAGACAGTAGAAGAAGTTTAGAATCACAGATAGCAGAGGGGTTTGAAGAAAATAATTTGTTTCATTTACGGGATGCAACAAGAGAGCGCCAGGCGCGCGAACTTTACAATAATCGACATTCGGACTGGGACAGACGCGGTAGGTCTTTGTCGCCACGAGGCGAAAATTTTGACCATAAACACTTTTTGACTGTTCGGAAATTTAAGATCTTCCGCAACTCTAAGAATGACATACATCCATGTGCATGGTTAGATCAATTTATGTACGCACTTCCACCAAATTGGCCACTAAGTCACAAACTGGAATTTATGTGTGGATATTTAGAAAACGAACCGGCGACGCGGATGCGCGCACTCATTAGAGATTGTAATAATCTGAATGATTTTTATCATGCATTTCTATCGGCATATTGGTCCGAAAACACACAAGACAGAGTCAAACACAGTCTTATTATGCAGCGTAATTTCAAACAGTCGGAGTTCCGCACGCCAGCGGAATATTTTGAAGACATGATTCGAAAGAATCAGTTCCTTTCCAACCCTTATAGCCCGACTGAATTAATTCGCATTTGTTTAACTAAGCTGCCACAATCCATAAGACAAATTGCTTTAGCCGGAAGATGTAAAGACGACATCGAGACCTTTAAGACTTTGTTGCAAGAACTTGAGTATGACAACGACGACGGGACTTCCTGTAACTTCTTCAGTAACAGTAATTACAATAGATTTTCAGAGAAAAGGGATAGTGATCGGAACGGGCGTTATATGGGTAATGTTGAGAATGACAGACGTAACAGACAGGACAATAGATACCAGCCCTATGACAATAACAGACGTTCTAACAGAAATTACACAGACAATTATAATAACGGTAATTCGTACCGGAATGATCAATCATATGGAAACAGTAATCGGTATCATCAGGACAGAAATTATTCATGCAGTAATAGAAATTCTTACTACAGAAATAACCAGGGTAGTAGATACAACAATAATTTCAGAAGTGACAGTCGAAATTACACAAGAAGTAGTTACGCAGACAAACAGGAAAACAGAAATTTTAATAACAGACACAGCCAAGAATTTGCATCTAACAGACAGGAGGGACCTAATTGGCATCCTCCACGTGACAGAACTTCAGAGAGACAAGTGCAAATCGTAGAAATTGATCCGCGAAATGACGCGAATACTCAAAGACGTGACGCAAACAATCGACAATGACTTGCAGCTTCAGCTTCTGGCAGCAATATAGACGGTTCAGAAAGTAATGACACTACGACTTTACACTACGTACGCCTGGAAGACATGAGAGACATTTTGCTAGACGAAAAGGAAAATAATGTAGACGCATTTTTACACCCTGTTATTGAAGTATGTGTGGGTAAGAATAAGTTCACTGCAGTTTTAGATTCTGGGAGCCCATTGAATGTCATTAGTGAATCAGTTTTTCGTATATGTGAAAGAACTATTGCCTGTCCTGTGTTACCTATTTCTAAAACTACAATTCGAGTAGCGATTTCTGGAAAAAGTGTGGAAGTCAAACAACAGACCAACTTAAATTTCATTTGTCAAGGATACGAATTTTCTGCTAATTTTATTATTGTTCCATTACTCAACACACAAATTATATTAGGTATGGAGTTTCTTAACGCACATAAGGCAATTTTGAACTTTAAAGAAGGAAGTGTGAATTTGACTGTTGATGGAATGCCGAAATGTTTGAAATTTTTCGAGTGTTTAACAAGATCTGAGTCCGATACAAAATGTTTAAGGTTTCTTACTTCTGATGTTTTCGTTGAGTATTATGACGACAATGTGTTCATTCATGACAATGACAATAGATACAGGGACGCGATGGATGATATAATTAATAGCGAAGAATTAATTAATGAAAAGGTTAAGAAAGCTGAAGTGCCAGATGACGTTGCAAGAGAAGAGCTGCACCACATTTTGACTTCACATGCTACAGTATTTAGTCATCACACAGGAACTATACAAGGCCTACAATATTTATTTAAAGTAAAAGAACACACACCATTTCGCGGGAAAACTTACGCTATTCCTTTGGCTTACAGAGACAAGGGTAAGAATGAACTTCAGTACATGTTAGATCAGGGCATTATTGAGCCTGCAGTCAGTCCTTATACCAGTCCATTACACGTTGTTCTTAAAAAGGATGGGTCAATTCGTTTGGTTTTGGACTCCAGACAGATAAATAATATCATCATTCCTGAAACTGACCGCCCACAAAATTTAGATGAACTTCTTCAACATTTCCATGGAATTAAAGTTTTATCCACGATTGATATGCGCGCAAGTTTTTGGCAAATAGAACTCCACCCTGATTGTAGAAAATACACGGCCTTTTTAGCCTTTGGTAACTGTTACCAGTTTCGGAAATTACCGTTTGGACTTACTGTATCTTCAGCAGCATTCATTCGTAGCTTAAATGAAATTTTACCTGTTCATCTTCGTGACAATATTACTTCATATGTTGACGATATTCTTATTGCTAAACATTCTTGGAGTGAGCACAACAAAATTTTGGACTCATTGTTACTATCTTTGCAAGAGTTGGCATTACAGTAACCTTGGAAAAATCTGAATTTGGTCGTTCTCAGGTGAAATTTCTCGGTCACATTATTTCTACAGAAGGTATTCTTCCTGATCCAGAAAAATTAGACGCTATTCGTAATTATGCTGTTCCTACCACAAAACGTGATGTTCGTAGTTTTCTTGGTGTCTGTAATTTTCTTAGACGCTTTGTTAAATTGGACGATTTGGCCACACCTCGTTTATGTGAACTATCCGGAAAGAAATCTAATTGGTGTTGGGATGAGGAAGCTCAGTCAGAATTTGAACAGCTTCGTGATGCTTTAGTTGCTGCTCCACTTCTTTCACATCCGGATCTATCTAGAGATTTTTGTTTGGCGACGGACTCATCATACAAAGGCCTAGGTGCACATTTATTTCAAGAGATAGAAGAAGACGGCGTTGTAGTCCAGAAAACTATTGCATTTGGAAGTCGTGTTCTTTCTAAATCAGAAAAGAATTATTCGATTACGGAACTTGAAGCTTTGGCTGTTGTATGGGCTTTCACAAAATTTAGCACATTTTTGTTTGGCAGACATACTAAGGTTTACACCGATCATCGAGCTCTGGAATTTCTTATGTCAACAAAATTAACTCACGGCAGATTGTCACGATGGGCGTTGTATCTCCAGGAATTTGATTTTAGTATTGTTTACATACAGGGTTCTTCAAATATTGTTGCTGATGCTTTATCACGTGCACCTATGGGTTTGAAACAAAGTGCTGAAGAGGATTGCATAGAAAACAATTATTGTTTGATGTATATTCAAGGTGTTGCGTTTGAGAACTTTATTTCGTCTTCGCTCCAGGACATCGCTAAGGAGCAAAATAAGGATCCAATCTGGAAGGACATTAAGGAGAAGTGGAGGAGAAAGGAAAGCGTAGCGATTAGACAGCATTATTTAGTTCGCAATGACATTCTTTTTAAACGAAAATCGGTCGACAACTCTGTTTGGTTAGTTTGTATTCCTGATGAGTGGGTTAATAAGCTGATTTGGTATACGCATTTCAGTTAGGCACACTTTAGTCCCAGAAAATGTTTTCATAAATTACGAGAAAATTGCTACTTCAGTAATATGGAAAAACGTATTCGATCTGTTCTGGCCAAATGCAAATTATGTCAAAAGGCTAAGCCGCCAACAGTTTCTCACAGAGCACCGTTGTTTCCTATCATTCCAGCGAAATTAAAGGAGATGGCTGCAGTCGATTTGTTCGGTCCAGTGGTTCGATCTACTAATGGTTTTGCGTACGTTTTCGTAGCAGTGAAGTTGACGTCAAAATATGTGTGTTTTACACCTTTACGCAAAGCAACAGCTCGTTCAGTATCTAACGCTTTCATCAAACATTTTCTTAAAGAAGTTGGTCATGTTGATAAGGTTATATCAGATAATGGATCACAGTTTCGTTCTAAAATTTGGCTTCGTACTCTACAGCGTAGTAAAAATTAAACCAATTTTAATTTCACTTTTTCACCCTCAATCCAACGCTTCAGAGAGATGGATGAAGGAAATCAATAAATTGTGTCGTCTTTATTGTCATCAGAATCACAGAACGTGGGATCAGTATCTTCATATTTTTCAAAACATTCTGAATGAACTCCCTAATGATTCAACTTCTTTACCGCCTATATTGATATTAAAAAATAAAGCACCGACAAATCGCATTTCTGAAATAGTTCCTTTTCCGCCTTCACGGAAACTGCGGGATTCTGAAGTTGTCAACCTGGCTCTACGAAATATTGCATCTGCGGCTGCTAGAAGAGAGAGATCAGCTAAACGTCCTGGTCGTTTAAAAATCTTGTCAGTTGGTCAGAAGGTGTTAATTAAGTCTCATCGCTTGTCTCACAAAGGAAAAGGCTTGTGTCGCAAATTTTTTCTGCTTATATAGAATTCGTAAAATTATTCATGATAACTCTGTCGAAGTAGAAACTCTTAAATCTCGACGCTCTAAAGGAATACATCATATATCTAACGTAAAAATTTTTGTGGAATGACATACTTTTGAGAAACCAACAGCTAGATGTAAACATGCGGAGAGTACAAGGATACCGCGCTGTGTTTTGGCGGCGGCACATACTCAAAGCAACAGTCAAGTCTGCGCGCCGCACAAGGCAGTCGTTGACCGCGAACAATTGCTTCCTACGTCACGCGCCTACAGCTGATCGAGCGCTCAGTGCGAATGCACTGACAGCCGCAAACAAATACACAGTTTAATTTCTCCGACTAAATTCAGTATAAAGCTCTAGTGACTTGATGAATTATTTTATTAACATTCAGTATTTTTCAGGATACGGTTCTATAAAATATTTAAGAACTTCAGGTAAATTCTGTGTGTCTCCGACGTTAAGAGGACTTGCTATCGAGAAATTTTCGGGAAGAATGTAATTTCGAAGAAGAAACTAATAAACTAAAAAGGGTAACTATTAATTGAGTTTATTTTTCAGGTAACATATTTCCACTTAGATACGTACTTTAGACGTAATTTGCTGCTCGCGATTACGTGATTCATACTTTGTGCTAATTTCATGTTCTATGAAATTACTTGTGAAGCGACGTGCTTGCGTACGTTAACTGATTTTGACAATGATTATTAATGAACTGGGTTGTAACTTGTGTATATTATGCATCGCTTAGCTGCACTGCTTTTTCACTGATGTCATACTTTTTAATTATGTGCCTGCTGTGCTTATTTATTTAAATTATAATTGTAACCTGATTTATTGTGCTGATGTGTTTATGTATGTAAGTTATACTTTGTGATTTATCTGCTTGCGTCTTCATGTTTACTTATTAAGATGACATATGAACATTTATTTGCTTATGCTGATATGATGCTAATGACACGTTTACTGCTTTACGTATGGATTGCATATTTATACATATCTGTTGTTGTCATAACTACTCTTTAATTTGGTGTATAGAAATGCTGATATACTGTGTACAAACAGAGAGTTTAGGTCACATTATTGGATTAATTATAGATTGTTTGCTTGGCAGAGCCTCGTTGTAAGAATTGTGCTGCATCCACTTGTTGACATTCTGTTCTCTACTGGTATTTACTCGCTATTGCTTGTTTTGCTTACGCTCAGTGCCTTATATTTTTAAGATAAGAAAATGAACTGCTATAATTCGACGAACGACATTGGTACAAAGAACTTCGTTGAAGTCACATGAGCTGGAGGTTTTATGGAAACTGTATAAATTTATGCTAATAGGAAGGAAGCTAACGACATGACATACCATTACTAGGTTTAGACCATTAACAGTTATTACACTGCATTCTTCGTGAGCAATTGAAATAGGAAGTGACACTTGACACAAGAAATACTCCACATGTTTGCTTCTGTTTGCCATAATTCTTGAAGTGGTGTGCACACTGTGAAATATTACGTTCATTCAAACTCCGTACTCGTACTTAATTACTGAGAATTATTCGAACTAAGTCTATTAGAGGTCATGTATGTATTTCTTTGTTTATAATTCATAATGAGTAGAAGATTTGGCTCAGATGGATTACACAGAGGTTGTGTGTTGACAATGTGTCTTCGGATTGTATGGGATGATGAGGTTTGCATTAGGATTTTATCTGTACTTGTTCGAGGAGACTGACTAGAGGAAAGAGTTGTTATGGAAGTGAAGTGATATTGGTAATAAGGTTTATATGTATCGACGTATTGAAGAGGTATTATTGAGGTATTATTGAGATTATGTGAAGTTGATGATTATTGGAGTTTTGGTGGACAAGAGGTAAGGTAAATGCTATTAATGATAAGGTTTATATGTATCGATGTATTGAAGAGGTATTATTGAGGTAGTATTGAGATTATGTGATGCTGATGATTATTGGAGTTTTGGTGGATAAGAGGTGAAGTGAGTGAGGTGCATATTTTTTTTTGTTGGTCTTATGGAACAAGGAGGATGAAGATAGCAGACTAGAACACTAAAGTAGAAGGAAGATAGTCTATACACACACTTTGTTAAATCACTAAGCAGTATATACTTTTTTTTGAAGAGAGGAAGTATTTGCATATCTTGGCTCACTGACAGTTGTTCAACAACAGTACATTTGATCTGGCTTGGCAAACATTGGTCTTGACATGATGACTATGACGTTGACCTAACTATTATTGACTGTTATACATTGCTGCCACTACTACTTGATACACATGATGAACATCAGATTTTGACAGAATTACATTTACACAGTTAACACCATTCAATTACACAGTAGTACTTAATGTGGATGAAAGATGAATGAGTGTGTTTTGTGTGTTTTCCTTTCCTAATCCTACCCACCTATCTCCTAAATATTAGTTTATTTGCTTGTTGTAGCTTGCAATGACACCCTTCAATATTATAGGTTTACTGATATTTGAGTATTTGTAATAGTTTATATGAAAATTATCTGACATCATTTGTGTGTTTGTTATGATTTGTATGTTTAGTGTAAAAGCATTTGTATGTGCATTCAAACTATTGTTCATGCCTGAACTGTCTGATTAGTGAGGGTAAATATTATGAACTGTTACCCGCACTTTTTCAACATAATGTGTGACACTTAGGAATGATTAATTTCTGCTGATGAACTGTGTGATCAGTGATAGTGAATATCATGGACTGCTCTCTGGACCTGCTCATCATTGCTAGGTGCAACTGATGGACTACTTGTATGGAAATGAAGTCACTTGCTGCTGTCTGCACCTAGTCAACATTGCTGGGTGCCACTGTTAGAACTGTTTCTACTGAAATGATGTTACTTCTTGCTGTCTGCACCTGCTCAACATTGCTGGGTGCAACTGATGGACTGCTTCTACTGAAATGATGTCACTTGTTGGTGTCTGCACCTGCTCAACATTGCTGGGTGCAACTGATGGAGTGCTTCTACTGAAATGATGTCACTTGTCGGTGTCTGCACCTGCTCAACATTGCTGGCTGCAACTGATGGACTGCTTCTACTGAAATGATGTCACTTGTTGGTGTCTGCACCTGCTCAACATTGCTGGGTGCAACTGATGGAGTGCTTCTACTGAAATGATGTCACTTGTCGGTGTCTGCACCTGCTCAACATTGCTGGCTGCAACTGATGGACTGCTTCTACTGAAATGATGTCACTTGTTGGTGTCTGCACCTGCTCATCATTGCTAGGTGCAACTGATGGACTGCTTCTGCTGAAATGATGTCACTTGTTGGTGTCTGCATCTTCTACTGAAATGATTTCACTTGTTGGTGTCTGCACCTGCTCAACATTGCTGGGTGCAACTGATGGACTGCTTCTACTGAAATGATGTCACTTGTCGGTGTCTGCACCTGCTCAACATTGCTGGGTGCAACTGATGGACTGCCTCTACTGAAATGATGTCACTTGTTGCTGTCTGCACCTACTCAACATTGCTGGGTGCCACGGTTAGAACTGTTTCTACTGAAATGATGTCACTTGCCGGTGTCTGCACCTACTCAACACTGCTGGGTGCCACTGATGGACTGCTTCTACTGAACTAATGTGACTTGTTGCTGTGTGTACCTCTTCAACTTTACTGGGTGCCACAGATGGAACTGCTTCTACTGAAATGATGTCACTTGTTGGTGTCTGCACCTGCTCAACATTGCTGGATGCAACAAATGGACTGCTTCTACTGAAATGATGTCACTTGTTGGTGTCTGCACCTGCTCAACATTACTGGGTGCCACAGATGGAACTGCTTCTACTGAAATGATGTCACTTGTCGGTGTCTGCACCTGCTCAACATTGCTGGCTGCAACTGATGGACTGCTTCTACTGAAATGATGTCACTTGTTGGTGTCTGCACCTGCTCAACATTGCTGGGTGCAACTGATGGAGTGCTTCTACTGAAATGATGTCACTTGTCGGTGTCTGCACCTGCTCAACATTGCTGGCTGCAACTGATGGACTGCTTCTACTGAAATGATGTCACTTGTTGGTGTCTGCACCTGCTCATCATTGCTAGGTGCAACTGATGGACTGCTTCTGCTGAAATGATGTCACTTGTTGGTGTCTGCATCTTCTACTGAAATGATTTCACTTGTTGGTGTCTGCACCTGCTCAACATTGCTGGGTGCAACTGATGGACTGCTTCTACTGAAATGATGTCACTTGTCGGTGTCTGCACCTGCTCAACATTGCTGGGTGCAACTGATGGACTGCCTCTACTGAAATGATGTCACTTGTTGCTGTCTGCACCTACTCAACATTGCTGGGTGCCACGGTTAGAACTGTTTCTACTGAAATGATGTCACTTGCCGGTGTCTGCACCTACTCAACACTGCTGGGTGCCACTGATGGACTGCTTCTACTGAACTAATGTGACTTGTTGCTGTGTGTACCTCTTCAACTTTACTGGGTGCCACAGATGGAACTGCTTCTACTGAAATGATGTCACTTGTTGGTGTCTGCACCTGCTCAACATTGCTGGATGCAACAAATGGACTGCTTCTACTGAAATGATGTCACTTGTTGGTGTCTGCACCTGCTCAACATTACTGGGTGCCACAGATGGAACTGCTTCTACTGAAATGATGTCACTTGTTGGTGTCTGCACCTGCTCAACATTGCTGGGTGCAACTGATGGACTGCTTCTACTGAAATGATGTCACTTGTTGGTGTCTGCACCTGCTCAACATTGCTGGGTGCAACTGATGGACTGCTTCTGCTGAAACGATGTCACTTATTGGTGTTTGCATCTGTTGACCATTGCTGGGCTGGAATTATCAACTATTTGTTTTTTTTTTTTTTTAATAATTAAAAGTATTTTATGTGAACATTTGTATAAACTGATTTTTTATGTATTGTGTAAACTATTATGTAAAGCCACATGTATGAAAAGAATTTGTATTGCCTACTGTATTTTATATATTAGGTTATTGATAGGTCAGTGCAAAGCCAAAATTTTAACTAATTATGTGATATTTAGGTATTAATATTATCTTTTATTTTTGTCTGTATTTTTCTGGACGAATTTGGTGGTATTTTCACCACCAGTGCTGGCTAAAATACCATCAAATTCTGGCCTGTGGAGGAGGGGCATATGAAAGGTGGCTACACTGAGCCACTGAGCCAGAGATTGCGCCAAAGAGTATTATTAATCCGCCTCCACAGTGCCTGTTAAGAACTCGTAGTAGTCAGTGCTTGGAGAGAGCTCGTAGAAGTCAGTGCTTGGAGAGAGCTCGTAGAAGTCAGTGCTTGTTAAGAACTCGTAGAAGTCAGTGCTTGGAGAGAGCTCGTAGTAGTCAGTGCCTGTCGAGGTCTCGTGGTAGTCTGTGCTGAGATGTTGTAGCAGAGAGTGTTTGTTGAGATGTGCTATTAGGCAGTGCTTGCTGAGATGTGATATTGGAGAGTTCTGGTTGAGATATAATGTAATGATTAGAATGATTTTCATCAATATAAATGAGGTAATTAACTCAGTTTGTTTTTATTTTAGTGTCCTAAATAATGCGTCATTACAGGTTCAGTCAACAAGGCATCTGGCGTGTGTTCTTGTATTAGAGTGTAACTCTACTTTCCTTACGCAATTATCGTATTTCTAATTTTCTTTTATCACGTCAGTATATTTGGTATTTAAAAATTCTTGTCTTGTTGAAGAAGAACCGTGCCAGATGTGTACGTTGAGTCACACTCCCACATACAGAACAGTTATACTTGTGCTTTGGTTTAGTAGGTTTTATAGTTGCTGGGGACTTAATTAATTTACTGTGTTAACGAAAAATTTCATTTCATTCTTGTTGTTGTTTTTTGCAGTCAGATAGCGTAATAATATTAGTCAGGGCCAACCGATTACGATACACAGCGTAATCGGACATACAGCCACCAAAAATATTTGCATTATATTTAATTAAGCCCCCATGCAGAGTACAGCTTCTAGAGACATGGTTGACGACACATGGAAGTTCTGGTCTGGCCGTGAGTCGTGCTCGGATTGCCCAATGGTAAGGCGACCGCTCGCGATAGTGTGGGCTTCAGTAAATACCGATTTGCCGAAAGAAATGTTATGTGTGGTTGAACCGCTCTTAATCAATGAAGAGTTGGATAGTTCGCTTTGTTTTATCAGCAGGAGTTTGCGCATGTGAGTGTCATTAATGGTCAACGGATGATTCTGGTTAGCGTGGGCACCTTTGGCAGAGAGGAGATGACTCTGTCAAAGAGTGTAGTTATAGCTACTCTAGAAGTCTTGGAAGATGAGAACTTTGACAGGTCTAGTCAGAGGAAAGTCACAAGCAAACCGTCGACACAGAAGTGTTACGACGGAAAGTGGAGCACTTGGAAGGCAGTGATTGAAGGGCTATGGAAAACTTGTTGAGGTTTAGTGATTTATTTTGTGCATACGGAAGGTTACCAGCGACTCCAATGACACAACATCTTATAGCGACAGGGGATCGTACATCTATTTATAGGAAGCCATACTGTATAACAAGCCAACTGCAACCATTAGTAGAAGACTCTATTGAGCAACAACGACGGGTTGGGATCACAGAACCGAGTGAACCCCTTGGAGTGTGAATATAGTAGTTGGGACAAATAAATCAGTGGACGCTGCAAGGAAATACAGATTTTGCTGTGATTACAGATAGCAAAGTGCATGCACCATTTAGGATGCTTGTCTAGTTCCAAACATCATAGAAACTTTGGACAATGTGGGTCAGTATTTGTTCTTTGAATCTAAGGATCTATGGCGCGGTTACCATGAGTTGGAAGTGGCGCCTACGGATAGGTTACAAACAGCATTTACGGGAGTAGGTATGTTCTCATAATCACCGATCATTTTTCTCGATTTTTGGCAGTAGTACAGTTGCCAGACGAACGGGGTTAGTACTGGATGCTGAAGTCTGGGCTACCTGATACCGTAGTTAAGGATCAGGATACAAACTTTGATTTAAAGAAGAAACTGTGCCTTCTATTGCTTATACGGAAGTCACGGACGAGTCCGTTTCATCCGCAGACCAACGGAAAAACTGGACGCGTGCACCAGACAATTGCAAAACTGTTGACTTATTACGTTAATTCCAGGTACGCTGACTGCGAAACCTATTTTCACTGTGTCCTGTACGCCTATGATTCGAAGGTTCATACTGTGATAGGCTTGTCGCCTTTTGAGGGGGTGTACAGCAGGAAGATACCGTCTCCCTTGGACGTTTTGACTCTTAAATTAAGGGTAGATGGCTAGTCGGTAAGAAAGTTTTCAAGAAGAATAAGGAAAGTTTGGAGCAATGTACAGAAGGCTAACAACAAGGTTCTAGAAGAGCAGGAACAGTCCAACAGACGCATAGGAGAGCTTCCTCAGTATCGTGTGGGACAGTGCGTAACGGTCACGAATTCCTACAAGCCAAACGGAAAAACAAAGAAAAATTTAGCTAAGTAACAGTAACCTTACCTGGTTGTGGAAATGAGCTCACTGTTCAACATGAAGATACATTTCCGCACAAAAACGTCTGGTATACATATCAGTCGCTTTAAGCAGTTTAAAGGAATGGTAAAGGGGATATCAGCAACCAATCAGGAGGAGAAAGTTACAAGGAGTAAAAAGAAGGAATCTTGAATTGGTGAGCAACGTAAAGTGCATGATGTGCCATACAGGTAAACGCCGCGTAAGTAAGTTTTATCACTGTAATTTGTTGGGGGGTTTTCGGGTTAGTGTATCTGAGAGTGTGTATTTTTGCTGACAGAGGGATTTTTTTTCGAAGGGTTGTTAATTTTAAACATGTTGTTATTATTGGCGTTTCTTTGTGTATTGTGCATTCTCGGAAGGCGGGAGATCGTTGTTCTACAGGTGGCGAATGCGTAGGGACGAGGATGCTCCACCAAGGATGAGGCAGAGCATCTAACGGTCGTTCAGCTTCAAGAATCGGATGTGGTGTTCTCGAAACAACCAGATGTGTGGCTTGTTAGTCTTAAATGATGCTACGTAAAAGCAACATTGGAGATTTGGGAGATTAGTATTGAGATCTAAGTAGGCTACAAGTTGTCTTTTCAGAACTGTACAAAAAGGCACAGGGGAATAGTTTATTTAGGAAGATAAAGTGAAAGTACCAGGAGTTCTAGTCCACTTACAGTAAATTAAGGATACAGTTGTCACAGCTGGTGGATGCGGTTCCGCAAGCCAGGAGACGGCGGAAGAGGGGCTGAGTAATTGTTGAAGGGTAAATTGTTGAAGACGACATTTGGAACAGCAGAGGAAGAGGAAGTGCAAGAGTTAAGTAGCACTGTTGTTCAGGTTCAGCACATGTCATATATTATGCAGAACGCCATGGAGAGGCACGCAATGTGGTTATCAAACTGGGGACAAAGGGTGTTGAACAACACTAGTCGAGTACGGGAATTGGCAGTAGAGCAGTAGAGCTAACCCGATGTGCTAGTGTAACGAGGAAAGTGCTCAATAGGGATTTGGAGAGAATACAGAAGTAACTGAGTGCAATGGACAACGGACTGAATATTGCAAGTTTGCTATGTGGGCTAGCGGACCAGCTTGGGGATGCTAGGAGTGAAGTAGCGATTTTACAGGAGGCAATGTTCCATTTGATAAACTGCCAATTTAGCACTGTACTGGTTACACCTGGGAAATTCATGAAGGGATTGCATCGAGCAGAAAAGCAGTTT
Organism: Schistocerca serialis cubense; assembly: GCF_023864345.2. Taxonomy (NCBI): domain Eukaryota; kingdom Metazoa; phylum Arthropoda; class Insecta; order Orthoptera; family Acrididae; genus Schistocerca; species Schistocerca serialis. The sequence continues at coordinate 416,943,219 of NC_064638.1, forward strand.
CCCGCAGAGTTTCACTCACAGAAAAGTTTTGCCGGAAAAGCTGACTAGGGTAGAGGTGGAAACGGATGGGACCAGGATGCATTTAACGATCCGTGTACTTTTATAGGGAGAAACTCGGAGTTTCCATGCTACATCATTCATCCGTATCCAGTGAAATGGGGGATATTGGGGAAGTGAAGTGAGGGCAGGTGAGAACACGGTCAAACTAATTCTTTAATTATTTTTATCATCTAAACCACTGACCTACAGAATTTTCCCTGACAAAGACAACTCAAACTTAACCTATTCATTTATTACTCACAACATACAAGCCCAACGCAATCTGACTGCTATAAGTGACAACATGATTTCCAACAATTAACTCAAAAGAACAGCCCTGAATTGCAAGAAATCCTAACAATAATCAAAATCCAAAAAATATGAAACTACTGAAGTATGAAACTACCTCCAATTCTGTTAATTGCCTAAACTCATTTCAATCACGAATCCCATTTTTTTTGTAAGTCACTTACCTCACAGAATATCTTCATAACACGAACTACAGCAATTACAGCAAGCAGCAACTACAGCCAGCTAAATAAAAAATTCTAACTACTCTAGACCCTAACTACTAGGAGGCATATGGTTAGCAAAAGAAAGATTTTGTTGAAGAGCAAACAACGTATTTAGAAAATTTTACCGTATTCATGTGACATCCAATTCCAAAAATTATGTAGTCGTCAATAAATCCACTGTCCAAACATTACCAGTCAAACATACGTCATTATACATTTCCTTGCGTCTCAGTTTACAAGCCGGCCGCAGTGGACGAGCAGTTCTAGGCGCTTCAGTTCGGAACCCAGCTGCTGCTGCTGAATTGACTGATATCGAGTGGGATTCCTATTGGCGTGGGCAGGGATTATGTTGACCACTCGGACACCTCTTCATGAAATCGTATGAGTGAAGAGGCAAGGTTTAACTGCTGCCAGGTATCGTAACGAGATCTTGGGACCTCATGTGTTGTTGTTGTGAGTTGCTGTGAGCCCAGATTTCGTACTGATGGATGATAATGGTCGACCACATAGAGCATGTGTTTGATGTTTTCTTGCAAACGAAAGATATTGCACGCATGGCGTGGCTTGCTCGCTCTCCCGTTTGGACTCCTATAGAGCTTGTCTGGGATACACTAGGAAGGCGGACTGCATCACATCAGCATACACCAACCACTCTCCAAGACTTGCGAGTGGCTCTGCGGGTAGAATGGGCGTTATTGCCTAGTTGATAGACGACATCATTCACAGCATGGCCCTTTCTTGTCAGGTCTTCACGCCTCAGCATACGTCCCATCAACTGATCACCTCTGTTGCTCAGATTTGCCATAAATTTCTTCGATTCCGTACGCCCTCAATGGTTACTCGATCTACCCCTCTAATCTTCAGCATTCTTCAAAGTACCACATCTCAAAAGCTTCCATTCTCTTCATTTTTGAACTGCTTATCGTCTCACTTCCGAGCAAATCTTCACTACAGACAATTACCTTCAGAAAACACTTCTTAACATTTAAATTTGCATTCTTTCTGGCCCGCTGCGTTGTATATGTCTTTTAAGGACATTTTGCAATTACGATTCCAAAGCGCTGGCAAACGAATAAGCAAATAAAACGATCTGACTTAGCAGCTTTTTTGGAATCATAATTACTGAAATTTGTATTAGATGTTAACATGTTAACAAATTCCTCTTTATCACGAACGTATTTCATGCAGTCACCAATCAGTATTACACATCCTCTCTGTTTCGACAATCATTAGTTATTTTACTGTCCATATATTCATACTAGCCTCTCATTTTCTAATCCAAGTCCTTCGGCATCATCTGATTCAGCTGGACTATTCTTGTTTTACTTTTATCGATATTAATCTTATAAACTCTTTTAAGCGACTATCCATTCCATTCAGCTGTTCATCTAAGTCCCCTGCTGTCTCTGACAGAATTACAATGTCATCAGGAAACCCTAACATCAATTCTCTCACCAAATTTCTCTTTTATGTTTTTTACTGCTTGCGCAGTGTACGATGTAGTGTTGAATTATGATATCATGTGTGTGCAGTGATTTAATGAGAAAAGACTGAACAATATAGGACAAGACTTTTCCATTATTCTATAACTTCTTTATGAAACAGTATTGTTCACTAGGGATAAACCGAAGAGATAGCATAGTTTTAATTACGCTAGTCTTACACACAGCCGGAAAAATATAGATCACCGCAAAGGATATGGTCATTGTATTGAGAAGTAATTTGACAGGTAGTTCTTCGTTGTAGGAGTGTACAATAGCAAGTTCAGATCAAATGAAACACACGTACCACAGCAAACGGTGGCCAAACAGTCGCCCCTTCTCCTCTCTGGCGCCAATGTAGCCGTTTATTCTCGTGTGCAAACGATCCTAAAGGTGCCAAATGGCATCCTGCGATAGATTCTCCCAAGAAACTTGTGCCTTTTGTTGCAATTAGGCAAGAGTTATTGCAAACCCTGGCGAACAAGTAAGCTCCCGCTTCAGCATGAGCCATACATGTTCACTTGGTGAGAAATCTGGTGATCTTGCTGCCCTGGACAATTCAATTGTTATATATCACGACAAGTACGTTGGTCACAGCAGCCGTATGTGGACGTGTATTGCTCTGCTGAAAAAGCCATCTTCCTGTCAAAGAAATAGCGGCAGAAGGGGGTAACAACCTGTTCAGTGTAGTTGTTACTGTACCCTGCAGAGACATCGAATGTGACCGCGAATTATAACTGATTCCCCCCCACCATGAAGGCTGGGATGAATCCTGTGCATCGGACTGGAACAGGCAGCTCACCGGGTCGACACCATACACGTGTATGCCCATCACTCGCGTGCGCACAGAATCTACCTTCATCAATGAAGACGACACAGTGCCATTTAACTCTCGAGTCATTCTTTCACGACACCAGAGGATCCATGCTTAAAAGTGTCATGGTGTCAGTGGTATCCTGGCCAGAGGTATGTGTTATCTTAAGCAGACGGTTTCTGATGGTGGCTTATGACACAGCAGGTGCAACGTCTGGGGATGATGTTCGGTGGGCCATCACTGCTGGTACGATGCGACGAACTTGATGTGCGTCTGTTCTATCAGGACTTCCAGAACCTGGTCTAGGCGTGTGGGAACGTTCCATAGGCCATTGTGGAAAGCAGCGATACACCAGCAACACATTGTGTCCCATATGTGCAGCAGTTCGTCGAGGCGTCGATCCAGTTTCCCGCAGGCCCACAATGCTAACCTTTTTAAAGGACTGAAGCTGTTCTCTGTACCCTAGAGAAATGTTGCAGACAATATTCACCTCTGAACTCAGCACAGCTACTGCTTGTGCAGATTTAAAACAGAGGGCCATCTGTTCGCCAACGAACCTGACAAATATATCACTAACACTACGCCCCTTCACTGTACACAACTTATGCCGTGGTCCCACTGAACACAGTCCTTGAAGGTGTTGCATTTTTTTCCGGTACTGTATTCGGAAGTATGGAGGGTCCAGTGTTCACCAACCGTCCTGATGTAGGTTTCCCGTTCTTCACCCCCCCCCCCCCCCCCCCCAATCTCTTTTTTGGAGTTATCGGTCTTCTGACTGATTTGATGCGGTCCGCCACGAAGTCTTCTCCTGCGCCAACCTCTTCAGCTCACAGCAGCTCTTGCAACCTACAACCTCAAACATTTGCTCGATGTATTCCAATCTCTGTCTCCCTCTACAGTTTTTGCCCTCTACAGCTCCCTCTAATACCATAGAAGTCATTCACTCATGTCTTAGCAGATGTCCTATCATTCTGTCCCTTCTCCTTATCAGTATTTTACACATATTCCTTTCCTCTCCGATTCTGCGTAGAACCTCCTCATTCCTTACCTTATCAGTCCACCTAATTTTCAACATTCCTCTATAGCACCACATATCAAATGCTTCGATTCTCTTCTGTTCCGGTTTTCCCACAGTCCATGTTTCACTACCATACAATGCTGTACTCCAGATGTACATCCTCAGAAATTTCTTCCTCAAATTAAGGCCGGTATTTGATATTAACAGACTTCTCTTGGCCAGAAATGCCTTTTTTGCCATAGCGAGTCTGCTTTTGATGTCCTCCTTGCTCCGTCCGTCATTGGTTATTTTACTGCCTAGGTAGCAGAATTCCTTAACTTCATTGACTTCGTGACCATCAATCCTGATGTTAAGTTTCTCGCTGTTCTCATTTCTACTACTTCTCATTACCTTCGTCTTTCTCCGATTTACTCTCAAACCATACTGTGTACTCATTAGACTGTTCATTCCGACCAGCAGATCATTTAATTCTTCTTCACTTTCACTCAGGATAGCAATGTCATCAGCGAATCGTATCATTGATATCCTTTCACCTTGTATTTTTATTCCACTCCTGAACCTTTCTTTTATTTCCATCATTGCTTCCTCGATGTACAGATTGAAGAGTAGGGGCGAAAGGCTACAGCCTTTTCTTACACCCTTCTTAATACGAGCACTTCGTTCTTGATCGTCCACTCTTATTATTCCCTCTTGGTTGTTGTACATATTGTATATGACCCGTCTCTCCCTATAGTTTAACCCTACTTTTTTCAGAATCTCAAACAGCTTGCACCATTTTATATTGTCGAACGCTTTTTCCAGGTCGACAAATCCTATGAAAGTGTCTTGATTTTTCTTTACCCTTGCTTCCATTATTAGCCGTAACGTCAGAATTGCCTCTCTCGTCCCTTTACTTTTCCTAAAGCCAAACTGATCGTCACCTAGCGCATTCTCAATTGTCTTTTCCATTCTTCTGTATATTATTCTTGTAAGCAGCTTCGATGCATGAGCTGTTAAACTGACTGCGATAATTCTCGCAGTTGTCAGCTCTTGCCGCCTTCGGAATTGTGTGGATGATGCTTTTCCGAAAGTCAGATGGTATATCGCCAGACTCATATATTCTACACACCAACGTGAATAGTCGTTTTGTTGCCACTTCCCCCAATGATTTTAGAAATTCTGATGGAATGTTATCTATTCCTTCTGCCTTATTTGACCGTAAGTCCTCCAAAGCTCTTTTAAATTCCGATTCTAATACTGGATCCCCAATCTCTTCTATATCGACTCCTGTTTCTTCTTCTATCACATCAGACAAATCTTCACCCTCATAGAGGCTTTCAATGTATTCTTTCCACCTATCTGCTCCCTCCTCTGCATTTAACAGTGGAATTCCCGTTGCACTCTTAATGTTACCACCGTTGCTTTTAATGTCACCAAAGGTTGTTTTGACTTTCCTGTATGCTGAGTCTGTCCTTCCGACAATCATATCTTTTTCGATGTCTTCACATTTTTCCAGCAGCCATTTTGTCTTAGCTTCCCTGCACTTCCTATTTATTTCATTCCTCAGCGACTTGTATTTCTGTATTCCTGATTTTCCCGGAACATGTTTGTACTTCCTCCTTTCATCAATCAACTGAAGTATTTCTTCTGTTACCCATGGTTTCTTCGCAGCTACCTTCTTTGTGCCAATGTTTTCCTTCCCAACTTTTGTGATGGCCCTTTTTAGAGATGTGCATTCCTCTTCAACTGTACTGCCTACTGCACTATTCCTTATTGCTGTATCTATAGCGTTAGAGAACTTCAGACGTATCTCGTCATTCCTTAGTACTTCCGTATCCCACTTCTTTGCGTATTGATTCTTCCTGACTAATGTCTTGAACTTCAGCGTACTCTTCATCACTACTATATTGTGATCAGAGTCTATATCTGCCCCTGGGTACGCCTTACAAACCAGTATCTGATTTCGAAATCTCTGTCTGACCGTGGTGTAATCTAATTGAAGTCTTCCCGTATCTCCCGGCCTTTTCCAAGTATACCTCCTCCTCTTGTGATTCTTGAACAGGGTATTCGCTATTACTAGCTGAAACTTGTTACAGAACTCAATTAGTCTTTCTCCTCTTTCATTCCTTGTCCCAAGCCCACATTCTCCTGTAACCTTTTCTTCTACTCCTTCCCCTACAACTGCATTCCAGTCGCCCATGACTATTAGATATTCGTTCCTCTTTACATACTGCATTACCCCTTCAATATCCTCATACACTTTCTCTATCTGTTCATCTTCAGCTTGCGACGTCGGCATGTATACCTGAACTATCGTTGTCGGTGTTGGTCTGCTGTCGATTCTGATTAGAACAACCCGGTCACTGAACTGTTCACAGTAACACACCCTCTTCCTATTCATAACGAATCCTACACCTGTTATACCATTTTCTGCTGCTGTTGATATTACGCGATACTCATCTGACCAGAAATCCTTGTCGTCCTTCCACTTCACTTCACTAACACCTACTATATTTAGATCGAGCCTTTGCATTTCCCTTTTCAGATTTTCTAGTTTCCCTACCACGTTCAAGCTTCTGACATTCCACGCCCCGACTCGTAGAACGTTACCCTTTCGTAGATTATTCAATCTTTTTCTCATGGTAACCTCCCCCTTGGCTGTCCCCTCCCGGAGATCCGAATGGGGGACTATTCCGGAATCTTTTGCCAATGAAGAGATCATCATGACACTTCTTCAATTACAGGCCACATGTCCTGTGGATACACGTGACTTGTCTTCCATTGCCTTCTGCATCCTCATGTCGTTGATCATTGCTGATTCTTCCGCCTTTAGGGGCAATTTCCCACCCCTAGAACAAGAGAGCGCCCTGAACCTCTATCCGCTCCTCCGTCCTCTTTGACAAGGCCGTTGGCAGAATGAGGCTGACTTCTTATGCCGGAAGTCTCGGCCGCCATTGCTGATTATTTATAAAAATTTAGGCAGTGGTGGCGATCGAACCCGGGACCGAATACGTTTTGATTATGAATCAATGACGCTACCCCTAGACCACTAAATCTCCCGCTAATACAGAGGGAGTTACTCTCTTATGTCTTAACAGATGTCCTATCATCCAGTCCCTTCTCTTGACAGCGTTTTCCATATATTCACTTCCTCGGCGATTCTACAGATAACGTCCAGATTCCTTACCTTGTCAGTCCACATAATTTTCGACATTCTGCCGGCCGGTGTGGTCGAGTGGTTCTAGGCGCTTCAGTCTGGATCTGCGCGACTGTTACGGTCGCAGGTTCGAATCCTGCGTCGGGCATGGATGTGTGTGATGTCCTTAGGTTAGTTAGGTTTGAGTAATTCTAAGTTCTAAGGTCCTGATGACCTCAGATGTTAAGTCTCATAGTGCTCAGAGCCATTTGAACAATTTTTTTCAACATTCTTCTCTATCTCCACATCTGAGATAGTTCGATTCTCTTCTGTTCTGGTTTACCCACGGTGAATGTTTCACTACTACAGAATGCTGTGCTCCAAAAGCGCATTCTCAGAAATTTCTTCCTCAAATTAAGGTCTGTGTTTAATAATACTAGAGCTCCGTTGCACAGGACTGCCGTTTTTACCAGTGCTAGTCTGCGTTGTATGTCCTCCTTGCTCCCATCCGTCGTGCGTTATTTTGTTGCCCAGATAGCAGAATTCTTTAACTCCATATACATTGTGAACTCCAATTCTGATGTTACGTTTCTCGCTGTTCTTATTTCTGCTTCTTCTTACTTTCGACTTTCTTCGATTTACTCTCAAACTACTTTCTGTACTAATTAGACTGTTCGGTCCATTTAACGGGTCCTGTGATTTTTCTTCTCTTTCACTGAGGACAGCAACGTCATCTGCGATCATATCACTGATATAAAATGACCTTGCATTTTAATCCCACTCTTGAACCTTCTTTTTATTTCCGTCATTGCGTCTTCGATGAACAGATTGAACTGTAGGAGCGAAAGACTACATCCCAGCCTTAAACTCTTTTTAATTCGAGGACTACGTTCTTGGTCTTCCAATTTTATTATTCGCTCTTGGTTCTTGTATATTGCTTATCACCCGTCTTTTCCTATAGCTTACCCCTACTTTTTCTCAAAATTTCTATCATCTTGCACCATTTTACATTGTCGATCGCTTGTTCCAGGTCGACAAATTCTACGTACGTGTCTTGAATTTTCTTCATTCTTGCTTCCGTTATCGTCTGCAACGTCAGAACTGCCTCTCTGGTTCCTTTACCTTTCCTAAAGTGAAAATGATCGTCATCTAGCCCATCTTCCATTTTGTTTTCCCTTCTTCTATTATTGTCACTAGATTGCATGGATGAGCTATTAAAGTGCGCGTCATTTATGTTGGCGGCCGAGTTTAGGAATATTTCTCAATATTACATACGACACCTATGTGGTACTTAAATGAGATATTGTTATACAGTAAATTTTATATGAAATTTAGGTATTTTGTCCACATTTCATTCTCAACATTGTGGCAACTAAAATAGACCATACGGAAAGTATACTCTATGGACTTTTACCTCTGCAAACTCTTCAAAATTTCGTGCAGTGGTTTACTAAAAAAATGGCTCTGAGCACTATGCGACTCAACTGCTGAGGTCATCAGTCGCCTAGAACTTAGAACTAATTAAACCTAACTAACCTAAGGACAGCACACAACACCCAGCCATCACGAGGCAGAGAAAATCCCTGACCCCGCCGGGAATCGAACCCGGGAACAGTGGTTTACTATATTTAATGCATAATAACTGCGTTGAACATCGAAACAAAATTGAGTCATTTATGGGGGGGAAGGTATCAGTCAAGAAGATGTGTAAAAATCTAATTTTTGGGCCAAATAGTTTTTGTGGAATCGAATGATAAGTGTGTCAAAGCAGTCGGAACACCATGTGTCTGCACAGGCGAGCAGTGCAGTGACAAAATCGCGCACAGCGCGGAATGCAGGGAGCACGTCTTTGTAGCAGCGAATGGGTTAATGCGACCGTGGTGGCTCTACTTCATGAACTGCGCGCTCCCCCCTGAACGTAAGCTTGCGAACCATGCCATACTATGGCGCTGCTTCTATTGGCGCGTGCGTCGTGTGCAACTGGCAACGCAGCAATCTCCCGCGTATGGGCGGGCATGCGCGAGCCGCCAAGATAAAAGAATTGAACTATAATCTTATTGGGCGGTAATTCTCGCATTTGTGGCTTACCAATCTTCGGAAGTATGTGAATGATGTTCTTCCGAAATTCAGATGGTATATCACCAGTCTTATACATTACTCCAGGGAAATGGTTTAGTTGGTACGATTAAGTGCACTATCCTTATCAAGCTAAACCTGTAAGTACATATATACGCATTATGTTATTTTGTTGTTCTTGTAATATCATGTCGTATCCAGCAATATTTTAAATAATAAAACTATTACTACTACTACTACACTACTGGTCATTAAAATTGCTACACCAAGAAGAAATGCAGATGATAAAAGGGTACTCATTGGGCAAATATACACTCCTGGAAATTGAAATAAGAACACCGTGAATTCATTGTCCCAGGAAGGGGAAACTTTATTGACACATTCCTGGGGTCAGATACATCACATGATCACACTGACAGAACCACAGGCACATAGACACTGGCAACAGAGCATGCACAATGTCGGCACTAGTTCAGTGTATATCCACCTTTCGCAGCAATGCAGGCTGCTATTCTCCCATAGAGACGATCATAGAGATGCTGGATGTAGTCCTGTGGAACGGCTTGCCATGCCATTTCCACCTGGCGCCTCAGTTGGACCAGCGTTCGTGCTGGACGTGCAGACCGCGTGAGACGACGCTTCATCCAGTCCCAAACATGCTCAATGGGGGACAGATCCGGAGATCTTGCTGGCCAGGGTAGTTGACTTACACCTTCTAGAGCACGTTGGGTGGCACGGGATACATGCGGACGTGCATTGTCCTGTTGGAACAGCAAGTTTCCTTGCCGGTCTAGGAATGGTAGAACGATGGGTTCGATGACGGTTTGGATGTACCGTGCACTATTCAGTGTCCCCTCGACGATCACCAGTGGTGTACGGCCAGTGTAGGAGATCGCTCCCCACACCATGATGCCGGGTGTTGGCCCTGTGTGCCTCGGTCGTATGCAGTCCTGATTGTGGCGCTCACCTGCACGGCGCCAAACACGCATACGACCATCATTGGCACCAAGGCAGAAGCGACTCTCATCGCTGAAGACGACACGTCTCCATTCGTCCCTCCATTCACGCCTGTCGCGACATCACTGGAGGCGGGCTGCACGATGTTGGGGCGTGAGCGGAAGACGGCCTAACGGTGTGCGGGACCGTAGCCCAGCCTCGTGGAGACGGTTGCGAATGGTCCTCGCCGATACCCCAGGAGCAACAGTGTCCCTAATTTGCTGGGAAGTGGCGGTGCGGTCCCCTACGGCACTGCGTAGGATCCTACGGTCTTGGCGTGCATCCGTGCGTCGCTGCGGTCCGGTCCCAGGTCGACGGGCACGTGCACCTTCCGCCGACCACTGGCGACAACATCGATGTACTGTGGAGACCTCACGCCCCACGTGTTGAGCAATTCGGCGGTACGTCCACCCGGCCTCCCGCATGCCCACAATACGCCCTCGCTCAAAGTCCGTCAACTGCACATACGGTTCACGTCCACGCTGTCGCGGCATGCTACCAGTGTTAAAGACTGCGATGGAGCTCCGTATGCCACGGCAAACTGGCTGACACTAACGGCGGCGGTGCACAAATGCTGCGCAGCTAGCGCCATTCGACGGCCAACACCGCGGTTCCTGGTGTGTCCGCTGTGCCGTGCGTGTGATCATTGCTTGTACAGCCCTCTCGCAGTGTCCGGAGCAAGTATGGTGGGTCTGACACACCGGTGTCAATGTGTTCTTTTTTCCATTTCCAGGAGTGTATTATACTAGAACTGACATGTGATTACATTTTCACGCAATTTGGGTGCATAGATCCTGAGAAATCAGTACCCAGAACAACCACCTCTGGCCGTAATAACGGCCTTGATACGCCTGGGCATTGAGTCAGACACAGCTTGGATGGCGTGTACAGGTACAGCTGCCCAAGCAGCTTCAACACGATACCACAATTCATCAAGAGTAGTGACTGGCGTATTGTGACGAGCCAGTTGCTCGGCCACCATTGACCAGACGTTTTCAGTTGGTGAGAGATCTGGAGAATCTGCTGGCCAGGGCAGCAGTCGAACATTCTCTGTTTCCAGAAAGGCCCGTACAGGACCTGCAGCTTGCGGTCGTGCATTATCCTGCTGAAATATAAGGTTTCGCAGGGATCGAATGAAGGGTAGAGCCACGGGTCGTAACACATTTGAAATGTAACGTCCACTGTTCAAAGTGCCGTCAATGTGAACAAGACGTGACCGAGACGTGTAACCAATGGCACCCCATACGATCACGCCGGGTGATACGCCAGTATGGCGATGACGAATACACGCTTCCAATGTGCGTTCACCGCGATGTCGCCAAACACGTATGCGACCATCATGATGCTGTAAACAGAACCTGGATTCATCCGAAAAAATGACGTTTTGCCATTCGTGCAACCAGGTTCGTCGTTGAGTACACCATCGCAGGCGGCCCTGTCTGTGATGCAGCGTCAAGGGTAACCGCAGCCATGGTCTCCGAGCTGATAGTCCATGCTGGTGCAAACGTCGTCGAACTGTTCGTGCAGATTGTTGTTGTCTTGCAAACGTCCCCATCTGTTGACTCATGGATCGAGACGTGGCCGCACGATCCGTTACAGCCATGCGGATAAGATGCCTGTCATATCGACTGCTAATGATACGAAGCCGCTGGGATCCAGCACGGCGTTCCGTATTACCCTCCTGAACCCACCGATTCCATATTCTGCTAACAGTCATTGGATCTCGACCAACGCGATCAGCAATGTCGCGATACGATAAACCTCAATCGCGATAGGCTACAATCCGACCTTTATCAAAGTCGGAAACGTGATGGTACGCATCTCTCCTCCTTACACGAGGCATCACAACAACGTTTCACCAGGCAACGCCGGTCTTCTGCTGTCTGTGTATGAGAAATCGGTTGGAAACTTTCCTCATGTCAGCGCGTTGTAGGTGTCGCCCCCGAAGCCATCCTTGTGTGAATGCTCTGAAAAGCTAATAATTTGCACATCACAGCATCTTCTTCCTGTCGGTTAAATTTCACGTCTGTAGTACGTCATCTTCGTGGTGTAGCATTTTTAATGCCCAGTAGTGTATTATTGCTACTACTAGTTTGAGAATAAAGTTGATATTACTAGTTACTACTGCTCCAGATACTGTTTATTCTTTTACTGCGCTTGCACTCTCCCGAAAACATTGAGAAAATGTCTGTAAACGCATGCAACGCTAATAAACCTTAGCGATACGCAACCTGACGTACAGCTGTCACTCAGCCGTGAGTGATGTGCGTCGATCTTAATAAGAAAAACGAGGCTTGTCTGTGGGACGGCGACTAAGTGGCTGAGATAGAGGCCCTCCCACCGCGCGCCAGTATCGCCGACCTCCGGCGGTCAGCGCCACTCCTGGTAGTCCCGCGGCGCCAGACGCACCTCGCGAACTCCTCCGCAGCTCTCGACGGCCAGCGTGCAGTGCCGGCGCGCGATGCCTGGGGCAGAGGGCGAGCGCCGCCGCAGGCTCGACATCGTGGCCGCCGTCCCGCCGGAGCTCTCGTGCGCCATCCTCAGGTACCTCGTGCTGACAGTTGAACTTGTCTGCTGGGCCTCGCCTCGAGACTGCTTCATTTTAAGTACACTATTGGACAAAAATATGGAAACACCAAAAACAACATATTACCATGCCTAATGTCCGCCCCCGGTAGGTGAGTGGTCAGCGTGACAGAATGTCAAACCTAAGGGCCCGGGTCCGATTTCCGGCTGTTTCGGAGATTTCCTCCGTTCAGGGACTGGGTGTTGTGTTGTCCTAATCATCGTCATTTCATCCCCATCGACGCGCAAGTCGCCGAAGTGGCGTCAAATCGAAAGACTTGCACCTGGCAAACGGTCTACCCGACGGGAGACCCTAGTCACACGATCATGCCTAATACGGAGTAGGAAACCCGTTGGTATCAAAAGCAGCTTTCTATCGTCTCAGACTGGATAAATAGTGGTCCTGTAGGGTTTTCAAGAGACTCTGATACGAGTATTCCTCCAAAACAGTGACATCAGTCTATGGTGATGGAGGTGCAGAGTGATCTCGCTTAAGTAGACCACAAATTCTCAATAATAATGTGTAATGATGACTATGGTGACCAGGAGAGATGAGATAATTCATCGTCGTGCTCACCGGGTCCTGGACGATGCGAGCTCTGTGAACAGAGCACTGTCGTCTTGTAACACAGCCTCATCATTAGGGAACAAACATAGCACCATGGGATGTATTTGATGCGCCAAAATAGTCCCGTATCCTTGGCATAATACAACCTTGATGAGTAACCACGAGGCCCGAGGAACACCGCAGTGTGACTGCCCAAATAACCAGAGAACCCCACCACGTTTCACTCTTGGGACGTTAACTCGGCCAGAAGTTGGAACCAAATAACTCTCTTCTATTTATCCACAGTATTGGGTTTATAGCTTCGGCACCACTTCTTTATGTTATGGGCATTTCGCTCACTGATGAATGGGTTTGGAGTCCGAACTCACCCCGCAATTTCCTGCTTCTGGATCTCCCCTCGAGTTTTTTTGGTGCCGACAGAGTTCGCGAGTGCGACATTCAGTTCTGCAGTGACTTTTTCAGCTGTCTTCCTCTTATTTTTCTTCATAATCCTCTTCAATGACTGTCTGTCAATATCACTCAACACACACTTCCATCCTCGTTGTGACTTTCTCTGTATGCGGTATAAATCTTCTACACAGTGACTTCGGCTACTTTTGTTACGGAAGCATCCACCGTAAGAGCACCAACAATTTTCCCACGTTGGAGTTCACTTAGCTGCGATATAATGCACCCACAACTACAAAGAACTCTGTTCCGACCACAACGGACCACGACTGTCATTTACAGCGTATTGCGAACACTGAACAGGTGAAATACAACAGCACATTCTGCAGACTTGGCTAGCAACTGAGTTTATGTTCAAGCATACATTTCTCACAATGTTTCCACATTTTTGTCCGCTTCCTGCACATCTGCATACATACTCCGCAACCAGCCATACGGCGCATGGCGAGGATACCTGGTACAGATACAAGTCATTTCCTTTCCCGATGTACTCGCAAATGGAGCGAGGAAAAACCGACTGTCTGTATGCTTCCATATGAGCCCTAATTTCTCACGTCTTCGCAATCCTCACACAGTATGTACGTTGGAGGCAATGGGATCGTTCTGTAACTCGTCGCAAACGCCGCTTCTCTAAACATTCTCAGTAGTGTTTCGCGAAAAGAACGTCATCTTCCCTCCAGAGATTCCCGTTTGAATTCACTTATCATTTCCATAGTACTCGCGTGTTGGTCGAACCCACCAGGAAAAAGTCTAGTAGCATCGCTCTCAAATAGTTCCACGTCTTCCTTTAAACCGAACTGGTGGTGATGCAAAATACTCAAGCAGTACTCAGATATCGGCCGCACAAATGTTCTGTACTCGGTCTTCGCTGTACATGAGGTACACTTTCCTAGAATATTCCCGAATAAGGCGAGGTACACCACTCGTCTTCTCTGAAACCTATAGTGTTCGTTCCGTTTCATATTTGATCGACGTAACTGTGTCAAGCAACACACCACCAATACTATATTCGAAGACAACAGTACTCTTTTCCCTGCTCATCAGCATTAATTTAAATTTTTTTCACATTTAGAGCAAACTTCCATTTGTCACACTAAACAGAAATTCCATCCAACTCGTCCTGTGTCCTCCTATAGTCACCCAGCGATGATACATCCCCATACACTACAGCGTCATCGGCAACCAGTCAGAGATTACCGCTCAACCTATCCACCCACTTTCCTGGGGCACTCCTGACAGTATCAAAAATGGTTCAAATGGCTCTGAGCACTATGGGACTCAACTGCTGAGGTCATTAGTCCCCTAGAACTTAGAACTAGTTAAACCTAACTGACCTAAGGACATTACACACATCCATGCCCGAGGCAGGATTCGAACCCGCGACCGTAGCGGTCTCGCGGTTCCAGACTGCAGCGCCTAGAACCGCGCGGCCACTTCGGCCGGCCCTGACAATATCCTTGTCGCCGATGAACATCTACCGTTCAAGACAACGTACTGGGTTCTATTAGGTAAAAAGCCACCGAGCCGCCCTCATATCTCACGACCTACTCCGGCGCTCTTACCTTCGTTAAAAGTCTGCAGTGTGGCACTGTGTCATGCGATTTCCGAGAATCTAGGAATATGGACTGCACCTGTTGCCTTTCACCCATGGTTTGCAAGTATAGTGCCGCTTATCAGTCTGCCAATGACAGTTGCTGATGAATGTCCCGACAGCGCTTTCACGCCACAAGGGGTTCCAGTCACACCACAGTAAGAGTTACACAGTTCATGGCTTGTCTGTAAATTACAGCAAAATCTTATATGTAGTTCCATTCCATTAAACCGGATACATTTTTCTCGACATACACTCTACAACAAAAAACCACGCACCAGCAAGGAATTATCCGAATGGGACGGAAATCGGTAGATGTGATGTTCGTTTACAGACAAACAAATGACTACAATTTCGAAAAATGCTGTAATTTATTCAAGAGAAAGAGTTTCACAAATTGAGCAAGACAGAAACGCATTGGACCACCTCTGGCTCTTAGGCCGGTATTATACTATCAAATTTCTTTGTCAAAGATTTGATCAAAGATGTGATCAAATATTCGTCAAATGTATTTGACAAGATCTTTGACGTGGCGCTAAAAAGGGATATGACACTGTCATCATATTTTTCGTCAAAGTTCAAGATGGCTGACAACAACAACTTGTTACTAACCGCAGCAGTTGCATGCACCACAATTGCACTGTGTGCACATGCGGAAGAGAAGTGGGGGGGGGGGGGGGGGGGGAGGGGAGGGGAAGGGGGAAGGAAACGTACCTGGGTGAAGCGTGGGTTTTACGACGACACGATAAAATCATTCAACAAAACTTGTTACATGAGCTTGTAGTGGAGGACATCAAGTCGTACATTAATTACTTAAGAATGGATGAGCATACATTTCTGTATGTGCTCAGTGAAGTGTATCCTCATATTACAAAGCACAATACTCACTTAAGAACTGCTATATCTGCAGAAGGCAGGCTCACTGTAACACTCCGATCCCTTGCTACAGGAGAGAGTTAGGTTAGGTTAGGTTAGGTCAGGTCTCCAATCTTAATCTATTTTTGTATGCAGGGTGCCTCACGTTGTAGAGCGCCTCATCAGGTTCATATAACTCTATTAATTTTGTAGTTATAGGTGCACACCACTTGTATTCACCGGCATTGTTTATAAAAACACTACAGATGACAGAATTCTGCAGCGATGCTAGTGCTCCACATGGTAACATGTAACAATTCAGTGAACAGAAGACAAGCAACTTCTTTGATCAAACCTACAGCGAGACCCTAGATTTGATCAAATATTTGACGACATTTGACAAAGTTCCCTATTACACCATCATATTTCTTTGACAAAGATATTTGACAAAGATATTGGACAAAGAAATTTGACAGTGTAATACCGGCCTTATGAAAGCAGTTATTCGGCTTGAAATTGATTGATGGAGTTGTTGGATGTCCTCTTGATGGATGTCACGCCACGACCTTGCTGGTCAAGGCAGGGTTGTGCAAGCACGAAAACAAGCAATAGAAGGTCTCAACGTGTCTGAGCGGGAGTTATCTTGCTGAAATGTAAGCCCAGGATGGTTTGCCAACAAGAGCATCAAAACGGGGCATACAATATCATCGACGTACCGCTGTGCTGTAAAGGATGCCGCAGATGAGAACCAAAGAGATCCTGCTATGAAATGAAGTGTCACCCCAGATCATCACTGGTTGTCGGGCCGTATGGCGGGCGAAATCAGGTAGCTGTCCCACGTCTTCGCTGGTCATTGGGGTTGAGTTCGAAGCAGGGCTCATCACTGAAGACAATTCTACTCCAGTGGAGAGATTCCAGGCCGAAGAATTGTGTGGAAACGCTCCTGCGACACCAACCTGACTGTCGCACACCCCACGGCTCTGGGGTGCCTTTTCTGTTCATATCACGACCCATTTAGTTGTCATCCGCGGCACCCTTACAGCACAGCGGTACATCGATGATGTTCTACATCTCGTTTTGTTGGCCTTCACAAGCCAACCTGAGTTTGCGTTTCACCAAGAGAATGCCCGCCCGCACACGACGATCGTTTCTAATGTTTGTTTTCGTGCTTGCCAAATCGTACTCTGGCCAGCGAGGTCTCCGGATCTCTCCCCAGCTGAGATGGTTTGGGGCATTTTGGGCAGGATCGTCTATCCAGATTGAGATTTTGAAGATCTAACGCGCCAATTGCACAGAATTTGGCACGATATCCCCACGATGACATTCAACAACTCTATCAATCAGTGCCAAGCGGAATAACTGCTTTCGTAAGCGCCAGAGGTGGACCAACGCGTTACTGGCTTCATCGACTTACGAAGCTCTTCCTCTTGAATAACTCATCTAATTTTTCTGGAATGGTAATCTTTTTCTTGTCTGTATATGTACATCATACATACCGATTTCCGTTCGATTTGGATCATTCCTTCGTGGTGCATGTCTTCTTTTGTTTTACTGGTGTACATATTGTAGCGACAATAGCAGTCATGCTCTTGACCTCCTACTCGCTCTCCCCTCCTTTATCTCTCTCTCTCTCTCTCTCTCTCTCTCTCTCTCTCTCTCTCTCACACACACACACACACACACACACACACAAGCACAAGAAGATATACACTATTATCGCTTGATTCTAAAATGTGAATCAGGCCCTCTGTTTAGTGAGTGTCACTACGCTGTGACGAACGGCAGCAACTACCTTCTGTTGTACCATTTAGAGTGGTACAACCATTTCACTCAGTTTCTTTAATGTCGCCGTATTCATTCGCTTATCTTATATATCATTATTCTCCGCTATTACAATTGATTCAAAGGCCGATAATTCTCGTTAACCAAACTGCTTGAATTTTAAAGTGAGTGGTATAACTCATATTGCTTGTGTGACAAACCCTTTTCACTTTCCCGAGGGTCTAGAACAGCTGGGCCGTGGGTAATACACAACAGCAATCGTGTGTGGTGCATCAGCGGTCCTGTGCTTTTTCTGTCGCACGTGCACGCACTGGTTATTTGTAACACT
Source organism: Schistocerca serialis cubense (assembly GCF_023864345.2). NCBI lineage: Eukaryota > Metazoa > Arthropoda > Insecta > Orthoptera > Acrididae > Schistocerca > Schistocerca serialis. The sequence goes on from NC_064638.1 coordinate 416,961,409, forward strand.
GGATCTTCAGTTGTAATGGCAAATAGTTTCAGCTCTTGCCACTGTTCCCATCGCGAAATTAACTAGCAGACTTCATATTTCGCAGAAACTAAGTATAATTAAGTAAATGTTATCAAGTACCAGGAACTGTGGACTGTCCCTGTGTCAACTCTGATACTATTGACCGCACCTGTCGCCAGAGGTGAACGCTGTTTCCCCAAAATTTCTGCACCTGATTTAAGTATTCAGTATCTTTTATAGTATGCCGCGTCCATTCAATACTGTGCTTGGTTTTCGCATTGTACTTATCGTAAAGAAACGTGGCGTGGATCACATATGTATAGACCAATCTCCGAGATGTTATTATGACGTAGGGTGTTTCTCTGTTGACTTGTTGACTTTATGGCGTTACCTTCATTCGATGACTGTACTGGGGGAGCATAAAATCAGGATAACTTACTGTTTCCAGACATAAGTTTTCGTCATTCTTTTCAGAAGTTCCTCAGCTGCACTCACTAGACCGAGCAAATCTCTTTTCACTTCTGTCATTGGGGAAATATTCCGGACAATACTATGGATAGAATGGTGATGTTCCGCATGGAAATCATCCGCTCTGACCCACTGAGCTCTTATTCAAGCACACAGACAGCGAGACACGAAGGCAGTTACCTACCATACATAGAAACTTACATGACGCTTAAGATCAAATTTTGCAAAATTTTATGATAAATTAAATATTAAAGGTAATGTAGTGGAAATAATCCACCCAATCAGTCACACTTTGAAAGTTATCTCTTTGTAGTAACTCACTGTCGACCTAATACACCCCCAAAATTGCCTTAGTCATAACTCACTCTATTACGCCATTCTACAAAGATTCAGCTTTACAATATAAAGACAAATTTCAGGGACTTTACTGTGCAAGAGGGAACCTCAGTGTAGAAGGAACGCAGGCTATTGAGCACCGTCTGCATTGAGGGCACGTTGTTCCGGGCTTAGGCACTACGAGGCCAATATACGCCCCATTTTATCGTGCTTTCCGACGCCACGGTTTAATAACACAATTGCAAGTCAGTGTCGAATACGCATAATCGTCATGAGTTCAGGTGTGGAAATTGTACTACAACCTGAGAACACTTTGCTGTACAAACATTGCCAGTATTCCGCCCACATTCTGTACCCATACGACGGATATTCGAAAATAAGGTCCGATTGGTCAAGAAATTGAAACCACTGTGAAAATCTAATAAAGCGTTGCACATATGTGTTCGACAGTGTCACTAGTATGCCTATCGGTTACATCACTTCGCTCTTTTCAGTTATGAGCGCATGGTGAGCACATAAAGGTGCGTAGAAAATAGTGTCTCTCGCCAAGTATGAGGTCCTGGTGGAGATTTCGCCTGATGTTATGCAGCCCACATTACAGAACTGTCATATGGACCCTACTTTGTGACAATTCTCGGTCGCAATCTTCAGGGGCAATGAAAATGCTCCCTCAGCGTTTTCGATGGCAAGTGTTTGATCACCCTCAATACAGCCCATAATTGGCTCCCTCTGTGTTTCATCTCTGCTTATATTAACTACTGGCTATGAAGACAACATTTCGCACAGACAACTAGCTATAGATCAGTATAGAGAATTGGAGGGAAGCACAGGCGGCTGCCTCCTATGACGAGGGTATTGGAAAGTTGGTACAAACCCTACAACAAATGCCTAAGTCGGATTGGTGAATATGTAGAGCAATGGTTGGAAGCTGCAGCTAACTGTTGCAGATAAAATCTTTCTGATTTTCTAAGTGGTTTCCATTTCGCGATCAGTCGGAACTTACTTTCCGAATAGCCCTAGTATTATCGTATCGTTCAACGCTGAACTGTGCTATCGTGACAGTACTTTGTTCTACAACACGTAAAACTTCTGTAGTTGACGTGACATTCTCTCGACTTATGTGTGTTGTGCATTTATCTAGTCCGCGTATACTGTTTGATAATTTCACTCATAGGAAGCACGATACACGCTGTATGATGGTTAAACAGAGGGAACCGGAACTCCACCGATAAATTTTTGGAAGTTTTTTTAGCGATGTTTGCTGGGTATTATGGTATAAGGGACCCTTAGTCTCCTGTTGCTGGTTCTACAGTAAGTGCATTTCATTTGGACAATAATGAAATGGTTGAGGTGGTCCTGTACTGTGGCCGGTTCAATCATCAGACATTATACCAAAGGACTTCTTCATGGAGGGACATGTGAAGAGCCTAGTTTGCAAGATGGTCTATACTCACAGGGTTGTTAGGACTGTTGCAGCCGCAGGAAGTTCCTGAAGTTCTTGAACGTGTGAGATAGTCGATGGTACGCCACTTTAAACTGTCACGTGATCATGGTGGTCGACATTTAGAACAGTCAGGTAGTTCCGAATTTGTTACGTACTGTAATGTACACTGACGGAACACACTGTGATAAAAGTACAAGTGTTTCTTCTCACCATTATTGCATTACACTGTGTTTTATGCTGCACTTTTGGTGATTCCACATTAAAGGGTTTTCCACTGTTATGAAAGTATTTTAGCAGAAGAATGGAAAGCATTGAAAAACATCGTCATCAGCAATAGACATGCAATGGCATGCATTCGCATTACAAACCAACAAGACCAAGACAGTATATAGTCAAAAGCGTCGTCGAGATCGAGGCAGGTTGTAAACCATAATCTGGCAAGATGTAGGTAATAAAGCATAAGCAAAAATTGCATCAAATGCAGTCGCAGCAGACATTATAGTGAGAAAAAGCAATGACCCATCATAGCGTATAAATTGTCATCCTTACAAATTATGCACAGATTGAAGTTTAAAAGTAAAATGCCACGAGCTCAAGTAGCCTGGCACGACACGTCAAGGCGAGTTTTGACTTGTTTTGCCAGGCGGGTTGAGCTCGTGGCATTTTACTTTTAAACTTCAACGAGTGCACATTTTGTAAGGATGGCTACGTTATACGCCATGATGGATCATTGGACAATTCTTGTTTCTGTTCCCACGAACAATTAATTAGTAAGTTGCCAAGTTTGATTAATCCTCAGAGCACGTATATGGTATCAATAGAATTGAAAAAAGTATTTCAACGTTCCAGTTGACACTCCACAGTGCATGATTGGCCACAATTTCAGGCATCACAGTAGACGGTCTCTGGATGAGACTGACGACGGTAATTAAATTACACTGTCATCCTTCTAAAACAAGCATAATTTTGACATTATCGACTGGGCAATTGGTTTTTAGTTTTCTACTAACTTCTCGTTAATATTGAGTGTTACTACCTCACCCTTCGCGTAATATGTTACCCTGTCCAACCCGTGATAATTCCTACAAGTGCACTCGATAGTATCATTAACTCTTACAGCAAGATCATTGCGATCAGCAGTGGTTAGCTTAACACCATCCAGTGACGCGACGGTGTGTGCGATCAACTTTGCTACATGCTGTTGCGTTTTAGTGTTATGTGCATTATGCCCCAGTTCATTTTTCAAAAATTATTTTCCTTTTCACTGTCCACAACGTTTGTATAGATAGAAATCCGAGGATAAAAGTTAAAGTAACATCCTCTACCCAAATGCTCCTCATCCTTTTTGTCACGTATACCCATTCTACGCAACTTATTTACATGACTGAAAACTATTTTGTCCCTAACGCTATTGGCAAAATATTCGGAATGCTCACTTGCCTACGGCGACCCTTTACCCTTTTACTATCGTCGTAAGTTCTAAAAGTGCCAAATACATCCACCGATTAACAGTATGTTTTTTAGTGTGCAAGCGACGAATCTCTTTCCTGATCCAATAGAAATTGGCGTCTCTTTTGCAGTTTGCTGGCGACGCTGAGATTGACGATGTCCTCATGCTCCTCATTACAGTGTTTAGTTACAATTAATTCAGGTTTGCGGATCACACCTATGTCCAGAAGCATGGCTCGGCTCTCCGTTATCATATTGCATTGGTAATATATTTACGGCGAAATCTGGAAGTGACCTTTATACCCTGCTTCTCACCTATGCCAGTAGTACTGTACTGTGTTGCAGATATGTTGAAGACATATTTCTACTACACAAACGGTTCTAAGGAGACACGCTGCGATTTTGTTGCTGTATGTTGTCACCGTTGCTTATGTTTTTCTCACGGCATGAAAGGGCATTTCTTGCAACTTTTACTGATGCAACTAGCCGTCTTCCCTTTTTTTACTATCTGCACGTATCAAGATTTTGATTTACAACCTGGCACGCTCTCGATGACGTTTTTAACCACCTACTGTCTTAGTCTTGTAGGCCTGTAATATGAATGCATGTCATTGCATGACGGTTACTAATGATGATGCTTTTCAATGCATATTGAACTCGTTTTTACGATCTGAAGGATATGGAGACGATTGTTGAAAGCGACCGAAACTAGTCATCATTCTTTACTTGTATTATACGAACTGCGATCTAGGCAGTAAAAGTTTTTTTATATTATAATTTTTTTATTCAGTAAGTTATCCTGAGTGAAAATGAAGAATTACATGATCTGCTGAATGGAATGAACAGTCTAATGAGTACAGAGTATGGATTCAGAGTAAATCAAAGAAAGACGAAGGTAATGAGAAGTAGTAGAAATGAGAACAGCGAGATCGATGGTCAAGAAGTAGATGAAGTTAAGGAGTTCTGCTACCTAGGCAGTAAATTAACGAGGGACGGACGGAGCAAGGAGGACATCAAAAGCAGACTAGCAATAGCAAAAAGGGCATTCCTGGCCAAGAGAAGTCTACGAATTACAAATATTGGCCTTAATTTGAGAAAGAAATTTCTGAGAATGTACGTCTGGAGTTACAGCATTGTATGGTAGTGAAACATGGACTGTGGGAAAACTGGAACAGAAGAGAATCGAAGCATTTGAGATGAGGTGCTACAGACGAATGTTGAAAATTAGTTGGACTGATAAGGAATGAGGAGATTCAGTGCAGATTCGGAGAGGAAAGGAATATGTGAAAAACACTGATAAGGAGAAGGGACAGGATGATAGGACATCTGTTAAGACATGAGGGAATGACTTCCATGGTACTAGAGGGAGCTGTAGAAGACAAAAACTGTAGAGGAAGACAGAGACTGGAATACATCCAGTACATAATTGAGGACGTAGGTTGCAAGTGCTACTCTGAGATGAAGAGGTTAGCATAGGACAGGAATTCGTGGAGGACCGCATCAAACCAGTCAGTAGACTGATGACCAAAAAAAACAAGTTACGTTAAGACCGCTGTCTTCCCTTTGACAATATCAGGCGTCATTAATAAACCTATTTGTTAATTACGATGGTATCCAAACCACCAACGCCTTCATGCGGCCGTTAGGGAAATCTGTCACGTTCTGCTGCCATGTGCCACCATTAGACAGTATCTCCCTCGCTCGCGCTAAGTAATATGTTTTATTTCTTCATTTAGTATGTGTCCTCTGGTTAATGCAATTATGTGTGCTGCTTTTGCTGATAGCTATAATATTGTCTTCCAGTGCAGCGATAACTACAGTGTTGCGATCGAGCGTGAAATGGAAACAACAGTGGAAATTCGATGACGCTTTGTAGAAATGCGTTGGGCCGTGTCTCTAGTATACCCGTCGATAGCGTCAGGTTATTATTTGTAGTTATGAGCGCACGATGAGAACGTAAATATGCGTAGAAAATAGCGTCTCCCGGCAAGTGTGGGTGCTTGCACGGGGATTTTGTGCAACCCCACATACGTAACTGTCATTCATTTCCTTCTTCATGATAGTTCTCGGCCGCACACAGTAGCGCCAATGAGAACGCTCCTGTAACGTTTTCGAAGGAAAAGTGTTTGATCACCCACCATACAGCCCAGACGTGGCTTTCTCTGACTTTCATCTCTGCTCACGTGAGTTGTGAAGACAACATTTTAGCAGAGACAACGAGTTGCAGACCAGCGTAGAGAATTGGCGTGCAGCACAGCGGCTGCCTTCTATGAAGAGGGTACTGGAAATCTGGTACAACGCTACCAGAAATGTCTAAGCCGGAACAGCGAGTATGTTGAGAAGTAGCTGGAAGGTGTAGGTAAGTGTCGCAAACAAAACATTTCTGATTGTCAATGTGGTTGGCATTTCGCTACTTATCAGAACTTACTTTCTGGACAACCCTCGTATTTCGTATCCTGGCATTTTCGCCCCTATTCCAATGCCTTTTTACCTCGTTCAATAGAGTGAACTTCACTGTTGATGCGTCTATGGGTCTTTCTGAAAATGTACATAGTTGATTGAGTCTGTAGTCGACCCTTATTTAAGAACAGTTGTGCAACCTCCTTCTGTCGTTAATCTATCATGACTCTTGGCCTACTCCACTATTGTTGTAAAGAAAATGTCGAATCACTGCTGTAACACAAGATGAATTCGGTGCTTTAGGCATGGTGAAGGCAGGGAGTGGGTTAATGAGTGGCTGTTTCGAAGCAGCACAGTTTGAAACTGGCTTCAACTTCCCATAAATCCCTTATACAAATTACTTAATCTAATGCGTAGATAACTGCCAGTTTTCCCACCGTGTTAGACTTGTGGAGAGCATAACGGGACAGCGAGTCAGCTAATACAAGCCCCGACTGGTTCCCTCTGTAGACTGCTGGACGACGCGTCGCTGAGGCAGGCGAGCCGCGTGTGCCGGCGCTGGCGGCGTCTCTGTTCCGAGGACCCTGCGCTGCGCTGCCGCCTGGCGGCCGCCACCGGAACCTCCAGCAGCGGCGGCGGAGGAGGAGGAGGCGGAGGCGGAGGCGGCTGCTTCATGCGGTGAGTCCTGCTTCCTACGACAGAGACCGTGCGGCGTCACGCAAATTAGGGATGGCGCTTACCGCTGGAACAACCGCTTTTATCGACTGTAGTTTAACGTCACTGTTAAAACCACCCAAAATAAGCGGTTGCCGAAATAACCGATTTTCGATTTTTTATTGCTATTTTTTCCAGTAATAAACGTCGACATGGAACAAAGATCGAAAAACACAGAGACTGCGCTATACGTTTCAACACATGTAAAATCAAAATATCAAATAAAATAGGTAAATAACAGAAAGATTCCATCGATCTAAAGTTCGCTGCTTTTGTCGAAAACTAACGAAAGTAGAATCTACAGAAAACCCCAGATTATAATTTTTTGAAACTCTGCTCAAAAATCAACTTTTAATCGAGGATCATACCACTATTCGGGCATTAGGAGTAGGGCTTAAGAGTGAAAGCTAAAGTTGGAGAATATTTTTCTTGTTAAGTCGGCTGATACCAAGGGCTATCAGCAGATAAGGGTATATAATATACACACCGGCATCAGATACGATACTTCCGTATTTTTGTTTTAATGAACGAATTAAGTTTTTGGATCACTAGTGTTGCCTTCATTTATTTTCTCGTGTATTACATCGTCGAACCAGCGCATAAATAATTAATTTTTGTTAAATTTCTAGCGTTCAATTTCATTCATTATTTAGACTGAAAAACGATTTTTATAGGCAATACATATTTATTTATTTTTTAATAAGTATATGATTTTCGTTGACAAAACTATAATTGTTCTTTCTTAAAATGCAAAATTCCCCTCTACTTCGGCCATTAGTCAAAATAGAACATTTGTGAAGAAAAATTACATGGCAACAAGTAAAGTTTCAGAAATTAATTGACTAAAGGCCAATATTTATTGCCCAATCTGTTCGTAAGTGTTGTTGTGGTCTTCAGTCCGACGACTGTTTTGATGCAGGCCTCCATGCTGCTCTATCCTGTGCGAGCCTCCCGGCAAACTAGATCTTTTCCAATTTGTTTGCTGTATTCATCTCTTGGTCTCTCTCTAGGAATTTTAGCCCCCCTCCCTCCCCACTTCCCTGCAGTACTAAACTGATGATCCCTTGATGTCTCAGAATGTTTCCTATCAACCGATGGCTTCTTTTGGTTAAGATACACCACAAATTTCTTGTCTCTCCAGTTCTATTCCGGAATTCTTCATTAGTTACGTGATCGATCCATACGATCTTCAGCATTCTTCTGTACCACCACATTTCGAAAGTCTCCATTCTCTTTTTATCTAAATTGTTTATCGTCTGTGTTTCACTTCCACACATGCCTAAACTCTAGATAAAGACCTTCAGAAAAGACTTCCTAACACTTAAGTCTATATTCGAAGTTAACAGATTTCTCTTCTTCAGAAACGCTTTTCTTGCTGTAGCTAGTCTACATTTTATATCCCCTCTACTTCGGCAATCAAGTTAGTTTGCTGCCCAAATAAAAAGCTCATCTACTAATTTAAGTGCCTCGTTTCCTAATCTGATTCCCTTAACATCACCTGATTATATTAGATTATATTTTATTATCGTCGTTTTACTTTTGTTGATGTTCATCTTATATCCTCCTTTCAAAACACTGTCTATTCCGCTCAACCAAGTCCTTTACTGTCTTTGATAGAGTTACAATGACTGCGGCAAACCTCAAAGTTTTTATTTCTTCTTCCTAGACTTTAATTCATAATCCAAAATTTTCTTATATTTCCTTTATTGCTTTTTCAGTGCACAGATTGAATAACAACGGGGACAGGCTACAGCCCGTCTCACTCCCTTCCCAACCACTGCTTCCCTTTCATGCCCCTCGACTATTATAACTGTAATTGTAAATTGTGAATAGCCTTTCGCTCCCCATATTTTACCCCTGCTACCTTCAGAATTTCAAAGGCTGTATTCCTGTCAACATAGTCAAAAGATTTCTCTACGTCTATAAATGCTATAAATGTAGTTTTGCCTTACCTTAACCCATCTTCTAAGATGAGCCATAGGGTCAGTATTGCCTCGCGTGTTCCTACATTTTTCCGGAATCCAGAATGACCCTCTCCGCGGTCTGGTTATACCAGTTTTTCCAATCTTCTGCAAAGAATACGAGCTAGTATCTTGCAACCATGACTTATTAAACTGATAGTTCGGTAATTTTCACGCTTGTCAACAACTGCTTTCTTTGGAATTGCAATTACCACATTAATATTGAAGTCTGAGGGTATTTCGCCTGTCTCATACAACGTGCACACCAGATGAAAGAGTCTGGTCATGGTTGGCTCTCGAAAGGATATCAGTAGTTCTGACGGAATGATTTCTACTCCCGGGGCCTTGTTTCGACTTAGATCGTTCAGAGGTTTGTAAAATTCTTCTCGCAGTATCATGTCTCCCATCGCATCTTCTCCTATAACATCGCTTTCAAGTTCATCTTCCATGTATAGACTTTCTATATTCTCCTTCCACCTTTCTGCCTTCCCTTCTTTGGTTAGGACTGATTTACCATCCGAGTTCTTGATATTCATAGAGCTGCTTCTTTGTGAAACATGCTTCTAAATCTTTACACTTGTCCTCTAGCCGTTGCTGCTTAGTGATTTTGCACTTCTTGACAATCTCATTTTTTAGACGTTTATATTCCCATTCGCCTGCTTCATTTTTAAATTTGCTCCTTTCATTAATTAAATACAATATCTCTTGAGTTATCCAAGGATTCATGCTAAACTTTGTCTTTTTACCTTCTGCCGTCACTATTTCATCTCTTAAAGCTACCCACTTGTCTTCTATTGTATTCCTTTCCCATGTTCTTGCCAATCATTCCCTAATGCTCCCTCTGAAACTCTCTACAACCTCTGGTTCTTTCAGTCTGTCCAGATCCCATCTCCTTAAACTTCTAACGTTTTGCAGTTTCTTCAATTTTAATCTACAGTTCATAACCGATAATTGTGGTCAGAGTCCACATCTGCCTCTGGAAATGTCTTACAATTTAAAAGCTGCTTCCGAAATCTCTGCCTTACCATTATACGATCAATCTGAAACCTTCCAGTGTCTCCCAGGTAAACAACCTTCTTTTATGATTCTTAAACCAAGTGTTTGCGATGATTAAATTAAGATCTGTGCAAAACCTTACCAGGCGGCTTCTAATTCATTCCTTTCTCCCAGTCTATATTCACCTACTATTTTTCTTCTCTTCCTTTGCCTACTATCGGTTTCTAATCCCCCATCGAAATTAAATTTTCGTTTCCTTTCACCATCTGAATAATTTCTTTAACCTCAACTTATATTTCTTCAATCTGCTCATCATCTGTGGAACTAGTTGGCATGTAAACTTCTGTTACTGTGGTAGGCGTGGAGTTCGTGTCTATCTTGGCTACGATAACGCTTGACTTTATAGAAGCTTATCCAAATTCCTATTTTATTATTCATTATTAAACCAACTCCTGCATTACCCCTATTTGACATTGTGTTTGTAACCCTGTATTCACCTGACTAGAAGTGTTTTTCCTACTGCCACTGAATTTCACTAATTCCCACTATATCTAACTTCCACCTACCAATCTCTTTTTAAATGTTTTAACCTACCTATCCGATTAAGCGATGTAACATTCCACGCTCCTATCCGTAGAATGCCAGTTTTATTTCTCCTGATGACGACTCCTTCCCGAGTAGTCCCCGCCCAGAGATCCGAATGGGGGACTGTTTCACCTCCGGAATATTTTACCCACGTGGACGCCATCATCATTTAACCATACAGCAGAGCTGCACGACCTCGGGAAAAATTAGTCTATAGTTTTCACTTGCTTTCAGCGTTTGCAGTACCAGCACAGCAAGGTCGTTTTGGCTGAAGTTACTAGGCCAGATCAGTCAATCATCCACACTGTTGCCCCTGCAACTGCTGAAAAGGCTGCTACCCCTCTTCAGCAACCACACGTTTGTCTGGCCTCTCAACAGATACCCCTCCGTTGTGTTGCACCTACGTTATGGCTATCAGTATCACTGAGGGACGTAAGCCATCCCACCGACCTCAATGTCCATGGTTCATGGGGGGGGGGTCATAAATACTCTTTCTATAATGCGTTGATCTGTAAATGAACTCCTTTCGTGAGAAACAGTATCATTCAAAGACGATACCAGTCTTCCAGGAGCCACAGAACTTCCTATCAACGGTGAATGTTTGTGGGCTAAAAATGACGAGCCTGGCGTACACCTACTACTGTATTCAGAAAAAAACGAAAGGATCATTACTTGTGCGTAGCAAAGGACGACGTGTACGTTATTGTCTCAGCAATGCTGTACAGATTCTTAAGCCATGTGTGTGTAGCTTGTTTCGTTGAGCGTTGTTATTAGAATAGCACTGATCGCTTTTCCCATTTTCTACAATAACTAAATATTTAAAGCAATGGAAATTTTACGGGTTAGTGGGTTTTAAAAATTTTTATTTAAAACCCAAAAATTTTGGCACTGTTGCTGTGACAAACTGATACATCGGTTTTTTATCCGGCTATCAGTTACAAAAAGAAAAACCTGTTAAACCGAGACGAAACAAATGTCTAAAGACACCGATTATTCGAAATTAAAATACCGGTGTCGCTTTTAATCGGTCAGCTTTTCCCATCAATAATGCAAATACACTCCTGGAAATTGAAATAAGAACACCGTGAATTCATTGTCCCAGGAAGGGGAAACTTTATTGACACATTCCTGGGGTCAGATACATCACATGATCACACTGACAGAACCACAGGCACATAGACACTGGCAACAGAGCATGCACAATGTCGGCACTAGTACAGTGTATATCCACCTTTCGCAGCAATGCAGGCTGCTATTCTCCCATGGAGACGATCGTAGAGATGCTGGATGTAGTCCTGTGGAACGGCTTGCCATGTCATTTCCACCTGGCGCCTCAGTTGGACCAGCGTTCGTGCTGGACGTGCAGACCGCGTGAGACGACGCATCATCCAGTCCCAAACATGCTCAATGGGGGACAGATCCGGAGATCTTGCTGGCCAGGGTAGTTGACTTACACCTTCTAGAGCACGTTGGGTGGCACGGGATACATGCGGACGTGCATTGTCCTGTTGGAACAGCAAGTTCCCTTGCCGGTCTAGGAATGGTAGAACGATGGGTTCGATGACGGTTTGGATGTACCGTGCACTATTCAGTGTCCCCTCGACGATCACCAGTGGTGTACGGCCAGTGTAGGAGATCGCTCCCCACACCATGATGCCGGCCGTTGGCCCTGTGTGCCTCGGTCGTATGCAGTCCTGATTGTGGCGCTCACCTGCACGGCGCCAAACACGCATACGACCATCATTGACACCAAGGCAGAAGCGACTCTCATCGCTGAAGACGACACGTCTCCATTCGTCCCTCCATTCACGCCTGTCGCGACACCACTGGAGGCGGGCTGCACGATGTTGGGGCGTGAGCGGAAGACGGCCTAACGGTGTGCGGGACCGTAGCCCAGCTTCATGGAGACGGTTGCGAATGGTCCTCGCCGATACCCCAGGAGCAACAGTGTCCCTAATTTGCTGGGAAGTGACGGTGCGGGCCCCTACGGCACTGCGTAGGATCCTACGGTCTTGGCGTGCATCCGTGCGTCGCTGCGGTCCGGTCCCAGGTCGACGGGCACGTGCACCTTCCGCCGACCACTGGCGACAACATCGATGTACTGTGGAGACCTCACGCCCCACGTGCTGAGCAATTCGGCGGTACGTCCACCCGGCCTCCCGCATGCCCACTATACGCCCTCGCTCAAAGTCCGTCAACTGCACATACGGTTCACGTCCACGCTGTCGCGGCATGCTACCAGTGTTAAAGACTGCGATGGAACTCCGTATGCCACGGCAAACTGGCTGACACTGAAGGCGGCGGTGCACAAATGCTGCGCAGCTAGCGCCATTCGACGGCCAACACCGCGGTTCCTGGTGTGTCCGCTGTGCCGTGCGTGTGATCATGGCTTGTACAGCCCTCTCGCAGTGTCCGGAGCAAGTATGGTGGGTCTGACACACCGGTGTCAATGTGTTCTTTTTTCCATTTCCAGGAGTTTATGATGTTCTGCTTCACATCTTTAGAGATTCTTGTTTTTTGTTAATAAACAGAGTGGCCATGAGTCACGGGAAGGGTTGCCGTATTTGAAGATGTGACGTGCCTGTCGCCCAAATGTTATGGGTTGACGCGTTACTCTCCTGTCTTTCTGTGTAAGTTATTTATAGCTTTGCCTGGGAGTATGTTTCCCAAGTGAGGCGATCAATTTAATTTAATGGTAACTGACTGTATTGAAATTCTCCAAGTAAAATTCAACCGTCGCCAGAGAGAGAGAGACACATCATATAGATGATGGGAATATGGCCTTAATGATGCACTACTGTCGTGCGTGGTATGACCAAGTAATATGCTCACTAAAAGTTACTAAGAAAGACCCTTAGCTAGGTTTCAACAACTACCAACAGTCAATATTATTTAGACGGGATCGAAACCCGACAGCATTGCTGATCAGAGACGAATGACCGAATTATTCCCAATTGTTTTTTACCCATAATAAGCAAAAGAAACTTCTATCAGGGCCGCGATTTGCTATGAACACTGACAAATTAATGACTGAACTCAAGGCGCGTTCCGCTGTTACGTCTCTTCACGATGATCTGCCGACTTCGCTATCTCAGCCACAGCAATCTGAAACAGTGGTAATTAGTACACAAGCTTGTAAACATCCACACTGGGAGAACTTATGATAAGAATAATAACAAGACATTTTTTCGTTAGTTTCTTTTTTATTTCTAAGATCATAACCAGCAAGTACTGTACATCTTTAACATGCGTTTGCTCATTAAGACAGCTCGAGAAAGAAGACAAGTGAAAAATATGCGGAGCTACGTTATTATCGATAGACGAGAAAAAACAGCTCCATACAAGTGTTTTGTTTCAGCCACAGACGAATTTTGTATAGCTGGTTGTCTGAAATATAATATTGAAATTACTTTTGCAAATGGTTCAAATGGCTCTGAGCACTATGGGACTTAACATCTGAGGCCACCAGTCCCCTAGAACTTAGAACTAATTAAACCTAACTAACCTAAGGACATCACAGACATCCATGCCCGAGGCAGGATTCGAACCTACGACCGTAGCGGTCACGCGGTTCCAGACTGAAGCGCCTAGAACCGCTCGGCCACACCGGCCGGCTTACTTTTGCATTAGACAATTCTTGGCTTACAAAGATTTACGTAAAACTTTCATGTACTCAAAGAAATTGAAGCACACATGCGCGCGAGAAACAGATTCCAACTAAATATTACAAGAAAAATAAAGCTTTTGTGTAAAGTAATTCTTCAGGTTAGAGGCAGCGTACAGCACTGGCGTAGGCAGGGTACCTGAGCAGTCTGTTACAGACTGTTGTGTGGTAAATGTGGCAGCACATTCTCCAGTTAATCCACTCTGAACGTGGGATGATAATCGGTGCAAAGCGCATGGGTTGTGGCGCATCTAACAGCAGACAAACATTCGGGTTTCTTAGGTCAACTACCGAGCGAGGTGGCGCAGTGGTTAGCACACTGGACTCGCATTCGGGAGGACGACGGTTCAATCCCGCGTCCGGCCATCCTGATTTAGGTTTTCCGTGATTTCCCTAAATCGCTTCAGGCAAATGCCGGGATGGTTCCTTTGTAAGGAGAAGGCCGGCTTCCTTCCCTGCACTTCCCTAATCCGATGAGACTGATGACCTCGCAGTTTGGTCTCTTCCCCCAAACAACCCAATTCTTAGGTCAACTATGTCTGAGGTGGGTTTTCAGAATTCGAGAGACAATGTTTCTAGACGCTAAAACAACCGCTCTGTAGCAATTACTAACATCTGTCAGCTATTTTTCTGTCTTTACATTTTTTCCTGAAAGAAAAGGGATCAGCATGTGGGCATTGAATGATAACTGTCGTCTTCTACTACTGCAAGGTACTGGTAGGATCAGCTTGCGAAGTATCTCTTTTCTGATTACCTTAACCCCAAGAATGACTCTGCAAGTAGAGCCTATGTTCGCTTCCCTCGAACAAGCACCAAACACAAAATTTCTGATAAGTGGGCCAAGTTTATTTTAATATCAATTAATTAAACTGATAAAAATGTGACAACTGTAACGGGACATACTCCTTTAGCATTACTTTTCCTCAACAGTAGTTGCCGATACCAGTATTCTTTTTCGAATTTTGGGCAGGTCAGTATTATTTCAGTTGCTTTTCTGAAAACTTTCATATAATTTTATACGCAGTATATTTCAAGCTAACATTTGTGAAAAGGAATTACTTTATAAAATATTTTAATTTCGATGTTATAATCCATAAGTACTAGTTCTGAATGTGCAGTTAAAATTATTTTTTTAGAAACATTTGAAATTACGAATTATTTGTTCACTTAAAATTTCCATTATTAATTACGTAATCTTGTATTGTTTACTATGTTTATTTCAGGATACATTAATGAAATAATAATCGAAATTAATAATGTAACGAAAACTAGTAGGAATTCATTTGTTAAGAAAAATTGTAAACCCTTTGGAATATTGTTATTTCCGCAGAGTGTGAGAGTGGAAAGCTTGCCTCTGATGTGATCGGACATATTTTTATATAATAAATGCGAATAATGTAATTTAGGCTTTGTTAACGTGAAAAATCAAAATACTGTATGATATAATAAAATGTGAGAAAACCAGTGAAAAATATTTACATAAAAAATTCTGTAACAACAATTTTCCAGTTTATTTAGTTCAAACCAACCATGAAGACCTGATGTTAGATTTTCAGCTTCAAAAATCAGACTCCTAGACAAGAAGAACTGGAGCCATTTGAACATGAGAAGCTAAGTAATCTTGAAAGTTTGTTGTAATCTTCGGTCTTCATAAAAGATTGGACTGGATATTGTTTAATGTGGACAATAGATGGAAGAAGGAGGGAGATAACACACCTCACAGATCATTTGATGCTCTAATAAAATCCCGATCCATGTATTGGATGTACAATAATCACCATAAATTTCATTGAAACACTATTACGGGGAGGTGCAAACTGAATTTAAGGATTAGGAAGCGGAATGGCGCTGCAAGATGTTGTTGTTGTTGTGGTCTTCAGTCCTGAGACTGATTTGATGCAGCTCTCCATGCTACTCTATCCTGTGCAAGCTTCTTCATCTCCCAGTACCTACTGCAGCCTACATCCTTCTGAATCTGCTTAGTGTATTCATCTCTTGGTCGCCCTCTACGATTTTTACCCTCCACGCTGCACTCCAGTACTAAATTGGTGATCCCTTGATGCCTCAGAATATGTACTACCAACCGATCCCTTCGTCTAGTCAAGTTGTGCCGCAAATTGACTCCCCAGTTCTATTCAATACCACCTCATTAGTTATGTGATCCACCCATCTAATCTTCAGCATTCTTCTGTAGCACCACATTTCGAAAGCTTCTATTCTCTTCTTGTCTAAACTATTTATCGTCCATGTTTCACTTCCATACATGGCTACACTCCATACAAATACATTCAGAAACAACTTCCTGACACTTAAATCTATACTCGATGTTAACAAATTTCTCTTCTTCAGAAACGCTTTCCTTGCCATTGCCAGTCTACATTTTATATCCTCTCTACTTCGACCATCATCAGTTATTTTGCTCCCCAACTAGCAAAACTCCTTTACTACTTTAAGTGTCTCATTTCCTAATCTAATTCTCTCAGCATCACCCGACTTAATTCGACTACATTCCATTATCGTCGTTTTGCTTTTGTTGATGTTCATCTTATACCCTCCTTTCAAGCCACTGTCCATTCCGTTCAACTGCTCTTGCAAATCCTTTGCTGTCTCTGACAGAATTACAATGTCATCGGCGAACCTCAAAGTTTGTATTTCTTCTCCATGGATTTTAATACCTACTCCGAACTTTTCTTTTGTTTCATTTACTGCTGGGTCAATATACAGATTGAATAACGTTGGGGAGAGGCTACAACCCTGTCTCACTCCCTTCCCAACCACTGCTTCCCTTTCATGTCCTTCGACTGCTATAACTGCCATCTGGTTTCTGTACAAATTGTAAATAGCCTTTCGCTCCATGTGTTTTACCCCTGCCACTTTCAGAATTTGAAAGGGAGTATTCCAGTCAACATTGTCAAATGCTTTCTCAAAGTCTACAAATGCTAGAAACGTAGGTTTGCCTTTCCTTAATCTATCCTCTAAGATAAATCGTAAGGTCAGTATTGCCTCACGTGTTCCAACATTTCTGCGGAATCGAAACTGATCTTCCCCGAGGTCTGTTTCTACCAGTTTTTCCATCCGTCTGTAAAGAATTTTAGTATTTTGCAGCTGTGACTTATTAAACTGATAGTTCGGTAATTTTCACATCTGTCAACACCTGCTTTCTTTGGGATTGGAATTATTATATTCTTCTTGAAGTCTGAGGGTATTTCACCTGTCTCATACATCTTACTCACCAGACGGTAGAGTTTTATCAGGACTGGCTCTCCCAAGGCTGTCAGTAGTTCTAATGGAATGTTGTCTACTCCGGGGGCCTTGTTTCGACTCAGGTCTTTCAGTGCTCTGTCAAACTCTTCACGCAGTATCATATCTCCCATTTCATCTTCATCTACATCCTTTCCCATTTCCATTATATTGTCCTCAAGTACATCGCCCTTGTGTAGACCCTCTATATACTCCTTCCACCTTTCTGCTTTCCCTACTTTGCTTAGAACTGGGTTTCTATCTGAGCTCTTGGTATTCATACAAGTGGTTCTCTTTTCTCCAAAGGTCTCTTTAATTTTCCTGTAGACAGTATCTATCTTACCCGTAGTGAGATAAGCCTCTACATCCTTACAGTTGTCCTGTAGCCATTCCTGCTTAGCCATTTTGCACTTCCTGTCGATATCATTTTTGAAACGTTTGTATTCCTTTTTGCCTGCTGCATTTACTGCATTTTTATATTTTCTCCTTTCATCAGTTAAATTCAATATTTCTTCTGTTACCCAAGGATTTCTACTATCCCTCGTCTTTTTACCTACTTGATCCTCTGCTGTTCAGTTTATCCAGGTCCCATCTCCTTAAATTCCCACCTTTTTGCAGTTTCTTCATTTTTAATCTACAGTTCATAACCAATAGAGTGTGGTTAGAGTCCACATCTGCACCTGGAAATGTCTTACAATTTAAAACCTGGTTCGTAAATCTCTGCCTTACCATTATATAATCTATCTGAAACCTGTCAGTATCTCCAGGGTTCTTCCATGTATACAACCTTCTCTCATGATTCTTGAACCAAGTGTTTGCTATGGATAAGGTATGCTTTGCACAAAATTCTACCAGCCGGCTTCCTCATTCATTTCTTAGCCCCAATCCATATTCACCTACTATGTTTCCTTCTCTCCCTTTTCCTCCTCTAGAATTCCAGTCACCCATGACTGTTAAATTTTCGTCTCTCTTCACTACCTGAATAATTTCTTTTATCTCATCATACATTTCATCAATTTATTCGTCAGCTGCAGAGCTAGTTGGCATATAAACTTGTACTACTGTAGTAGGTGTGGGCTTCGTATCTATCTTGGCCACAATAATGCGTTCACTATGCTGTTTGTAGTAGCTTACCCGTAGTCCTATTTGTTTATTCATTATTAAACCTACTCCTGCATTACCCCTATTTGATTTTGTATTTGTAACCCTGTATTCACCTGACCAAAAGTCTTGTTCCTCCTGCCACCGAACGTCACTAATTCCCACTATATCTAACTTTAACCTATCCATTTCCCTTTTTAAATTTTCTAACCTACCTGCCCTATTAAGGGATCTGACATTCCACGCTCCGATCCGTAGAAAGCCAGTTTTCTTTCTCCTGATAACGACGTCCTCTTGAGTAGTCCCAGCCCGGAGATCCGAATGGGGGACTGTTTTACCTCCGGAATATTTTACCCAAGAGGACGCCATCATCTTTTAATCATACAGTAAAGCTGCATGCCCTCGGGAAAAATTACGGCTGTAGTTTCCCCTTGCTTCCAGCTGTTCGCAGTACCAGAACAGCAAGGCCATTTTGGTTAGTGTTACAAGGCGAGATCAGTCAATCATCCAGGCTGTTGCCCCTGCAACTACTGAAAAGGCTGCTGCCCCCTCATCAGGAACCACACGTTTGTCTGGCCTCTCAACAGACACTCCTCCGTTGTGGTTGCACCTACGGTACGGCTATCTGTATCGTTGAGGCACGCAAGCCTCCCCACCAACGCAAGGTCCATGGTTCATGGGAGGGGGGCTGTGTGATGTAGTATTAACGAATTTAGCAATAATTAACTTTTATTTCCTCATTAAAAGTAACACACTCACAGATGTTAAACAGAGTTACGTGGAATCTCGACACGTAGTACTCTATAGAACGCAAAAACTGAACCGACACGTGTGGGGGAAAGTGTGCTAAATTATTGGTTACAGTATCAAGGTCACACACACCGCGTTCACACTGATCACTCACGCAACAAAACATAGAGTTTAGAAGAATGTTTTCCTATTGACTGGGTCAGGGTTTGACTGGCTTTAACGGTCAGTTTGAGAGAACTAAGTCCACTTCCGAAATTCCGTACAACTCATAATTTTGTAAATAAACTTACCCAACGTGAGCACGTCTTTTCCGCGATGAAACTGGGGGTTCAGTTCGAACACGAGAGGTGTTTATGTCGAACTGGAGTCTCATAGTTCACAAAGAAATGCACTTGGTGCAGCAGTGTAGGGGCTACTATGCCCGTGGGAAAGAAGCTTAAGTTGACGCTAAATTAAATAAAACTTAACACAAGCATTCCATAAATCACACCGTACCTTAATACATGGGTGGGGGTTGTTGTGAGGGAGGAGACCAGACAGCGAGGTCATCGGTCTCATCGGATTAGGGAAGGACGGGGAAGGAAGTCGGCCATGCCCTTTCAAAGGAACCATCCCGGCATTTGCTTGGAGCGACTTAGGGAAATCACGGAAAATCTGCCGGCCGATGGTGGCCGAGCGGTTCTAGGCGCTCCAGTCTGGAGCCGGGCGACCGCTACAGTCGCAGGTTCGAATCCTGCCTCGGGCGTGGATGTGTGTGATGTCCTTAGGTTAGTTAGGTTTAAGTAGTTATAAGTTCTAGGGGACTGATGACCTCAGATGTAAGAGACCCATAGTGCTTAGAGCCATCTGAACCATTTTTTGAACGGAAAACCTAAATCAGGATGACCGGACGCGTGATTGAACCGTCGTCCTCCCGAATGCGAGTCCAGTGTGCTAACCACTGCGCCACCTATCTCGATCATTTATACATGATACAAGGAACGAACTACAGCTATACAACACGTGGCGGCACCACTCGTCAACGCCAAGTTGCAGTTGCGCAAAAGATCTCATCGAATAAACTGAATACTAATGAAATTAATGCCGTTCCCTGACTGAATTAGTCACCAGAGTGACTACCAGAAACTGAAACACAGCTAACGCTTACACACTGCAACTTAACAGCTAGATATACTTCTCAGAGCATCCTCACTCACTGGCATCCTAGGGAAGAGAAAAACTAACCTGCCCTGTCGCCGGGGTCTACACAGCAACCGGGTAGGGCTTAGAAAGCCCACGATGGATGCTGACCAGTGGCCACTAACGCCTCTCTGACCCAATGTAGCGGTATTCAAAGTTCTACACAAAGATTGGCTAAACTGCCCTCAACATTCAAGGAACCTCCTGGCAACTAAGACAACTGGAGCTGCTAGCTACAGACAAACCACGCATTCATACTTGCAGACAACAGTGGAGACAGGAAAGATATGACATGAATGCATTATAATGGATTTCACAGATACATACAGAACATAGTTATGAGTTTTAAACTGAAAAACACATTCTCCTTTGGCGTTGAAATGCCATTGAGAAATGCCACCGGAATATCACGCACTGTTTCGTCTACCTTTCTATCCATGCACAGTCGTACCGAGCACTAAGTCGTTAAGAACTGTAGCAAAACCGAAGGATGTTTCCAAGATCAATGGAAAGACTCACATAGAGACGTTTCAGCATATTTATAAAATAATTTTTAATGCGAACACGAAATGGCTCGTTTCACGTCATTACTATTTACCAGTTAACTGATCCATGAAATATGAAACTAATAGGACGACCACAGGAGTTGACGAATGGACGTCATGTAGCCTCTGCGGAGCCTTATGGGGCGATCGACGATCCAATGTAATCCAATCGCCGTCGATTTGAGTGTTGGGTGTCTGGAAATCATTTCTGACAGGACTGTACGGAGAAAAACCAACAGCAGAGGTTTCAGCAGCTGGCGATGGACTCGTGTCCCTTTGCTGACACTAGACGCAGAGCTCAAAGTCTGACATACACTATCTGATACAAGGGATCCGGATGCACTATGTAATGCAGAATTGACCACTAGACATCACGACAGGATGACCCACCAAAGATAAAGGAATACTGTGTCGTCAGTGGAGAAGCAGTAACAGCAGAGTGGGCTAGTCAGCAGAGCTCATTCACTTCGAACGTGGACTATTGTGTAGCGTATCGATCGTATTCGGTCAAACAATACGCTAGAGCAGAAGTGGGTTGCAACAGAGCCAGCCACAGTTACGCAAGAGTGTTATGCGTTGCGAAGCAAAACATTGGCGGCTGGCATTGTGCAGCTGATTCAGCTGGGTGCAGAGCAACATGCTACACTGCAACATACTAGAGGAAAAGTGGTTCAAATGGCTCTGAGCACTATGGGACTTAGCATCTGAGGTCATCAGTCCCCTAGAACTTAGAACTACTTAAACCTAACTAACCTAAGGACATCACACACATCCATGCCCGAGGCAGGATTCGAACCTGCGACCGTAGCGGTCACGCGGTTCCAGATTGAAGCGCCTAGAACCTCTCGGCCACCACGCCGGCATACTAGAGGAAAGATGAGAGCCTTCCTGACTTGCCACCACGGAGTATGTGCCTTAAGCTCTAAACGAACATAGTATGGAGCATGCAAGTATTCAGCCATTCATGCACTAATTTTTTCTTGTGTCAATATCACAGCCTACACTAAGAGCCTGTGACACCTGGAGCAACATTCTGAAATGCAATACGAGGTCTGCTGTTCGACCACAGGACAGGGAAACTTGGAGGGAGGTTACAGCCATTGTCAGCTGTGCCGCTTTGCTGTCATCATGGCTACAGCCGGGGATTTCGTTGACAGCAGCATTCAAGTGACACCATGCTTGGCCCACTCTTTACGCTGTCAGCAATGCCAGACGTCTACTGCTCTGCATGATAGGTAGCTGGTTGCCTCCACCAAGCTGTTCCTGATGTATTACGATTGAGGGCGAGAATAAAGAATTTATTTGAAAAAAATCCACTGTAGTCCTGTCACCTCATTTCACTCTCCATGGGTGACAATCCAAGGGACATCTAACAGTTTTCATATCCCATCAGGGGAATTTCAGACTTTTTAAATTCGCACAAGTCGACTGTTGGTGAAATGATTGTGAAGTGGAAACTTGAAGGAACAACCACAGTTAAACCAGAACCTGGCGGACCTCATATACTGATGCACAGTGGGGGATAGTTGTAAAAAGTCTCATGAAATCAGTGGAATGAATCACTCGTGACTTTAAAACTCGTACAACAGTCCAGGTAGCCCAGCGAATGTACTTAGGTGGGCAAAAAGGAAAGCCTACAATGGTCGAGATGCTCCTTATGTGCCACACATCTCTGTAGTCAGTGCTTAGCAACGGTTGAGGTGATCCAAAGAACGACGCCACTGGACAGTGGATGACGGCAACAAGTGATTTGGCATGCTGAATCAAGCTGTTCTCTGTGGAAATTGGGTCTGGGTTCGACGAAAGCCCGGGGTACTTTACCTACCATCATGTCTAGCGTCAACAGTGACGTACATAGGAGGTTGTGCTGCAGTTTAGGAATGTTTTTCGTGGTTATGGAGAGGTACCCTTATTGTGCTCAACAAAAACGGTAAATGTGGAAGCATGTTAAGTCACTTTACACCATTGTGTACTATATACGGTAGACGAAAACTTCAGGGACGATGATTGTTTGGTTCAATATGGCAATACGCTCTGTCATAAAACATCTGAGAGGCTATGGTTTGTGGACAATAACATTCTTGAAATGTGTCGGCCTGCCGAGAGCCCCAACCTGAACCGAATGGAAAACCATCGCTCTAGGACCCAGCATCCAACATCACTACCTTCTCTGGTTTTGCCTGTTGAAGAAAATAGGGCTGCCAGGTCTCCAATGACATCCAGATACCTCACTGAACGCGTCCCCAGCAGAGTTCAGGCAGTCATAAACGTGAATGTTAACTAGTAGGTATCGAGATTGTTTGGATCATATATTGTATGTGGACTTCCATGCATATCATGTGCATCCCTTTCTGGCATCAAAGTACATTTATGGAAATGCTATGTTCCAACAGGGCACGTCAACGTTGCACGCAGGTTCAAATGGCTCTGAGCACTATGGGACTCAACTGCTGTGGTCATAAGTCCCCTAGAACTTAGAACTACTTAAACCTAACTAACCTGAGGACATCACACACATCCATGCCCGAGGCAGGATTCGAACCTGCGACCGTAGCAGTCGCACGGTTCCGGACTGCGCGCCTAGAACCGCGAGACCACCGCGGCCGGCGATTGCACGCAGAGGGAGGGGCGAACACTCCAGCTAATTCATGAGATTGGCATGACAACTCAGCCTCCCCATACCCATCCACTCCTATCATAGATGTTGTTAGACCTTAATCCAGTCAACCATTTAAGGGGTACTGTGATACCATTGTATACTCGATGAAACCAGCACCGTCTGCCCAAGAACAAACTGTGGGTAGCTGTGCGAGTTGAGTGTATCAGTATCTACCCACAGCAATTTGAACGCTTCTTAGAGTACTCGTCTCGATGTTATGCTGCAGTTTCGAGGGCTCGAGATGAAATACTCGGTATTAACAAAGACCCAACGCTTTATCACGACTTTTGTTAACTTGGTGTATTATGGGGTCTCATATTTTCCCACTGGTCCACCAGAGGATGAGCTGTCTCTGTTTGGCGGTGCTTACGTTCCTGAGTATTCCACAGAGGTAGTCTTGGGCTTGTTCCTATATTTAGATTCTCCAATAAGCGTACTCGCCTGCTTGTCTCTGTGTTTGAATGTGTGCGTGTGTTTGTGAGTGCATTCGTGCACACGCGTAGGTGATAATTGACTTCTAATATTTAGTGGTATGTCATTCATTCTTTTATCCTAACACTCTGGCATTAATCGCTGCTTATATATTAATGACCTAGCTATTGTGGGAGATAAAGGTTACTTATTACACAGTCATCAAAATGTAATACACATCTCCACACTGTATCCATTATTCACTATCTTTTTTGCATTTTCTGCACCTTTTGTGGTGACGTTCTTCCACGCCATTTTTGTTTCTACTATGGCAGTTCTAGTTCTAACAGCATGCGATGATTTTACAGTTTGTATAGTAACTCATATTCATAACCACTGTGCTTTTACGGAGGTGCTCGACTCGGAGGTAGCCAGTTTGAATCTTCTCGCCAGACTCGTCATCAACATTTTGCCGGCAACGGGCACAAATGCTGACTTAGAAGTGAATTACTAGACGATGTACTAACTTCATGCATTGAATCCCATGTCGCTCTGGAGTGTCTTTTCGCGTTAGAGTTTAGGTGTCTGCGAGGCGATAATGCTTTTCGATATTACAATGCGTTAAAATCTTGGGAGTACAAGTATTTTTACATTTATTTAAGTGATCTCGTCCACGTTTAACTTAAATCACTACTGTGACTATGTTTTCTCTTCTTTGCCATTCTTAATCGTTGAAGAACCTCAACCAAAGCAATTCGAGTCCAAATCCGACGGAGCAGGTGGTGTGCATGCACACTTTTTTCTTAAGGAGGGATAAATCATCGCCGTCCTTCCTGTCGAAGGGACGTAAATTTATCTTGCATTCCGCTTGCCTGATGCTCCGTTAGGGTATGCTATTACTATTTGCCAGCTTTTCTGAGTAGAAGGTCACTGTCAGTGTGAGGAAATCACGTACACAGTGTCATTTTTATTGTTAGTGGGTGGATACTGCGGACACTAGTGTGCTTTGTACATACGGACAAGATCAGTAGATGATGCAAGTAGATCACTAATCATACCCTTTCCAAACAGATTTGATGGTAACATATTTCAGTGTGTATTAAACTGTTTATTCGTTATGTGTAAATTTGATCGCGTGTACCATATAATGAAACAGTAGATTTTTTTCTGTTTGCAGAGAGTTGTCGCGCTTCTGGCGCGTCAGTTGGCTGCCTGTCGACCATTAAAAGTCACCACAGGATCTCGTAAGGACAGCAGGGCTCTACGTGTGATGTGCAGGACGCCACCTTACTGCAGCATCGAGGACTGCCGTGACATTGCAAGTGACGACGCGAATTAGTGTTAAGAAGACAGATGATTTCCCACAGTGTGGGACTATATTATCTGCAAACTTCCGTAACAAACGGCTAATGTGTGTGGCGGAAAACGCGAGTGACTGAATTTAGAGCTGTTAATCTCATTAGATGGCTTTGGTAATTAATTTTACAAATCATACCCTTTAAAAGTGGAAAACGATGTATCGCAGTCTTCGATACTACTGTTGCTCCTGAAAGCGCAATAGCGTTTCGGTCTTCTATTACTGTAATAAATTAAATGCCGGGAATTTTTAATGTGTTTTAATGTTCCCTACAACAAACTCTACACCCTGATGCTTACGTTGACTACAGAAACAACTGAAATGTTACTTCAGCCTTTGTCAGTTTTAAGGTAATTTATATAGAGCAAACAAAGGGGATTTTGAAATTGTGCTTAGTTTTCATCAAGAGATTGTATTACCCAAAAGAGAACAAGAAACAACATGAAAAATTCTTACCTCATCAGCGCGGAAAAGACGATATGTAGTAAGCTAATGAGTGGCAAAGCATACCAAACACAAGAATCTAAATGTATTACATCGTAAATCACCTTAGGCAAGTAATTAAAGAGAGAAATGAAACGGATCAGTCCACATACGCTGCTTTCACTAAAAATATTACCAGTTACGGGATATCAGTTGCGGCTGGAACTATTTCGACATGGTGACATTAGCTTTTAAAAGAAGTTTCCGATCATGAACAAAAGCTTACAACAGCGGCCAGCAAGTCTTGAATATCGCCCTTGAATCGTTAGGCTGCGAACACCGACATTATCATCATAATCATGTTTCTCATTCAACAGTTAAACAACATGTTTTCGTACCACTATTTTCCTTGCTCTTATCGACTTTCTCTAGCCTATAGACCAATATCAATAAGCTTTTACTGGAAGCCGTTTCGGTGTTACGTACGATTTATCACTACCACAGGTGCCCACGAGAGGGAGGGGAGGGGGAGGGGGGGAGGGCGGTGAAGGAGAAGGCACTTGCTTCTTCTGCAATCTGGAGTGCATGATTACATTCGTTTCAGAATTTCAATGCATTTCCTGAAATAACAGTGATGGTGCAAAGTCACAGATGATGCTTTCCCGGCAGGCGGATTTAGCGGTCACTAGACCAGTGGTTCCCAATCTGCGGGTAATTAAATCCTGAGAGGTAAAATGAAATATTCTGAGGGGTAAAAACTAAACGATTCGGTTCTGTTTCAATCACAAAACTAAATTATTTTCAAAAGATCATTACTATTATCACAGTTTAGTAAGGCTCTAATATTGATTGTATTGTTGTTGTTGTGGTCTTCAGTCCTGAGACTGGTTTGATGCAGCTCTCCATGCTACTCTATCCTGTGTAAGCTTCTTCATCTCCCAGTACCTGCTGCACCCTACATCCTTCTGAATCTGCTTAGTGTATTCATCTCTTGGTCTCCCTCTACGATTTTTACCCTCCACGCTGCCCTCCAATACTAAATTGGTGATCGCTTGATGCCTCAGAATATGTCCTACCAACCGATCCCTTCTTCTAGCCAAGTTGTGCCACAAACTCCCCTTCTCCCCAATTCTGTTCAATACCTCCTCATTAGTTATGTGATCTACCCATCTAATCTTCAGCATTCTTCTGTAGCACCACATTTCGAAAGCTTCTATTCTCTTCTTGTCCAAATTATTTATCGTCCATGTTTCACTTCCATATATGGCTACACTCCATACAAATACTTTAAGAAACGACTTCCTGACATTTAAATCTATACTCGATGTTAACAAATTTTTCTTCTTCAGAAACGCTTTCCTTGTCATTGCCAGTCTACATTTTATATCCTCTCTACTTCGACCATCATCAGTTATTTTGCTCCCCAAATAGCAAAACTCCTTTACTACTTTAAGTGTCTCATTTCCTAATCTAATTCCCTCAGCATCACCCGACTTAATTTGACTACATTCCATTACTCTCGTTTTGTTTTGTTGATGTTCATCTAATACCCTCCTTTCAAGACACTGTCCGTTCCGTTCAACTGCTCTTCCAAGTCCTTTGCTGTCTCTGACAGAATTACAATGTCATCAGCGAACCTCAAAGTTTTTATTTCTTCTCCATGGATTTTAATACCTACTCCGACCTTTTCTTTTGTTTCATTTACTGCTGGGTCAATATACAGATTGAATAAAACCGGGCAGAGGCTACAACCCTGTCTCACTCCCTTCCCAACCACTGCTTCCCTTTCGTATCCCTCGACTCTTATAACGGCCATCTGCTTTCTGTACATATTGTGAATAGCCTTTCGCTCCCTGTATTTTACCCCTGCCACCTTCAGAATTTGAAAGAGAGTGTTCCAATCAACATTGTCAAACGCTTTCTCTAAGTCTACAAATGCTAGAAACGTAGGTTTGCCTTTCCTTAATCTTTCCTCTAAGATAAATCGTAAGGTCAGTATTGCCTCACGTGTTCCAACATTTCTACGGAATCGAAACTGATCTTCCCCGAGGTCGGTTTCTACCAGTTTTTCCTTTCGTCTGTAAAGAATTCGCGTTAGTATTTTGCAGCTATGACTTATTAAACTGATGGTTCAATAATTTTCACATCTGTCAATACCTGCTTTCTTTGGGATTGGAATTATTATATTCTTCTTGTAGTCTGAGGGGATTTCGCCTGTCTCATACATCTTGCTCACCAAATGGTAGAGAGTGGTCAGGAATGGCTCTCCCAAGGCCGTCAGTAGTTCTGATGGAATGTTGTCTATTCCCGGGGCCTTGTTTCGACTCAGGTCTTGGTGTGCCCTGTCAAACTCTTCACGCAATATCATATCTCCCATTTCATCTTCATCTACATCCTTTTCCATTTCCATTATATTGTCCTCAAGTACATCGCCCTTGTAGAGACCCTCTATATACTCCTTCCATCTTTCTGCTTTCCCCTCTTTGCTTAGAACTGGGTTTCCATCTGAGCTCTTGATATTCATGCAGGTGGTTCTCTTTTCTCCAAAGGTCTCTTTAACTTTACTGTAGGCAGTATCTATCTTACCCCTCGTGAGACAAGCCTCTACTTCCTTACATTTGTCCTCTAGCCATCCCTGCTTAGCCATTTTGCATTTCCTGTTTATCTCATTTTTGAGACGTTTGTATTCCTTTTTGCCTGCTTCATTTACTGCATTTTTGTATTTTCTCCTTTTATCAATTAAATTCATTATCTCTTCTGTTACTCAAGGATTTCTACTAGCCCTCGTCTTTTTACCTACTTGATCCTCTGCTGCCATCACTATTTCATCCATCAAAGCTACCCTCCTTCTTCTACTGTATTTCTTTCCCCCATTCCTGTCAATTGTTCCCTTACGCTCTCCCTGAAACTCTCTACAACCTCTGGTTCTTTCAGTTTATCCAGGTCCCATCTCCTTTGCGGTTTCTTCATTTTTAATCTACTGTTCATAACCAATAGATTGTGGTCCGAGTCCACATCTGCCCCTGGAAATGTCTTACAATTTAAAACCTGGTTCCTAAATCTCTGTCTTACCATTATATAATCTATGAAACCTTTTAGTATCTCCAGGGTTCTTCCATGTATACAACCTTCTTTCATGATTCTTGAACCAAGTGTTAGCTATGACTAAGTTATGCTCTGCGCAAAATTCTACCAGGCGGCTTCGTCTTTCATTTCTTAGCCCTAATCCATATTCGCCTACTACGTTTCCTTCTCTTCCTTTTCCTCCTCTCGAATTCCAGTCACCCATGACTATTAAATTTTCATCTCCCTTCACTACCTGAACAATTTCTTATATCTCATCATACATTTATTCACTTTCTTCATCATCTGCAGAGCTAGTTGGCATATAAACTTGTACTACAATAGTAGGCGTGGGCTTCGTGTCTATCTTGGCCACAATAATGCGTTCACTATGCTGTTTGTCGTAGCTTACCGTACTCCTATTTGTTTATTCATTATGAAACCTACTCCTGCATTACCCCTGTTTGATTTTGTATTTATAACCCTATATTCACCTGACCAAAAGTCTTGTTCCTCCTGCCACCGAACTTCACTAATTCCCACTATATCTAACTTTAACCTATTCATTTCCCTTTTTAAATTTTCTAACCGACCTACCCGATTAAGGGATCTGACATTCCACGCTCCGATCCGTAGAATGCCAGTTTTCTTTCTCCTGATAACGATGTCCTCTTGAGTAGTCCCCGCCCGGAGATCCGAATGAAGGACTATTTTACCTCCGGAATATTTTACCCAAGAGGACGCCATCATCAACTAATCATACAGTAAAGCTGCATGCCCTCGGGAAAAATTACGACTGTAGTTTCCCCTCGCTTTCAGGCGTTCGCAGTACTACAACAGCAAGCCCGTTTTGGTTAGCGTTACAAGGCGAGATCAGTCGATCATCCAGACTGTTGCCCCTGCAACTACTGAAAAGGCTGCTGCCCCCTCTTCAGGAACCACACGTTTGTCTGGCTTCTCAACACACATCCCTCCGTTGTGGTTGCACCTACGGTACGGCTATCTGTATCGTTTAGGCACGCAAGCCTCCCCACCAACGGCAAGGTCCATGGTTTATAGGGGGAAGATTGATTGTATAAATTATCAGTAATTACTTTTTCTCAGTTAGCAGCCTTAATGCGGTGGAGGTTATAGGTTTCACACATAGTACACGTAGTAAAGGTGAGACATATACTAACAAATGACAAATATCTCAAGAGAATGTCTTCTTCAAGTTGTAGATGATACCTGCAGTAGTCCACAAATTGCTTTATCACTCCCTTCAAACAGGTAAATGAATTAATTGACAGCACCATACCGCAGTAACTACATACGGGCTACTATAGTGCTATACTCAGTATAATTATTATTATTGTTAGAACGGTTAGAAACAAAGCATTGCTTGCAGTGAAGAGGTCAAGCAAGTGCCGCAATGGAGAGGAGTAATTCAGGAGAAGCATGTTTTGTAACAAGTGTGTACCCTCACTCTTTATAGTTAGTTTCTTTTCCGAGGAGTTGTGGGTAATACTCGCAATCCACCGAAAATTGCTTCATCATTCATTCTAACACACACACACACACACACACACACACACACACACACACACACAAACTAAATATCATTCATCTTCCAAGGAAAGTCTTTCATTCTACAGTTTAGTTGGGTGCTAAAGTTAGTGATAATGTGGGGGAGGGGAGGAGGCAACTGATGGCAATGGCAGGAAGGGGGGGGCGGGCAGGACGGGTGTACTAGCTAATGTCTGATTGAACTCAGGGGTAATGGTCTAAGAAAGGTTTGGAATCACTGCATTGGACAATTTAAGTTTATTCAGTTAGTTACGCTCTTCGTGGGAAACTGTATCATTTCATTGACGTAGCGGCGAATTCATCACTCCTCAGTGAAGGAGAATTCAAGCCTTTAGAGAACATCGCCAAAACCGTCCCAAATCTTTTCTCCTTCTCTTGTTCTTACTGCTCTTATCGAACTGTGGGAAACGACCGGTTGGACATTCAACGCAGAGTCCGACGCCTGTTGCCGGTGAACCACTCGCCACCCTCACCAGTGTCACGTAACATGACTGGGACACCTCTGGCTTACAATTCACGAATACCGCAAGGACACACCATTCTCATCCTGCACAAGTCAAGCGCTAAGGTAGTTTACCATTTGTCCCTATCAAATTAAAAACATGAGAGCTTCTTGAGACTACATTCAGCTTTTATACGTTTATGTTTCATCTGTCGACCCAAATGCTACAGCCAGCAAGAGAAAATGCTGTATTCCGCACAAGAAAGTGAAAAAGCTGTGTGGAATTTCCAAGTCGAAAAGATGTCCTCTTTGGGAGTCGAAGTCTTCTTTCCGGGGTGCAACAAGTGCTACAGGGATATGAATTTGCCACTGCTACATAGTAAGGTGTCACGCAGAGGAGGTGCAGCTGGTCTTGATTCAGTCCTAGGCTGTTAAGAGTCCGTTCCACAGGACACTTCGATGTTTGTTTTGGCAGGTGATTCACATACATTTAGTCGAATGTTGAGCCTGGACTGTATTTTGCAAAAACTTCTAAAAATGTAACTTCTAAATCACATCTGATTAAGTGTTAATTACGGCTGTTGACATTAAAAAAATAGAAGACTTGAGAATAATAAAAAAATCTTTCAACATGATGAGACATGAAGATTTATAAGCAAAATATTATAGATGACACTAAAGTTCAATATTAAGCGTTTTTTAAAGTTAATTTTCTGTATCTCTATTTTGATACGCAATAGCCAATAATCGTTTTGCTACTTATTTTTGTTGATGTTTAGCACAAGTAACAAGGGTGTTGCATTTCTGTATATTCTTCCAATTTCAACTTTTGAACTTTCGGTGTTAATCCAACGTTATTGATACCTGTATCAATCCTAACCCGCTGGATGCCCCGTATTTAATCGTTTACGGATGGAATTTAGGAATGCTAACTAAAACAGATCATATCCATGACCATATTAATAAAATAAAGAGATGTTCTTCCCGTACCACAATATACGTAAGTAATCTATTTAAAAAACGAGTGAACAATTATCAATCCTTTGAAATATGGTAATAATTTAGTCACTGGGGCATGACATGTTCAGACTCACCAGGTGAGTTATGACAGAAACGGAAAATTTAGAATATCGCCCCCAGCTTGTATACATTCTAGGGACGTCCTTGATTCGAATGCTTTGTTTTCTACAATCAACTATTACATTGCATATGTTTAATTCTTTCTGTGTGTC
Source organism: Schistocerca serialis cubense (assembly GCF_023864345.2). NCBI lineage: Eukaryota > Metazoa > Arthropoda > Insecta > Orthoptera > Acrididae > Schistocerca > Schistocerca serialis. The sequence goes on from NC_064638.1 coordinate 416,993,394, forward strand.
TCCTTTCTGTATCTTTCCTAGGCTCTCGATAACAAATCAAAGAAATCTCATTTGAGTGGACGTGGACGGCAAGATCGAAACTTCGTTGTTCTTAAGAGATGCAATTTCACTCTCATATCGCAGGGCGTGCCATTACTTCGTAAAAGTTAATCCTCAGTTCTACACGTACATCTACATATACGATTCGCAAGCCACCTTGCTGTGTAAAGTGGTGGATACTTCTGATACCATTGTCATTTCCTCCCTGCCCTGTTCCATATGCCAATGGCACAGGGGAAAAGTGATTATCGGTAAATCCCGTATTAGCTCTAATAACGTTGATTTTATTGCTGTGATCATTTCGCGAGACGTATATGGGAGGAAGTAATATCTTTCCCGACTCTTGAAATTTCAACAGTTAACCTCTCCGTGACGCACGGCATCTCACTTACAGCGCCCTCCACCGGAGTTTAATGAGCGTATCCGTAACACTCCCGTGAAGAATCGTGCCACTTTTCGTACGATATTGACTATCTCTTCTATTAATTCAACCTGGTAAAGATCCCAGACTGATGATAAGTACCCAAGAATATGTCTAACTGGTGTTTCGTAAGCTATTTCTTTCATGGATGGAAATTATATTTCCTTAAGATTCTTCCGAAAAACCGCAGCCTACCATTTAAAATTTCTACAATTTATTTCGTGGGACAGTTCTAGTTTAGCTCTCTCTGAATGGTTAAGCATTGGCATTTTATGGTATTTACTGTATCCACTGGTTTGTTGGCAATAGTGTAATCGTACAGTAGTGGATTTCATTGACTATTTATATGCGATATTTTACATTTATTTAAATTCGTGGTCAAGTGCCAGTCCTCGCACTAATAGTTGATCTTCTGTAAGGTCTCCTACTAACCACTATAGTTTTTTGCCAGTGCTACCTTCTTATAGACAAGTACATCATTTGGGAGGAGTTTCATGTTGCTAGCACTAACGGTCCTATACTCTAACACGCCACTGGAGTGCTTCCGAAATTACCTTCACATCTGTCGACTTTGCTACGTTAAGACCTACTCGTTGAGTCCTATTTGCAAGAAAATCCTGAATCCTGTGACAAATGTGGCCCAATACTCAGTAAGCTCGTATTCTTTCCCACTTAACGACAGAGCGACAATCTGTCAAATGCCTTCCTGAATTCAAGGCACACGGCGTCAACCAGGAGCCGGCCGCTGTGGACGAGCGGTTCTAGGCGCTTCAGTCCGGAACCGCGCTGCTGCTACGGTCGCAGGTTCGAATCCTGCCTCGGGCATGGATGTGTGCGGTCTCCTTAGGTTAGTTAGGTTTAAGTAGTGCGACGTCTAGGGGACTGATGACCTCAGATGTTAAGTCCCATAGTGCTCAGAGCCATTTGAACCCTTTTTCCTTCAAGATTATTTTACCTTCGTTTAATTATTGCTTATGAAGGAGGGTTTGAGTACGACTAATTTCTGTGATGAAGCTCTCTTTGCTTTTGAGAGCAACGTTCTAACGTTGTTATTGAGCTGCAGTGAACCTTACTCAATGTCACATACACGTCTAAGACGTATTGAATAGTTTTTTGTATTTTGTCCATTTGTCCTCTACATCTTCTTCCCCAGAGCTGAATATTTACTGTTGACTGTTCAGATACTCTACACTTTGATTCCTGTTGATGTATTTTTCTGAATAAAGATTCAGGACATTCTCACACGTTGTCCTTGACTAGCACCATTTAAAATCGTACGACTTTCTCTCCAATTCTATAGCTGGCAAATTGATACCACTATTACAGTAATATTGTGAGGAATATTCTCTATGTTTTTATTGAAGCGCTCTATCAGTAAAGCTCCTGAGGCAGGTACACCATGAAAACATTCTGTTACCGTGTCTGACCCTTCCCTATCCTCTTCCAGATGCTTTCACATTCAGAATCGGTAATAACCGCGCTGGACAATATAAGGGGCGATCAAAAAGTTTCCGTTCCAGGGCCGCACTAACCCCTTACATACATGTCGGTGATCCGTTCCATATGCGCTGCAGCAACGCACTCAAACGGAAACTCTTTCAACACCCATTATACACATGTCATGTTGCTGTATCTTTCAGTTGCTGGGATATCCCGAAGGAAAAATTCGGGTCTAGCAGCCAACGTTGTTGCTTTCTTGGCACCACCCGGGCTCTTGTGTCGGGCACTTTGAGGTTAAACCCACGGACGTGAAGCAACGACTAAGGGTGAAATCTCGGGCGCTTCTTGGATTCCAGGAAAGAAGCTGGCCCAAGGTCAGTTTACAGTAAGTGAAGCTTGGCACAGCAGCTGGCTGTCTTTAAACCCACACAGACCTGGACTGATCTCAGACTTATCCAAGCAACCCCCTGGGTTCAACCAACCCAGGAAAATCTGGGCATCACTTAACCAGATAAGACCCAACACGGCAGATGTCAGTTTTGAAAGCACAAGTGGAAGATTGCTGGTAGCCCTTTCTGCGACTGTGCAGAGGTGCCTCAGACCATCCCATCAACCACATTATGCATTGCGCACTTCGAAGTTTCTGTGGTTCAATGGGGGAGATCCATCAGGTCAGTGAGGATCGGTGAGGAAGCTGTGGAGTGGTTAAGGACACTGGACATCCATCTGTAATCTTTACGACAACAAATACGTCTCTACCATTTACTTCTAGTCTATCTTTATACTTGCTGCTTTTTGCTTCTGGTTTCAACCGGCTATTTGTTTGTAACGCCACGCAGGTGTGATACCTTTAATAAGCGACACTACTTTCGACACTTTACAGTAACTGTTCTCCCAGTTTACGTATGCCACATTAACATTTCGTCATACTGACCTGCGAGGGCGCACACTTCCATCAGAGAATAACGTGGTTCAGTAGGTCACCTCTGCCACTGATGTATCGCCTTCATTCAGAAAGATAGTAAGTAGCTGCCACTTAAGAACGGCTATGGAAGTATGTAGCTGTTTCCTCCCAGTGGTTGAAATACAGTGGCGGTCGAAATAATAGAGCCACCTCTATTGACGAGATTTAAGAACTAGGATATCTATTAGTTCGCGAAATCGCCACGAGTGCCGTGTTGTCAGTCCCTTGTAGACAACATCAGGGAAGACGTTGCTGCTATCTTTAGTCGTCCGAAAGGAAGCGTTTGAGCTAGACGTGTGAAAAGAGGCATAAAGGTAAGAATCTTATGGGTCAAAATAATAGAGCCGCTTTACACATGTGCCTTTAAATTGATTTTTATGCAGTTGTTTTGTATGTAAATTGACGTGTGGTTTTGTTTACATTCGTCTAGATGGGCAGAGCAAAGCATACCAGTGAAGATGAGCGTATAGTAATGTTCCGGATGTTCAAAAGTGGGATGTCCATGAATAAAATAGCCAATGTCTTGCACGTTTCGCGAAAACGAGTCCAGAACGCCATGAGACGGTCAAAACAAACAAAGCCGCAGGTGGAGAACAGGGGGCGACCTCGTGTAACTACTCCTCGCGTAGACAGACTCATCACTAGGGAAGTGAAGAAAGACCCATTTTTGTCAACACCACGACTGAAAGCCATTTTGTTTAGCGACGAACATGATGTTCAACCATCAACCTCAACGATTCAAAGACGACTGAGATCTGCAAAACTGAATGGGCGCATTGCAAGAAAGAAGCCACATGTTTCACAAGCCAATGTTCGGAAAAGGTTAGCCTTTGCCCGGAGAAATGAACAAAAACCTAATACTTGGTGGAGGAACATCCTTTGGTCCGATGAATCCAAGTTTAATAGGTTTGCCTCAGACGGAAAAGTCTATGTGCGCCGCCCACCAAACCAGGAATTTAATCCCAAGTACACTTTAAAAACTGTGAAATACGGTGGCGGAAGTGTTATGGTATGGGGATGTTTTTCGTGGTACGGCATTGGTCCAATACACCGTATCAACGGCATAATGAACGGAGAAATGTACAAAGACATCTTGGCAAATGTGATGCTGCCTTATGCTGAAGAGGAAATGCCGCTGAAATGGAAATTTCAGCACGATAACGATCCAAAGCATACTGCAAGGATCATAAGGCAGTTTGTTCAAGAGCACAATATCGAAGTATTAGAGTGGCCACCTCAGTCCCCTGACGCATCACCCATTGAGAACTTATGGGAGATCTTAGACAAGAGAATTGACCGCTCAAAAGCTACATCGTCAGAAAAACTGTGGGAAGAAATCCAGAGAGCCTGGTATGCGATCAGTAGTGACGAATGCAGGCGTTTAGTAGACTCTATGGGTAAGAGGTGCAGGGCAATCCTCAAAAATAAGGGTTACCCCACGAAGTACTAATACAGTCCTATGCAAAAAAGACTGTTCCTGTACGTTTCATAAGACTGAGATCAAGTACAATATATATGTTTCAATTGGCTCTATTTTTTTGACCCTGTGGTCTGGTATTCTTTTGAATATTATCGATTATTACTGATTATTTTGTGTTGTGTTATCGATATAACTGACTATAGTACAATGTGACTCGGTTGTAATGGTTTCCATCATAGTTCAAACATGTCAAGTAATAAATGTGCACTTTATTCCAAACCTTTGCCAGGTGGCTCTATTATTTTGACCGCCACTGTATGTACCCAACTAGTGGCACTGTTAAAATTAACTTCAGATGAAGGTCGTAGAATTACGAAAAAACTAAAAACTACCTTAAGATACAGATCTGCTTTGAAGTGAAAAGACTGAAGTTGCTGGTAAGGAAGCCAACAGGTGCTGGGCATCGCCTACCGCTCGTCTTAATGAGGAATTGGCCTATAGGCAACACACCGTACAGTAGAGCATAACTGGCGATAGGCTGTAGACAGTGTGACTGGCAAGATTATTCCCACTAAATGTACTAGGATGATAAACTGCTCAAAAATTGTACACTTCCATCATATCTGTGAATTATATGGCCATAGATTCAAGGAGAGCGGATGAAAGAATGAATCTCCGGAAAAAAAATAAAAAAAAAAAAAATTCAGTTCGTTCGAAATTACACATTGCTGAAATCAACGTCTATGCTGCGTAATATTCACTATCGAGTTGCTTCACCCAGTGAGTTGCAACATACTTAGATGCTCCTTGGCTTGCTGTCCACTAGGCTGGTCTAGCCTGTTCCACAGCGATGATGCCTGTGGTCGTCCGACGTGTGCGAGGCGGGTTGTTACGACGTAGCTCTGGTATATTCAACAGGTACAATATGTGCTCAGTCACGTTAATGTCAACCGATGCTGTAAGCCACTCCGTCCTGGAGGAAGTTTTTCACAAGATGGATGCGGAGTGGTCGTACATTATGCCTTCAAAGCCAAATCCACAGCCGACATGTTGAATGTAGCTTTGGATAGCAGGTTGGTGGATCCTGTTCCGGTAATGCTCATCCCTCAAATTACCATTGGTATGGTACCGGCTCATTATACTGGCCCTAAACTTCAATGATCAATCACCTCCTTACTGAACCTATGAGGTTAGATGCTTTAATACCTCGACAGCTCAACATTCTTCGACAACAATCATCAGGCGTCAGACTGAACCTGCACTTGTCAGTTTACGGAACTCACCTCCACTGGGCTAGGTTCAGTTCAGGATGCTTCCTGGCCCATGTCCTTCGCACACCACCCTGCTAGGCTTTAGTACTATTGTTCGAAATAGCCGCCTAGAGGACTCTCGGTTACCACCAAAAATGCAACCGGCAGTTCTGTAGCATTCTGCTCGGAGCACCTGCGAGGTATAATTTGTAGGCAGCCGTCATCAGCTGCCGTTGTTCTGCGTGGGCCACCATTGCAAGACTGAGCTTCGATTTTATGTTTCTCACGGTAGCAGTAGGATGTTCGAATGACATTGCTGTGGTGAACATCAGTTCAGTGGACCGCTTTCTATACTGAAAACCCTACTTGCCGTATGATGACAAAGTACACTCAGCCTATATATGGATTGACCCATCGAGGCATTTATGACTGAACATTGCACGTAAGTCGCATCGTCGCGTTCACGACTGCAGACAAAGCGCCCTTCAATCAGCTTGATTGAGAATGCAGATTAGCTTTTATCTTAGCTATGCAGGTGGTTCTACTTGCCGTTTTCCTGTGGTAATAGGATTGTTGAGAAAGATCCGCAAAAGCTTTTTTGAACAGTTTATGTTTTGCATTAGACTGTAAATTTTCAGAGACTAAACTTTAGGAGGGGCCACTGTGATTTCATTCATTCATTAAATGAGGTTCCTATTTGGACCCTACCAAATGAAGGGTGTTTAGTGAGACCTGGTACTTAGGGAAAGGCAGGATTCGGTGTGGACTGGGCCATAATCAGTTACAGTTGGCTGCTCAGGTTTTTTTTTTTTTAAATCACGTACACTTTATTTGGAAACAATTGCGAATTAAGTTGACAATAAGGAACAATTATCAAATTTGACTGTTAAGACACAATGTCTAATTAAAAAAAAATTCTTAAGCAAGTTGCACTCACTGCTGAAGGCCTTATTGACCAGAAATTCAAATTATTTGTCAGCTGAAGACCCCCAATAGTAATAACTCAAAAAACAATTTGACGGCTGGAAGCCTGGATAGCAAATTCTTAAGAAGCAGTTAAACTTCTCCAAGAGATACTAAAATATTTTAAAAAGAGACAATCATCAAAATTTCACTATTAAAAGACAATATCTAATTAAAAGTTCTTAACAGCAACTGCATTCACGGCTGAAGGCCTTATTAACAAGAAATTCAACCTCTTTGTTGGATGAAGGCCCAGACAGTAATAACTCAAAATTAAAATATTTTTTTTACAATAAATAATCATCACAGTCTGACCAAATGAAGAGAGAAGTGGGCCTCAGACAGTGCTCCAAAGATCGACCTGGGAAAGTCGCTCAACTTTGTAAACGATGAGACAGGCAGCCAAGAGTTGTATTGACTTAACCAAATGGCAACTCGAACTAGTGGCAGTTTAAATGCGGACCAACACTCTAGCAAAATCTACCTAATGCCTGATAACCAATACGACGATGGAGTAACCCAGGCAAGGCGTAACTGCCAGACAGCACTGCATCTTCAGAATCCGGTGTTTAGAACATCCGGAAGCAGAAGGAACCTCTACGACAAAGGTAGGCCAAGGGAAAGAAAATATGCAAACCACAATCATGGATGCTGTCGAACTACATGTCTTACCGGACAGCAGCGGCAAGACGATGAAAGGCACACTGCCGCGAAAATACGCTAACCTCCACGGCAGGTAACTGGGGCATTATCGGCCACTAGGCAGAAAAGTACTACTGAATTCAATAATTCATAATAAGAAGTGGAGGACGGCTAATTAATTCCGCCAACTCCCAACAATCCACTCGTTGCTCTTTGTCTCAGCGATCCTGCGAGCAGCAACGCACGAACAAACAGCGTGGTCTCAAAATAGTCGAGGTTTCACTACGGGGTTAATGTTCATTCAACTCAAACGTCATGTGTCCAGTGGATAATGAGGTTGTGGCTCTTGCAATTACAGCCCCTCGATTTGGCAGTGCCTGAGTACCACCAGCGGTCCCGGCATGGCCTTGCACTGCCGCACCTAACTACTGCTCTGTCCCAACCGAACTCCCTGACACACCCGACCTGGAAAACACTTGACGTCCCTCCAAACATCGTACCACCGTACTAGATATCGATAACCTCTGCTGCTGCTACTCGTGGACAGACAACGCTAGCAAAAGTAGTGGTGCCAGTAAACACCAGAAGAAAAGAGACGCCACTATCCCAATTACCATGCCAACCTACCAATGGCACCAACGCGAGCCGCAACACGGCTCATCTACAGCTCTCCTCCGAACCATGCAGAACTAGAAAGCTATGAGGACCGGGCGTGATTCGTGTTTCGGTAGCTCAGATGGTAGAGCACTTGCCCGCGAAAGGCAAAGGTCCCGAGTTCGAGTCTCCGTCGGGCATACAGTTTTAATCTGCCAGGAAGTTTCATATCAGCGCACACTCCGCTGCAGAGTGAAAATCTCATTCTGGAAACATCCCCCAGGCTGTGGCTAAGCCATGTTTCCGCAATATCCTTTCTTTCAGGAGTGCAAGTTCTGCATGGTTCGCAGGAGACCTTGTGTAAAGTTTGGAAGGTAGGAGACGCGATACTGGCAGAAGTAAAGCTGTGAGGACCGGGCGTGGGTAGTGCTCCGGTAGCTCAGATCGTAGAGCACTTGCCCGCCAAAGGCAAAGGTGCCGAGTTCGAGTCTCGGTCAGGCACACAGTTTTAATCTGCCAGGAAGATTCATATCAGCGCACACTCCGCTGCAGAGTGAAAATCTCATTCTGCATTATTTTCCTTTTCCCTGATGTCAAGATGTTCATATATTATGAGCATTCACAATATTTTAGGATCTTGGAAAAGAAGCTACTCTGAAAACGAAGTACTAACGACAGAAGCCTGGATGTATTCTTAAGCATTATATAATAGTAGTAGAAAGTTGCAAATATCATGCACATTGGAATAACGTGAAACAAAGTATAAATGGACACGCACTTAAACTAAAGAAGAAGTACAGAAAGCAATTCGTGTAGAGACAGAAATGCAGTAAAGTAAATTTTTGATTTCGTAATTCTAAATTATAATCGTTTTAGGCGTGAAATTATATACGATATTATAATATGGGTGTGTAATAAAACCTAAGATACACTTCATAGATCACAAAAAACATATCTCAATTGCAGTAACCTAGAACAGGCGCTGTCACGGAGCCGAAATACACTCAGGTATTCGACAGTAAATTGTAAAGCTACACTTATAGTTTCTTGTGTCTGTGACCTTTAAATTACTGCAGAATGTACTCGTATATTTCTTTACACGAGAATCACTCAGCAAAGCAGCGATTATTACATACAAATGGGAAATAAATTGATACTTAATTTCTTTTTACACGTGTCGGATTCTAAGAGAACTGTGATAATTGCGATTTAAGTTTTATTTTTGAGTAGCCAAGTACCCAGCGTTGCCTGGTTATGTATTTATTCATCTTCCACTTGTCCATCTCCTGCTTCCCCCTCTCTCATTCCGTCACCTCGTTCCCCCTCTTTCTGTCCATCTCCTCCTGCCGCTTCCGATGTTCATCTGCTCTTCCTCCCTTTGTCCATCTGCTCCCTCCCACTCTGTACATCTCCTCGTCCTTCCATCTAAGTCAGTCTCCTCCTCTCCCCTCTCTGTCCATCTCCCCCTGTCCCCTCTCTGTTCTCCTCCTCCTCTCTCTCTCTCACTGTCCATCTTTTTCTCCTCCTTTCCCTGTACATGTCCTCCTTCCACCTCCCGCTTTTTATATCCCCTCCCTTTTATCTCTGTCCACCTCCTCTTTCCTTTTTCTGTCCATCTCTCTTCTCCCCCCCTCTCTATCCATCTCTTCCTCCTCACTTCCTCTGCTGATTCCCCCCCCCCCCCCCACCTCTCTCTGTCCATCTCATACTTTCCCCCTATCTGTCTCCATCTTTTCCTTCCGCCTTCCATCTATCCATCTCTTCATCCCCCCTTCTAGTTAGCACTCTTACCCCAGTAGGAAGCTACTGGTACTTACCCCCATACTATTTCTTTCCAAATAGTCAGTAATATATGTAGCAACTTTGGTTTAAATTGTTCCCGGGGCTTAGGAGGAGTATGTCATAGAATGACGCAATTTTGCAATCAGTGATCTGTATGAATACTGTCTGCGGAATGTGTTGCGAATAGAAGTAGTAGAAAAGAGGTAATAAACCGAACCGTCATGTATAATACAGAGGTGTTTGATGCAACTTTGTGTTTACGGCTTCGCCGCGCGGAGTGACCGCGTGGTTTGAGGCGTCATGTCACTGACTGCGCGGGTCCTCTGGCAGGAGGTTCGAGTCCACCCTCGGCCATGAGTGTGTGTGTTGTTCTTAGCACAAATTAGTTTACGTTAGTTTAAGTAGCGTGTCAGTCTAGGAACCGATGACCTTAGCAGTTTGGTCGCTTAGGAATTCACACACATTTGAACATTTTTAGTTTACGGCTTCATATCGTACAATGATATACTTTGTAGGTACACTCAGCGATATGTGCTGATACTGTCTTCAAAATGTGTTGCGGATACAATTAGCGGTAAAGAAGTAATAAAATGAAACGGCATGCCTGGTACAGGAATGTTAGTGCATGAACAGCGCACACTCAAGCAATAAACATCTTCACTTTTATCGTTTTGTTGTTGCAAGTCACTAAGTGCTCTCATTCTCAAATACCGGATTAAAATATTTTGGCTATTTGCGCGTCGTAATTTACGATCCTTTTTCACTCTCATCCCCAACCTATTGAAAGGCGGTTCCTACACTCCCCCCTCCCCCCCCCCCCCCCCACCATAGCGGTTGCTTGAAGACTGTAAGGTATATGTGTACTAAGTTTGGTTGAAATCGGTGCAGTGGTATAGGAGATGTGCGATATACATACGTACATAAGTTCACCCATTAGAATAGTGTGTATGGGTATAAGTACAACATTGAATTTTTTTTTACCGAAAATCAGCCGTTAGTTGTGCTTGTGAAACAGATAATTATTTCTGCCTACAAGTTGCGATATTCAATTGTAAAGTTTCGCGTACGAAAACAATTCACGCCGTGTTCCGCTTCTTTAAATAATCCCGCACCACGTTAGGAACCAACTAAGTACTATCGCATTTTTAGGCAATTCAAGGAGACAGTTATGTAATGGTCTATTCTACAGTTTGTAGGGTGAACATGGAGTACTCAAATTAAATGTTAGCCAGTCGAGACGTAATCCACTGGAGCGCAGCTGTTGCACTTATACACATAAAAAAAGAGAAAGTAATACGATTGAGATAGATTGCGTATAATGAAATGCTTTGGTCTGACAGACGAAAATTTTGATATTTTAGAGCCAATACTACCGAATGTTTCTCCAGAGTAATGGAAGATTGTGTAATCTAAAAAGAAAAGAGGTCACGGAGCGGATTATTCTTACAAAAATGTGTATTTTCACGATGTCTTAATCGTAAGTGTTTACTCATTACTAAAATTATCTTATGTTACGAATAGTCCCTGGTTAATATCAGTGATTTTTAACTACTGCTAAGAATGCTAAAAAATTGTAACGTTCTTTAAAAAATATCTATTGTAGTGTCTTTTAATAATACAGAGTGTAACGTTCTTTAAAATACCGGGTGATGAAAAAGTCAGTATAAATTTGAAAACTGAATAAATCACGGAATAATGTAGATAGAGAGGTACAAATTGACACACATGCTTAGAATGACATGGGGTTTTATTAGAACCAAAAAAAAAAAAAACACCCCATATTGCAAGACGCGTGAAAGATTTCTTGCGGGCGTCGTTTGGTGATGATCGTGTGCTCAGCCGCTACTTTCGTCATGCTTGTCCTCCAGGGTCCCCAGACCTCAGTCCGTGCGGTTATTGGCTTTGGGGTTACCTGAAGTCGCAAGTGTATCGTGATCGACCGACATCTCTAGGGATGCTGAAAGACAACATCCGACGCCAATGTCTCACCATGACTCTGGATATGATTTACAGTGCTGTTCACAACATTATTCCTCGACTACAGCTATTGTTGAGGAATGATGGTGGATATATTGAGCATTTCCTGTAAAGAACATCATCTTTGCTTTGTCTTAATTTGTTATGCTATTTATTGCTATTCTGATCAGATGAAGCGCCATCTGTCGGACATTTTTTGAACTTTGTATTTTTTTGGTTCTAATAAAACCCCATGTCATTCCAAGCATGTGTGTCAATTTGTACCTCTCTATCTACATTATTCCGTGATTTATTCAGTTTTCAAATTTATACTGACTTTTTGATCACCCAGTATATCTAAGTGTAACGTTCTTTAATAAAATTATTATTTGTGTCTGTAAATGGATATACAATGCGTAATGTTTGTCTTACGGAAAGTTGCTGTGTAATGTGTTGTTGAGCAAATGGTGTTCTTAGCCGCGCGGGCTGGTCGTGCGGTCTAGGGCACCTTGCCACGGTTCGCACGCCTCGGGGGGGGGGGGGGGGGGGAGGGGAGGTTCGAGTCCTCCCTTGGGCATGGGTGCGTTTGTTGTCCTTAGTGTAAGTTAACTTAAGTAGTGTGGATGCCTAAGAATCGCTTACCTCAGCAGTTTGGTCCCATAGAACTCACCACAAATTTCCAAATTTGGTGTGCTTAATCAGTTTTACTGTAATCTAAAGGAAAATTAAACCACATAATCTGGAAAACCAGCGTGTAATGCCTATAACGAAATCAATCCCTCTGAAGTTTACTCAGTCTTGTGAGCACCGAGTTCTATGGCCCTGTGCAATATGGCTCTGAGCACTATGGGACTTAACTGTTGAGGTCATCAGTCCGCTAGAACTTAGAACTACTTAAATCTAACTAACCTAAGGACATCACACACATCCATGCCCGAGGCAGGATTCGACCGTAGCGGTCGCGCGGTTCCAGACCGTAGGGCCTAGAACCGCTCGGCCACACTGGCCGGCCCTGAGCAATAAACTGATAAAAATTCCCTATGCAAATAAACAATGAAATACATTTTTTTAGCCCCTGAGTCACAACGGATGTAATCTCGGCATTCTGTTCTCTCCATAGTAGGCATAAAAATATTCAATCTTGGCTCAGCAAAATGCAATGCCGGCCCTACAACAGCTTCATACAAATAATGTCTGTAGATTTCTTGGTAAATGTCCGCCCTGATAGCTGATAGCTGAGTGGTCAGCGTGACGGATGGCCGTCCTCCGGGCGCGGGTTCGATTCCCGGCTGGGTTGAGGATTTTCCCCGCTCGGGGACTGGGTGTTGTGTTGTCTTCACATCATTTCATCCCCATCCGGCGCGCAGGTCGACCAATATGGCGTCGAATGTAATAAGACCTGCACCAAGGCGGCCGGACTTGCCCCGTAAGGGGCCTCCCGGCCAATGACGCCAAACGCTCATTTCCACTTCCAGTTGATAAATGAATAACCTTGCAAATGTTGAGTGACAATTTTGGATATTGACTCAGCGCTGTGCAGTGCTGCTCGTACTGAAGCTGTTACAAACATTAATACTTTTCTGATTCTTGCACATTAATATTTTTTCTGTCTCTGATTGAAAAATAATTTCTTTTAAAAACTACTCATTGGATTTAAACAAACACGACATGGAAGAGGATGAGGTACTGATAGCGGGATATGCTAAGACCGAATGCTTCAGTTCCAAAATTGTATTCAAAATAAAGTTTCTCCTTCACAAAAACTTATATGAAACATTTTACATTAACTTAAAAAATCGGTGAACTTCTAAATTGTTCAACAATTGTCACTTAATGAAGTAATTAAACACACTTGGATTGTTACATGACAAAAAATCTAACATAGTTTAACAAAATAGATTCCAAAATTTAATTTGTCTATATCAGGATTACAAAACACACAAAATTGCAAATCGGGCATACCTAATCAACCTATTGTTTCCTACATTCCAGGGTCGGTGCTGTTAGAATTAACAAAAATCCACATTGCGTTGTTGCATACTTAAAACTAAATATACAAAGTTTCATTACCTTACAAAACTGTATTATGTTGCGTCCACACGCCAACAGCTAAATTCTCACAGCTAGCCACTAGCTTTAAGTCTTACATCCTACCTTTAACAGAGTGCAACGGCAACTGCTACTGCGCTCTGCGAGCCCCTACTTACAATCGATTCTGCCACTCAGGCAATATCTTTGGTTCAGTGGTGTCAAAGACACAACCTCTTCTACGTGTGATAACCACTTCACGTCATTTTTCATGAAATATGTTACTAAATCGGGCTCCACGTAAAGGTCGACCTCTCACAATATGTGAATTATTATTATTGTTGTAATAATAAATGTTGGGCTAGGCGGCAGTGCTGTGTCATGAGATCTTATCAGAGTATACTCCGGTCTGAGACACGTCGATACGTTATCCCCCACTTGTATTCAACTTAGGAATGGAATGGGTCAGCAGAGAGGCAGCTAAATTACAGAATAATACTGAAAGGTCATCAGTCATCACAAATAGTGAGTGCATGCAGGCGATATTGTATTGGAGCCAGAACAAGATGAAGTCATGCAACAGGCTGGCAGATCACTGAAAAAAAAGCTAAAGACTTGGTGATACCAAGGTGTGAGTAAGATCAGGTAAAGCAGTCTGCAGGCGGATTGACATCTAACTCAGTGAAAGCTCTGAGTTTACTCGGGAAGTCTTATACTGCAGGTAGCATTTAGAGGAATTCCCGTGACTTCTCGGGAAGTTTTTTTCTTTCTTTTTTTAATTTGATAAGGAGATTAGGGTACGAATCCCTCTGCTACAGAGTGTTACACTGAGTGAGGGTTGTTATTAGCTGTAGAGGAGGCTCAGACCACCAGGAAGTCCGTGGCTAAGAGATAACCCAACAATGGCTGCTCCCTGGCCAAATGGTCTTAAGTACTGAAGAACTTTATAGGGTTGATTTTAAAGCGGGAAGTCAGACAGCCGGTCACATACCCTCGTAGATTGAGGGAGGGGGTTCTTCGTGGCCTACAAGGCGAATGTCATCACCAGGTCACAGTTCCTTTAAATACCTTAATCTTTTAATGCAGGAGAATTTCATTTTACAACGAGGGTTTAGCTATAACATTATCTTCATACATTCAATAAGCCACTTTATGGTGTTTGGTGGAGAGTACATCTGGTACCAGTCTCAGTTCCCCCTCTTCCTTGTTTCATTCGTGAATGGCACATGGAAAGAATGACTGTCGGTCAACCTCCGTACATCTCTGATCTTCTCGTCGTTGCCATTTCGAGAAACTTATAAGGGACAAAGTAATACTTACACTGCCCGATTCTTTGTGGAGCGTCCGCTTCCGAGATTTCAACATTAATCCTAGAAGTGATATACAATGCCTCTCTCGTAACGTCTGACACTGGCATTTGTTGAGAATTTGAGGAACACTCTGCTCTTACTAAAGGATCCCGTGATGACAGTCACCGCTCTTCGTCGGATCTTGTCTGACTCTTCTATTAACACAACCCAGTGATGGTCCCAAACTGGTCAGCAATTCTCTATTGAGAAAACAAAATATTTGGAGTACGCTTGACGTTCGGTTCGAGCAGCGAAAGTGGATTCTGAAGTGGTCTGTCAAGTTTGATTATGGCGTTGAAGTGCAGCGTGACTGGAGGCGGGAGTCTGAAACAGAGCTCTCAACTAATCTGACAATTAAACACATTATTGATAAGTCTGAGGTGCATATTCACTAAGGAATATCTGAAAGACCACGTACGGCTACAACTCCAGCGACGTCGGATCTCACGTTGAAATGGTTTGTTACTTCTCCGCAGAAATCCGCTTCGCAGTTCGCATTTGAAGTGATGGTTAACAGTGCAGATGTACAACGAATTCTAAAAGGTGCTAAGCGTAAATTTTCATCCCACGATTACTTTGCGATATTAATGATGACAAGCCTGATTGTCGAATACAATTTTGTGAATGGTGTCAGCAAATGGTTGCTGAAGATGAACAGTTTGAGGAGAAGGTAGTGTGACCTGATGAGACCTAGGTTAACTTGCACTACTAGGACGGGGTTTCACTAGACTATCATCTAGCCATACGAGCTTTTCTGGGTGACAATCTACAGAGACGCTGGATTGGACGAAGAGGGCCCATTGAGATCCCCACACAGCCTCCACGCCTAATCGCTATGGAGGAAATATGAGAGATCAAGTTTATTGACTTACGCCTGGAAATTACAGTGGCACGTGTCGCTAGGTGTCTGGCCGCCAAGTGGGGACATTTTAAACAACTAACCTAGCCCTGTGCTAATCTGAAGATATTACTACACTCCTGGAAATGGAAAACAGAACACATTGACACAGGTGTGTCAGACCCACCATACTTGCTCCGGACACTGCGAGAGGGCTGTACAAGCAATGATCACACGCACGGCACAGCGGACACACCAGGAACCGCGGTGTTGGCCGTCGAATGGCGCTAGCTGCGCAGCATTTGTGCACCGCCGCCGTCAGTGTCAGCCAGTTTGCCGTGGCATACGGAGCTCCATCGCAGTCTTTAACACTGGTAGCACGCCGCGACAGCGTGGACGTGAACCGTATGTGCAGTTGACGGACTTTGAGCGAGGGCGTATAGTGGGCGTGCGGGAGGCCGGGTGGACGTACCGCCGAATTGCTCAACACGTGGGGCGTGAGGTCTCCACAGTACATCGATGTTGTCGCCAGTGGTCGGCGGAAGGTGCACGTGCCCGTCGACCTGGGACCGGACCGCAGCGACGCACGGATGCACGCCAAGACCGTAGGATCCTACGCAGTGCCGTAGGGGACCGCACCGCCACTTCCCAGCAAATTAGGGACACTGTTGCTCCTGGGGTATCGGCGAGGACCATTCGCAACCGTCTCCATGAAGCTGGGCTACGGTCCCGCACACCGTTAGGCCGTCTTCCGCTCACGCCCCAACATCGTGCAGCCCGCCTCCAGTGGTGTCGCGACAGGCGTGAATGGAGGGACGAATGGAGACGTGTCGTCTTCAGCGATGAGAGTCGCTTCTGCCTTGGTGCCAATGATGGTCGTATGCGTGTTTGGCGCCGTGCAGGTGAGCGCCACAATCAGGACTGCATACGACCGAGGCACACAGGGCCAACACCCGGCATCATGGTGTGGGGAGCGATCTCCTACACTGGCCGTACACCACTGGTGATCGTCGAGGGGACACTGAATAGTGCACGGTACATCCAAACCGTCATCGAACCCATCGTTCTACCATTCCTAGACCGGCAAGGGAACTTGCTGTTCCAACAGGACAATGCACGTCTGCATGTATCCCGTGCCACCCAACGTGCTCTAGAAGGTGTAAGTCAACTACCCTGGCCAGCAAGATCTCCGGATCTGTCCCCCATTGAGCATGTTTGGGACTGGATGAAGCGTCGTCTCACGCGGTCTGCACGTCCAGCACGAACGCTGGTCCAACTGAGGCGCCAGGTGGAAATGGCATGGCAAGCCGTTCCACAGGACTACATTCAGCATCTCTACGATCGTCTCCATGGGAGAATAGCAGCCTGCATTGCTGGGAAAGGTGGATATACACTGTACTAGTGCCGAGATTGTGCATGCTCTGTTGCCTGTGTCTATGTGCCTGTGGTTCTGTCAGTGTGATCATGTGATGTATCTGACCCCAGGAATGTGTCAATAAGGTTTCCCCTTCCTGGGACAATGAATTCACGGTGTTCTTATTTCAATTTCCAGGAGTGTATATGTTTGCTCAGTATCTAAATGTAAGACAAACACGTAATAACTACACTACTGACCATTGAAACTGCTACACCACGAAGATGACGTTCTACAGACGCGAAATTTAACCGACAGGAAGAAGATGCTGTGACATGCAAATGATTAGCTTTTCAGAGCATTCACACAAGGTTGGCGCCGGTGGCGACACCTACAACGTGCTGACATGAGGAAAGTTTCCAACCGTCATACACAAACAGCAGTTGACCGGCGTTGCCTGGTGAAACGTTGTTGTGATGCCTCGTGCAAGGAGGAGAAATGCGTACCATCACGTTACCGACTTTGATAAAGGTCGGATTGTAGCCTATCGCGATTGCGGTTTATCGTATCGCGACATTGCTGCTCGCGTTGATCGAGATCCAATGACTGTTAGCAGAATATGGAATCGGTGGGTTCAGGAGGGTAATACGGAACGCCGTGCTGGATCCCAGCGGCCTCGTATCACTAGCAGTCGAGATGACAGGCATCTTATCCTCATGGCTGTAGCGGATCGGCAAGCCACGTCTCGATCCCTGAGTCAACAGATGGGGACGTTTGCAAGACAAAAACCATCTGCTCGAACAGTTCGACGACGTTTGCAGCAGCGTGGACTATCAGCTCGGAGACCATGGCTGTGGTTACCCCTAACGCTGCATCACAGACAGGAGCGCCTGCGATGGTGTACTCAACGACGAACCTGGGTGCACGAATGGCAATACGTTATATTTTGGATGAATCCAGGTTCTGTTTACAGCATCATGATGGTCGCATCCGTATTTGGCGATATCGCGGTGAACGCAAATTGGAGGCGTGTATTCGTCATCGCCATACTGGCGTCTCACCTGGCGTGATCGTATGGGGTGCCATTGGTTACACGTCTCGGTCATCTCTTCTTCGCATTGACGGCACTTTGAACAGTGGACGTTACGTTTCAGATGTGTTACGACCCGTGGCTCTACCCTCCATTCGATCTCTGCGAAACACTACATTTCAGCAGGATAATGCACGACCGCATGTTGCAGGTCCTGTACGGGCCTTTCTAGATACAGAAAATGTTCGACTGCTGCCCTGGCGAGTACATTCTCCAGATCTCTCACCAACTGAAAACGTCTGGTCAATGGTGGCCGAGCAACTGGCTCGTCACAACACGCCAGTCACTACTCTTGATGAACCGTGGTATCGTGTTGAAGCTGCATGGGCAGCTGTACCTGTACACGCCATGCAAGCTCTGTTTGACTCAATGCCCAGGCGTATCAAGGCCGTTATTAAAGCCAGAGGTGGTTGTTCTGGGTACTGATTTCTCAGGATCTATGCACCCAAATTGCGTGAAAATGTAATCACAAGTCAGACGAGCCTACGGCACTTTGCCCACAGCGTGTATAGGAAGAAGACGTACACCGATTTCTACCTACATGCGGATAGCTGCCACCAGCCGGCACAAAAGAATAGCGTGCTCAAAACTCTTGTACACAGAGCTCACACCATCTCCGACAGGGACTGTCTCCAACAAGAATTGGACCATCTGAAGCTCATGTTTCAGAGGAACGGTTACAAGGAAGGGCAAATTCGGAAGGCTCTACATTCCACACCTGCAGCACCGGCGGAAACTGAGGATGAACCTCAGGAGGAGGGGGCCTTGGCTATTATTCCGTCTTGTGGGGCCTTATCCGGAAAAATTGGACGCATTTTACCTAAACACCAAGTGAAAACCATCTTCCGTCCTCCAGGCAAAACCAAGAGCCTTCTTGGTAGTGTCAAGGAAAACCTTGGTCTACGTAAATCAGGGGTTTATCAGATACCTTGCCAATGTGGTAGTGTATACATAGGGCAAACCATTCGTACCATTGAGGACCGATGCCAAGAACATCAACGGCACACTAGACTGCAGCAACCCAGTAAGTCGGCAGTCGCTGAGCATTGCCTGTCGGAACTCCACAGCATGGATTATGACCAAACCAAAGTCCTGACACAGACTTCCAAATACTGGGACTGTGTCATCAAATCCGGTCGGGGTGGCCGAGCGGTTCTAGGCGCTACAGTCTGGGACCGCGCGGCCGCTACGGTTGCAGGTTCGAATCCTGCCTCGGGCATGGATGTGTGTGATGTCCCTAGGTTAGTTAGCTTTAAGTAGTTCTAAGTTCTAGAGGAAGTTAATTCCCATAGTGCTCAGAGCCATTTGAACCATTTTGTGTCATCAAAGAAGCCATAGAGATCAGAGTAAGCGAGCCACAGCTAAATCGTGACAGCGGTTACATCCTTAGCAAGGCGTGGGAACCCGTGATCACCCGGGTTAAGAAGAAAAACCATATTCCCGAGAGTGTACCGACTTGGGGGGTGGAGGAAAGAATAACGAGAGCGGTGCCGGCAGTCCCCCCCCCCTGAACGAGAAGACCTAGGACACAGCGCTCAGACGGCGGGAGAACGGACGCTGTACCTGGAACGCGCGCGGGGCGCGGACCGCACCCACTCATAGGAAGCGCCTGAGGGAGGAGCGGGAGGGGGATTGTCCTATATATACATGGCTCCGGCCCACCGCCGGTCAGTACATCAGCGCACCTGAAGATGGCAGCGTGGTCGATTCCCGAAATATTGTGTCCTATGCACACTCATACCAGGCTGTTCACGCGAGGTTTATTTCGTCATAAAATACGCCTGGAGAAATTGAAGAATCACAAAGTGTTAATTCCCGTCGTGCGGTCATAATCACGTCGTAAACCTTTTCACATGAATCAGCTGAGTACAAATGACAGCTCTGCCAATGCACTGCCCTTTTATACCTTGTGTACGCGATACTACTGCCATCTGTATATGTGCATATCGCTATCTCATGAGTTGGGTCACCTCAGGGTATATCTGGTGCAAACGATAACTGTTCACGACGTATCTCAGTGTTGTAGGGGAAGTCGAGAGGAATAATTTGATGTAATACAGTATAAAATGAACTTTTCTTTTGTGACTTGATTTTTCAAGGACAATGAATATTTTGTTTTATGATGAAAAATGTGGTGTCACCGCCAGACACCACACTTGCTAGGTGGTAGCTTAAATCGGCCACGGTCCATTTAGTACATGTCGGACCCACGTGTCGCCACTGTGTGATCGCAGACCGAGCGCCACCACAAGGCAGGTCTCGAGATACGGACGAGCACTCGCCCCAGTTGTACGACGACTTTGCTAGCGACTACACTGACGAAGCCTTTCTCTCATTTGCCGAGAGACAGTTAGAATAGCCTTCAGCTAAGTTCATGGCTACGACCTAGCAAGGCGCCATTAGCCTTACATAGTTTGATAGTTATCGTATGAAATGTCTCATCAAGAACGTTGTAAACCAATGACGGATTAAAAGTTAAGTATTATAGCAGCTACGTACTTTTCTTGCTACCATTCATTACGTATCCTGTTTCAGACCTCTATCTAGCCTACGTGAGATTACGCGTGCCTTTCGGCTACTTCAGTGTGGCGTAGCTGTCTTGTTACACCACAACAAAAAAGATATTTGGATAATATGTAAGCGCCGTAACTTTTTGGTTCAAATGGCTCTGAACTTCTGGGGTCGTCATTCCCCAAGACTAAAAACTACTTAAACCCAACTAACCTAAGGACATCACACATATCCATGCCCGAGGCAGGATTCGAACCTGCGACCGTAGCAGCAGCGCGGTTCCGGACTGCAGCGCCTAGAACCGCTCGGCCTCAGTGGCCGGCTGTAAGTTATCGTTTAGGAGACTAATAATAAGTACGATCAAATATGCATTATATTGTGGTTATTTACTACCCTGTCACTAATGGTACATTTGTATTTTAATCGCTTATACTTTAGAAATGACGGTGAGTTTATTTCATAACTAGAATTAGCCGGCTGGGTCGTAATCTGTTTAGCCGCTATTACAGCTATGCCACTGGGATAAGATTACAGTAATTACCAGCTTGTTTTTTAATCACGAAGTCCGATGGAATAGTGCAAACAAAACTGGCGCGCATAAAACATTTTTAATACACGGTCCCAAAATAGTTAACCAAGCCAGCTATTTTTAAAATACAATACTTGTTTTCTTTTTCGTTTAACACTTGATCTGGGCGGCCAATGCAACATTTATGTTACAACACTTGTAGTGTATGAAGCCCAAAAACAATCTTTAATTGGTCTACAAAAGCCAACTCAGGTAGAATGAATACGCGCCACGCGAGGATTTTAATAGCCTCTCGGTCGCTTACGCTACCTGCTTTCGTTAACATTAGTAAGATAACCTTTCCGTGAGGTTAGTGAGCATAAAAGACTTTTGAGCACGTTTTCCAAAAAATAATAATTATGTTTCCAATTCGATCACAACTTAATTCTTATAAACACTGTAGTCTCGTAGTAAGAAGACCAGAAAAACAAAGGAATTTAATTGTTGATTTCAGGCTCTTAAAAGTGACAAAATAGTGAGATAACGTTTACACAAAAGTCGATTTTACAACTTGTAGGTGCACGACTGAGCCAGAGGAAATAAATTATACAGCGTTCACGGAAAGCAGTGCGTATTGTGGTGTGACTTTCTGAGTTTCGAAATTTTTAAATGTTATGACCAGACCTCCTTTCTGTGTTGAGATTTCTCAGGATTTAGCAAAGAGCTAATAAGAGGTAAACCGGAAATTTCTAGCGTCCTATGCTTCTAATACAGTGGTAGCGTGGAATTTATATGGCTGATGCCAGCTTGCTACCGGACATCGAGTAGCTCTTTAACCTTGTCTTGATAGTTAATATGAGGCTGTCGCCCCTTATCAGTAGCTGTTCGTCCACCGCAGTATGGTCGACGGATTAAGTTGTGGTGGTATGGTGCCGTATAGCAGGACTGCGTACATCGCCTAGGCCTATTATAAAGCGCTTCGAAAGCGGCACAGGCGTGGTTTACGCGTTAGTTGTCGGGAGAGAAGTGTAATCGATACCGAAGAGCTCTTGCTTTCGTAAAGGATTACACGAAGTGATTCTTATTAACTTTTAAAAACACTCGAAACACGTGGATCAAGCTGAGACAAGTCTCAGAAAGGTTGTTTGAAAAAGAAGCTGCAGGGCGAATTCCTATGGAGCTGCAGGTGAAATACGTGTACTAATATGTGAGAAAACGTAATATGTATAAGAAATGTATATGACATGTGCGTACACGGACAAATCTACAGGGAAAAAGTTCCTCCTAAGCCCCTGGAACAATTTAAACCAAAGTTGCTACATATATTACTTACTATCTGGAAAGAAATAGCGTGGTGGGGGTAAGTACCAGTAACTTCCTACTGGGGTAAGGGTACTAACTACACTCCTGGAAATGGAAAAAAGAACACATTGACACCGGTGTGTCAGACCCACCATACTTGCTCCGGACACTGCGAGAGGGCTGTACAAGCAATGAACACACGCACGGCACAGCGGACACACCAGGAACCGCGGTGTTGGCCGTCGAATGGCGCTAGATGCGCAGCATTTGTGCACCGCCGCCGTCAGTGTCAGCCAGTTGTCCGTAGCATACGGAGCTCCATCGCAGTCTTTAACACTGGTAGCATGCCGCGACAGCGTGGACGTGAACCGTATGTGCAGTTGACGGACTTTGAGCGAGGGCGTATAGTGGGCATGCGGGAGGCCGGGTGGACGTACCGCCGAATTGCTCAACACGTGGGGCGTGGGGTCTCCACAGTACATCGATGTTGTCGCCAGTGGTCGGCGGAAGGTGCACGTGCCCGTCGACCTGGGACCGGACCGCAGCGACGCACGGATGCACGCCAAGACCGTAGGATCCTACGCAGTGCCGTAGGGGACCGCACCGCCACTTCCCAGCAAATTAGGGACACTGTTGCTCCTGGGGTATCGGCGAGGGCCATTCGCAACCGTCTCCATGAAGCTGGGCTACGGTCCCGCACACCGTTAGGCCGTCTTCCGCTCACGCCCCAACATCGTGCAGCCCGCCTCCAGTGGTGTCGCGACAGGCGTGAATGGAGGGACGAATGGAGACGTGTCGTCTTCAGCGATGAGAGTCGCTTCTGCCTTGGTGCCAATGATGGTCGTATGCGTGTTTGGCGCCGTGCAGGTGAGCGCCACAATCAGGACTGCATACGACCGAGGCACACAGGGCCAACACCCGGCATCATGGTGTGGGGAGCGATCTCCTACACTGGCCGTACACCACTGGTGATCGTCGAGGGGACACTGAATAGTGCACGGTACATCCAAACCGTCATCGAACCCATCGTTCTACCATTCCTAGACCGGCAAGGGAACTTGCTGTTCCAACAGGACAATGCACGTCCGCATGCATCCCGTGCCACCCAACGTGCTCTAGAAGGTGTAAGTCAACTACCCTGGCCAGCAAGATCTCCGGATCTGTCCCCCATTGAGCATGTTTGGGACTGGATGAAGCGTCGTCTCACGCGGTCTGCACGTCCAGCACGAACGCTGGTCCAACTGAGGCGCCAGGTGGAAATGGCATGGCAAGCCGTTCCACAGGACTACATCCAGCATCTCTACGATCGTCTCCATGGGAGAATAGCAGCCTGCATTGCTGCGAATGGTGGATATACACTGTACTAGTGCCGACATTGTGCATGCTCTGTTGCCTGTGTCTATGTGCCTGTGGTTCTGTCAGTGTGATCATGTGATGTATCTGACCCCAGGAATGTGTCAATAAAGTTTCCCCTTCCTGGCACAATGAATTCACGGTGTTCTTATTTCAATTTCCAGGAGTGTATAAGTGGGGATGAGGCGATGGATAGATGGAGGGGGAGGGGGGCGAAAAGAGGGACGCGGATAGGGGGAAAGAATGAGATGCACAGTGAGAGGGGAGGGGAGAATAGACAGAGGAAGGGAAGAGGAGGAGATGGACAGAGAAAGGAGACAAGAAGTGGACAGAGGTAAAAGGGAGGGGATATAAACAGCCGGAGCTGGAAGGAGGACATGTACAGGGAGAGGGGGAGAGAGAGAGATAGGCAGTGAGAGAGGGAGGAGGAGAAGGATAGAGGGGGGGAAAGGAGGAGATGGACAAATAGAAGACGACCCCAGGCAACGCTGGGTGCTCAGTCAGTCAATAGTAAAACTTAAATCTCAGTTCTTGTCGATTCTGACACGTGTAAAAATACATTAAGTATCAATTTATTTCCCATTTGTATGTAATAATCTCTGTGTTACTGAGTGACTCTCGTCTAAAAGAATATACGAGTACATTATGTAGTACTTTAAAGACATATGAGATGGCAAATGTCGGGAAATATTCCAAACTTGGACGACAGATGTTAAAAATTTGACCTCACGAGATGAGGTACGTCACCGCATGTGCAGCGGTTGGGCTTGTTAACCCTACGCTCTAGCCGGTAGACTGCAGTGCACAACTTCGCACCGATAGATTTCTCTGTTTTCGTTTTGTATTATCCGATGTGATAAGGTAGTGCTTGCGGTAGTGTTAATACAAGACTACTGTGAATCGGTTTACATTTACGAAAACAGAGGAGCGTAGCGGAGCGATGTGTAGCACTGTTCGCTACCGGCGAGGGTAGAATCGACAAGCCCAATCGCTGCACGCGCAGCGAGGTACGTCATCTGGTGCGTCACGTCTACAACATTAGTTGTCCGCTTTTGTGGTATTTCCCGACATTGGTGGCCCCATGTGTCTCATATTAAATTACTTGTCCCAGTGTCATCTACATTCCTGAGGGTTTTTTAAACGTTAATAAGAATCACCCGGTATATGGCATTACCCTACTCAGTCACTTGGTTTCAGTTCTAGGTTTTTACGGTGTTATTTCGTAGTGTAATGGAGTTGATACATTATTATAGAAATTTAAATGTAATTGCTAGAGTGATGCGGAAGGTCGGGAATCAACTCCCGGTACTATCAGCAATTTTTTCGTTGGTGGGAGGTCTGGAACGAGGTGTAGACAATATCGTGGTGCGGACTGGGGAGCCACTAGAATGAGAAGCAGTGGCTCCAAGGTCTGGGGAATCGTCATCTAGCGGGAGAGTGGTGTGATCACTCCACGCCTCTGCACTGCAATCTGAATGGTGCCCTTGAGCAGAAGACATGGCGGCCAATCTGCACTAAACCGTCGGTCAGGGCCAAAAGGAGACCTGCAAGATCTGGATGAAGACTTTGTAACTAAAAGCCCCCAGTGTTTCGGTCTTTTCCCAGTAAATTCCGAGATGTTCTTAATTTTCTCTTCGAACTTTATTCAGACAGTCGACGATTATAGCTAGTGAAGTCTTCATCTGCTGTTTGTCAAACTGATAACAGAAACGGCAAGGCGCTGCTTCCTAACAGAAATGGCAAGCCGCTCCTTCCTACGGCCAGATGGACTGCCGGGCCTCCACAGTACTGTGACAGATAATCGGCCTTGGAAGCCGCCCACCAGTTAAGCCGACCGTGGCGAGGGCCGCCCTTGAAAACGGCTATTGATCCTGACCGCCACCTCAGCGTTATCGGCTCTCCGCTGCCTCTGGCGTTCGCGGACTCCCACACCGCTGCATATTTAGGGAGCTTTCACCGGGCCCCTGTTTCAGCGTAAGCCGTCGTCCCTTAAACCATATTTTCAGCGGACCTCTGCTGCTTTCTTTATGAACTCTCCAACGGTTCGTATAGTATACCCACGCCGAGGAATGTTGACTTGTGTCTTCCGTCTTTTAGATGGATAACTGAAGCTTTTAATCGATGTATTTTGTTCGAAAGATAAAACCCATTCTTCGTGTTCCATGTTAGGTCCTGTGAATCGATAAACTTGGTTTGCCGCAAAATTAAACTTGGGTGTTAACAATAATAATAGTGTAGGAAGTACAGTTGCGTTGTGAATGGAGGAACGTCAAATAAAAAGTGCACATTGGTATTTCACTCTTACACTTTTTTGCTGCTTTGAATCAAATTTCCTGGTTGTCGGGGTAACACTGTCGGTGTTGAGAGGTTGTGGAATGAATCAAAATGGAGTGAGATGATATTAGTGGATCGATGAGAACGATACCAATGAAGGCGCAGTGACATGAAACGGTATCAGTACAAACGGTTCTGAAACGTGCTGAAGCCGCGCTCTAATGGATGTGCTGGGACACGGGAAAATTTTTATCAGTGCCACGTTCTAGTCTTAATATGGCATGAGTGTTCAATTTTCGTAACACATTCATCATGTGGATGTTGCAAGTCCGCCACCGAAAAGAACTTCCGCATGTTTGTTCAGCTTTCCTGTTTGTCTTACACAGTTCAAAATGGTTCAAATGGCTCTAAACACTGAGGTCATCAGTCCCCTAGACTTAGAAATACTTAAACCTAACCAATCCAAGGACATCACACACATCCATGCCCGAGGCAGGATTCAAACCTGCGACCGTAGCAGCAGCGCGGTTCCCTATTGAAGTGCCTAGAACCGCTCGGTCTTACACAGTTGATGTCGAACGTTTCACGTTGGGTGAAACTTGTTGACGTATATTTAACACCTCAGTTGCACATTGTATACAATGTCCACTGTTTAAAATATCTACATTTGTGTGATAAAGTAACATATTTCTGTTCATCCATTTAAATCTAGGTGAATTATGTGATTTAACTTGTAGCTAGTTTTCCGTACGACAGCTAGAAGATAAAAATGAAAATAAGGTTATTTGTCTAGCTAACGTGTAGTTTATAATATTAACAATGAACCGTAAAAGATCGCGAATAAATTTTCGAGTTACAAAAACTATTCGTTTCCTACATACAGTAATTATTGGAAATATAAATAATTTCATATATAAAATTAGACTTATACTCAATTAGTCTATGCGATATAATTATTTTTAAACGTGAAATGTAGTACGTTCTTTAAATCTGAAACGCGTACGAATGTTACATAAGCGGCGCCCTCTTTTTTTGGGGTGGGAAACTGCCCGTAATATTCGGACGAATCACCAATGGTGAACAGTGTTAGGATACAGAAGGCAATAGAAAGCTCTGCATTAAAAACACATAATGTGTAACCAAATGTCCTGTGGATTTTGATCGAAAAATGTCTCTCCTTTGGTAAAAGATTCCGCAATACTTTCCCAGTAGGGGACTGCCTTGCGGAAGATATCCATTAGAAAAAGATTGAATAACCATCGAAAGGCTAAGGTTCTGCTAGTCGAAACACGTAATATCATAAGTCTGAATGTGGTAAGGACGCTAGAAAATCTGGAAGGGAAATAAAAAGATTTGATCTAGATATAGTGGGGTCAGTGAAGTGAAACGAAAAGAAGATAAGCATTTGTGGTCAGACGAATATAAGGCAATATAAACAGCAGCAGGAGGTGTAAGGCGCGTCAGGTTCGTTACAAAGAGCAGGGCGGGGCAGAGAATGAGTTACTGCGAACAGTGTAGTGACAGGGTTACAATCATCAGAACCAACAGCAAACGAACGCCAGTAACAGTAGGTGAGTTGTATAAAAATGTTGCAAAGTAGTTGAGGATATTGAACGATTAATTTAATATGTAAATGGAGATGATAAAATCATAATAATTGCGGATTGAACGCTACGGTAGGAGACGGAAGAAACGAGAGACTTATGCAAGAATACGGGCTCGGTAGCAGGAATGAGAGAGGCTAAACACTAATTGAGTACCCATGAGCAGATATAGATTCAGATCGCACCTTTTTTAACACGAAAAGTAGACTGAAGTTTGAGAGAATCGTCTGGAGGAATCAACGTGGAAAGAAAAGAGAGACGATGAGGTGCGTTTCAAGTTCTCTACTGCTGTAGCCACTGCGGCAACGAATACCACAATAAGCGGTAGAAAAATAAAGACACTTTCATAGGATTTGTGGGCCTAGAAAAAGCGTTCGACCATGTAAAATGGTGCAGTATTTAGGAAAATCCGTGGAAGAACGTGTATGGTATAGAGAAATACGGGTAATGAACACTCTGTACAAAAACCAACGGGTAACGATGTTCAATCTATACATTGAAGAAACGGTGACGTTAGAAAGATTCAAGAGTGGGATTAAAATACAGTAAGAAAGGGTATCAGTGGTAAGATTCGCTGATGACTTGCTATCGCCAGTGAAAGTAACGATAGTTACAGGGCCTGTTGAATGGAATGGTCAGTCTATTGAGTACAGAATATGGATTGGTGTAAAGAAGAAAGACAAAAGTAGTGATTAGTAGTGGAAATGGCATTAGCGAAACTCTTAACATCCAGATTGGTAACGAAGAAGATTATGGAAGGAAAATAACGCTTGACAGATGAAGCATGGAGTGAATAAAAAGCAGACTAGCACAGACAGCGAGGGCGTTCCTGGCCAAAAATAGTCTGCTAATATCAAACATTGCCTTGATATAAGGAAACTGTTTTTGAACGTACGTTTGGAGCTCAGCGTTCTATGGAGTTGAATGATGGACTGTAGAAAAACCGGAAAAAAGAAAATGGAAGAGTTTGAGATGTGCTGCTATAGAAGGATGATGAAAGTTATATGGACTGATAAGATAGGAAATAGTCGTATGAAGAACAATGACAGTAAGAAGGGATAGAATGATAGGACACGTGTTAAGACATTAGGGAATAACTTTAGTGATACTAGAAGGAGCCGTAGAGGGTAAAAGCTGTAGGGTAAGACAGACATTGGAATGAACCGAATAAATGACTGAGGAGCTAGGGTGCAAGTACTTTCTGAAATGAAGAGGTTAGTGGAGGATACGACGTCATGCTGGGCCGCATCAATCCAATCAGGAGACTGAAGACACAGGAAAAAAGGTACCAGTTCTAGTTTTCCCCCTCAGACCACTCAGTCCAAAATCCCACAGAAAAGGTCATAAATACTGCAAAGAATAAATTATTAAGTGAAGCATCTCGCTATCGGAGCTAAAAACTTTGATGCTGGCTTCATTGTTGCTGTGACAGTAGAAGCCTGGAGAAAGGTAGAAAGTCACGCTAAAAAAAGTGTATGCGTAACTGCTGGAAGAAGAAATACTTTAATGTACCAGGAAATTGAAAATGGATTCAACTGATGAATTTCACAATCGTCCACGACTGAAACGGCGAACGACAAATCGACGAAGATACAGATTTCAACGTGAGAGGTAGTTCCACGGACGGCGGGTCGTCCACATGCAAAGCGCATGGCAACGCTCCAATCGCAAGGGCATTGGGGTGTACGTTCACTGTTGCTACCTGCTTTTCTTTCCTTTCCGGGCAAGATAAACGTAGTATTAGCTCTGGTGGTCTCTCGAAAAAACCACTATTTGGCAGCAGTCGTCTTCCTTTTACCTGGGTGAGCTGGACAGAGTGAGATGGGAGTTACCGCACTCAAAACTGCTGTCTGGAAGAGGTGCAATTGTTGCGCTGAGGCGTTTTGTTAACATAATTACACTAGCCTCTGTAGTCGAGGTGTTTAAGTTACGTTCGTTCGGTGGCGCTCGACGAGGAGGTGCTGGTTCTTAAATAATTCATGTGGTAAGTGCTGACGAAGAGACGACGTTACTGAAATTTCACGTGGAGACGTAACGACACGAATCAACCAGTGTCAGGCAAATTGCGCGGCTGTACATAAAAGCAGGCTTCTAAAGGACCCGATGTACGGTACATAGCGTTTTACTAAGGAGAACTCTGAAGACGATCTAGTTTTTGCAGACAGTAGCAGCGCCTTGTCCCAGCTTCGCAGTTTTCCAACCTCTCAACGAAAAATCGATCACTCAATGCGCAGTGAGAACTCAGTCTTCTCTCTACTCCGTTCCACGGCTTTTGTCCGCCGAGCAGTCAGGCAAAAGAGAAGAGCACTGCTAAAACAAGCCACGTGTAAGGATAAGACAAGCGGGAGGAGACATAGCGTTGAGGCACGTGAGGACTGGCAGTCGTGGCGTTCATAAGCACACCGCACGAACTTCGATTGCAACTCGCCTCAGTAGCTCGTACCGGCGGAGGTTCGAGTCCTCCCTCGGGCACGGGTGTGTGGGTGTGTTTGTCCTTAGGATAATTTAGGTTAAGTACAGGGCTATTATAAATGATTGAAGCGATTTCATAAATTCACTGTAGCTCCATTCGTTGACATATGGTCACGACACACTGCAGATACGTAGAAAAACTCATAAAGTTTTGTTCGGCCGAAGCCGCACTTCAGGTTTCTGCCGCCAGAGCGCTCGAGAGCGCAGTGAGATAAAATGGCGACAGGAGCCGAGAAAGCGTATGTCGTGCTTGAAATGCACTCACACCAGTCAGTCATAACAGTGCAACGACACTTCAGGACGAAGTTCAACAAAGATCTACCAACTGCTAACTCCATTCGGCGATGGTATGCGCAGTTTAAAGCTTCTGGATGCCTCTGTAAGGGGAAATCAACGGGTCGGCCTGCAGTGAGCGAAGAAACGGTTGAACGCGTGCGGGCAAGTTTCACGCGTAGCCCGCGGAAGTCGACGAATAAAGCAAGCAGGGAGCTAAACGTACCACAGCCGACGGATTGGAAAATCTTACGGAAAAGGCTAAAGCAGAAGCCTTACCGTTTGCAATTGCTACAAGCCCTGACACCCGATGACAAAGTCAAACGCTCTGAATTTTCGGCGCGGTTGCAACAGCTCATGGAAGAGGATGCGTTCAGTGCGAAACTTGTTTTCAGTGATGAAGCAACATTTTTTCTTAATGGTGAAGTGAACAGACACAATGTGCGAATATGGGCGGTAGAGAATCCTCACGCGTTCGTGCAGCAAATTCGCAATTCACCAAAAGTTAACGTGTTTTGTGCAATCTCACGGTTTAAAGTTTACGGCCCCTTTTTCTTCTGCGAAAAACAGGACACTTGTATCTGGACATGCTGGAAAATTGGCACATGCCACAACTGGAGACCGACAGCGCCGACTTCATCTTTCAACAGGATGGTGCTCCACCGCACTTCCATGATGGTGTTCGGCATTTCTTAAACAGGACATTGGAAAACCGATGGATCGGCCGTGGTGGAGATCATGATCAGCAATTCATGTCATGGCCTCCACGCTCTCCCGACTTAACCCCATGCGATTTCTTTCTGTGGGGTTATGTGAAAGATTCAGTGTTTAAACCTCCTCTACCAAGAAACGTGCCAGAACTGCGAGCTCGCATCAACGATGCTTTCGAACTCATTGATGGGGACATGCTGCGCCGAGTGTGGGAGGAGCTTGATTAGCGGCTTGATGTCTGCCGAATCACTAAAGGGGCACATATAGAACATTTGTGAATGCCTAAAAAAACTTTTTGAGTTTTTGTATGTGTGTGCAAAGCATTGTGAAAATATCTCAATTAATAAAGTTATTGTAGAGCTGCGAAATCGCTTCAATCATTTGTAATAACCCTGTACTGTGTAAGCTTAGGGTTCAAATGGCTCTGAGCACTATGGTACTTAACATCTGTGGTCATCAGTCCCCTAGAACTTAGAACTACGTAAACCTAACTAACCTAAGGACATCGCACACATCCATGCCCGAGGTAGGATTCGAACCTGCGACCGTAGCAGTCCCGCGGTTCCGGACTGAGCGCCTAGAACCGCGAGACCACCGCGGCCGGCTAAGCTTAGGGACTGATGACCTTAGCAGTTAAGTCTCATAGGACTTCACACACATTTGAACATTTTTTTCAATAGCTCGTCTACCTCATTCATTGTTGATAGTGACTTACGACTACGTCGTAAAGAGATTTCCGTCTACAACATTTGCTGAAACTGAATGATATTGTCGTATCGCACTCTAAATAGCTAACCTGTATGACCGAAAAAGGAAGTCTCATTCTGCAGCAGTTTCTTAGATTATCAGAAGCAAATACTTGTTACATAATTTATAAATTGTGATAATCTAGTTATCTTCTTCAGAGTTGCGGGAACTTGCGCAAATACGTCTGCGCCGCGGTCAGTGTTCAAATGGCTCTGAGCACTATGGGACTCAACTGCTGTGGTTATACGTCCCCTAGAACTTAGAACTACTTAAACCTAACTAACCTAAGGACATCACACACATCCATGCCCGAGGCAGGATTCGAATCTGCGGCCGCAGCGGTCGTGCGGTTCCAGACTGTAGCGCCTTTAACCGCTCGGCCACTCCGGTCGACCGCGGTCAGTGTGTTCCAGGTCTATGCGACACAATCAGTGTAATAAATGCCAGTATAGACCGTTAATAATAATAATAATAATAAATGTTGTTAATATTAATCGCTAAAGAAAGATATGGGTGGAAAATTCTGGAAGTATCATAGCCCCAAATTGATGTAATGATTAACTAATATGTATGATGGTAGAGCATCTGTCGTAACTCTCATCAAAGAAATCTGCTGGAAGCGCACCCGTAAGACAGCTAAGATAACTATTCTTTTTGTGTGTTATAACTGATAGTATTTGCCTGAAAAGTTGCTGATACTATGGATATTACGTCTACGACTTAGATTTTCTCAGCATGTTATGATCCTAAGTTGATCTAGGAGATTCACTGGGTGACGTCGTACAGACTGTGCGACATTTCCACAAACTGATAAAGAGACTCACAATAAAGATCTTGTTGTTAAGAAAGCCCACTCATCGTTAGCGAAGCTTGTAAATCCAAGTACATTGGATGAAGATACGAAGCTGGTCAGCGGTCCTAGTTGATGGTGTGAAAAGGTGAAACCGCGTTCCCAGCTGTGAGGTTTGGCAAGTAGCAGTCATTACCCTGCATCCTGCTCTGTTCGTGCCTAAAGCATCGAATTCCTCTCCTACTACTGGAGTGACTCGAAGTTGTCTTCACATTACAGTGGTTAAATTAAGGACTCCGAAAATTGCACAACTCTGCTTAAATAAGAGTTGACCATAGAGTCAATTCAATATGTATATTTTCGTAAAGACCCACAAAATTTTTTATAATTAAGCTCAAACACTGAACAGGCTAAAAAACACTGAAATACACTGACACGCCAAAGAAATTGGTATAGGCAAGCGTACTCAAATACAAAGATATGTAAACGAGCAGAATATGGCGCTGTGGACGGCAACGCCTATATAAGACAACAAGCGTCTGGCGCTGATATTAGATCGGTTACTGTTGCTACAATGGCCGGTTATCAAGACTTAAGTGAGTTTGAACTCACTCCTAGTCGACGCACGAGCGATGGGACACAGCATATCCAAGGTAGAGATGAAGTGGGGATTTTCCTGTACGACTACTTCGTGCGTGTACATCGAATATCACTAATCCGGTAAAACATCAAATCTCCGACATCGCTGCGGCCGGAAAAAGATACTGCAAGAACGGGACCAACGACGAATGCCGAAAATTTGCCACGCCGGACATTTGCCACACTTGCCTCTTCGCCAGGTAGCGATCCCTCAGGTGTGGGACGCCCTTCCTCGTACTACTTCTGCCCGCTTTCAAACCGCCGTCTCCTCATCTTATTCGATACAACCAGTACGTAAGGGACCTTCTTCTTCGACAACTTGGCCAAATGCAGAGCTTCTTTTCCAAAATCGAAATATTTATAACTTTTTGGAAACGAAAGCAATGCCGACGATAATGTCAGTATGTAATTAGTTCTGCCAAGTATAAATATAGATCCCTCTGTCTGTACGGCAGCTTCCTTTCACGCTTACTGATTGCGATAGAAACAGTCCATCGCCATGGGAGCAACAAGAAAGGAACGATGTAAAGAGAATGCGAATGTAAACTAATCGCCGGCCGAAGTGGCCGTGCGGTTAAAGGCGCTGCAGTCTGGAACCGCAAGACCGCTACGGTCGCAGGTTCGAATCCTGCCTCGGGCATGGATGTTTGTGATGTCCTTAGGTTAGTTAGGTTTAACTAGTTCTAAGTTCTAGGGGACTAATGACCTCAGCAGTTGAGTCCCATAGTGCTCAGAGCCATTTGAACCATAAACTAATAATTTCTTTTTGATCACTGCATTTGTGCCTACTTTAATTACTACAACTGTATGCAGAAAAGACAATAAGGAAAGAAGAAATCGGTATGTGAATGTGTGAAAAGAAGAACGACATACTCCATATTAATTTACTCTCTAAAATGCGATATCCCTTGCGGCGAAACATTAGTTAATATAGTGTAGGGGGACAATGTTCAAAACATGACTGAAAATACGTTCATTACGTAGAAATAATAACGTCTATGATTGACATGTCATCTTAAGTCGAGGTACAATTTTAAAATGTTAGAAATAAGGAAATGAAGTAATACAGAATGCTATGCTTGTAACGTACGTTGTTGTTCTACATTGTTTAGCTCTGGTATTTACAGGGTCACAGAGAAAGCATCCTAGGTTTTTCAAGGGAAAAGCCGTAATTGAAATGATCTGCACTACAACAGAAACAAGAAGCACAACGTAAGGAAAAAAAATGTAATGTGTGTTGCAGCTCACAACCGACATTGAAGCAGATAGTTCCTGTGACTCAGTATGGGCAGAGGTTATATTCGACAACCGGAATAAATTAATAACTGGCTCCTTTTACCGACCCCGGGTTTCAGATGAAACAGTTGCTGAACAGTTCAAAGAAAACTTGAGTCTCATCACAAGTAGATACCCTACTCATACAATTACAGTTGGCAGTGACTTCAATCTACCTTCCGTATGTTGACAAAAATACATTTTCAGACCCTATTGTAGATAGAAAACAACTTCCGTAATTGTTCTAAATGCTTTTCTAAACATTATTTTGTACAATTAGTTCACGAGGCCATTCAAACTGTAAATGGTTGCGAAAACGCACTTGACCTCTTAGCCACAAATAATCCTGAGCATCACGACGGATACAGGGATTAGTGAACACACAGTCGTAGCGAGGCTCAATTCTGCAACTAAGAAATTCACCAGAACTAAACGCGAAATATATCGGATTATAAAAGCAACTTAACATTAGGTTGACGTCTTTCTAAGACACAGTCTCCAATCCTTCCAAACTATGTAAGTGACGACCATATGTGGCTTAAGTTCAAAGAAATAGTATCAACAGCACTCGAGAGATTCATATCAAATAAATTAATAAGAGACGGAACTGATCGCCCATGATACACAAAACGACAGAAAGCTGCTGCAGGAGCATTGAAAAAGGCAAGTATAATTTAGACGAACGCAAAATCTCCAAGACTGGCGAAGTTTTACTGAGGCTCGAAATTTGGCGCGGATTTCGATGCGAGATGCATTTAACAGTTTCCACAACGAAACTCTCTCTAGAAATGAGATTCTGATCGTATGTTAAGTACACCAACGGAAAGGCTCAATAAGCGATGAGGAGGAGTAGGAGGAAGAGGAGGAGGAGGAGGGGGAGACTAGGGACCCAAGCCTTCGGAGCAGGAAAAATCATGGCAAATGTCCGGCGCGGCAAATGTCCGGCGTGGCAAATGTCCGCACACCACCAAAGACGACTCAAAAGAACCGTTCAGCGTGGCAGAAGTGCAGCCCTTCCACAAATTGCAGCAGACTTCAATGGTGGGCCATCAACAAGTGTCAGCGTGCGAACCATTCAACGAAACATCATTGATATAGCCTTTCGGAGCCGAAAGCCCACTCGTGTACTCTTGTTGACTGCACGACACAAAGCTTTACGCCTCGCCTGGGCTCGTGAACACCGACATTGGACTGTTGATGACTGTAAAAATGTGGTCTGGTCGGACGAGTCACGTTTCAAATGATGTCGAGCAGATGGACGTGTAAGGGTGCGGAGACAACCTCCTGAATCCATGGACCCTGCATGTCAGCGGGGGACTGTTCAAGCTGGTGGAGGCTCTGTAATGGTGTGGGGCGTGTGCAGCTGGAGTGTTATGGGACCCCCGATACGTCTAGATGCGACTCTGACAGGTGACACATACGTAAGCGTCCTGTCTGATCACCTGCTTCCGTTCATGTCCATTGTGCATTCCGACGGACTTGGGCAATTCCAGCAGGACAATGTGACACCCCGCATGTCCAGAATTGCTACAGAGAGGCTCCAGGAACGGTGTTTTGAGTTTAACCTCTTTCGCTGGCCACCAAACTCCCCCGACATGAACGTTATTCAGCATATCTAGGATGCTTTGCAACGCGCTGTTCAGAAGAAATGTCCACCCTCTCGTACGATTCATGGTGTCAGTGCCCTCTAGCATTACTTCAGACATTCGTCGAGTCCATGCCACGTCGTGTTGCAACACTTCTGCGTGCTCGCGGGGGGTCCTAAGCGATATTAGGCAGGTGTACCACTTCTTTGGCTCTTCAGTGTAAGTGGGGAAAGTACGTGAATGCTAAGAAAGTTATTAGTGCACCGGTCGGCAACACTCAGTCAACCAAGAAAAGTTACTCACATAAGTAATCGGAGGTCAGAAAATGAAGAAATAAAACGAAAAGTTGAGGGTGAGTGAGAGACATGCTCATGATGGCAAATGGCAGTAGAAAGCGACAGATTACCTGAGCGGCTGTGTGGGGACGTCGGCTATCGTAATTACAATTTGCCAACCTTCGAAATTCAGGATGACCTGATTGTTGCAAGTAGCGAATAAAATTTGTTTCTCCGACGAACCGGCAATCTTTTATCGACAATTCTGGCGCTTCTGGCACTCAGTTAAACTGTTTCAACATGTCGCCTAAAACGGTAGAAACATGTGGTCTGGAGACTGACTGTACCACACGCGGAAACATGTCTTGACGGCAGAAGAAATCGGGTCCCATTGAGTCAGAGTTTTTGCTAAGAGGGTTGTTTAACAACTCGGGTTTCAAATGGATCGTCCAACTGCGTAGAGGGCAGTTCTACTTCCCATAGCTAGCCTAACTCTGCTCATTTGTACAGTTTCGAAAAAAATGGTTCAAATGGCTCTGAGCACTATAGGACTCAACTTCTGAGGTCATCAGTCCCCTAGAACTTAGAACTACTTAAACCTAACTAACCTAAGGACATCACACTCATCCATGCCCGAAGCAGGATTCGAACCTGCGACCGTAGCGGTCGCGCGGTTCCAGACTGTAGCGCCTAGAACCGCTCGGCCACTCCTGCCGGCTGTACAGTTTCGGTTAGGTTGCTTACTTGAGTTACGTTAGCAGACACTGACCTCTTCTAACGGCCAGAACTGTTTCTGTGGAGGCTCTGCGGCGTATTCATCCACGAAGAGCAGTTCAAAAACCACAAACGGCTCTCATACAACGGAAAACGTAATCTTGATGAAAACGACCGGCTTCTAAATTAACTGCAATTACGATTAGTAAAAATGACAGACATACATCTATACTGGGGCATTATTCTGCCAATCTGGTATCTCTCTCTCACGCTCACACTACATATAGAATCACTAACCAAATCATAGCCAAAATTAATTAGTATCAGCGCTATACCTAAAGACTTTCTAATCTCGAAAAACCCTAATTTGCCATCCCACGGGAATGTGACATCACATTAGCTGTAAGTCTGACGTACATAACCTCTTAACTTGTGGTTGGCGGTCATTTTCGTGAACACACAAGAAAGCTTTAAGACCATCCTGTTTTCTTGAGACTACTTCTATGTTCTGTGTTGATTCTCTGCCTGTTGTTACTACCAACTCGTTTCAGTCTTCTCTCTCTACAAGAGAGACGCACAACTGATTACTTAACGTTGCAAGTTGATGTAGCGGGTGGAGAAAGTTATTTATGTAAATAGGTCCTGTGTATGACATACCCTTAATTAATCAATTTTCAAAATAATGAACTTGGAATCTAATGACAACTAAATGAAACAAGAATCCGAATTAATTTGGTTTATTCTGTTAAAGGTATTCGTAAGACAATTTACAAACAATGACATTACTGTTATAATAAAACCTTGGCATATCTGACGAGGTGGTCAGGGGAAAAGATTCTAATATTTCTTCAAGTGAAATAATTGCAGTCGTGAAGTTTCACCGTAATTGTAATAGCTCAGAAGACGTATGGTACTACAGAAGGGAATATGTGGCACCTGTGATCGGAGCTGAAAGCAGACTGTTCACTGAATCTAAATGCCAGTCTGTAAAGTAAAACTCGAAGTAGTCGAAGCATTATAAATTGACTTTAATGCCCCTTCACACCGTCTCGAGGTTGCGGCTCCATCTCGCCACAGAAAATTGTAGGTGGAGGCTGAAGTGGCTGCAAAACCAGTCATTGGAGGCGCCAACGACCCTCACCGATGGCAAAGTGCAGGTCAGCTCAAAATTCCTCTGAGTGCCCCGATACATTAGCCCCATCGGTGGCAGGCTGGTGAAGGTGATGTTCTGGTGATGGATGCTCCTCAATGCCGAGGCTCCCGTAAATCAGGTACCTACTGATCGAGTGTTTACCAAAAAGAAACCTCACATTGCCATGTTTTGCGTCTCTTACTGTGTTCACGCTGGTTGGGCTTCAGATCTGAATGC
Source organism: Schistocerca serialis cubense (assembly GCF_023864345.2). Lineage (NCBI taxonomy): Eukaryota > Metazoa > Arthropoda > Insecta > Orthoptera > Acrididae > Schistocerca > Schistocerca serialis. The sequence goes on from NC_064638.1 coordinate 417,031,927, forward strand.
CGTCTGGTAAAAATGCCCCTTAGCAACTAGTCATCTCTGAGCCGTGGCGCGGCTCTTGGGCGCAAGACGCTATCGATTACTCCTCTGGTTGAGGTTGGCACTATGTGCGATCGCGAGCGCCTCCTGTCGGAGCGGGTCCTAACGGGGAGTGGGTGCGAGTACGGGAGGCTGGGGCGGACAGCAGGGGGAGAACGGACATTGCGGCCGCACTCTGAGGCGTCAAGAGAAGAGTTGTTGTGCACGGCCGAGAAGGGAGCGTTGAGCAAGGCGGCAGGCAGCATCGCTTTCCGGGGGACAGAGAGTTGCGGCAGTCCAGCGAGCAGACATCAGCTACGGGAGCAGTGCTCCGGTTTGTGGACGTGACGTGGGTCGTATTTTGGCGCAGTATAGTTTGCCTGGTACGCATCTGCTGCTCCCTTTATGCCCACGTGTGTTGTTCTGTCCGTATGTGCATTGAAAAGGTTACGCTCCGGCTGGAACAGTGGCTTGTGCTTTAAGTTCATGCACCATGACTCATTTGTTTTGCTGCAGGCAGCTGTAATTTCAGAGATTTTTTTTTTTTCGTCGCGATTGTCTTAGCCCGGTGGTGCCTAGTATCCGAGAACAAGACACCTAACGTGTGACCTGTTGTTTTGGCTTTTGGAGTCCTGTTTGGGCAACCTAGTTATCACGCACACAAATGTATTGCTGCCGAGTGAGGTTAGTCCTAATCTTGTGGAACAGAGCTTTCAGTGATTGGCTCGTCTGGAAATTAACTAATTTAACCTTTGTGGTGTGTTGTTTTTTTTGCTTTCAATGGTGAATTTCTTGTCATTCGTTTGTGTATGTTTCGCCGTTAATGATAACTGTGAGTAAGATAGCAAGGTCTTGAAGGGCTTGCGTAACGTGACTGTATTTTTGGCAACTGTTTAATTTGATTTCTTGTTTATCGGTCTGGTGAAAACTTATGCCAAGTTTACTAATTTCCGCTTGTGGTCCGGAAGTTGGTTTGAAGGTAAATCCGTTGGTAAATCTTTACTGGACCTAACTGTTAACTGATCTTGCGTTGAACTAATGCGATTATTAAATCGTATCTTGTGTGCTATAAATTGTATTGCCATAGACAAGGAGACAGGGCACATTCTGTAGTCGAGGGGTAGGCACGGTTGCTGCTTTGCGCGTGGCGTCTTGTCGCTCGCTATCATTTCCCGCGTTAGTACGGGCGGCGTGAGATTTGTTTGCTCGCGGTTGTATGGCCGCTAGTCACCTGTGCCTGCTCCCGCTTCAGGGTGTGCCGTGTTTCGTAAGGCGTACGCCGACTTTCAGTCACTGTTGCTGTTGCTGTCGGTCGCTTACCGAAACGTTAGTCTGTTTTAGCACGGTGGCCACTGGGCCGTGACGATGTCGGTTGATGACCAGCCGTGGGGCGGTCGTCCGCTTTGAGTGGCTTCGGTCGCTTGGACTTGGCAGTTACCTTCTGGTTAAACAGATCAAACTTGTTTATTGGCTGTAAATTCCTAAGTAGTTTGTGGGCAAAGTTTTAACTTAGCTTTTCATGATTTTACACAATTTCAACATTTTGGTAAGGCATTTTCCTATCTATGTTTTATTTAAATGAGAATTCTTTATTGGGGTTATTCACCTGTTGAAGCTTAACATAAAATTTGTAACTTAGCTTTCATGATTTTACTTAATTTAAGCATTCTTGTAAAGCAGTCCTTTATCTACGTTTCATTGATTGGTAATTCTTTATTGGGGTTATTCACTGGTTGAAAGTTAACATACGTTTGTAACCAAGTTTACGTCCTTGCTTAATTGAGATTTGTTAAGAGCCTTTATTGTTGGAAGATCATTAAAGTTTGGGTGCTTGTAATTGTGAATACTGTTGTCTATCTATGTTGTGGGCTACCCTTCCACTTCCAGAGCCAAGCTGTCCTGTCTACAGTACAATCTCCATGAGCTACACTTTAGTCGGTTAAACAGTAACACAGAAAAAGTCATCTCACTCTCTCTCCATCTCTTTCTGTGACCAATAAAGAAGATCCCCATCATCACAGTTGAGATTCTCTATCTAACCTTTTATTTATTTAAGTTGACCATTTTCGAAGGCCAATAACTGTGGGTTCCCATTGCAGTTATCTGTGGGATGAAACGCTTTCTGGAGAAACATTCAGCATAATAGTGCTTTCTGCTAAAAAGTGTCCCTCCTTCCATTCCTGCATTGTAAAGCATTCGTAACTAGGGAACGTGTGCCACAGGAGATCCCATATGTGTTTATCTACAACACTCTGGGCACCCCAGTGTCAAGGTTGTCCAGTGGCCTCCTAGCCACTGACCTGTGTTCTCCTGTGAAATCGCTCCAAGGGTGGCGACCTACATGAGTTCCCAGTTTGCCTGAGTGCTCCTGCAACACCTTAAATCTGTTTTTAACGTCCTCTCATTTAAGTACGGTACGAAGATTAGAATAAAAGGTAAATGAAGAGTAATGTTAATTAGTCAGTTGCTGACAATCAGTGGCATTGTTATGTATCACAGCCCTTGGCGCTGACGAATTATTGCCTTCTATTGGGTCTTTCTTTATGATTTTACATATGTTATAGGAACGTTTCTGTAAAACCCGTCAGGGTAGCCGCGAGCGCAAAAGCGTTGCTTCCTGGACTCGGGTAGGCGCGTCGGCCCCGGATCGAATCCGCCCGGCGGATTAACGACGAGGACCGGTGTGCCGACCAGCCTGGATGTGGTTTTTAGGTGGTTTTCCACATCCCGCTGGGTGAATACCGGGCTGGTCCCCACGTTCCGCATCAGTTACACGCTCGCGTCGTAGACATTTGAAACACTTCCGCATTATTCCGAAATTTACACTCGGCGTAGACAGTTGGGGTACACTGATTCCATCCTGGGGGGTACAGGGTGGCGGCAGGAAGGGCATCCGTCCATCCCTAACACTAACATTGCCAAATCCGTTGTAACCACGCCGACCCTGCGATCGCTGTGGGACTATGGTGTAAGCGAAAGAATAGGACTGTTTCTGTAAAAAACGGTCATGTAACAACACGCATAAGACAAATGGCTAATTAAAGCAAAGATACATATACACAGTCATGATCAGCGCATTGTAATTGTACAAATATCCTATCTATTAGATGTTTTGTACCATATTACTTAAATTTCTTGGCCTACCAAAATACATATCCCAAAATAAAAGTTAAATTAGGTATCAAACAGCCCAAAAATCTTTCTTATACTACAGGGCATTGTCTTCCCTTTAGGTAGTCACTAACTCTCACAACCATCTAAGCTGAAGGAACAACAGTCTGAGTAAGAAAGGTCATCGTGAAATCTCCGTTCCTTGTCCAGAACAATAGACATGGGAGTCAGATCTACACTGCGAGTTGGCACTTAAATTTGCTTATATAAAAGAAGTTTTGTGTATGTCATGACCAATTGCAGTGTTCACTGAATTACATTTATAAAAATTTGGTTCACAAACACTGTCAAAACACATAGTTCTAAATCGTGTGCAACCACATATCTTTGTTAAATAATAAGTTGGATTATGTATTGGAGGACAAATTCACCCAAAGTGTAAAAAGGATATCAGGGAGAACATACCCGCAGCTGTATTGATTTATTCATGAGGAGGTTGGTGTCTTTCACAGCTGTAGATAATACATGGCAGTAACAGTGCCTCCAGTTGAAACATTTTGTATTTCAAAAACATGATCGTTTTCCATCGCATATAAGATTTTGTTCAAGTAATATTGAGCTTAGTTTAGCTTTGTCCGCCTGATTGAACACTTACCTGATATTCTTTGAAAATGGCGCTATTCGAGGTCGAACCTGGTTTTAGATTTTTTAAAACTGGATCTCCTTTTATTCCAAGAAGTTATTTATATTCCTACTCACAGCAGAAACAGAAACAAATTTTGTTTTAAAAGCAGAAACTTTTGAAACATTATACAGGGTCTGTCACAGTTCCAATTACAGACTTCTATGGGCTGTGGAAGGGACTTACTGATGGATAAAGTTTTGATGAGGAACCCTTGTCCAGAAACGTACCATTAGGATGTAAAATAAGATTGAAGATTGGATCACTTTAAACTGTCCCACGTCATGGTATGACACAGAGGAGGCAACAAACTCTGCCCTTTGCACTCTACAGGAGTTCATATTTTGGCTACATTTTAAGTACTGCCCTCTGCAACCTCTAGAATCCTGTAATGAGAGTAGTGGAACGCTCTGCATACACATACGACCTCATAGTGCTACCATTATTGCAAATTAAAGCCGTTTCATCACAGTAACTTATACATCATCCTTTGGTGTGGTGATAAAGCTCATAGTAGTTTTTATCCTACTATGGCCAACAACGCTATGCAGTATAAATATTTTTAAATTGTGGCTGTTTTACTCCAGTTCTATTAGGTGTGAGTTTTATACAGGGTGTAATGGGTATGAGCGCTTATATTTTTATGTGTGCCATCTTAATATATACACACATCGGTGTGTTGGTTGTTTTTTCTCTGCATCGAACAGTCTTCCCACTTACACTTCACACACTTTACGACCTGATGTTTTCTGCATGGCTGTAACTACGTCGCAAAGTGGGCTATGCCTGTCCATATAAACTATGCGTTTTGCATCTAATGCCCACACTTCAATATCTGACCTACTATCCAGGGCAAAATAAATATTAATGGTGTGCTTGTGCCATGTACATTTCGAGGTACTACCTAACCTAAAAGCATAAGACTTGAAATAGCTATACTTACTAGCCTGCAAATGACATAAATACTGATGTAATATTGTTCAGCATACTGTTCTCAGTCACCAATAGAAATATCTGCATTTATGCCAGTTCCACTCTGTATAACAAGAGAGGTTTTGGAGAAAGGGAAAATGTACTGATAAAAGTGATCCAGTCTGACAACTCCTTCAGATACTAATATTTATAGCATTAGATATTATGAGCAGTAATGGAGAAACGAAAGCTCCTTCTCACACAAAATGGTAAGATCTGACTGAGGCCGCTATAAAAGAAACTAATGAAATCTGAATAGAAAAATGTATGTGTTAATGCGAAAGAATTTCCACATTTTGTGAAGCCACTTAACAGCATGTCCAACAAAAATGTTACAACATAGTCAGAACTGTCCACCAGAGGGGAAAGTAATGTGAGATATGAAATTAGTTCTTTTCTTCACAAAATACAGTATCACACAACGTTTTAAGTTGGTTTAATGTTTTTCTGTCAACTGAGGTTGAACCCATTTTATTACAGAAGGTCCCATACGTGTATTTGTATACTATTGTGATAAGTCGTCAGCTACTTTCAGTTTACCCAGCTCGTACATGTCTTTTGTAAATAACCTCACCATTACGGACAAAAAAGGAGCAAAACGTGTTCTACCGATAGCGATGCAGAAAAGTAGTATTCATCTGTCGATCACATTTAGGAAGATACTGGTATTACAGTTTGAGGAAAAAAGTATACTTCAGATATGGAGGCATTTCCATAGTTACAGTTCTAGTTTGACAAGGATGGAACAAACAATCGACCTTGGGCTTATAATGGGAAACACTCCAGCATTTGCTTGAAGTAATTTAAGGGAATGATGGGAAACCTAACCATGATTGCCAGATGGGGTTGGAGGCTTCATCCTTCCAAATATGAGGCCAGCCTGTATGTTAACAACAGAGCAGCTTTGGTTGGTTTATCCATATTATCAGTACTGTTCTGTTTATGCTGTCTTGCAAAACAGTGAAATAGTAACATAAGTAGCTAGTGCTCCATTGTTCACTCATTTCTCCACATGAGTGACTGAACAGATGATGATATTTGGTTTCCATTTCGTATGCTACAATTTCCTACTTGCTTACCTGAATGAATGAGTCAGCTCAATGGACGAGATTTTGAGTTTAGAAAGAGGCTAAAATGTGTTATCTAAATAATTTTTCACTGAATGGAATTTATGTTTTAACAGCACTTTTTAACTGCCTTTACTAAATGAGTAGTTTTAATATTCACTTTAATTCCATTGGCCTACTTTTTGTGAAGTTTTACACCTTGGTAGAAAATTCTGTTATGAGTTTTATGTTTATTCTTTCTTGGAAATTTTAAGTTCAGTCAAAACATTATTGCAGGGTCACACACAAAGCTGTTAGTGCAGTAATCATTAAAGTTTTCTATGTATGAATAACAATTACTACGTGCACTCACATGGTGAGGCTAAATTCAAAAATGTTTTGAACAGGTCTGCACAATAGACACAAATACTGTTTTTGGTCATTATTATGGCTCTCCTCTGCTGTTTGAAAACTGTGTTTATATTTTGTGCACTTGTTCCCCGCAATATAATTCCACAGCTAAGAACTGAGTGTACTGTTGTGGCTGGAGGTCAGGAGGTGCCGTATTAAGACTCATCTGAGCTTACCAAATGATTTATTTGTTTCCACTACAGTGCCCCGTTCACCTCTGTCCACATCACAGGGTCCCACAATGCTGAGGTTAGCGCCCCAGCGACCCAGTGCAACGCGCCGCTGTGTGTCGGCCTTGTAGGACCGCATCATCAGGCAGCTGGCTCAGTCGTCTTCTTTCCCGTTGACTCAGCGCTGCTCTGCTGGGAGCCACCAAGCAGCTCACTGCTTCCTTCCTCGCTGGCGTAGCTGAGATCGGGGTGACAACAAGTGCCTGCGATCCGGCGTCCGAATCTGCAGCCCTCATTTCTGGATGCCTCCGGTGTGTGTTGGAAGCCATGACGACTGCCCGTGGTAGTGAGCTGTGAAGTGGTCCGCCCCTGGCTGGCTGGCTACGGACCCCGTGTTGGCCTCAGAGGGTCGAACCAGAGACCTGCCGTAGATTGGAATGCTGGCGCCCCATCTGCTGCTGCGTGTAGCTGGTGGTGAGACATGCCTCGTTGTCCAAGAGAGCTGCCACACTTGAATGAATCTTGTTAGGAAACCGGCACCTTTCCTATCTTAAACTGTGTGCTGCTACAGTACATGTAAATAATGTGTAACTAAAAAGCACTGCTTGTTACATACTGATGACAAGATTGTAAGAACATAATATGCTGGAGACATGAAGTTTGCCAATAGGTTTGTGTGTCACACCAATTCAACTGACAATCAATATTAAATTATACAAATTTTGTATTTGTTATGCAGTCGATACAACATCTAGATCTATTTAACATAGATATTTTCCCTTTTTAAAATGAAATTGGTGGTATTTGTCAAAACTTTATTGCAAATTGATCTCTAAATTTTCTTAGTGGTCCCATATAGTTTCTCTGAAAGGAGACGTCTTTTCTTTCAAAAGTTTTTTCTTGGTCATCACTATTATTAACAAAAGGAATTTATTCCTTGTGAAAAACACTGTTTGGAAAGCCATTGGTAAGTACTGGCCCTCGTGTGTCTCCCTGTGCAACATGCATATTAATTTATTTTGTTTCTGGTAAGTGTTTCTCTAGGATTTCTGCCATATCCAAAAATTGAGAACGAAGTCTTTCGCGATGGTTGTAAAAAACATTCTCGGATTTTTTGTTGCATCATTTCAGGTTAGAACCTTGAGCTTCTGACAGTTGCCTCCATCGCCTTTGCCAGGAACAACTGACTGTCAAAACTGCTGATGTCATGAACTTTTATAGCCCATAGAAGGCATGTAATTGGTCGGTAATTATGTACTGCCGCAGCAGATGGTGATAACGTCTGCGCTGGTGGTGTCACCTTTCCAGCCATAGCTCTTCTCTGCATCGAGAGCTCGCTTCTACGCGCCGTTAAGATTACATCCACTGTCGCAGATGAAGACCTTCTCACAAATTCTTATTTCCACAGCCTCTTTAATTGCAAAACCCCAGTACGTAGAAGACTGGAACAAAACTTTTGTTTTATCGAATATTATGTTATGTCTGTTTGTAAGGCTGTGCTCAGCAACTACAGATTTCTCAAGTTCTCGATTTTTAATATGCTGTCGATGTTGTGGCTGTAGAAATAAAAATGTTTGAGAAGTTCTTCAATCGCAACAGCGGATATAATCTTAGCGGTGCATGGAAGCGAGCTCTGGATGCAGAGAAGAGCCAGAGATATTCTTCATCTCAATGTTTAGACGGCAGCAGGAGCAGTGGCGCCACCAGTGCAGACATTGAATCATCTGCGACGGCATTATATAATTACTAACCAATCAGAAGCCGTCTATGGGCCACACAAGGTCACCACAGCAGTGGTTTTTGACAGTCAGTTTCGATTCTGATCTGATGCGGCAAGAAGTCCGATAATTTTTTTTATATCTGAGAGTTGTGGTACGTCTCCTCTCTATCTGCTGGGTACGATTTGGACCAGTTGTTAGCTTCACTCTTTATTCCTAATGATGCTAGCTAATTTAGGAGACTCTTATGATCAAAAGCATTAAAATTGTTGGACAAATCTAATAATATGAATCTAATACATGACTGTGAAGAGCATTAATTGTCACTCTTGTGAATTCTGCTGTAGCTGATTCTGTGCTTCTACCACTCCAGAAACGAAACTGCGCGCCACGTCACTGATTGCGTGGCCCCTCCAGCCGGAGGTTTGTGTCCTCCCTCAGGCACGTGTATGTGTGTTGTTCTTAGCATAAGTTAAAGTTAGTTTCAGTAGTGTGTAAGTGTAGGGACAGATGACCAGAGCAGTTTGGTCCCTTAGTAATTCACACACACAAACCAAACTGTGATGCACATAGAAACTTGTATTTATTCAAGTAATTCATTAATCTGTCTTTCATAAGTGATTTATTAATTTTCAGAAAGGTAACAGAAGTGAAATGTGTCTTGCTTGCCATGATTTCTACGTCACCTTTCTTTTACCTGTTGCAAGTACATTTAAATGTTCATTGACTTGAATGACAGTTTCTTAATTTGGTAGCTAACAGAAGTTGATAAAGTCTTAAGAATATGTCATATTTTGAGCAGGTAATGACATTTGAAGCACCTAAAACGGGGAAAAGGGTTTGGGAAAAGGCCTATTTACTGATGTTCAATTTCATTTTAAATATTTCACTCTGAGGATGCACTATCGGCCTTCCATCAATACAGTTAAATGCAGTGAAACCTGATTCAGCATCCATGAATCCGTGCATCCATGCACCGTTGCACAATGTAGCAGTGCTTCCCAGATAGAATGTTCCCCTTCTCCATTTATTTCTTGGATTTATTTTTTAAAAAGTTACCAGTTGAGATGAGGTAGTGGTTAAGACATCAGATGCATATTAGTGGAGACCAGGGTTCAAATATCCGACCAGAAATCATGATTAAAGGTTCTCCAAACTACATGAAACATGTGTGGGAAGTGCTATCAATTTCTCTATATCCACCTCTACTTTTACAGCTGCATCTACATCAATTTTTCGCAAGCTAACTTGTGGTGTTTTGAGGGTAACACTGTCATTCCCCCCCCCCCCCCCCTCCTCTGTGCCATTTGCAAATGGGGTAGGTGAGATGAGAATAAAAATTGTCAGTAAACCTCCATATGAGCGGTAATTAGCTGATTTTTCTCGTTCTGTTTATTTTGCAAGACGTATGTGGGAGGAATTAATATACTTCTGACTCTTCTTGGAGCCAATACTCGGCATTTCTAAAGAAATCGTCTTCGTGATGTACAAAGCGTCTGCAACTGGAGCTTGTGGACCATCTGCGAAGCGCCCTTGTGCCGAATCAACGATCCAATTGTTACGCCATGGATCACAGTCCAGTGTCATAACTAGGACATTAATAGCCACCTCCACCATTCAACAACTGAGGACCTAAGGTGCAAACTCTACTCGTAGGTGAAGAGGTTAGTGCAGGAGAGGAATTTGTGGCGGGTCGCATCAAACTACTTAGACGACTTACAAATACAAGAAAGAAAATGAAAAAACCTGTAACGGAATAGCTGTGAATCTCGTCACTGAACTATGACCAATACGTTACATTTATTTACATTCAGATTTAACTGCCAGTAGCTGCACCGACAATCAATCATCTATAGGTTTTCCTACATGCTTTGCAGTCTTTCTTTAAGCACGATCTTCGCGTGGCCTCACGGAATGTACTAATTAGCCAGTCGATCATTAATATACAGGGAGAAGAAAAATCCGTGCATTCGGACTTCGCAGAGCGATTCCTCACATACAAGCAATACAAAAAATGTCTCTCACAAAATTTCGTCCTGTGCACATTTCGGGCAGTAAATGGACTTAAAGACTGGCAATCTGGCAACACTGTAGTCACATGTGTGGTAATTACCTCCGTCAGAAGGTAGTAGTAGTGGTCAGGGGTGGGTGCAGTGGATAGCATTTTGGGTTAGCAGGCCGGAGGTCGAGGGTTCGATTCTGGGTTTCTGTGTCGAGGCCTATTTGTTTTTCTTTGCTAAATGTGGTCTGCGTGCTACAGTATCAGATCACTTACTTGTCACACAGCGATTGCAGTGGGTCTTCTACAAAACATTTGCAGTTACAAACTACGAACACAGAGATAGAATTACACTCGTTTTCATTGGTCAGATTTTAAAGAAGTCTTTTACAGGTCGTGAACGCGAATTCTTTCACTCCACTGCATCTTCTAGATTGCAAACTTGTTTTATGTGTACCCTCCCCCCTCCACCCGATGGTCTTATCGATTAATACCAACTGTTATTCTTGCCACTTTCAAGTCCATTACATTTCTTTAGGGCATTATGTCACCAGTAAGGTTACCAATGTGCTTTGCAAATAATTTCGGTGGGACCACTGCGGCAGGGTACACACACAAGTAGTTTGGATTCTAGAAGATGCAATGGTGCGAAATAGTTCACGTCCACGACGTGCAAAAGGCTTCTTTAAAAGCTGACCAACGAAAACGAGTGTACTCCCATTTCTGTATTCGTTGTATGTAACTGCAAATGTGTTGTAGAAGAACTACTGTAATCACTGTAAGATGATTAAGACGTCAGATACCGTACCACGCAGGTCACATTTAGCAAATAAAAACAACCTTCGAGCTATAATCGAACCCCCGACCTCCTGCATACTAACTCAAAACACTAGCTACTGCACCAACTGCACAGCACTACCGCTAAATGTTGACAGAGGTAGTTACCATATATGTGATAACAGTGTTGCCAAATTGCCATTCCTTAACATCCTTATACCACCCGAAATATGAGCAGGACAAAATTTTTGTGAGAGACATTTTTGTATTGCTAGTATGCGAATTATCACGCTATGAAGCCCAAGTGCGCAAATTTTTCTTCAGCCTGTATGCTGCAAACGACAACTGTCTCCACTCCCTTGGTGTGTTCCCGTTAAATTTTAGGCAACTATAGGTTGCGTTCCTTTAAGAACGCAATGCTGTTTCGAAAGTCCGAATCTCTTAGTGACTAAGAGGCCCAAGATGTCCTACAGGGTGATTATCTAGCTACCCACTCGAAGTATTTTTCTAAAATAACAGTTACAACGATCTCAATAAAACCTTTGTCCTGGCATCAGTTTTGACGGCAGCACTCTCCCATTCAATAGATGACTACTTGAAATCTCCCCCTGTTACAGTTGTATGATTTTTCCCATCGTCTCTGATGTGCTCTGCCACTTCAGCTTCTGACGCAGGTGGTCTATAAAGGTATCCGCTTGCCACGTTTGACCCAGTTTTTATATGTAGCTTCAGTCAGGTCATGTCACATTCGGAATCCGCAATAAGCTCAACGAACATCGATTTCTTCACCGTGGTAAATATACCAACACCATGGGTGGCCACGCTGTTTTTGCGAGACATATATTAGAGTCTGGATTTAGGGTTTCGCTGCTATTCACTTCCGAACTTCAACCAACTTTCTGTTCCTAATACTACGTGGGCTGTATTGTCGTGAATAAGCAATGATAATGCTGGGATCTGACCGTGGATGCTCTTGCAATTTACTGACACTACATTAACATTTTCTCTTTCCATTCTGCAAGGACGGAAGTTTGTCTCTGAGGTTACAGCGGCTGATCTATCTTCGACTTCGCAGGCAATCCATCGTTGACCCTAAGGAGGCGTTTCCTCTAACGTAAAAAAACCCACAACAACCTACGTGCCTAGCGTAAAAAAAACTACGTAAAAAACTACATGCCCGCCACATGTCCTTCGCTACCCGAGCGTCTGCTTCCCTCGTGTAGAGTACGTCCGTTATACAGGGTGATTCAAAAAGAATACCACAACTTTAAAAATGTGTATTTAATGAAAGAAACATAATATAACCTTCTGTTATACATCATTACAAAGAGTATTTAAAAAGGTTTTTTTTTCACTCAAAAACAAGTTCAGAGATGTTCAATATGGCCCCCTCCAGACACACGAGCAATATCAACCCGATACTCCAACTCGTTCCACACTCTCTGTAGCATATCAGGCGTAACAGTTTGGGTAGCTGCTGTTATTTCTCGTTTCAAATCATCAATGGTGGCTGGGAGAGGAGGCCGAAACACCATATCCTTAACATACCCCCATAAGAAAAAATCGCAGGGGGTAAGATCAGGGCTTCTTGGAGGCCAGTGATGAAGTGCTCTGTCACGGGCTGCCTGGCGGCCGATCCATCGCCTCGGGTAGCTGACGTTCAGGTAGTTACGGACAGATAAGTGCCAATGTGGTGGCGCTCCATCCTGCTGAAATATGAATTGTTGTGCTTCTTGTTCGAGCTGAGGGAACAGCCAATTCTCTAACATCTCCAGATACTGTAGTCCAGTTACAGTAGCACCTTCGAAGAAAAAGGGATCAAAAACTTTATTGGCTGAAATGACACAGAAAACGTTCACCTTAGGCGAGTCACGTTCATACTGAGTTGTTTCCCGCGGATTCTCAGTGCCACATATACAGACATTGTGACGGTTGACTTTCCCGTTAGTGTGGAAAGTTGCTTCATCACTAAACACAATCTTTGAAACGAAAGATTCATCTGTTTCGATTTGAGCAAGGATAAAATCACAGAAATCGATTCTTTTAATCTTATCAGCTGCAGACAGTGCTTGAACCAATTCCAGACGATAAGGTTTCATAACTAACCTTTTTCGTAGGACTCTCCATACAGTTGATTGTGGAATTTGCAGCTCTCTGCTAGCTCTGCGAGTCGATTTTCCTGGGCTGCGAACAAATGCTTGCTGGATGCGTGCTACATTTTCATCACTCGTTCTCGGCCGTCCAGAACTTTTCCCTTTGCACAAACACCCATTCTCTGTAAACTGTTTATACCAACGTTTAATACACCACCTATCAGGAGGTTTAACACCATACTTCGTTCGAAATGCACGCTGAACAACTGTCGTCGATTCACTTCTGCCGTACTCAATCGCCATCTTAGCATCAACTGATGCTGACGCCTAGTCAACAGCGCCTCAAGCGAACAAATGTACAACTAAATGAAACTTTGTAGCTCCCTTAATTCGCCGACAGATAGTGCTTAGATCGGCCTTTTGTCATTGCAGAGTTTTAAATTCCTAAAGTTGTGGTATTCTTTTTGAATCACCCTGTATTGTGGGGTTCTACAATCCTCCACCCAAGAGTGGAGGTCAAGAGACTGACATGCCGGATCATCTAAGCCTCTGTCTTTCCTTTCAGCTCCAAACCAGAGTACTGCAATCTATTCTGGATACGATGCTGCATGCCGTACTTCCACCCGGCACCTGCCCAATGTAGCCAGCCGTCTAAAGGAAGCGAGGGTGGCTTCAGAAACCAGGCGGCAAATGTTATAAGTGCCATGAACTACGATTTGCAGCCGGTGGCACCCAACGAATTCAGAGCTGCCGGCAGGACCTATTCGACATCTCGGATGATACCTCCTGGCTTACATGCTGGGTGCACACCGGCTGCCTGCTGTTTCCCTGAGGAGCTCCAATAAACCCCTTAAAGTTGCCGCTACCAGTGAGCAACTGTACTCGACAAGAAAAGCATCTGCTGGCCCAAAGGCGAGGCATCCTGCTCTGGATCACATCTATTATAAATGAAGGGTCGCAAGTCACACTTGCTGCTTGGGAATCCATGCAGATAGTTCTTCATACTCTCATCTTCTGACCAGAGATACGAGTCCCACCGTGGTCTGACACACAACATCGAGTGAAGACAAACTGATCAAATGTTGCGCATTTAAAGTCGAAGCGTCAGCGAGGTTTCGCGTAGATTCCAAACCACTAGAGGTGACGCACTTTTCGCCAAAGTTGCCCAGCGCCATTGAAGCTTAATACTATCTTTGAATATTTTCTTGGAAGTTTAATTTGTCTGCAATGGCATTTTTTACACAGGTAGTTTAAATGTTATTTAGTGTAATTGATGATGACGAAGTCCCATGCTTCTTGACAGAGCGTAGGGGAACGATGCGCACTGCCGTACTAGGCAAGGTCCTAATGGAGGTTTGCCGCTGCCTTCATCCGCCGTAATGAGGATGAATGATGATGGTGAAAACGACACAACAACACCCAGTCATCTCGCGACAAGTGAAAATCCCTGACCCCGCCGTGAATCGAACCCTGGAAGCGAGAACGCTACCACGAGCGGTGGACATAGTGTAATTAAACTCTGGAATTTAGAAGTTAAAGTGCTGTTTGACTGTCCAAGCGTACGATTTGTTAAATATTATATTACTGTTGGCTAAACGGGGAAAAATCATTATCCGAATCAGAAGCTTTATAAACAATGATTCGAGAGGAATTTATTAAAAAGAACAACAATCGGAAATTCATTGTTTTGATTTACAGTGGATATTTGTAATGTAAAGCTGGAAGTTACCTACAGTCACCTGAAACGAAGCTAAAAAGAACTGAAATTTACGAAAACGTTGGCAGACAATTGCAATCAGTGATTAGGACCTCGGATGATATGAGAATTAATCTTTCGTATGAAGATTCGCAGAATATTTTTTGAAAGGATACACCGCCATTTGACTGCATATTACTGTATTTTTCTTCTGTACAATCTATATTTCGTCTTTCTCGCCGTTATCGAGTACAATGTTCTTAAACCATTAACATCATTTTGCTGTGTAGTATGCAGGATGAGAGATAAACATTTCAACACATTTACTTAGCATTGATATAAATGGTGCAAGATTAACGTCATGTAGGAATGTAGCACGTCATGCAGGAATGTATCTGGTAAAAATCAGCTTTGGTCTGATTTATATGACGTGCTTGAACATGCTTGTACAACAGTATGCTGCTTTCCTACATGACGTCAATTTACATCAAGGCTAAGCAATGTGTTTGTGTGTCATCCTGCACAGAACACAGCAAGTGATGTTAATGGTCTAAGAAGTTTGTTCTCTATAATGGCGCGAAAGCAGAAATCTAGATCGTACAGACGAAAAATACAGTAATATGCAATCAAAAGCGGGTGTATGCTGTCAAAAGAATAGCGTACGACTGTGGCTCCGCACCATCAAAAATCTAAAAATATTTTATTGAAAAAGACTTAGTACTCCTGAAAAGTCTTATATCTATTGCGTTTCGCTAGTGACACGCACCTCCTCAAAGAAAAAGGGTGAAGTAATTTCCTTTTAGCAAACTGTCATAATTAATTTACTGCAGACACACAATAGACGTTATCGAGCTTCCTTTCGTTTATACCTATGGCCACCGATTCTTGTGGCATTTAATTACGCGTATTACATGAGTACAGTACAAAAGTATAGTGTTTCGACGACACATGGTATCACGTTAGGTGATGAGTCATTGAAGAATTAGTTCATCGCTGTTTACTGCGTTATCGTTGCGACTCTCGATTTTGTGTTAGCACACTGTATTCCATCCACTAGCAGGAGTAATCGCAAACACAGCCACAGTACAACGAGAAGCTGTGTGAGTATAACAGCCGGTGTAACGTCCCCAGAGTCGTAAACTCGGCGTTTGTGAGCCCTCTGTGGCAGTAAAGCTCTCCGGAACGATTTATCACTCGTAAGTGCAGACATTACGAGCTACGAGTTGAAGTTGTGGGGATTTGAGCTGAACTGTCGAGACTTTACTTTGAGAGACGTAACAGCAGGTTTCTATAGACCACCAGGTTATCAGCAGCCATGTTTACTTCGGTTCAATAACAAACAATCAACAGAAGAGGAAAACAGAGAATAGTTTTCCGGTCTATATTTTCTCGAGTTTCATACATCCACCCGCAAATTCTGGTTTAGGCAATTCGCTTAAGGCGAATGATGGGTTGATTTTTTTTTAACATATTCCAAACTTTCCCTGTGCCTTTCAAGGCTTTTGTCGACAAGTTAGTTAGCATACAGTTTCTACATTTACAAATATATCCTAAAAATCACTGCTAAGTGAATGGCAACAGATGCTTTTTGTTGTTCCATACGTTAAGGAGTCTGCCCAGTTTTATCTGAAAGTTGGGCGTAGATAGCGTGAAGCTCTATAACGTCTTGTCAGGACACTTATCGGTCCAACTTTATGTTCCCGATAGAGGAGCGATGTTAACGCTGCTGATGAAATCCGGTTCTTGGAATTGTGCCAGTTCCGATTTTTCTGCACTCCCGTTACATACTTCAACTATTCAGACTAGACTGTGACCATGTGCGCTACGCTATTTTGTATGCATTCGACGTCCTATGGTAATAAGACCTTATTCAAAGCTTGAGCAGTATCTTTTAAAACCTGTACAAATGTTTTAAAAAGTAATCTCTTTTGCAGATGGACTCCAGATTCCCAGTATCCTACCAATGAATCGAACCTATCTATTTTCTGGGCCATAGTTGGGCTAATGTATTGCTCCACTTCACATCCGCATACATTCTTACTGCAAAGACTGAAAAATTCTATATAGGACAGACAGGTAGAAACTTCGGCACTAGACATCGAGAACAAGTTAGACTAGTGACAACAACTCGGTTACCTTCGTCCACATCAAAAACGAACGTCACACATTAGACTGATTGGATACACAATAAATTATCCACATTTAATCCTCAACGAACGAATCGACCTAAAGTATAAACACTTTAACGAAAACTTTATTGACATTCTCCAGTAAGATCCCGGATAAAATTTAACTTAAATGACAAACATCACAAATATCCATGCTATATAATCCGATAACATTGCTGTTAGAATTGTCAAAAGGAAATGTAACTGTACAGCATCACTTGTTCTCTGACATAACTGCTGTCACGAAATTTCAGCTGGGAAGTAAGTTTATTTCTGACCAGTATTAATGAAATGTCAAAACGTAACAAGCAACTGGTAACTACTAAAATAGCAACGAAAGAATATAATCAATAAACAAATAGTTAGCAACAGAAATAACAAAATCTCTGATCATCTGTCACAATTGCTGCCACAAAATGTAAGTTACAGACTAAGATTCGTTTCTGAACAATACTAAAAGAAAAGGCAGGAAGTACTACGAAACTGATTATTATTGCTACATTAACATAAAATATAATCAGTAACAAATAGACATCAACAGATACAACGATACTGCATGGAAGTCAGGACTTGAAAACGTATGTAAAGTCATGTTATTCATAAGTAACTCACATATAATACAACAAATGTCTGTAACGATAGCGTGGTGCCACTCCTGCATCTACTGTTGGTGGGCGCAAGCCGTCGACAAGCCTCTCTCTGCTGCCAAGGGATGCCGCAGAAATGGTCGTCATGGTGCTCCAAATATCGTAGCCTTGTCCATTTGTGTACTGGTCTCTCTCAAAATAAGGCCATTTCCTAACCCAGTGTATCTGAAGTGGCTTTAAAATCCCACAAGAAGGAAGAAAGATTACGTATGTCCTCTCAGGCGCTAGTCGCCCAGGGCCATTATAATCCTGCGTGGCATTTAATACGTCCCTCCTGAATCCATCACTTCATATTCGCATGACAATCTTGGAATCCCAATCAACGCTAACAGTAATTTCACGGAACTGCATTCTCGTTAATCAACTATATTGCTCCTGTGGAATTCCGAAGAGTACTGCAAGACTTTTCTCTTCAATCCTGTGGGCATAACACGATCTTCTCTCAAACAACGGACTTACAAATGCGATTTACTTGCGAACAGAATGTATTACTTTATTCTTTGTGCAGTTAGGCTGAAATCCTAACAAACGTTTTCGTATCCAAGCACATAGTACACTTTGTGTTAATTTGACGTTTTCCACATGTCCCCATCGTGGTGTTGCATCTTTAAAGGCCACTAGTTTATTTTGATTGGGCTGCATAAGCTGCCTCATCCCGTAGAGTCATTGTGCCAAGCTGCTTCGTATGAAACTTGCACGCTACCGTCTTTCTAGTAGTAGTCCCAAAGACTTTCGAACGAGATGAATAGCGTAGAATGCAAATTTTGAATTATCACTTCCCTCTGTAAGATTTTCACTCCTGCTTCTGTAAGCACCGATTATTCATTACCATATACCTTGAAACAGCATCCTCGGCAACTTACTATTAGCCAGCTGTTATTACTAAACGAAACTTTGTGACCGCAATGGACTCAAACCTGCATAATAATGCATGAATTCCATTCGTAATAATCATTTCATAACTAATGACGGCAGTAATTACTAATACACTCCTGGAAATGGAAAAAAGAACACATTGACACCGGTGTGTCAGACCCACCATACTGGCTCCGGACACTGCGAGAGGGCTGTACAAGCAATGATCACACGCACGGCACAGCGGACACACCAGGAACCGCGGTGTTGGCCGTCGAATGGCGCTAGCTGCGCAGCATTTGTGCACCGCCGCCGTCATTGTCAGCCAGTTTGCCGTGGCATACGGAGCTCCATCGCAGTCTTTAACACTGGTAGCATGCCGAGACAGCGTGGACGTGAACCGTATGTGCAGTTGACGGACTTTGAGCGAAGGCGTATAGTGGGCATGCGGGAGGCCGGGTGGACGTACCGCCGAATTGCTCAACACGTGGGGCGTGAGGTCTCCACAGTACATCGATGTTGTCGCCAGTGGTCGGCGGAAGGTGCACGTGCCCGTCGACCTGGGACCGGACCGCAGCGACGCACGGATGCACGCCAAGACCGTAGGATCCTACGCAGTGCCGTAGGGGACCGCACCGCCACTTCCCAGCAAATTAGGGACACTGTTGCTCCTGGGGTATCGGCGAGGACCATTCGCAACCGTCTCCACGAGGCTGGGCTACGGTCCCGCACACCGTTAGGCCGTCTTCCGCTCACGCCCCAACATCGTGCAGCCCGCCTCCAGTGGTGTCGCGACAGGCGTGAATGGAGGGACGAATGGAGACGTGTCGTCTTCAGCGATGAGAGTCGCTTCTGCCTTGGTGCCAATGATGGTCGTATGCGTGTTTGGCGCCGTGCAGGTGAGCGCCACAATCAGGACTGCATACGACCGAGGCACACAGGGCCAACACCCGGCGTCATGGTGTGGGGAGCGATCTCCTACACTGGCCGTACACCACTGGTGATCGTCGAGGGGACACTGAATAGTGCACGGTACATCCAAACCGTCATCGAACCCATCGTTCTACCATTCCTAGACCGGCAAGGGAACTTGCTGTTCCAACAGGACAATGCACGTCCGCATGTATCCCGTGCCACCCAACGTGCTCTAGAAGGTGTACGTCAACTACCCTGGCCAGCAAGATCTCCGGATCTGTCCCCCATTGAGCATGTTTGGGACTGGATGAAGCGTCGTCTCACGCGGTCTGCACGTCCAGCTCGAACGCTGGTCCAACTGAGGCGCCAGGTGGAAATGGCATGGCAAGCCGTTCCACAGGACTACTTCCAGCATCTCTACGATCGTCTCCATGGGAGAATAGCAACCTGCATTGCTGCGAAAGGTGGATATACACTGTACTAGCGCCGACATTGTGCATGCTCTGTTGCCCGTGTCTATGTGCCTGTGGTTCTGTCAGTGTGATCATGTGATGTATCTGACCCCAGGAATGTGTCAATAAAGTTTCCCCTTCCTGGGACAATGAATTCACGGTGTTCTTATTTCAATTTCCAGGAGTGTAATTTACGACAATTCTAAGAACCCAAAAGCAAATTAAATGGATTCCGTTAATCCCTTTTCAGTCCTGTTGAAAATACATATGCAGAAATTTTCACTGTTAGCAGTATCTCTAAACGAAATTGTTTTAATGAGGTTAACTGAAGCCTAGTTTGTAATCCTCTTCATAGAACGGATATAATAGCCTTCCTTATTCCAAGGGCCAAGAAATTTTTCATCATTGAAAGTGAAGATGTTCCTGAATCATGAATGACAATACTTCGCAGAATGAAAACAAGGAAACACACTAAAATTCAAGCGCCTTAAAATATCTAATACAAGTTTCCGATCATTTCTGCCGATGATGAGGAAGTGTAAAGAGATGACGTGCATGTTGTACCACATATTGAAAGTGTTTTCTAAGAAGCATGTTGTTGTTGTGATCGTCAGTCCAAAGACTGGCTTGATGCAGCTCTCGATGCTACTATATACTGTGCAACCCTCATCATCTCCGATTAATTACTGCCTCCTACGTCCCTCTGAATCTCCTTACTGTAGTCATCTCTTCGTCGCCCTCAACGATTTTACCCCCGCGCTTCCCACCAGTATTAAACTGGTGATACCTTGATGCCTCAGAACGTGTCCTACCAACAGATACCTTCTTTCAGTCAGGTTGTGCCAAAAAGTTCTCTTCTCTCCAGTTCTGTTCAGTACCTCCTCATTAGTTACGTGATCTATCCAGCTAATCTTCAGCATTCTTCTGTAGCACCACATTTCGAAAGCTTCTATTCTCTTCTTGTCTAAACTAATTATCGTGTTTCACTTCCATGCAGGGCTACACTCCATACAAATACTTTCAGAAAAGACTTTCTGACACTTAAATCTATACTCGGTGTTAAGAAATTTCTCTTCTTCATAAACGATTTTCTTGCCATTGCCAGTCTACATTTTACATCCTCTCTACTTCGACCATCATCAGTTATTTTGCTCCCCAAATAGCTAAATTCATCTACTACTTTAAGTGTCTTATTTCATTATCTAATTCCCTCAGCATCACCTGATTTAATTCGACTACATTCCATTATCCTCGGTTTACATTTGTTAATGTTCATCTTATATCCTCCTTTCACGATATTGTCCATTCCGATCAACTGCTCTTCCAAGTCCTTTGCTGTCTCTGAGAGTATTACAATGTCATTGGCGAACCTCAAGGTCTTTATTTCTTTTCCCAGGACTTTAATTCCTACTCCAAATTTTTTTGTTTCCTTTACTGCTTTCTCAATAAACATATTGAATAACATCGGGGATAGGCTACAACGTTGTCTCACTCCCTTTCCAACCACTGCTTCCCTTACTTGCCACTCGACTCTTATGACTGACATCTGGTTTTTATACAAATTGTAAATAGCGTTTCGCTCCCTGTAGTTTACTCCTGCCACCTTCAGAAATTGGAAGAATGTTTTCCAGTCAACATTGTCAAAAGCTTTCTCTAAGTCTACAAATGCTGTAAATGTAGGTTTGCCTTTCCTTAACCTATCTTCTAAGATAAGTCGTAAGGTCAGTATTGGCTCACATGTTCCTACATTTCTTCAGAATCCAAACTGGTCTTCCCCGAGGTCCGTTTCTGCCAGTTTTTCCATTACTCTAACATTTGTTCTCTAGCCATTCCTGCTTAGCCATTTTGCACTTCCTATCGATCTCATTATTTAGACATTTGCATTCCCTTACGCCTTCTTCCTTTATTGCATTTTTATATTTTCTCCTTGCATCGATTAAATTCGATATCTCTTGTGTTACCCAAGGATTTCTGCTAGCCCTCGTCTTTTTACCTACTTAATCCTCTGCTGCCTTCACTATTTTATTCCTCAACTCTATCCATTCTTCTTCTACTGTATTACTTTCCCCTGTTCTAGTCAACTATCGGTAATGCTGCCTCTGAAGCTCTCAACAACCTCTGTTCTTTCAACTTATCCGGGTCTCATCTCCTTAGTGTCCTACCTTTTTCAATTTTTTAAATTTTAATCTACAACTTGTAACCAATAAACTGTGAGCTGAGCCCACATCTGTCCCTAGAAATGTCTTACAGTTTAAAATCTGATTCCTAAATCTCTGTATAACAACTATATAATCAATACGAAACCTTCTGGTGTCTCCAGGTCTCTTCCATGTATACAGGCAGCCTTCTTTTATGATTCTTAAACCAAGTGTAAGCGATGATTAAACTATGTCATGTGAAAATTCTATCTGGCAGCTTCCTCTTTCATTCCTTTTCTCCAATCCATATTCACCTACTATTTTTCCTTCTCTTACTTTTCCTATTATCGAATTCCAGTCCTTCATTACTATATATTTTCGGCTCCCTTAACGATATGAATTATTCCTGTTATCTCATCGTACGTTTCCTCAGTCTCTTCCTCACCAGCGGAGCTAGTTCGCATATAAACATGTACTACTGTAGTGGGTGTAGGTTTTGTGTCTGTCTTAGTAGTAGTAGTAGCTTTATTCATCCGTAGAGCTCTTTTTACAAGGATGTAGAACATGTCAAAGTATTTACAAATTTAGATCAATTTAAAATAAGCTAATTCGTATACACATATATTTACAAACTTCTAGTTAGAGACGACCATTAGATTTACTCCTGGTATACAATACTTTTTTTACAAATAACTTATTAAGTAATGTAATGGCACATTGTTCACTCATATCTCACTACCAGTCACAGCACACACTATACACACTTTGTTTCATAGTACTTCATTCACTACACACACACACACACACACACACACACACACACACACACTGGTGATCTCTGGGCCATTCTCTGTACCGCAACTTCCCATTTGCTATCCTGGAAAGCTGAGTCAGAATGCCTCCGTAATGAGGAGATGTTGAGCTCAGAACGAGAAAGAGGTGTTAGTATTGTGCTATGCAAAACTTGGGGGTAAGTGTTTCTAGAAAGGAAAAAAGAAGGAAAAAACATAAAGTGAAGGTGTTATGTGGAATGTTGCATATTTTATAATCATTATTATTATCATTTATTTGTATAACATTTTTATCAAACCCCTACTCTGTTTTAGCTAAATAATCCTTCAATGTATAAAATGTATTGCATAACAGGTATGTTTAAGCTGCCTTTTTAAATAAGTGTATTTGTTGCCTACTATATTGCGTTTACTATGCTGTTCATAGTAACTACACGCGATCCTATTTTTTTAGTCATTATTATACCTACTCCTGCATTACCCCTTCTTTATTTTGTATTTATAGGCCTTTATTCTCCTGACCAGAATTCCTGTTCTTCCTGACACCGAACTTCACTGATTCCGACTATATCTAACGTTAACCTATCCATTTTGAAAGGAGTCTGCTGGGACACCCTTGTATGTGGCACCCGAATATGACAAGAACATTAATGTAAATTAAAATGATACCAGTATATTACAAACGATGTATGTCTCCGATAGGCTTTATAAGGTGGATTGCTGACTGCACGACAGCAGAGCCAAAGATACTACTTCTGGTCTGAGATTGCAGTGTTTGAGTATGAGAGGGCTGGGCACACAGTTGTAGGTAGCTGGCTGTGAGCGAAGCAGTTTTTTGTGGTGTGCTGTGTAAAGACAGCAAGTGTTAGGTTAATGTAGGTAGGTCAATATTGTTGAACATTAAGGCAGAAGTCAAGCAAGGTAAAAATGTTAAATAATTATGATTTTTGTTTTTGCCAGCGCCTTAGTATAAATGGGTTGGCTGATAATTTATAATTGTTGAGTAACTCCGGAATGTAGATGAACTGTTTTGATAAAAAGATAGTTAGATATTTCACTTTTGTAATGTTTCTAAGATTTGTTAACAGAGCTGTATTTAATTTGATGATTTGCATTTATACTGGTTTAGTGAGATTAGATAGTATGTGCTGTTTAAATCTCATTGTTTGTGAATCAATTGTGAATTCAGTTGTCAGATCTTTCAAAAAGACAGACTTAACTTGAAACATAATTTTGCTAAAAAACTCAGTGTTAGTAATTCACCAAAATCAGTACCGCCTCCTGGCCGAGGTCTTATATTTTTTAAAGAAGCTGGATTCTTCATAAATGTTTTCATTTATCAGCCAAAACAACTTCATGTGTATTTCAAAGTATTACAGCCAGCATTGCACACCGCTGAGCCTGTAGCTAACATATTTATATTCTTTTCATCAGAGACCGGAATATATCGCGTTCCACCGTTGCTGCTTTAGAAGTAAGACAATTTAATTAACATATGTGCACAGGGCCCAAAGTTATCAGTATTGAACAGGGCCAGAGGATTCAGTGCCTAAGGACTGAATGTATTTTGGAGTGACTATATTTCTTTATTGGTATTCGGAGTTGCATTGCATAATCAGTTCGTATAAAGTTTTTTATAACAATAACATAGAGTAAGAACACCACTTGCACTTACAGCACGCTACACGATAATTCGAGTTCAGTATCCATTCCGCAGCTGAGACATTCATTCAACGCAATCGTAAAAGTTTATTTATTTAAAGAACGTTGCAACTTTGAATTTATGTACTGTCAAAAAGTGTCTGCAATCGTGAGTGTCTGTAATCGAAGCTATCATTCCTATGTGAACCAGATTGTTCTCTATTGTACCACATTTCCGATTCATCGTCGTATCTGGTTGTGTTTTACTGTTCTAGTAAGAAATCACGTAATAGATACGTATGGTCGCAAAGTTTTCTGAGTATGGATGTAAACGGTCAAATTCGTTTTTTTTTCCTCAGGTTAAGTTTTCTTTCAATACGCACAACTTAGTCATTCAGGGTGTTCCTGTAATGCGTTTTTCCCGATTAATTTTCTGTTGTTTGTCTTTAAAATTTATTAAAGGCTGGTATTCTGTTGTGTCTGAAAACTGTATTGGCATTGTGTCATTTGAATCTCTGTGTACAATGGATGACAAATTTGATCTTTGCGCTGTCAGGTCATGGACTTTTGCTTTAATTGTGCTTGAGTATTATTTTTGTTCTTCAGGATTTAGTGTCAGAGTTTCTTTTACCGTTGTGTTGAGAAGTTCGTTCTGTTCTTTTATCTGTGTAACCATCGCACTCGGAACTACAGTGTTGATTTTAACTGCCAATTCGTTCTTGTCATCACGCTGATTTGTCATCAGCTTTTTATGTTCCGTTTCGAGGTCGCGTAATCTAGTTGCAAAACAGCTAATTATTGGCTGAAGGTAATTTTTAATTCTTCCCAAAGTAATTTCCTATTCTCTCTTTGTGTTTTTCTTATTTCTTCTAATTGATTTAGTATCGTCTGCTTCTGTTTTGTCGATTTGCTTACCCATTTAGTCTTGTGTTTCTTTAAACATCTGGCGAACCGAATCTAGAAAATTTGTCGGTGTGGCTCTTTATAGTTGTTCACTGAAGGTGAAATGTGTTATGTCCGTTCAAACGACATTGACACAAAACCTGATTCTGATGTGTCTGTTACCAGTTGTAAACTTTCGCACGACTGTGGTGACTTTTGTAGGCTTACGACTGTTACGACTTATTGCCGACCGACTCAACAGAATTAACAGGTTCATTACCCATCGTTTGTTCTGTTTTGTTATTGTTCTCTAAATTGGTTAGTAGTTGTGGATCCGGGCAATGTCCTGCAGCCTCATGTGAATTGTTGGTATTTGCTAATTTCTCAAGGTGGTTTATCTCATCCTTTACTGGCTCCTTATTTTGCAACACCCTCTGTTGTTTTGTGCTGCGACGAACTTTCATATTGTTTTCTGTTGTACCAAACATGATGAAACACTATTTCTTGGAAAATCAAGATTGCTACAATGACCAAACAAACAAAAACAAAAATTTACTATTGTGCACCCAAATACTCAACAATGAAAGAAATCTACACAGAACCTCCGTGAGAAAGTAATCGATAATCGTCACACGACACAAATATTCACAAACTGAAGACGAAATTTTAAATGAATTGCCTGCAAAAGAAGTACGCCATTAGTAAATTAGCAACTGGGTATTTTTGCTTTCGAGAGATCCAACATTATCTGACTGTGTATTACCAAAAGAACCAACGAACTGTCCTGGCAGAAAAGTCGATGTATGTGACCTACTCACTATATTTTTGAATTTGAATGAAATTTAGCCTAAATTTCCGTCGACGGATGTATTTGCTAACCGTTAACCAACTTACACTCATGTGCTAACCTTTGATTAAACAGAACCTAATCTGAACTGAACTGTGACTAATCTGAATGCAGCTTGTCTTTTTATTAAAAATGCGCAACGGAAGTAAAAAATTCATCTGGATCTAATCAAAATTTCCACATACCTCGCGTCTTGACAACATTCTACATCTACATCTACATCGATACTATGCAAATCACATTTAAGTGCCTGGCAGAGGGTTCATCAAACCACCTTCACAATTCTCTATTATTCCAATCTCGTATAGCGCGCGGAAAGAACGAATACCTATATCTTTCCGTACGAGCTCTGATTTCCCTTATTTTATCGTGGTGATCGTTTCTCCCTATGTGGGTCGGTGTCAACAAAATATTTTCGCATTCGGAGGAAAAAGTTGGTGATTGGAATTTCGTGAGAAGATTCCGTCGCCATGACAAACGCCTTTCTTTTAACGATGTCCAGCCCAAATCCTGTATCATTTCTGTGGCACTCTCTCCCATATTTCGCGATAATACAAAACGTGCTGTCCTTCTTTGAACTTCTTCGATGTACTTCGTCAGTCCTATCTGGATAGGATCCCACACCGCGCAGCAGTATCCTAAAACAGGATGGACAAGCATAGTGTAGGAAGTTTCCTTAGTAGATCTGTTACATTTTCTAAGTGTCCTGCCAATAAAACGCAGTCTTTGGTTAGCCTTCCCCGCACCATTTTCTGTGTGTTCCTTCCAATTTAAGTTTTTCGTAATTGTAATACCTAGGTATTTAGTTGAATTTACGGCTTTTAGATAGACTGATTTATCGTGTAACTGAAGTTTAAGGAATTCCTTTTAGCACTCATGTGGATGGCCTCATACTTTTCGTTATTTAGTTTCAGCTACCTATTTTCGCACCATTCAGATATCTTTTCTAAATTGTTTTGCAGTTTGTTTTGATCTTCTGATGACTTTATTAGTCACCGGCCGCGGTGGTCTCGCGGTTCTAGGCGTGCAGTCCGGAACCGTGCGACTGCTACGGTCGCAGGTTCGAATCCTGCCTCGGGCATGGATGTGTGTGATGTGCTTAGGTTAGTTAGGTTTAAGTAGTTCTAAGTTCTAGGAGACTGATGACCACAGCAGTTGAGTCCCATAGTGCTCAGAGCCATTTGAACCATTTTTGACTTTATTAGTCGATAAACGACAGCGTAATCTGCAAACAACCTAAGACGGCTGCTCATATTGTCCCCAAATCGTATATATAGTTAAGGAACAGCAAAGGGCCTATAACACTACCTTGTTTTACTCGATGACTTTCCGTCAATTACTACGAACTGTGACCTCTCTGACAGGAAATTACAAATTCAGTCTCATAACTGAGACGATATTCCATAAGCACTCAACTTCACTACAAGCCGCTTGTGTGGTACAGTGTCAAAGGCCTCCCGAAAATCCAGAAAAACGGAATCGATCCGAAATCCCTTGTCAATAGCACTCAACGCTTCATGTGAATAAAGAGCTTGTTGTGTTTCACAGGGACGATGTTTTCTAAACCCATGTTGACTGTGTGTCAATAGACAGTTTTCTTCGAGGTAATTCATAATGCTTGAACGCAATACATGTTCTAAAATCCTGCTGCATATCGATGTTACCGGTATGGGCCTGTAATTCAGTGGATTACTCCTACTACCTTTCTTGAATATTGGTGTGACCTGTGCAACTTTCCAGTCTTTGGGTACGATTGTTACGTATGGAGCTAATGCACCAGCCTACTCCAAAAGGAACCTAATTGATATACAGTCTGGATCAGAAGACTTGCCTTTATTAACTTTATTAACTTACCTTTGACCAAGAGATGAACACACTAAGCAGATTCAGAAGGATGTAGGCTGCAGTACGTACTGGGAGATGAAGAAGTTTGCACAGGATAGAGTAGCATGGAGAGCTGCATCAAACCATTCTCAGGACTGAAGACCACAACAACAACAACAACAACTTGCCTTTATTTACTTCTACGTTACTAATGTTGGCAGTTGTTCTCGATTAGTATTCTGGAATATTTACTTCGTCTTCTTTTGTGAAGGCATTTCGGAAGGCTGTGTTTAGTAACTCTGCATTGGCAGCACTGTCTTCGATAGTATCTCCATTGCTAACGCGCAGAGAAGGCATTGATTGTTTCTTGCCGCTAACATACCTCACATACGACCAGAATCTCTTTAGATTTTCTGCCAGGTTTAGAGACAAAGTTTCGTTGTGGAAAATGTCACAAGCATCTCGCATTGAAGTCCGCGCTAAATTTCGAGTTTCTGTAAAAGATCGCCAATCTTGGGGATTTTGCGTCTGTTTAAATTTCAGATTTCTCGAAAGCACAACAGCAAACAGCAAGCAGGCAGCGGTTAAGCTACATTTTTGTTTCTAAACACATATTCAATCTGTTGCATGTAGTAATGGTAAACAGTGGGTTGGGGAGAGTAAGTATTCCTATGAAATGATAGGCTGTTTCAAAACAACGATTTTAGAATAAAGTATTTATTCAATTGACGTAGTAATGCTTCGCATGATCTTGACAAATAACATAGGTCTGAACAATGCTTAACAAAGTGAACAATGATTTAAAAATGGTACAATGTTAACAGAGAATTTCTGTTGTTGTTGTTGTGGTCTTCAGTCCTGAGACTGGTTTGATGCAGCTCTCCATGTTACTCTATCCTGTGCAAGCTGCTTCATCTCCCAGTACCTACTGCAACCTACATCCTTCTGAATCTGCTTGGTGTATTCATCTCTTGGTCTCCCTCTACGATTTTTACCCTCCACGCTGCCCTCCAAAACTAAATTGGTGATCCCTTGATGCCTCAGAACATGTCCTACCAACCGATCCCTACTTCTAGTCAAGTTGTGCCACAAACTTCTCTTCTCCCCAATCCTATTTAACACCTCCTCATTAGTTATGTGATCTACCAATCTAATCTTCAGCGTTCTTCTGTAGCACCACATTTCGAAAGCTTCTATTCTCTTCGTGTCTAAACTATTTTTCGTCCATGTTTCACTTCCATACATGGCTACACTCCATACAAATACTTTCAGAAACGACTTCCTGACACTTAAATCTATACTCGATGTTAACAAATTTCTCTTCTTCAGAAACGCTTTCCTTCCCATTGCCAGTCTACATTTTATATCCTCTGTACTCCGACCATCATCAGTTATTTTGCTCTCCAAATAGCAAAATTCCTTTACTACTTTAAGTGTATCATTTCCTAATCTAATTCCCTCAGCACCACTCGATGTAATTCGACCACATTCCATTATCCTAGTTTTGCTTTTGTTGATGTTCATCTTATACCCTCCTTTCAAGACATTGTCCATGCCGTTCAACTGCTCTTCCAAGTCCTTTGCTGTCTCTGACAGAATTACAATGTCATCGGCGAACCTCAAAGTTTTTATTTCTTCTCCATGGATTTTAATACCTACTCCGAATCTTTCTTTTGCTTCCTTTACTGCTTGCTCAATATACAGATTGAAGAACATCGGGGAGAGGCTACAACCCTGTCTCACCCCCTTCCCAACCACTGCTTCCCTTTCATGCCCCTCAACTCTTATAACTGCCATTTGGTTTCTATACAAATTGTAAATAGCCTTTCACTCCCTATATTTTACCCCTGGCACCTTCAGAATTTGAAAGAGAGTATTCCAGTCAACATTGCCAAAAGCTTTCTCTAAGTCTACAAATGCTAGAAACGTAGGTTTGCCTTTACTTAATCTAGCTTCTAAGATAAGTCGTAGGGTCAGTATTGCCTCACGTGTTCCAATATTTCTACGGAATCCAAACTGATCTTCCCCAAGGTCGACTTCTACTAGTTTTTACATTCGTCTGTAAAGAATTCGTGTTAGTATTTTGCAGCCCTGACTTATTAAACTGATAGTTCGCTAATTTTCACATCTGTAAACACCTGCTTTCTTTTGGATTGTAATTATTATATTCTTCTTGAAGTCTGCGGGAATTTCACCTGTCTCATACATCTTGCTCACCAGATGGTAGAGTTTTGTCAGGACTGTCTCTCCCAAGGCTGTCAGTAGTTCTAATGGAATGTTGTCTACTCCCGGGGCCTTGTTTCGACTTAGGTCTTCCAGTGCTCTGTCGTACTCTTCACGCAGTATCATATCTCCCATTTCATCTTCATCTACATCCTCTTCTATTTCCATAATATTGTCCTCAAGTACATCGCCCTTGTGTAGACCCTCTATATACTCCTTCCACCTTTCTGCTTTCCCTTCTTTGCTTAGAGGTGGGTTTCCATCTGAGCTCTTGATATTCATACAAGTGGTTCTCTTTTCTCCAAAAGTATCTTTAATTTTCCTGTGGGCAGTATCTATCTTACCCCTAGTGAGATAAGCCTCTATATGCTTACATTTATCCTCTAGCCATCCCTGCTTAGCCATTTTGCACTTCCTGTCGATCTCATTTTTGAGACGTTTGTATTCCTTTTTGCCTGTTTCATTTACTGTATTTTTATATTTTCTCCTTTCATCAATTAAATTCGATATTTCTTCTGTTACCCAAGGATTTCTACTAGCCCTCGTCTTTTTACCTACTTGATCCTCTGCTGCCTTCACTACTTCATCCCTCAAAGCTACCCATTTTTCTTCTACTGTATTTCTTTCCCCCATTCCTGCCATTTGTTCCCTTACGCTCTCCCTGAAACTCTCTACAACCTCTGGTTTATTCAGTTTATCCAGGTCCCATCTCCTTAAATTCCCACCTTTTTGCAATTTCTTCAGTTTCAATCTACAGTTCATAACCAATAGATTGTGGTCCACATCTTCCCCTGGAAATGTCTTACAATTTAAAACCTGGTTCCTAATTCTCTGTCATACCATTATATAGTGTATCTGAAACCTTTTAGCATCTCCAGGATTCTTCCATGTATACAACCTTCTTTTATGATTTTTGAACCAAGTGTTAGCAATGATTACGTTGTGCTCTGTGCAAAATTCTACCAGACGGCTTCCTCTTTCATTTCTTACCCCCAATCCATATTCACCTACTACGTTTCCTTCTCTCCCTTTTCCTGCTACCGAATTCCAGTCACCCATGACTACTAAATTTTCGTCTTCCTTCACTATCTGAATAATTTCTTTTATTTCACCATACATTTCTTCAATTTCTTCGTCATCTGCAGAGCTAGTTGGCATATAAACTTGTACTACTGTGGTAGGCGTGGGCTTCGTGTCTATCTTGGCCACAATAATGCGTTCACTATGCTGTTTGTAGTAGCTTACCCGCATTCCTATTTTTTTATTCATTATTAAACCTACTCCTGCATTACTCCTATTTGATTTTGTATTTATAACCCTGTATTCACCTGACCAAATGTCTTGTTCCTCCTGCCACCGAACTTCACTAATTCCCTCTATATCTAATTTTAACCTATCCATTTCCCTTTTTAAATTTTCTAACCTACCTGCCCGATTAAGGGATCTGACATTCCACGCTCCGATCCGTAGAACGCCAGTTTTCTTTCTCTTGATAACGATGTCCTCTTGAGTAGTTTTCGCCCGGAGATCCGAATGGGGGACTATTTTACCTCCGGAATATTTTACCCAAGAGGACGCCATCATCATTAACCATACAGTAAAGCTGCATGCCCTCGGGAAAAATTACGGCTGTAGTTTCCCCTTGCTTTCAACCGTTCGCGGTACCAGCACAGCATGGCCGTTTTGGTTAGTGTTACAAGGCCAGATCAGTCAATCATCCAGACTGTTGCCCCTGCAGTTACTGAAAAGGCTGCTGCCCCTCTTCAGAGAATTTCTATAGAAATCAAATAGTTTAATTAATTAATATGTTAATCCATGATTTAGGCAAGTGGGGTGGTTTTTCTCTCAGCTCTGAGCAAGTTAACTACCTGACAATAATCATCCCTAGCTGCGCAATGCTGCAGTCTTACCTCAAACTTCTCTTCAAAAATAATACCGTTATTCAAAATACATATTTCTTTCAGCTTTCAATGTACACATCATACTCATCCTTGCTGTCCTTTACCATATTCTCTATCTAACAGATACAATCACAAGTCAACACAGCACTACTAAATACGTCCATCCCCTACCACACTTCAACTAAGGATGTATCAGCTATGCGAAGTCAAAGACTGTGCCTCGACAAGACCAAAGATTGTTTAGCAGTAACGTAGCTTGCTCTCTCTCTGATATACACGTCGATGACATACAAAAACCAAAAGATATTACCACCTTACAAATTGCACGTTGAGAGGAGAGAGTAACTGTATTAAGTGATAAGTTATTTGTTTACCGACAGTAACAAATACATATGTCTTCCTATGGACATGGATCATTTCCATGTTCAGAGTGTTCAAAGTTTAATAACCTGATCTAATATTTTGTGTGTGTTGTAGTATCCACTCGACCTGCTACGGAAGTAAATCTAGACTTGCTAGGACCCACTACAGTGACGTCGCGAATGTGTCAATTGTTCTTCGCCCGGCTCTACAATGGCGACGAGGATGTTCTCCAGTGTGTTGTTAATGTGTGCGCGTTTGTTCCAATGCTTTGCCTACCGCTCTGGCGTGCCCAGTGAATGTTTTGATTTCTGCTAGTCACAGCGGCCAATATTTTGTGTTTCCTATAGAGTATTTAACTATGTCTGAGCCCCCACGAGAAATGCCTCTAAACGAAGTTGTTCAGCTGCAGGCTCAGCAGACTGACAGACTGCTACTCAGTGTCCAACAGATGACAACCTTACTGTCGCAACAGGCAGCTCCACACCGGGTTTATGTTCCCAGGTTTCACCATTTTAACAGTAAACAAGAGTTCTCCTCGAAATGCCGCGGCGAACTCGAAGAACACTTCGCAGCATACAACATTAAAGGTATGGCGTGCATTGTTTTATTTTTATCGATTGTCGGAGCCGACTTGTACAGACTGTCGTAGATTGTGCCCCGAATCTTGTCTGGAAAATATTAGTTTTAAGGAACTCGTTCGGAAAAATATTGCATCATAGATACATATCGCTGCAGCAAGATTTAAATATTTTCATCTTAAGAAGCACTCTGACCAGTCATTAAAACAATGGGTTACTGAACTTAAAGGGTTAACAATAAGGTCATATTCAGACAGTCTGTTTGCAAGGTAGCCAGGGCACGCACTGCTCGTGTGCACGGTTACGGCGTAGCTTTCAGGAAGTGAATGTTTTGTTTACACAGTGGTTACCACCTGCGCCGCTACCATAGGCTCACATTTCGTGGAAATTTTCTGCTGTAATCCTATTAATACTGGCTCACAATGCAATTAAATTTCAGTTCAGATGCCATTGGTTTACTCATCAATAAA
Organism: Schistocerca serialis cubense; assembly: GCF_023864345.2. Lineage (NCBI taxonomy): Eukaryota > Metazoa > Arthropoda > Insecta > Orthoptera > Acrididae > Schistocerca > Schistocerca serialis. The sequence continues at coordinate 417,065,312 of NC_064638.1, forward strand.
GACACCTATGAAGTGATCGGTAGCCCACGCCTATAGAACCTTACTTTTGTTTTGTCTGCATATAACGGACATGAAATACCAGCTGGAGTACTTGGCTTATGCAATTTACCAGCAACTTTTCGTGGTATTACAAAGAGGGTTTCTTTCCATGTCCTATGTACTGCGCCGTGGCGAGATGCTACGCTAACTTGGCAATAAGACTCCAGCCGTGCCTTTACGAATACCAACACCTCGTCCCCAGTACGAATAGAAAGTTAAATTTTAATCCAGAATTGCTTATTATGTTTATGTCCTCATGGCTGCACGCAATTTTGGAAAATTTGAATATTTGTGGTAAGTTCTATGGGACCAAACGGCTGAGGTCATGGGTCGCTAGGCTTACACAGTACTTAATCTAACTTACAATAGCCGGCCGAAGTGGCCGTGCGGTTAAAGGCGCTGCAGTCTGGAACCGCAAGACCGCTACGGTCGCAGGTTCGAATCCTGCCTCGGGCATGGCTGTTTGTGATGTCCTTAGGTTAGTTAGGTTTGACTAGTTCTAAGTTCTAGGGGACTAATGACCTCAGCAGTTGAGTCCCATAGTGCTCAGAGCCATTTGAACCATTTTTTAACTTACAATAACAACACACACTCCCATACCTAAGGGATGACTCAAAGCTCCGACGGGGGGAGCCGCGCGAACCCTGGCAAGGCGCCTAAAACCGCTCGGCTACCCCGCGCGGCTACACGCAATTAACGTATCTGCTATAGCAATACGGAATAACACAGACGTGAGCCACCAGTACGCGAATAAAATGTCAACCTACTATGAATGCAATTAACTCTCCCAGTCAGGAAAATTGAGGTACATTTGAAGTGGTAAACAAGTATTACTCGTCGGAAATAGTATACTGTCTGATAATAAATATGAATTAAATAAACATCGTACCCGTGGCACTTGTTAACTGAGACTTATCACTCTGTTATATAGGACGTTGCTGTAGCAATCGTCAGGTCAACAAATCATATTACAATTATTTTCACGCAACATTATGAAAACTATGACATTAACAAAGAGGACAACTGAAGTTTTCAGTACGTTAAGATGTTTTTTAACTTCTCTGTGCGAGATAACTTCGGCTACAGTTGCTCTTTTCTCACAGATTAATGCTATCGACCGGTGAGATACTCTACAACGTAGTGAGTCAAATTACTTCACTAGACACAGCACTCATTAATTCACTTTATGAATACTAATCGTATTTGCTGCTAATATTACTTACGGTTACTACCGTTTAAATAGAATTCTCAAACTTTAATTTCAAAACTGGTATCATTACGTGATTTCCGATCGAGTTTTAATTCTACTATGGACCAACGACAGAACGTCAGCTACCTCTAAGATAATATGTATTCCTATGACCTAATCTATATTATATTTTTATGCTTATTATCTTTATTTCTTTAAAACTTTGAAATAACCTTTTACTTAGGGAAGTTATTATTTTTCTTATCACACTCAATTGAACTTCTTATTAAACCTTTCCAGATATTTGATTAACTTTTTCTGCAACTGAATATAATTACGACAAAGAACTTTCCTTGTTTCAATATCTCTGACACTACTGAAAAATAACTTATCTTTGCTATTGTTGCTTTTGAATACCTTGCAAATCAAAATGACATCTTGTCGTTTCAAAACTACTTGCGTAAGTAACTTTAGCGGGGTTTCTATCCGTTCCACGAAACGAATGTTCGTAAGGCAAATTTTATTTTTACTCCTTTTTTTATTTACTTTTAGTTCAGTAAATTCGGTACACTTTCGAAATTTTATCGTGAACGAGTGACTCGAAGCTAGTCCCAGACGAAGCGGAAATACAAAGACAAAAAGCTCGTAACAAAAAACCTACTTGTCACCACCACTTACATCCTTAACTAAATTAAATTATTAGGCAAAACTCAGCCTTTTCAAGTACTGACTCACGAGTTCCCACTAACAGTCCCTATTTGAAGTTTAACTCGTCACCCTAACAAGCAGTGGAATATCGTCGCTTTTGTGTTAATTGATTCCGCTAAGGTACTAAACTATCCTCACTATTTGCAGTCACACATTCGCGGGCAACAATAGCTGTATTCTCTCAACGTATACACTGTGCTAATTGTGATTGCTAGCTATTATCAAACATCGATTGAGACTCTTGTCAAACGGTACATACACTAATCCAGAAGTGCATATTAAAACCTCAACAATAAAAAGCGCAAACACTCAGTTACCTTAGAATGAGAGACCTACACGAACCACAAAATTATCGCAAACACTCAATTGCCTTAGAGTTAAATATTTATTTTTCTGCGGCCTTCGCTGTATCACGTAGCGGCCAGCTAGATGAGATGGGACCTATGGCGTGGTCATCTCTTGGCCCCTGCTGCCTGCGAGCAGTCTTTGCTGCAGCTTGGTCGTACATTCAAGCGCGGACGTTTGCTCGCTTTCCTACAACATACTGACACAGTGACATTAGTTACAAAACATAATAAAGTTATAACTATCTTCGTGGTCTTAATATATTTCCAACCTTTAAATTAATATGTTGAAACGATAAACAACCCGTGACGTCACTCAAGATCTTTTGTCCCGTCATAGAGACCTCTCCTAGTTTCAACTTTCAATTAGTAGAAATGGCTCTGGTAGATGGTGGCAATTTATAACTAACATATTAAGATATTTAATCATAATTTCCGCAACAGATGAACCGCTCAAGTTACTAATTGAGCGAGTTTATCTTTAAATGACGTATTAATTGTTTAATGTAGACAGTGGCTAATATTGCAACTCATTCTTTATTTGAATTAAAGGGTTAAAAGCGAAGATTTTGCCGCTAACAGTATCCATCTCTGCCTCCTCTCAGTGCAGCAGTTTTAATCAGGAGAGAGGGTTTATAGGTAATTCATAATTCTTTAGTATTAATATTTATGAGCATGACTTATCTTATTCACTAAGTTCAATCTGCTTTTGCGGGACTACAATGGTCTGACTCAACATTGTGCATAAACACCAGCTTAACATAAAACATGTTAACAATCCTAATACTAACAACGTACAAAACATACAAACATTTAACTCACTCAACTTATCTAATCATACAAACTTAAAATAGCGTTAAGGGCACATATTATCAGTTCGCCAGTTCATTGTGGCTTCAGTAAGGTCATCAGTCCCTTACCAAACCACCACCAACGGTATAATTTCTCGTAATCTCTGAGCCTCCTGGGTTCAATTTAAGATTTCTTGATTTTATGCTTCTTTTGTTTAATTGGACTGCCTCTCTGAATGCCTCCTCCTAATTTGCCACTAATATTATTTCTATTCTTAGATTTATATTTCTTATCCACTAGTTGAATGCTTACATAATCTCAGAGCAGTCTTAATTCTAGCGTCTTACATTTACATTAAATATTGAGAACACCCATCACTTTTTACCAGAGTCAAGTGCTGCATTACCCTTTTTGTCTTTTAATGATTTTACGTTATGATGCACTGTTACATCAAATGAATTTTGCAGATTCTCCACCCGTGTAACAACATTACCATCATCAGTGTTTTATTCTTCAGTGTTACCTACGGCAAAAGCTGAGGTAACGTACCGTTTCAATTCACTCAAATGAAATTTCCCTACTTGTTTACATGAGTTGATTTCTTTCAGTACCGCTGTAGCAGGATGGGGCATTTCCTTAATTTTATAAAGCCCATCATGTAACTGGTAAAATTTCTGGATACTTTTGTTTATCTTTTTACTTTTAAGTCACTCCGTACCAAAACTTTATCCCCGATGTTAAAATTCCTATTCCCTACATTCTTGTTAAGCCTTTTTGGTCGAACCTCAGCATTTCTAAGTGAATTCTGGTCTACTAATTCCATAGCTTTCCTTTCCCAGTCATCTTCTTTAAGTGGGAATTCAATCCTATTTAATAAGCTATTTCCCTCGATTATTTCTCGAGGTGCTAGTCCTTTATTGTCATTTGGTAGGTCGTTTAAGATCCTCTCATACTCCCTGAGATACACTGACCATTTTGTATGTTTTTGATTAAAATATTTTCTTCTTAATCGTCCTGACTCTCCCATTACTGTTTCATTGCAGTTGGCCTGGGGGCGAAAAACGTGCAATTAACAAATGCTTTATTCTTTTGATTTATAAAAAGCCGGTAATCTCTTTATATGTAAACTGAATACTATTGTGTGATACCAGGGTTTTTGGGTTCCTCCACCTTGGGCAAATAATCCTGCTCCAGGGTTATAATTATGGCTTTACTTGTTGCTGTATTAACTGGATATAGTTTAACGAATTTGCACCACATCTCCGATATAACAATGAAGTATAGCATCCCCCTGTTACCACGAGGCAATGGTTCGAAAATGTTTGCGGTTATAAAAGGATAAAATTGCACTTTAAATCGCTGGTTATCGTAATTATTTTCCTGGCACAAGCAAGTTCTTAATTCTCGTTAACAATCCTGCTAATACCTTCGTAATAATAATAATTTTGGGTGTTACCTAAACACTTTTTACCCTCAAAACGATCATATACACAAGAGATGTACAGCACTAATTGATGTGCATGCTTCTGTGGAATGCAAACACGCCACTTAATTAAACCTTTCCTACTGTTATTGAATAAAACTTCTTTATACAACATCCATCGTTGCGTCCAATCCTCACTAGCTTCTGACAGCATCAATTTGGTCCGCACCTTACTTGTCCAACCGTTCCTCTGTTGTGCTTCTTTTATATTCGTCATTACTTTTTTCAGTTCCGTATCATGTTCTGAACAATTAGTTTTACAAACAGTAAATTGGCTACGCATTCCCATGGAATCCACATCTCGACGCGTTACAATTTCCTAGCAGTCTGGTCCCTTCCCTCCCTCTTTTAAACCAACCAACCAACCAACCGCTACAATTTCAGTTATAGATCTTTCACTCTTACTTTGCTTTATTGCTTCGCTTTCCTCTGTGAATTCCTGAGATGTTTTTCAAAATGTTTCATTACAACTTCTGTGTAATGCTTGTGCCATGTACTCAGGATAGTATGTATTGCTTCCCATTTGCTATTTGATTTTTCGCAAAATACTATTTCTGGAAGCCACCTTCTTACGGATCTTTTCACAGTGGTGTCTATGTGTTAGATATCTGTTCAACGTCATAACCTGGTAGATTTGTTTATTTGTGTATTCCAATGATGTGTTATTCCAGGAAACATTGAGCTTTCGCTTTGCTTGCCAAGATCGGAGGTGGAAAGCGCTTACTTGAATCTTCGAAGAAATCGGTTTAAGGGAGTTATTTTGATAATTTTCTTCTCTCTGAGTGTTTTCACCAACTTCTACCCTAAAACCCTCCTCTGAGGTGTGATTTCCAGGTCATCTTCGTACAGGATATGCTTCATATGATTGGGTTTTGGCTGACCGTTAGTGTATAGATTAAAAAGGGAGGCCGGCCGAAGTGGCCGTGCGGTTAAAGGCGCTGCAGTCTGGAACCGCAAGGCCGCTACGGTCGCAGGTTCGAATCCTGCCTCGGGCATGGATGTTTGTGTTGTCCTTAGGTTAGTTAGGTTTAACTAGTTCTAAGTTCTAGGGGACTAATGACCTCAGCAGTTGAGTCCCATAGTGCTCAGAGCCATTTGAACCATTTGAACCAAAAAGGGAGGGGAACCGAACGCTTCCTTGGCGAGTTCATTTCTTTAGTTTCTCGTCGATTCTTTCTTTTTTCGAGAACTACGTAAAATTGGCCATATTGTAAGAAAGACTCAACGATCTTGGCGAAGTGGTAATCTCTGAGGTCGTTATAGGGTTTCTGGAAGAGCAACCTGTGGTTGACTGTAACGCATGCAGAGCTGTGGTCTATAATCTTTTTATTGTAGTACCTTTGTTCTATATGTTCTGTCAGGTACAAAATTTGGCATGATTTGCCAGTTCTGAAAACAACTTGTTGATGGATAAGTTTCAGATCGATAGAGTCTGGCATAAAATTCAAACGAGTCTCCATACAATTTGTACAGGTGACAAGGAAGTGATGTATGTCGGTAGTTCTTTGGCGAGTCTGGTTCTTCCTCTGTCTTCAGCAACGCCACTATCCTTTCTCCACATCTTGGGGATCTTATAAGTTTCGCGGCAATGGCAAAGAGCTGCAGGGAACACATTTTGACGCCTGGGTCAAAATGTTCGATCTGCTTCACCGTTTTTTGTAGTATTGAGGTCCTGGTTGAGTTCTTTCATTGCGAAAGGCGCTGAGAGCATATGAGTTTTCGATTTTGGGACCCCGTTCATTTCTACTTTTTGATGTTTTATATCGGACTTTCCATTCAAAAGGAGTTGATGGGCCACTTGGTTGCGTGTTACCTCAGCAGGCCGTCTGGAGCCTTTTGGGTCACCGTTCACCTTTCTGATAAGATTCCGTTCTATTTTACTTCTGTGTGTCATTTCCATCTACTGCGAGGTCTTAATCCATCTCTTTTGCTCCGCTTCACTTATCATTTCTGTCAGTGCCACGCCGCATTTATAGTTTCTCCATTAAAAGGGTCTTTCTGATATAGTTTCTCTTATTTAGTGAGGAGCTTCTCAGATCTGTGTGAGAGACGTGGCATGAACTGCTATTGGTAACCTCGTGGTATGATTTGTTTCGAGATGCCTGGTAATTTTCAGATGTAGGGGTAAGGTCCACAATGGCTTTGTTAAGTTCCTCCCGAAGGGTTGTCCATTTCGCACTCCTGAAGTGAGATCTTCAGTGGAACGGTACAATAGTGGTCTTAGCTGCGGCATACACCTGTATCACAACTGATCTGTGCTCGGTCCTAGGAATGAACTGGCATACCATTTTAGTATGTCAGTCTTGCATGTTAGAGCTAGTGATACAATTACCGAGTTTGTAGCCATACTTCCATATTTTGCTCATGAAGGAGCGGGGAAGTTTTGGACCATGAAGGACAGAGAGACCACTTGCGTCTGCTCACTCCTCCAGCAGGTGTCCGATCCCATCTGTTTCGCTGTAGTCCCGGCTGGCGCTGTGGAAATTTAAATCTCCTGCTATGAATTTGGTATTTTGGACGTTACACGTCGGCTGTACCCGGATGTGACTGAAGTTCCAGCTGTCGATTGTTAGTATTCCAGAGTGATTATTTGTGGTCGTAGCGACAGTGATAACGATCATATGCAGTCTGATGAATAAGGTATGCTGCCGTGTTTGGGGTGCAGTGCTTCACCAGCTAGTCTCATTCCTCGCACTTCGCGTGTTTTTCCTTCTCCAGTTCTGTGAGTTTCTTGTGTACCTAATACGTCTCATTCGTGTGTTCCACCGAGTGTCGATATGACGTCTTGCTTGTTCCTTGTAATTCCCTAGACGTATAGGGTTACAATCGTCGTAGTTGACTCTGACAAGTGCCTGTTTCGGTTCTGATTGGCCTTGAAGACAGGTTTCCGGCGGCGGAAGGATTGGCCGTTATATTTGTTACCGTTTTCAGCGGAAGCCGATATTCTCTGGTCTATTTCCTGCTTTCACACTTCGAGAATTCTCTCCTGGAGGCTCCTTCCTTGTTCCCCATCTTCCACTCTGCAGCGTATTTTGTGCTGGTGATAAACTAAAGCCTATTAGCGAAGCGGGGCTTGAACCCTGATCTTTCGAAATGAAAGTGACAATGTTCAAGTATCCAATATGTTGGATGGTTGTATGTTTCTAGATTCATCTTTTGTTACTGATTCCTGAAACTCTGGAAATCGGCTTTCGTGGAGAGTAGTTGACCTTTACCACAAAACGTCTGCCAGTTCAGGTTTCTCAACGTATCGGTGACGCTTTCCCGTGTCCTTCCTTGTATGCGTTCAATATCCCTTGTTAGAAATATGAGGTATGGGTCCCACATGAATAATATACAGTGATAGGTCGTACGAGTGTTTTAGCGCTTTGCAAGCATCATCCTGTTAATGAACTGATGGTTGGTACTATATCATATTCTCACAAATTGACAAACGCAGATATTAGTGTGAGCTGACTGATTCCAGTGTGACTGACTGACAGAGTATTATTGTCATAGAATAATACATTTTCGTTTTTATTAAGTGTACTGTTGTAACTTCCTAAAAAAAATGTAAGCAACTTGTCAATATTTGCACCACTTTGAAATCTTATCTCAAAAAACGGGACAAATATCCAGTCCGATCTCGAAAATACATTTATCTGTTATTAAGTAGTACTTGCAAAAAGTTTCAGACAACTAATAATGTCGTCTGTCAGGTAATTAATCTGCAACGTGAATACACTTGTATGGAATAGGCTTGAAGTCGGTCGATGACTTTCCAACGAAGATAAGAAACTACGACGTCCCTTCAAAGAAACATTTAATCCAATTGCAAATTTCGTTTGATACGGCTATGACTGTACTTACGGGGCGGGGTGCGACACAGACACGTGGGTGAATAAAACGGCAAAGACCGTTCCCTGTCGCCCCCCTCCCCCCTTATTTCGGTAACACCCTCTGTGCCTCCCTCACACCTTTGTAGAGCCTGTACAGAGACAGCCATGAAGTGATTCCTAAGGGCCCGTGTGGCAAACACCATTTCGATAGACATTAGCCGAGTGGCAAAACGTCGTCAGACTAGACCTTCTGGCCGTATTAGAATTATTAAAGGCATCGAAATAGATGCCCGTCACGCTGGCGTCTGGGAATCAATTACTGTCTCTCTATAGGAACATTTCTAAGGTGGTCAACAAAGATGCGCAGTTGTTGCGGAACTGGAGTCTTAGAGAGACCTCTTTGACGTTTTATTCACGCACTTGTCAGCGAAACTTCTGCGGTGTATTCAAAACACCAGGAACGCTAGCTCTGGGGAAGTCATGATGACCTTTTTCTATTACTGCAAGGGCCCGCTGCTCATTGATTTGTGGAACATGGCGCTCAATCGACACACTTTGCAAAAACTGAAGCGCGCCATCATGTCCAAACGCCCACGAATGTTGACTGACATGTTGCCAAAGTTGTTTCGAATACTCTGCGCTCCAGAAGTTTTGTTCAGAGGCCTTTACACATCCTCCATACGGTTCCGATCTCTCCCCCATGCGGTTTCCATATTTTTGGAGTCCTGATGAAAGATTTTTGTGGCCATGGATTTGCTTAGGGCGAAGAAGTTTACGTCTTTGTAGGCAATCACAAACATTTTTTCATTAAGGTACTGACCATCTTGTTTCACAGTGGGATAAATGTATTAACGGTTCTGGTGGTTAATTGTGGAATAATAAACAGTTTACTTACTTATTTCATGTGTCTCATGCTCATTTGACTGCTCGTCAAATATTACAAAACACCCAAATACAATGTGAACATTTTAGAGCTGCGTTATTCTATCCATTGGGGGGAATTACGTATTATACAATAAGCGGTTCCTGATTTCAGTGACGGAGTTCTATTGGCGTGTAATTTTGACCGAGACAAGATGGTACCTTTGCTTAAGTGCCAGCGTTTGCGATTGTTGTCGTCCAGACATGGTTTCCGCGAAAACCAGGAAGTTGGTGGCAGCATTCGCCGCGTTTGCATCGTTCTTCTCGCTGTAACCACCGGAGCGGACGTTATGCAATGTGAGTACTTCAGAACATTCTCTCTCAACTGTGTACAGCTATCACTGAGTCTGGTGATGGCTTCAAAATGCTACTTTAGTGTCGCCGTTTCTGATGGCGAAAAACATTGTTACCTAATTACGCGAAGAACAGGATGAAGATAGGTTTCGAGTGAATCTGTTAATCACAGTTCGCATAAATGAAGCCGTTTTATAACGTGATTTACTGCTAAAATTACTTCTTCAATCTAACGGAGGCCACATTTGTGTACCAAGTACTTACTTCTCAAAGTAAAAGTGCATCTTATAGTGTCGGTAATCATATCGTGCTGTTCCACATTTTCTGACAATGCCAGGAGATAACACGCAGGCTGCCCCCTCCCCTTAATACACAAAAATATATGCAAAATAATATGAGTGAATTACCTAACGAAAAGTTCTCATAAACCAAAAGAGGACATACCTGTCCATTAGTGTATACAAGCGTAATCGGACGGATTTGTGTTGCGTTACTATCGGTGATTTAAATCTCTGAAAAATTACATAAACCGGAGTGTTAATAAGGCCAAAGATTAGATTATGGTACATATATTTCGTATAAATAATTTTGTTGTGAAGACATTACAGAAGATGGAAAAGGACTGCATGCAATAGAATCTAACAATTAAAATATTCGACACTTTTAAAAACTTATCTGTCGGTGGATTCTTCTAATAAATCTAAAATGGAAAAATTGCAATTTATGAATGTTACGATGCACTGGGGGCATCAAAACGCATATTAAGGAAACTTGGTAACAGGAATGCCGCACCACACGCACTGACAGTACATTCAGATACAGTAATATGAAGAAATGATAAAGAAGAGAAACAGAATTAAAGCAAACAAATCTTATCAAGCGTTAACTGTCCAGAATTTGAACGCCGGGATCACATAAGAAACAATTCGCAGAAGAATAAAAGAAAGTATGAGAAACTGAATCAGATGAAAACTCGTCTGCTGTGACAACGAACTTATGGAACTACATAGTAATTAAACGTGAGCAGTGTCTGCAATGACAACTCCGTTTGTATCTCATCGTACGAACACCGCTCTTATTTTCGACAAGTGAACCTTGAAATGTTTTGCACTTTGCTAAACATGTATGGGGGATTGGATATGTCTCATAAAGAACTCTGTCAGGATACCAATTTCGGCCCCTAATGGCGATTTCGCCAACTTTGAAGGTGTGGAACTCGAAATTGTAACAGATCATGTAGAATATGAATAAAAAAGACCTCACGAAGTTCAGAGCGATTTATTTCAAATTTTTACACAATATACTAATAAAAAATACCGTAATAAACGTTTGGACGGACATAAGCATTACATTTTTAAACAACAATTTACAGGTTTTCCGTTAGAACCTCCGCCAAAAAGAAAATGATGTTCTCTGCTGTGAAAGTACACGGTCTTGTTTTTTCCTGGCAGTCAGTTTTAACTATGACAGCAGACAATTAATGCATTAGAGTAATTGTTTCTCCCACATATATACAGGTAATATGAGTAAAAGTTGAACATAGATCAAGGTGCTGCTTTATTTTCTCCCTCGTAGTCGGTTATAATGGAAAGTTTTATATATCAGAAAGATTGGCTAACAAATACAAAATGTGTCCTCTGTCCAAAAGCCGGATGTGAGGCAGGTAACGGTACCGTTGATATCTACAGCATAGCACAGCATATTCTTATACGCAGGTGACTTTTTCAGATCACTTGACAGTTGTTGCTTAAAATTAAAAATTGTCTATGTCCGTGCGAATGTTTATTACAGTATCGGGTAAAAAGTTCAAGTATCCGAATGTTTATTAGAGTAAAAGCTTGAAGTAAATCGGCAAAGAGTTTTCTCTTTTGTGTGTTAGTATAGGTATTCAACCCATGCCGAAGCAATGGTTAGACGGATAAGCGGTAACTCAGTGCTAATTGATACTGATTGTCTCACGCTCTACAGTTTGTCTACACGTGATGTACCAAAACTCTTCTGAGAACAATAAGAATATTGAGTGGGATGATGAACTGGTCATTTTTCAAGGAAGAAATGTTGGATAGTTTCGGTGCCATGAGGCGTCAGAGTCTCAGAAAAATGTCTATGAAAGTTTGTTCGGATGTTTTTGATGTCCTACTTTGTTATGGAGTCCATTAATTATCAGCGTAAGGTTGATACAAGAATTATAATAAATAGCTTATCTGTGCATGCTCTGCAGTGTTTTTGATGTTCCCTTGGTATCATAGAGAATGGAAGTAAGGGAGGAATATCAGGAATTAACATCTCACAGACTGCGGAATCATTAAAGATATAGCACAAGCTCAGAATAGACAAAGACGGCGCACCTCGAAGACCGTGGCGTTTTCAAAGGGATCTAAAAATTCGCCTTATTTTATAGAGGAAATCAGGGAAAACCTGAATCTCTATGACTAGACGGGGGTTTCTTCCTGAAACCCCGCTCGATCATCTTCATAGTGGATCTAAATTGCGTGGTGTAACGCTGCATTAAAGCTGTTGGCAGCAACACAACATGTATCGATACAAGCAAATAGGCGTTGTGATCCTTGCAATATAAAGGTGTTAGCATTGACGGAGCTGCTACACAGTATTGCACATTGAAAGAAATCGAGCGAAGTTGCACATTGGTTAAAACGATGGGGAGGACGCAGCCATAAAGATTTAGGTTTTTCTAAATCGATTAAGGCTGATGACAAAACGGTTCGTTTTAAAAGGATTCTGCCAATATTTCGTACCCTACTCTTCCCAGTCCAAACTCATTCTCCATGTCTAAAGATATCGTCAACGTTGCGTTACACCGTTATCTTTCTTCCTACACTGAACGATTACACAACTGCCAGGCTGCTTTGAAAGAAGACTAAGGCTCTATATCTACACTTACATCTACATGAGTACTCTGCAATTCACATTTAAGCGCTTGGCAGAGGGTTCATCGAACCACAGTCATACTATCTCCCTACCATTCCACTCCCGAACAGCGCGCGGGAAAAACGAACACCTAAACCTTTCTGTTAGAGCTCTGATTTCTCTTATTTTATTTTGATGATCATTCCTACCTATGTAGGTTGGGCTCAACAAAATATTTTCGCATTCGGAAGAGAAAGCTGGTGACTGAAATTTCGTAAATAGATCTCGACGCGACGAAAAACGTCTTTGCTTTAATGACTTCCATCCCAACTCGGGTATCATATCTGCCACACTCTCTCCCCTATTACGTGATAATACAAAACGAGCTGCCCTTTTTTGCACCCTTTCGATGTCCTCCGTCAATCCCACCTGGTAAGGATCCCACACCGCGCAGCAATATTCTAACAGAGGACGAACGAGTGTAGTGTAAGCTGTCTCTTTAGTGGACTTGTTGCATCTTCTAAGTGTCCTGCCAATGAAACGCAACCTTTGGCTCGCCTTCCCCACAATATTATCTATGTGGTCTTTCCAACTGAAGCTGTTCGTAATTTTAACACCCAGGTACTTAGTTGAATTGACAGCCTTGAGAATTGTACTATTTATCGAGTAATCGAATTCCAACGGATTTCTTTTGGAACTCATGTAGATCGCCTCATACTTTTCGCTATTTAGCGTCAACTGCCACCCGCCACACCATACAGCAATCTTTTCTAAATCGCTTTGCAACTGATACTGGTCTTCGGATGACCTTACTAGACGGTAAATTACAGCATCATCTGCGAACAACCTAAGAGAACTGCTCAGATTGTCACCCAGGTCATTTATATAGATCAGGAACAGCAGAGGTCCCAGGACGCTTCCCTGGGGAACACCTGATATCACTTCAGTTTTACTCAATGATTTGCCGTCTATTACTACGAACTGCGACCTTCCTGACAGGAAATCACGAATCCAGTCGCACAACTGAGACGATACACCATAGGCCCGCAGCTTGATCAGAAGTCGCTTGTGAGGAACGGTGTCAAAAGCTTTCCGGAAATCTAGAAATACGGAATCAACTTGAGATCCCCTGTCGATAGCGGCCATTACTTCGTGCGAATAAAGAGCTAGCTGGGTTGCACAAGAACGATGTTTTCTGAAACCATGCTGATTACGTATCAATATATCGCTCCCTTCGAGGTGATTCATAATGTTTGAATACAGTATATGCTCCAAAACCCTACTGCAAACCGACGTCAATGATATAGGTCGGTAGTTCGATGGATTACTCCTACTACCCTTCTTAAACACTGGTGCGACCTGAGCAATTTTCCAATCTGCAGGTACAGATCTATCGGTGAGCGAGCGGTTGTATATGGTGGCTAAGTAGGGAGCTATTTTATCAGCGTAATCTGAAAGGAACCTAATCGGTATGCAATCTGGACCTGAAGACTTGCCCGTATCAAGCGATTTGAGTTGCTTCGCAACCCCTAAGGTATCTACTTCTAAGAAACTCATGCTAGCAGCTGTTCGTGTTTCAAATTCTGGAATATTCCATTCTTCTTCCCTGGTGAAGGAATTTCGGAAAACTGCGTTCAATAACTCCGCTTTAGCGGCACAGTCGTCGGTAACAGTACCATCGGCACTGACCAGCGAAGGTATTGACTGGGTCTTGCCGCTTGTGTACTTTACATACGACCAGAATTTCTTCGGATTTTCTACCAAATTTCGAGACAATGTTTCGTTGTGGATCCTATTAAAGGCATCTCGCATTGAAGTACGTGCCAAATTTCGCACGTCTGTAAATTTTAGCCAATCTTCGGGATTTCGCGTTCTTCTGAACTTCGCATGCTTTTTCCGTTGCCTCTGCAATAGCGTTCGGACCTGTTTTATGTACCATGGGGGATCGGTTCCATCTCTTACCAATTTATGAGGTATGAATCTCTCAATTGCTGTTGCTACTATATCTTTGAATTTGAGCCACATCTCGTCTACATTTGCATAGTCAGTTCGGAAGGAATGGAGATTGTCTCTTAGGATGTCTTCTAGTGACACTTTATCCGCTTTTTTAAATAAAATTATTTTGCGTTTGTTTCTGGTGGATTTGGAAGAAACGGTATTGAGCCTAGCTATAACGACCTTGTGATCACTAATCCCTGTATCAGTCATGATGCTCTCTATTAGCTCTGGATTGTTTGTAGCTAAGAGGTCAAGTGTGTTTTCGCAACCATTTACAATTCGCGTGGGTTCGTGGACTAACTGCTCGAAATAACTATCGGAGAAAGCATTTAGGACAATCTCGGAAGATGTTTTTTGCCTACCACCGGTTTTGAACAAGTATTTTTGCCAATATATCGAGGGAAGGTTGAAGTCCCCACCAACTATAACCGTATGAGTGGGGTATTTATTTGTTACGAGACTCAAATTTTCTCTGAACTGTTCAGCAACTATATCATCGGAGTCTGGGGGTCGGTAGAAGGAGCCAATTATTAACTTAGTTCGGCTGTTAAGTATAACCTTCACCCATACCAATTCGCACAGAGTACCTACTTCGACTTCGCTACAAGATAAAGCACTACTGACAGACACAAACACTCCACCACCAATTCTGCCTAATCTATCTTTCCTGAACGCCGTCTGAGACTTTGTAAAAATTTCCGCAGAACTTATTTCAGGCTTTAGCCAGCTTTCTGTACCTATAACGATTTCAGCTTCTGTGCTTTCTATTAGCGCTTGAAGCTCAGGGACTTTCCCAGCACAACTAAACAATTACAACTACAATTCCGACTGTTCTTTGATCCAAGAACGTCCTGTATTTGCCATGCACCCTTTGAAATTGTAGCCCACCTAGGCCTTCTAACCTAAAAAACCACCCAGTCCACGCCACACAGCCTCCGCTACCCGTGTAGCCGCCAGCTGAGCGTAGTGAACTCCTGACCTATTCAACGGAACCCGAAATCCTACCACTCTATGGCGCAAGTCAAGGAATCTGCAGCCAACGCGGTCGCAAAACCGTCTGAGCCGCCGGCCGAAGTGGCCGTGCGGTTAAAGGCGCTGCAGTCTGGAACCGCAAGACCGCTACGGTCGCAGGTTCGAATCCTGCCTCGAGCATGGATGTTTGTGATGTCCTTAGGTTAGTTAGGTTTAACTAGTTCTAAGTTCTAGGGGACTAATGACCTCAGCAGTTGAGTCCCATAGTGCTCAGAGCCATTTGAACCATTTGAACCGTCTGAGCCTCTGATTCAGACCCTCCACCCGGCTCTGCACTATCGTTTGTTGTATGTAGGAGTTCTCCACCTGCGGCTCTGTGGCATGTCGTTCCCGGCTCCGCTGTGCGTTCTGCCTCTTGGCTGCTATGGACTCAAGAGTCGGCTTCCAGTATTTGGTAGAACTGGGCTTTGTCCAACCTGAAGCTGTCGGGTTTATCGTTCCCAATCATTCGAAAGTGATATCTGGTCGGAACCTAGTCGGGGAGCTTGAAGCCTGGTGCCTTTTCCATTAAAACAGGAATTTTCCAGAACCTGGGAGGAAGCTGCGCTTTCCATAGACAACTGTTAGCGGGAGAAGAAAATAATGAGTGACAATGCTTGCTTTCTGCTCCTTAGGTCAACTAACTTTCTGAAAGGCTGTTGCATTTAAAGACTTTTGCAAGAGTCTGGTAGCAGGACTGAGGAGTCGGCCAGAAACCCTCCCATTTGTAGGAGGTAGGTCGTACGGCCCCTGAAGCAGATGTGGTAATTGAAATTTCTGCAATCGATAGAAGTGATCCTAAGGGATCAAGTTTTTTTCCTATATGGGAAGGCTAAGGGGAGTCGAAAGTGCGTTCGCTTACATGGGAGTGGAATTCTGATGAGTCTTTTTCCGGTATGCAGGGCTAGTGTCAACATTCAGTGAGTGGGCAGGTGCTCGTTAGTCACTGGCCTCATATCAGATCGTGGTTACATTGACCACCTAAGAGTAGTGTTTCATCAGAGAGACATATTTGGCGAGGCCTAACGGAAACCAATATAATACATTTGTTTCCAAGAAGTGTACAATTTTTGTGTGATTATTGATCAACGTAGAATTGTGAAGAGGTGACCTGGTAACAATTGACGTTTGAGGCAAGCAGTTCCGCGAGTTCAACAGCAAGGGGCAGTCGTCATGGTTTGGGCTGCTAACATGTTCAAATGACGGATGTTTCTCATCGCTGTCTAAGGTAGCTTGGAAGCTCGTTATGTGTTGGTAAATTCGCAAGACATTTGACAATGTGTACATAAGGTTGTCCTTTTTTAAATGACCTCTTATAACGTTTCTGATGAGTAAATTTTATCATAAGCTGTTTGATTATATTTCAAGAATAAATTCGTAAGAGGAACACTTACTTTGCACAACATGTTACTCAGTGGTCATAACTGAACATTTAAATTTCCTACCAGCAAGCTCAGGACCTGACTTACGGAACATGTAAATGATTCGCAGACAAACTGAAGTGTTCACTCCTTCCGCTATTTCTGAAGTAGTGAAAGTTTTCAGAGAGGGACTCAATTGAATTAATTAAATTTAATGATACGTATATTACTGATGGAGACAACAAACGCCACAAGAGCACAACATTTCATTTGATGGTGGTAAGTGCCTCCGTTAATGCACGGGGTTCGTGCTTCGAAAAGAAGCTACGTATGTGCAGCACAGATTACTGTATGACAATACTCGACCTTTTCTACTACCATTGATAAAATAGTACAACGGGGTCTGTGTCTGACTTGTACTGAAGATCGAGAACGTCACTGTATGGAGCCAATGACGGAATCGTTCTCGGCATTGCCTGCCCAAAAGTTACTGAAAGATACTTTAAATGGCCGCTAATGTATCTCAGGGCTGCTTCGTATTTTGTCTAAAGACAAATTAATGACTGAACACGGTATGTATTCGGTCATTACGTCTCTCAACAATTCAGTGCCGACTTCGTTGTTTCAGTCGTTGAATATTTTGAAAAGCAGTGAGTAAATACATATGCATCTTAAAATTCGAGAAAAGGAAAGTATTCTTTAAATGATAACAGTAGTGTATGTTACATGAACAAGTTTAATCTTACTTAAATCCAACGAAAAATGCGTACGCAGACAGACACTTACATGTGAATAGCTCAACTCTGCAGTGCAGAATCTGGGAGAAAAGACAGAAGTGAGCTAGCGGTCAAGAAACAGTGGAATTGCCGTTACATTTTATCGTTTTAGCAAACAAATACGGCATATCTCTAAGGCCTAGAAAGTTCAGATTTTAAACACAGGTCGCTGGTACCTTTCATACGATATCTGCGTTTGCAATATCGATTTACAAAATATTTGATTACGGAAGTACCCGCAACTGAGAAACATGTTTATAGAGTAAACAATTCGCCTCAGTTGCCAGTAATTTTTTAATTCATTGCATAACCGGTTTTGAAGATTAAAGCTTCATCTTTTGGAGCCACCAAGTAAATATGAACACACAAATGCGTGGTCATCGGGTCAGTCAGTGATAGGGGGTCACGCCAACGTCAAAACAAGGAGCAGCAACCACAGAGCCCGCCTGAGCAACACTGCAAAAAAGTAGTCCGTTCCCCACTGCAGGCTGTTAACGAAGGCACGAGCATACGGAATAGGTTCACAGATATGTGGGCTGCTCGAAGACTTCTAAAGTACTGTAGAAGACAGTACATTGTCCTCGACGGTGAGTGTTCATCACAGACAAGGATATCGTCAGGCGTGATGCAAGGAAGCGTTGTAGGATCGCACTTATTTTACATATTCATAAATGATCTGATGGGCAGCGTGAGCAGCAACCTGCGGCTATTTGCTAATGATGCTGTGGTGTACACACCATACGTTGAGTGATTGTAGAAGGATACAAGATGGTTTAGACGAATTTTCTAGTTTGTTTGATGATATCAGCTTGTTCTAAATGTAAGTTAATGTGTATGAGTAGGAAAAACTACCTCGTAATGTTCGAATACAGCATTAGTAATTTGCTGCTTGATACATTTACGGTGGTTGCATATCTAGGCGTAGCGCTGGAAAGCGATATGAAATGGAACTAGCATATCAGAATGGTAGTAGGGAAGGCAAATAGTCGTCTTCGGTCTATTGAGACAATTTTAGGAAAGCGTGATTCGTCTATAAAGGACGCTAGTGCGACCCATTCTTGAGTACTGCTTGAGTGTTTGGGATTCCCAACGGGTTGGATTAAAAGAAGACATCGAAGTAACTCCAAGACGGGCTGCTAGATTCGTTACCGGTAGGTTCGATCAACACGCGAATATTACGGCGATGTCTCGTGAACTTAAGTTGGAATCCCTGGAAGGAATGGGACGTTCTTCTCAAGGAAAATTATTGAGGAAATTTAGAGTTCTGACTGCAGAACTATTTTACTGCCGCCAACGTACATTTTGCATAAGGACCACGAAGATAAAATAAAGAGAGATTAGGGCTTCTACGGAGACATATAGACAATGGTTTTTCCTTCAATTTGTTTGCGAGTAGAAAAGGAAAGGAAGTTAGTAGTAGTGGCACTAGGAATCCATTTCCACGCATCATACGGTGGCTTGAGGAACATGTATGTAGATGAAAAGGTAATGAGTCGACCACCGTATGGGCAGCACGTCGAGGAGAAACTAAGTATGTTACTTACCGAGCAAAAGACTTTGATTTCATAAGTATGGAAAGATGCGCACTTTCGAAAAGTCTGACTTTATTGTGAATATTGTTATGTCTTTGTTAGAAAGTAAGGTTAAATTTAGCTTCATACGACTCGTTATTTCATTCCGTGCTACCTCTGAAGCCCACACACAGTCGCAGCTATGCAGACGGTGGCATACGTTTATCCAGTGTGGCACCATCTGCATATTTGCGGATACAAGTGGGTTTCAGTAGTTTATCGTGGTGATTTAATAATTTCTGGAATATTAACCTCACAAGAGAAGAGCAATAAATGGTAACGAACACTTCTGTTGTTGCTGTAGTGTTCGGTCCGAAGACTGGTTTGATGCAGCTCTCCATGCTACTCTATCCTGTGCGTGCCTTTTCATCTCTGAATAACTACTGCAAACTACATCTTTCTGAATCTGCTTACTGTATTCATCTCTTGGTAGTCCTCTACGATTTCCTCAATCAAACCTCCCTCCAATACTAAATTTGAGATCCCTTGATGCCTCAGAATGTGCCCTATGAACCGATCCCTTCTTTTGGACAAGCTTTACCACAAATTCCTTGTCTCCCCAATTCTATTCAGTACCTCTTCGTTAGCTACGTGATCGACCCATGTAATCTTCAGCATTATTCTGTAGCATCACATTTCGAAAGCTTTTATTCTCTTTTTACCTAAACTGTTTATTGTCCATGTTACACTTCCATACATGAGTACACTCCAGACAAATACCTTAAGAGAAAACTTCCTAGCACTTAAATCAATATTCGATGTTAGTATATTTCTATTCTTCAGAAATGCTTTTCTTGCCATTACCGGTCTACATTTTATATCTTCCCTACTTCGGCCATCATCAGTTATTTTGCTGCCAAAATACAAAACTCATCTACTGCTTAAAGTATCTCGTTGCCTAACCTGATTCCCTTAGCATTACCTGATTTAATTGGACTACACTCCTTTATCCTTGTCTCGCTTTTGATGATGTTCATCCTATATCCTCCTTTCAGGACACTGTCCATTCTGCTCAACTACTCTTCCAAGAGAACAAGTCACAATCCTGTCCCACTCCATTCTGAATCACTTTTTTTTTCATGTCCTTCAACCTTTATAACTGCCGTCTGTAAATAGCTTTTCGCTCCCTGTATTTTACCCCTTCCACCTTTAGAATTTGAAAGAGAGTATTCCAGTCAACATCGTCAAAAGCTTTCTCTAAGTCCACAGATGCTATAAATGTAGGTTTGTATTCCCTTAACCGCCGGCCGAAGTGGCAGTGCGGTTCTAGGCGCTGCAGTCTGGAACCGCGAGACCGCTACGATCGCAGGTTCGAACCCTGCCTTAGGCATGGCTGTGTGTGATGTCCTTAGGTTAGTTAGGTTTAACTAGTTCTAAGTTATAGGGGACTAATGACCTCAGAAGTTGAGTCCCATAGTGCTCAGAGCCATTTGAACCATTTTTTCCCTTACCCTATCTGCTATGACAAATTGTAGGGTCAGTACTGTGTTGCGTGTTCCGTAATTTTCACATCTTAGCACCTGCTTTCTTTGGAATGAGAATTACATTGTTCTTGAAGTCCGAGGATATTTCGCCTGTCCCATACATCTTGCACAACAGATGGATGAGTTCTGTCATGGCTGGCTCTCCCAAGGCTATCAGTAGTTCTGACGGAATATCGTCTACTCCCGGGGTCTTGTTTTGACATATATCTTTCAGAGCTTTGCCAAATTCTTCTCGCAGTATCATATCCCCTACTCATATTCATCTACCTCTACTTCCCTTTCTATTACGTTGCTTTGAAGTACATTATCCTCATACAGACCCTCTGTATACTCTTTCCACCTTTCAGCTTTCCCTTCTTTGCTTAGGACTGGTTTACATCTGAGATCTTGATATTCATACAGCTAATTATTTCTTCCCCAAAGGCCTCTTTAATTTTTCTGTAGGCTGTGTCCCCCTAGTGCAGTATGCTTCTAAATCCCTGCATTTGCCTCTAGCCATTCCGGCTTAGCAATTGTGGACTTCATGGCAATTTCATTTTTTATACGTTTGCATTCACTTTCGCCTGCTGCATTTGATGCATTTTTAAATTTTCTCTTTTCATTATTTAAACTCAATATCTCTTGTGTTGTGCAAATATTTCTACTAGAAATTGTCTTTTTATCTATTTGATCCTCTGCTGCCTTCACTGTTTTATCTTTCAAAGCTACCCATTCGTTTTCTACTGTATTCCCTTTCCCACTTCTAGTCAACCGTCTATAATGCTCCCTCTGAAGCTCTCAACAGCCTCTGGTTCTTTCAACTTAACCAGGCCTCATCTGTTTAATTTCCTACCTTTTTCCAAATTCTTTAATTTTAATCTACAGTTCATAATCAGTAAATTGTGGTCTGAGTCCACATTTACCCCTGAAAAGTCTTACAATTTCAAATCTGGTTCCTAAACCTCTGTATACCATTATATAATCAATATGAAACCTTCCGGTGTCTCCAGGTCTCTTCCACATTTACAGTCTTCTTTTATGATTCTTACCCCAAGTATAAGCGATGATTAAATTACGTTCTGTGCAAAATTCTACCAGGCGGCTTCCTCTTTCATTCCTTTATCCCACTCCATATTCACCTACTATTTTTCCTTCTCTACCTTTTCCTACTATCGAATTCCAGTCTCCCATCACGATTAAATTTTCGTCTCATTTAACAATCTGAATAATTTCGTTTAACTGATCTTACATTTCTTCAATCTTCTCATCATCTGCGGAGTTAGTGGGCATGTAAACTTGTACTACTGCGGTATACGTGGGCTTCGTGTGTATCATGACTACGATAATGCATTCACAGTGCTGTTCATAATAGCTTGCTTGTTTTCCTATTTCCTTATTCATTATTAAACATACTCCTGCATTACCCCTGTCTGATTTTGTATTCATAACCCTGTATTCACCTGACCAGAAGTCCTGTTCCTTTTGCCAACGATCTTCACCAATTCCCACTATATCTAACTTCTTACTATACATTTTCCTTTTTAAATGTTCTAACCTACCTGCCGGATTAACGGATCTAGCATTCCACACTCCGATCTGCAGAGTGCCAGTTTGGACGTGAACGTGAATGGACACAACTTCATGAATCCATGGACCCTGCGTGTCAGCAGGGGAGTGTTCAAGATGGTGGAGGCCCCGTAACGGCGTGAGGCGTGTGCAGTTGAAGTTATATGTGACCCTTGATACGTCTAGATACGAGTCTGACAGGTGACACGTACGTCAGCATCCTGTCTGATCACCTGCATTCCGAAGTACTTGGACAATTGCAGCAGGACAATGCGACACCGCACACGTGCAGAATTGCTATAGAGTGTCTCCAGGAACGCTCTTCTGAGTTAAACAATTCCGATGGTCACCAAACTCCCCAGACATCAACATTATTGAGCTTATCTGGAATGCCTTGCAGCGTGCTGTTCAGAAGAGACCTCCACCCTCTCGTACTCTTATGGATTTATGGACAGCCCTGCAGGATTATGGTGTCAATTCCCTCCAGTACTACTTCAGATATTAGTCGAGTCCACGCCACGTCGTGCTGCGGCACTTCAGCGTTCTCGCGGGGGCCCTACACGATATTAGGCAGGTGTACCAGTTTCTTTGGCTCTTCGGTGTACATGACCACGTGGCTATCGGACTAGCCTTGGGAGATTATGAGCAACTACTTCGCTTAGCGAAAATGTTACGCTTGATGTCAAGGAGAGTATGAAAACAACAAACATAAAATTGGCAAACATTTTTAAAATGTTCATTCACACACATGAAAACTGACACGCAAGTTACTACGTAAAATTCATAATAATGAGACAAGTGTGTGTGTGTGTGTGTGTGTGTGTGTGTGTGTGTGTGTGTGCGTGTGTGTGTGTGTGTGTGTGTGAGATTGTGTGCTCGCTAATAAACCCTATACCTGGAACTAATGTGAAACAGAATGATTGTTAACTCCGTTAAATTTTCAAATAACCTTATTGACTGATTGAACAGTGTGTACTACGTGAATTACTAAAGCTTTGCAATTACTATTTATAATTCCACCGATCAATCAAGGCTTGTAACAACCCGTATCATAAAAGCATGCACAATGACAAATCAAAACTCCTCCCGATCACACAAAAGCTACTAATTGCAGTCGTCGTAAGTCCCTGATCAAAATTCACTTTGAAGGCACTGCAAAATGCCGTTTGTTAATGCTTGAAAAGCCAATGTCTACGCATAAGCAAGCACTGTAGAATCAGAAACCGACGTTTCTACCGCACATGTTCTCACCTTCCATTTGAGAACCCTCCCGCCGCACACGGTTGGAGCATTATTTTCGGCACACAGTGCACTATGGAATGCAAAAAATTGTAATACGAGGTAACAATATTTATCATACATAACACAGGTAATACCGGTCTTTATTACATTCTACACAACTTTGTTTTACCGGCCGCGGTGGCCGAGCGGTTCTAGGCACTTCAGTCCGGAACCGCGCGACTGCTACGATCGCAGGTTCGAATCCTGCCTCGGCCATGGATGTCCTTAGGTTGGTTAGGTTTAAGTAGTTCTAAGTTCTAGGGGACTGATGGCCTCAGCTGTTAAGTCCCATAGTGCTCAGAGCCATTTGAACAACTTTGTTTTGATAACAGTTTCTATACACGGCCACCCAAAACTTCGTTAATATTTGAAAATGCACTAATTCACGGAATAATGCAGGTAGAAGGGAAAACTGTGCATACATGCCAGAAATGGCATGGGCTTTTAGTGAAACCAAAAACGAGTGAAAAAAGCGGCCAAAAGGTGGCGCTGGACATCAACACTTCAGTGACGCTGCTCGGGAATCGTGTATAAAATGAGCTGTAGTGAGATGTGCCAGAAAAGGCACTGTTAGACTCTACTATCAGCATGGAGAATCCTCCACGGCAGCTTTACCATCCTATCGTCACAAGAAGGGTATTCGAACGGGTAAATGTCCTGTGAGAAGTGTTGCTGTGAAGAAAAAGATGATTCTGTCCGAAAACACGGGTTCTTCATACGATCGGCCCGAAGTGGGCGACGAGACACAAATGCTACTGGTGTTATGACAGTTCAGGCTAGAAATGGGGACTTCAGCGGTTTCATCTCCTTATGGTGGAATCAGTGTTCGTGACGTCGCACGTCACCCCGGCATTCTAAGTACTACTGTTTGGAAAGCACTATGGCGCACCCTCCAACGCCGCTCGTACAAAATACAGCTTCATCATGAACTGTTAGCCATAGATTTTATAACGCGGAAATCATGTGATGTGTAGGTACTTAAAAAAAGACGCGGAGATCATGTGAGGTGTAGGTACTTAAAAAAAAAAGAAAAAAAAAGAGGGAAGACGACGGCTGGTTGCCTAACATGTTCTGGGCCAACCAAGCCCATTTCACACTCCGAGGGTCTGTCAACACATTCACAACTGCAAAATTTGAGCTACCGAAAATCCTAGAACTGTCGAGGAAACCCCATTGCTTGACGAGAAAGTCACGGTGTGGTGTAGGTTTACCATACCAATCGTGGTCGTACCTTGTTCTTCGAGGAAATAATGGGTGACGCTTTTTGAGCTGTCACCGTGGCGGGTGCGAATTACGCCGATATGTTACAAAATCGTATCCTTCCTAGCCTGACTGACAAACACCTGCCTACTGGAAGTTAGGACTTTGATGAAGGATGGCGCTCTATCCCATATTGCTACATGCTTGATCCTGCGTACCTCATTTGGTGAGGACCACGTCCTGAACCGCCACTCCTGTCATGCTTGGCCTCGCAGGTCCTTAGACGTCAGTCCGCCGTGATTATTGTGGGGTCACCTGAAGTCGCAAGTCTACCGTGATCGACCAACATCATTAGAGATGCTAACAGACAACGTCTTGCGGCAATTTGTCACCATACCTGTTGCTATGCTGTACAGTGCTGTTCAGAACATTGCCCCTCGCCTATAGGTACTGCAGTTGAATTATGCCCCACATGTTGAGCATTTGTTATGAAAATTATCTTCGCTAAAAATCTGCTACTTATTGCTCTTTTATCATACTAAGCGGCATCAATTCGTCATTGTCTGCACATTTTCTTGGTTTCAATAAAAACCCATGTCTTTTGTAGCAGATGTGTTAGTTTTCACCTCTCTACCTACATTATGCCACTGGGTATTGCATTTTCAAATGAAACCGGACTATTGGATCACATCATACATTAATCTCGTTGGTCAGAAATTATCGTAAAATGAAATGTGTGTCTAGGGTCTCCCGTCGGGTAGACCGTTCGCCTACAGCAAGTCTTTCGAGTTGACGCCACTTCGGCGACTTGCGTGTCGATGAGGATGATATGATGATGATTAAGACAACACAACACCCAGCCCCTGAGAGGAGAAAATCTCTGACCCAGCCGGGAATCGAACCCGGGTCTCCTGGCATGACATTCCGTCGAGCTAACCAGCCAGCTACCGGGGTGGACAGAAATTATCGCAGCCAGCCTAAATATGCACTGAAGTGAGAAACGTCGTGGGATTACGATATGCACATATGCAGATAGTGATGGTATCGCATACACAAGGTACAAAAGGGCTATTCATTGGTGGAGCTGTCATTTGTGCTAAGGTGATTCAAGCGAAAAAGTATCATACATCGTTATGGCCGCAGAACGGGAATTAACAGATTTTGAATGCGGAACGGTAGTTGCAGGTAGACGCCTGAGGCATTCTGTTTTATAAATCATTGCGGAATTCAGTATTCTGAGATCATCAATGTCACGAGTGTGCCGAGAATACCAAATTTCAGGTATTACCTCTCACCAAGGACAATGTTGTGGCTGACGGCCGCCACTTAACGACCGAGAGCAGCTGCGTTTTGGTAGAGTTGTCAGTGCTAACAGACAAGTAGCACTGCATGAAACAAGCGCAGAAATCATTGTGGGACGCAAGACGAACGTATCTGGCAGTAAACTGCTGCGAAATATGGCATTAAAGGGCAATGGCAGCAGACTACCGACGCGAGTGCCCTTTCTAACAGTACGACATCGCCTGATGCTCCTCTGCTGGACTCTAGACGATTGAAAAACCGTGGCCGGTTCAGGTGAGTCCCGATAATAGCTGGTAAGAGCTGATGATAGCGTTCGAGTGTGGCACAGACCCCACGAAGCCTTGGACCCAAGTTGTCAACAAGGCACTGTTCAACTTGGTGGTGGCTCCATAATGGTGTCGGCTGTGTTTACATGGAATAGAATGGGTCCTCTGATCAGACTGAACCTATCATTAACTGGAAATGGCTATATCGGCTACTAGGAGACCATTTGCAACCTTTTATGGAGCTCATGTTCCCCAAACAAGGATTGGAATTTTTAATGATGACAATGTGCCATGTCACCGGGCCATAGCTGTTTGCGACTGGTTTGATGAAGATTCTGGATACTTCGAGAGAATGATTTGGTCACCTAGATCGCCCAACATGAATGCCATCGAACGTTTATGGGACATTATCGAGACGCCAGTTCGTGCTCGGAATCCTACATCGCCTACACTTTTGCAATTATGGTCGGCTATAGAGGTAGCATAGCTCAGTATTTCTGCAGGAGACTTCCTTCCAACAACTTGTTAAGTTCATGCCACACTGAGTGGCTGCACTACGCCAGGCAAAGGGAGGTCCGACGCGGTATTAGGAAGTTTCCCATGACTTTCCTCACCTCAGTGGATATATCCCTTATTCAAAACCCTCTTAACAAACATATCTCTTATGTGACAAATACTTCGCATAGTGCACTCACGAAATTTTACAGTTATACGCAATAAACACAAATGCTGAAACTTACTGGCATATTAAAACTGTGTGCCGGACCGAGACTCGATCTCGGGACCTGCGCCTTTCGCGGGCAAGTTCTCTACCATCTGAGCTACCCAAGCACGACTCACGCCCCGTCCTCACAGCTCTACTTCTGCCAGTACCTCGTTTCCTACCTTTCAAATTTACAGAAGCTCTCCTGCGAACCTTCGCAGGGGCGTGAGTCGTGCTTGGGTGGCTCAGATGGTAGGGAACTTGCCCGCGAAAGGCAAAGGTCCCGAGTTCGAGTCTCGGTCCGGCACACAGTTTTAATCTGCCAGGAAGTTTCATATAAGCGCACACTCCGCTGCAGAGTGAAAATCTCATTCTGTAAACACAAATACTATTAATTTTTGTTTTTTACAAATAGCTCTTCTATATTTATATCGTCTGCAAACACGCATACCTCAGTTTGCTATTTGTGACGACCACTTCTAGCCGTGTTTTTTTTTTGTAAGGTTGTAAGTAGGCTGTTATGTTGGTAACGCCACGTAGTGCTCTGTATGAAAAGCGCTGACTGTGCGCTGTGTGCAGTCTGTGGCTCGTTGGACTCATTGTTGCAATATTCGCTATTGTAGTGTTGGGCAATTGGATGTGAACAGCGCGTAGTGTTGGGCAGTTGGAGGTGAGCCGCTAGCAGTCGTGGATGTGGAGAGAGAGATGCCAGAGTTTTTAGAGGTTACCATAATTGGACGATCTGAACGTGTGTCCGCCCAAAAAAGGAAATTCGTAAAGATGGATGTCATGAATTGATAGATATATATATGATGACTTTTGAACATTATTAAGGTAAATACATTGTTTGTTCTCTATCAAAATCTTTCATTTGCTAGCTACGCCTATCAGTACTTAGAACCTTATATTTAGCTGGCAGTATTGGCGCTCGCTGTATTGCAGTAGTTCGAGTAACGAAGATTTTCGTGAGGTAAGTGATTCATGAAAGGTATAGGGTATTGTTAGTTAGGGCCATTCTTTTATAGGGATTATTGAAAGTCAGATTGCGTTGCGCTAAAAATCTTGTGTGTCAGTTTAGTGATGATCAGAATAAGTTAAGATAAAACTGTTTGAGTACGTTGAGTTTTACTCAGCTGTCTTTGTATCAAATAACGTAGAAGTTTACCAGCACAGTAATTCATAATTTTTCTAAGGGGACGTTTCAAGGTATTAAGTGTGAGATACTACAAACGATATTCGCAACGACGTAGGAAGCTGATTTTCGGCGTGTACACAGCAGAAGTCGAGCTGAAGCGCCTGGCTTTGCGTCCGCTGCCCGCGGCGGCCCGGCGCTAACTCGATTGCGTGATTAAGCGTCGCCGCTGGTGTAGAGCGCGGAGAGGGGGGGGGGGGGGGGTTCATCAGCAGGGCCGTTGTCTGCCACTTAGCGCCACTTGTTGCCGCCACAATTAAATAAATGTCTGCCGCAGCAGCCGGGCGCCGCACCCAAGTGTGCCGCACCGCGTTTGCTGTGCTGCAGGAACAGACACACCAACTCTGAATGCAGACAAAATACTGAAAGCTTACAAGCCGTCTGGCTTGCCTCCTTCCAGTTACATGCTAAATTTATCTGGCGATAGGCAGGACACTTCATTTTCATCACTCTAAAAGTTTTATGACATTATGCAATGCTGGGGAATGTATTTTACAAAACTGCAGTGATTGTCTGCTGTTTTCCAAGAATGCGTAAGACCGTCAGTTCGCACAGAACTCTGAAAGCGTCAGGAGAGACCACACGCCTCTGTTCCGGATTACGTGTGTGAACCTGAGAGGGTTCACCGAACCTGTCCTGTCCATCAAGCTAACACGGGTTTCGTGGTAGTCGGGACGGTTCGTCTCTGCTAAAGCCTGAGGAAGGCAGTCTCAGGTGCTGGCTGACACCTAATAATATATGGTGAGAAATCACAAGTCAAATGTTCAAATGTGTGTGAATTCCTAAGGGACCAAACTGCTTAGGTCGTTGGTCCCTAGACTTACACACTACTTAAACTAACTTAAACGAGCTTACGCTAAGAACAAAACACACACGCATGCCCGAGGGAGGACTCGAACCTCCGGAGGGCGGGGCCGTGCAATTCGTGACATAGCTCCTCTAACCGCGCGGCCACTCCGCGCGGCAAATCGCAAGTCCTGAATGTCTTGGCCTATGCTGTCGGAGGACGAATCTCGCGAAATTACTGTCACGTTGGTTAGACTTCTGGAAATTCAGAGGTGTACAAACAACGCTCTGATTCTCCCATCGCCTACTGACGTCAGAAAGAAATTTCTAGACCAAAATGGCGAGGTAGGTGTGCTCTGTTTGGCCTGCGCCTGGAGACAGTCTGTAGTGGGAATATATTAAACGTAGCAGTTTTCACGCTGTTGGTGGCAAACGGGAAAAATTTTCCTGATTGGCGGTTGCGGCCGGAACGGTGCAAGCAACAGGGTCTGGAGTAGGGACACCTGAAGATTGACACTTTTGACTCGGATTTGGCAGGTGAAAGGTCGGCGGTTTGAGACGTCGAGGACTCTTGAGTTCAATCGCTGGACTGGACTTCACAGTATCGTAGTCCCGACGAGCGAGATTCTAGTTCTTCACATGCGACCACCCACGGCCGCCTTACCGCCACAGCAGACTGGCGAGAGTATGCGTCAGTACCGGTGATAGGTAGGCGCTGATGTTTGCAAATGGGACATGTACCGTTGCCACGATACCGTTAATCCCGGTTCCAGTGTTAGTACCCACTTCATTTATTATTCAATCAACCATTGTGAAAGGAGGCTGTTCTATTTGTCATATCGATTTTCAAGAAGTATTGACCAATAATGTGAATGAAATTGTGAATTTGATAAATGCACTCAACCTCCGTAGTATCTATATAGCTACTTTCTTAAGTGCAAGAACGGAAATAACATGGGTTTTTCACTGTTTCCACAACGTCGTCCCACTTCTAACCAAGTGACCAATGAAAAGTCAGAACTGGAAGACAAACCGGAAAGCGCTATGTTTCACTTGCGTACGGGATTGTATTTGTTTTCTTACTAAAGTTGTTTCTGACGCACTGATGATTTATCACAAGTATGTTACCCTTGGTAGGACTTATTATAATTCAATATCAACTAATGGCACATCGACACTCACCAGGAGATCCTAATATGAACAAAATCTTTATTCCACTCAATCCAATATTCTGTTTGGTCGTATGGTTGCAAGTATCAGATTACCATGTTGAAGATCACAGGTTCAAAGGTTGTTACAACTGTTTTTTTTATCTTCGCCTTTGCGACGGGTTCTGAGACCAGCAATGTTATTTATACTCTTACTTGTTACAAATATTTGACTATAAAAGATTGTGCTTTAAAATCATGTAATATTTAATTTACACCATGTGCATTTTAGTGATAGGAAATAAAAGAAAAGTTATTATGAAAAAAATAATTTAAATTTAAAAAAAAATAGCTACCAAAATCGGATACCATGTACAAATAATCAAAATAATACAAAACAAAATTAGAGGAAGGTATTAAATCTGAGAAAACATAATCTAGTTTCAAAGTAGGTACATTGAAGAGCCAAAGAAACTGGTACGACTGCCTAGTATCGTGTAGGACCCCCGAAAGTACGCAGAATTGCCGCAGCACGACGTGTCATGGGCTCGACTAACTCGACTAAGTAGTGCTGGAGTGAATTGGTGCCGTGAATCCTTCAGGAATCCGTAAGAGCGCGAGTGGGCGGAGGCCTCTTCTGAACACACGTAGCAAGACAACCCAGATGTGCTCAGTAATGTTTATTTCTGGGTAGTTTGTGGCCATCGGAAGTATTTAAACTCAGAAGAGTGTTCCTGGAGCCACTCTTTAGCAATTCCGGACGTGTGGGGTGTAGAATTGTCCTGTTGGAATTGCCCAACTCGGTCGGCATGCACAA
Organism: Schistocerca serialis cubense; assembly: GCF_023864345.2. Classification (NCBI taxonomy): domain Eukaryota; kingdom Metazoa; phylum Arthropoda; class Insecta; order Orthoptera; family Acrididae; genus Schistocerca; species Schistocerca serialis. Next base: position 417,096,209 of record NC_064638.1, read on the forward strand.
TCGACATGAATGGATGCAGGTAATCAGACAGGATGTTTACTTACGTGTCACCTGGCAGAGTCGTTTCTACACGTACCTGGGGTCCCATGTCACTCCAACTTCACACGCCCCACCCCATTACAGAACCTCCACCGGCTGGAACAATTGCCTGCTGACATGCAGGGTCCACAGATTCATGTGGTTGTCTCCATAAACGTACACGTCCATAGGCTCGACGCAATTTGAAACGAGACTCGTCCGACCAGGTAACACGTTTCCAGTCATCAACAGCCCGATTCCGATGTTGAGGGTCCCAGGCGAGGAGTAAAGTTTTGTGTCATGCGGTTGTCAATGGTACAAGAGTGGGCCTCCGGCTCCGAAAGCCCATGTCGATGATGTTTCGTTGAATGGTTCGCCACGCTGACACCTGCTGCAGATTTCAACGCTGGGCCTCCCAGCATTGAAATCTGCAACAATTTGCGTAAGGGTTGCAATTCTGTCGCGTTGACCGATTCTTTTCAGTCGTCGTCGGTCCCGTTCTTGCAGGATCTTTTTCCGGCCACAGCGATCTTGGAGATTTGATGTTTTACCGTATTCCTGATATTCACGGTACACTCGTGAAATGATCGTACGGGATATTCTCCACTTCACCGCTTCCTCGGAGATGCTGTGTCCCATCGCTCGAGCGTCGACTGTAACATCACGTTCAAACTCACTTAAATCTTGATAACCTGCCATTGTAGCGGTTGTCAATGGTACAAGAGTGGGCCTCCGGCTCCGAAAGCCCATGTCGATGATGTTTCGTTGAATGGTTCGCCACGCTGACACCTGCTGCAGATTTCAACGCTGGGCCTCCCAGCATTGAAATCTGCAACAACAGATTTAACAACTGCGCCAGACACTTGTTGTCTTATGCTCGAGTCGCCGACCGCAGCACCGTATCCTGCCTGTCTACCTGTCTCTGTATTTGAATACGCATGCCTATACCAGTTTCTTTGGCGCTTCAGCGTATAATACATCTTCCAGGAAATTATAGAATTTCTGTACGTTTTCTTTGTTTGAACCCAAGAGTCCTGTTATAAGATATTCCTGTAGGATTTATTTATGGCACTTTCTCCGCAGTTTCGGCTTTGAATGGGTGTTCAGTGTTATTTCTCTTTGACAGTTGCGTAGGCATTCTTCACAAGTCGTTGCGGGTAAGCATGAAGGAAGAAGCTTCCATAGCTGGACAACATTAAACCAGCTCTTCTTTAAGATCTTTACCCAAACGTGTAGGTATTTTTTTTTCTTTTTTGCACTGTACTTCTTGCTGAATATCCTCATAAGAGTTGTTATTGGAACATTCAATTGTTCACTGGCCTCCTTCGAACTCACAAGTTTTTGTACCACTTCAGTAGCTTTAGTCGGCTTAGACAAACTCCACTTTCTTCGATTAACCCGCTCTATTACCCTTATGGGATCAGTAAAAGAATTACAACGGAATAAGAGTGCACTAATACTTTAAACGTGAAAAAGTAAGGGGCCCAGTTTAAGGAACTTCAAGAGGTCGAGCTTACGTGATTAAAGCCTGCATTTCATACCGGAATAATTTTTTAACCAAACATATCGATCAAAATGTAAACATTGCAAGAAGTATACTGGGATACACTTATATGTGGCACCCGAATATTGTGATGATACTAACGTGAACTAAAATGAAATTATTATATTGTGAACGATGTATGTCTCTGATGGACTGTATAAAGCGGACCGCTGACTTTGCAAGACCGCAGAGCCAAAGATACTGCTTCTGGTCCGAAATTGTACTGTTGGAGCAACAGAGCGCTTGGTGCACAGTAGTGAGTGTATCAGACTATGAGCGAAAGAGGATGTAGTGGACAGTTTTCTATGGTGTGCTCTGTAAAACCACCAAGTGTTAGATTACAATGTAGGAATTTTCTCATACCAATATTTTGCGTTACATCACTTTATGGGTACATGTATTACTGGAAACATAAATGTGTAAGCAGAAGTCTTATCGCAGTTAAGGTAAAGAAGCTAATTTTTTATTACTTTCCTTTTGCCAGCGCGTTAGTGAATGAGTTGGCTAACAATTGGTAACAATGAGTTCTATGTTGAGTGAGCCCAGAATGTACGTAAACAGATTTGATGTATAGGCTAGTTAGATATTTCCCTTTTGTAATGCTCCTAAGATTTGGTAACTCAGGTAGCCTATACGTAATTTGATGATTTGTCTTTATGCTTTTTAGTGATTTTAATTACAAATTTCATTGTTTGTGACTACGTCGGCAAATAAAGGTTTTGGTTTAGTAAAAACGACGTAATTTTTATGAGTAATGTAATTCCATTTGTCAGATGTTTCGAAAAGCTAAACTTAACTTCGAACACAATTTCACTATTGAAAAAGTCAGTGTTAATAATTCACCCAAATCACTACCGCCTCCCTGTTCAAAATGGCTCCGAGCACTATGGGACTTAACAGCTATGGTCATCAGTCCCATAGAACTTAGAACTACTTAAACCTAACTAACCTAAGGACATCGCACGACACCCAGTCATCACGAGGCAGAGAAAATCCCTGACCGCCTCCCTGTCCAGGTCGTATGTTTTTTATGGACATAGACTTTTTCTTAAATGTTTTCACTTACCAGCTAAAAGAATTTGATGTGTAATTCAAAGTATTTCAGCCAGCATTGCATACCGCTGAGCCTGTAGCTAGTATATTTTATTCTTGTTCATGAGAGAGCGGAATATAACGCGATCCACCGTTGCTGCTTTAGAGGTAAGATAATTTTATTTATTTGTTATGCGCACAGCGATCAAAGTTATCAGTTTTGAACAGAGCCAGAGGATTGGCTGGCTCTGAGCACTATGGGACTCAACTGCTGAGGTCATTAGTCCCCTAGATCTTAGAACTAGTTAAACCTAACTAACCTAAGGACATCACAAACATCCATGCCCGAGGCAGGATTCGAACCTGCGACCGTAGCGGTCTTGCGGTTCCAGACTGCAGCGCCTTTAACCGCACGGCCACTTCGGCCGGCGCGCCGAGGATTCAGTACCTAAGTATTTTCCAGTGACTGTATTTCTTTATTGGTATTGGGAGTTGCATTGCCCAATCAGTACGAGTGAAGTTTTGCTAACAATAATACAGAGTAAGCACACAACTTGCAGTTATAACTCGCTACACGATAACTCCAGTTTTGTATGCTTTCTCAGTTCAGGCATTCATTTAAGTATTTCAATAATTTTAAAGAACGTTACGCATGTTAAAGAACGTTCTAATTGGCGGGCCGCGGTGGCCACGCGGCTCTAGGCGCTTCAGTCCTGGAACCGCGTGACTGCCACGATCGCAGGTTCGAATCCTGCCTCGGGCATGGATGTGTGTGATGTCCTTAGGTTAGTTAGGTTTAAGTAGTTCTAAGTTCTAGGGGACTGATGGCCTCAGCTGTTGAGTCCCATAGTGCTCAGAGCCATTTGAACCGTTTGAACGTTATACTTGGCGACAGCTCTGTCAGGCGTTCGCTTTGTGAAGTTTTTGATATTAAAATAGAAATATATATATTCTGTTCTCTCAACCACTCCGTAGCGATAGTAGAATTTAGATTTTTTTGGCGCAACGTAGTTTCCTGACTTGTACAAAATTTTTCCACAGTTCATCGGCATTCTTGTGCTCCGCCTTGTTTTTCATTGATTGGATTGTTGAATATTTTTTTCTTTTGGCTTGCACACTATAGGTGATTTACTATGCCGCGCAAAAGTGTTTAGGTTCCGGCGCGTAATCTGACAATAAAAGATACCGAAATGGACGAATCTCCGATTATTGACAACAATGTAGAGAATGATAGTATCCACTCTGCGGTGCTACAGTTGCAAAGCACGACAGAAAACGTGAGTTCCGTTGCCCAAAATAACGTAGAGTTTACTGACAGTATGCTTTCACCTAATTTACCATCTGTTCAGACTGTCGATTCCGGTATGACGGACGAAGCAGGTGTCAGAAGAGGATCTTTTACCGAATCAGATCACTAAACTTCCCAATTCTTGTACAGTCAATCAGAATGCCAATAGTGTGTCAGAAGACACAGTAGTACAAAGTACACTGTTTTTAAAAATCCGTCAGATTACATTAGCGATAATTATGCAGATAATGCAACAAAAGAGACCACCATGGTTGTAGATGATGTCTCCATACCGCAAAGCCCACCTGACACATCAATTCAAAACAATATGGAAGCGATGCTTCAAAATCTCGTGCAAACGATGGTTAAACAGAATAACAACACTGATGAACAGTTCGCCAGCGAACGAGAAAAACGAGATGTCACCACTTGTTCTGCAATTTCTCTTCCCTTGCCTTTAAGCTCAGCTCAATCCCAGCAATTAATTCGCTTTCTCTTTCCTTTACGACCTCTTCAACTGCTTCGACATAGGTCTTCTGCTCTTGTACGACCTTCTGTGCGAGGATCGGATCCTAACTTAGCATTCCCGCTTCGGCTCTGTTCTTTAAGTTCTTTACCTCCTTTCTATTTTTTTCTTGTGCTCTCTTTATGAACTTATTAACTAAAAACAAATTACTTAATTTTACCAACAGATCCTGTACTTCTTCCGGTAAATCTTTACATAAAGATTGCAACTCATTGACAGTACCTGGAATAGTTTCTAAATTTTTTCAAATTTACTACTGAGCCTCTTGCATCTGAATCTGGATGTCACTCACGATATTTAGCTTACCTGCCATTTCCCCTTGTGCCTCATCTATAGATGACACTTTTTGATCTAGGTTGTTTATCACCTGAGACAAGTCAGTGAATAATTCCACCTTTAATTTCTTCCCCATATCTGCAAGTTTGCATGTTAAATAATTAGAAAGGTTAGTGCGTAGATTTTGACTTAAAATATCGAACCTCTGTGATAGGTTCATTCTCGAAACCACCAAATGTTTGCTTTTGCTCACTTTTTGAAATCATAAAATTTGTAATCAAGTTTTTCGGTTTGTCGTGTGGAAAAATTATTAAATAAATTTTTCATTAGGCCAGTGAGGCCTTGATACATGTCCTGCATTGAATGCACTGATGCCGCATTAGTGTCTTGTGTACCTAAGGTGTCCTGTTCCGCCACATTTGAAACAAGCTCTACTGACATTGAGAAACTGTAATTTAAAGATACCACATTATTGCGCCTTTCACTGGCTTTATGTGAGAAAATGCTTCTCGATGAGATTTAGAAATTAGTCTCGTCTACCGTTAGCATGGTAGACGTTATTGTCTTCAGCATAAATTGGATTGTGTAATATTCCCAGCTGCCGTCGATGTGATCGGCATTTTCGGTGTCACTATCATTTGTCGTCGCACCCAATGCGGCGACATTTTGTATCTCTACACTATTTTCATTACTCAGCACAACCATTTTAACTGGTTCCATTTTGTAAATCTTTTTTAAAGTTATAAATATGAAATAAAATTTAATTTTAATCTTAAAACTCATTGCGAGAATTTTCCCTATTAGTACATGATGTATTCTACGGATTTTTGCAGCTTACTATTGCCGTTTGCAGTTTTTGTGTCCACATTGCAAAAAATAAAAATAATGTCAATCGAGATCTCTACTGCTTTAAAAAAAGTGGTTTATATTTCTGACTGGATAGTGTAATGTACTGATATTACTTTTGATCGATGCGTTACAAAACGCTGGCATGTGAGATATTTAGTGTTGTTACAATTCCTCCGGTTAACCATTTGTGATTTATGCATACTATGAGGTGTCTGCCTAAGTTCTCTCTCGGCAATGTTATTTCAATCATGAAACAAATAAAGTAAATTATAAAATACAATATGTCAATAGAATATTTTATACCATTTAATTATTGCGCCTGTCTAATCTATCTGGTATCGTCCAGGGATCAGTCACTAGTTCTACTGATTAATTAATAATCTTAAGAATAATAATTAAGATGGAAATTTTCTGGCGCAGCACAAGAGGGGCAAAAATAATGTGTTCACTCGGGAGAGTGTGTCTCAGCTAATTTACGCACACGATCGGTGAAACATCCGATAGGAGTTTTTACAGATATAATAAAATAAACGTTCTTCATCATTTCTCGCTAGCTCCACAGGCTTGATTGCTGCGGGCATACCTCTTTTTAATCTTCGCCGCAAACAACTTAGGTAAATGAATGGATAAAATTAGAAAAAAAATAGAACATATACCCATACAGGTAAACCAGCGTAAGTTCCATTACAGTTAGGAGCATTGTCATTACTGTCTGACAGAGGGAATATTGCCAATACACGTTAATTTTCTGGGAAACGTGAGGATAAAAGAGGAAATTGCTCCAGATTCTTGTAAAATGCAACAGGGCATTGAATGGTGCGTCGAGTGTAGGGTCACTTGTTCCAGAGGCGGACGACAGCGACAGAGAAGGAGATTGCCGTAGATTTCGTTTTATGAATGGGCACAGCTAGGATACTAGACAAGTTAGACTTTATGTATCGATTGCGGTGAGAGGACAGGCAGTCCCTGATTCAAAGCACTGCTGTGCTTGGCGGCAAGAGGAGCCTGTGAAGTAGACGTAGCTCGCGGGGTCCCGTAACTTGTCTGGGCGCAAACGACGTGTCTGGGAGCGTGAGGCACCGGCACGGTCAAAGAGATAAATGTTGCAGATATAACGCAGCCAAGCTTTCACGGTTAGTTCTGAATGCCTAGTGTTTTCACTGTTCGCGTCATGTTGGATTACATCGCATTAGTGGAGGTTCCATAGAGCGAGTGATTGCACAAGTTTCCGTTTCACATCCTCTGGAAATGTGTTCCGCAACTTTTTGAGGGCATAGAGGCGAATAGATGTCTTCCTGCATGTGACGACAGTATTTTCTGCCCAGTTGAGATGTTCATCCAATGTCCTTGACAGTCCTCTGATGTGTATTGGAAAACCATTGAGAAGAACTTATTCATTTCTAATAGGTTGCTAAGATTACTTGGGACTTTTTCTCATTTAGTTCAAGTCCCAGGTTTTGCACCCATTTTACCATTATTATTCTGGACGTTCGCAGTGCTGACACTAGATAATGTCTCATTCTGAACCTTTATTCTAACTACAGTAATCGTATGTTTCCACTAAGCTATGCAAAAGATGTTACGGCCAGCATACTTCAACTAATTAATAAATTTTAGGAACTGAGTACCGATGATTAGAAACTATAGATAGATGGCTGTATAGGTAGAGACCCAAAGCCGAATCCAGAAATTAAATATGGATCTGATATCGTTTTGTGGTATTATTTCGTAAATTTCACTAGCAAGATATACTGTGCTCCGAACGGAAGTGCAAATACGACATAAACATTACAGGTGTAGCGCACTTCTTTTTCGTTGTCATTGGATCATGCACCTGTTAGAAACAGGGCACATTCCTTTCCAACACATACAGCACAGTTCTCGTTAGTGGAGAAATATGAACGGCCATCTATAATGACTATTGACGTTTCAGTTTCCATTTTCCTTCTATTTTTGCATACTATATTTAACGAATTTACAGGACTTGTAGGATAGAAATAGTACTGATCTAAGCTTTGTGTTCGGTTTCGAATTCTTACTAGATGTCTTAGCCGGGGAGAGTGTTGTCCGCAAAAGGGAAAGGTCTGGGTTCGATCCCAGATGTGGTACACATTCTGAAGACAAGAAAAGATGATCTTGTTAAATAGCACCACGAAGACTGCGACTCGACTACGAATTCCATAGAGACAATAGCCAGTGAGAGCCGTGTGGTACTGATCCACCTTTCTCGCTCGACACAGCCCGTAACGGACACTAGTCGGGCGGTGACCCTGCCCACAGCAACCAGGGAAGGCGCTGTGCAAGGTCTCGGCCACAGAGGTCGGCCGGCGACCTGACACATCTATCGACCTGCGATCGGCAGCACCGCAGGTCCACACTGACACACTGAACCACGGCTCGGCTACCGATGCGCCCCTGCATGGCCCTGAGTGGGGGAAGTCACACGTGCCGCCCTGGGAAAATGCTTCATATTTATCCGCAGACATTAAAATTCTGCAGCTTATTGCTATGAGAAATTAACGTGTTGGCACAGTGCTGCTCATCGCCGTAGAAGAAGTGGGCGTTGACATTGTGTGCATTCAAGAGCCCTATATAAGCCTATGGAATAACAAGTCAGTGGAAGACAGTTGTGACAATAGTGATCCCAAATAAGTCAATAATCGTACCACCGTTACGGCCCTGTGTGGGAGACATGTGGTTAAAGCGGAAATAAAAATTCAAACCGGACAGCGCATTGCAGTTTCCATGTACACAGAAAGTTAAGCACTATTCTCAGAGTTCCAATCCGCTTGTGGCCACCGTCGTCAGTGCACAAACTGTCTTGTACCTTTACCTTAAGGCTGATGAGCACAGGAGCAGATGCTGGAGATTTTAGGAGAGCCAGAGCTCACAAAATTGTATAAAACTAGGAATTATTGTACGTTTCACGACAGGGGACGAGCGCACCACATACAGGGCTTGATATGTAGTGACCACAACTCAGTATACATTGAGATCGTGTAAAGGAAAAGTGTGGATAATCAAATTGCAAACTACAGTCAGAACTCAATGAAAGCTAACTGTGTTAGATTTCACGGGGTCGTCGAAGTATTTTTCTTATTCCTCCTGGAGACAAATGCCAACTTTAGAGCGTAAGTGTTAACTAATCTCATAAAGAGAGCACAACGTGAATTTTTTCCTGCTCAGAGGTTTCGTGAGCCCAGTTCGTCAGGATAGTCATTGATATCGCTTTAGAAAGAACTGCTAGACATCTCTGTCAGCGCTCTGCTACAACTCGCCAGAGGATCATAATATGTGTGTGTGTCTGTGTGTGTGTGAAATGGTTCAAAAGGTTCAAATGGCTCTGAGCACTATGTGACTTAACTTCTGAGGGCATCAGTCGCCTAGAACTTAGAACTATTTAAACCTAACTAACCTAAGGACGTCACACACATCCATGCCCGAGGCAGGATTCGAACCTGCGACTGAAGCGGTCGCTCGGTTCAAGACTGTAGCGCCTAGAACCGCTCGGCCACTCTTGCCGGCGTATGTGAATTCTTATGGGACTTATCTGCTAAGGTCATCAGTCCCGAAGCTTACACACTACTTAACCTAAATTATCCTAAGGACAAACACACACACCCATGCCCGAGGGAGGACTCGAACCTCCGCCGGGACCAGCCGCACAGTCCATGACTGCTGCGCCCAAGACCGCTCGGCTAATCCCGCGCGGCAGGATCATAAGACTCAGTCACAATCGACAGTGATACGACGTTGCAGGACAGTAGTGTTCCATACCATGAAATTCGACAGTCGCTGCAGTGTATCTGAGGGTTTCGATGATGCTACACATCTCGTGGACTGGTGACGGCTAAATGACGAAAGCGTGTGGTTGCCCAACAATGCTTAAGAAAATTCTGTGACAGTTCCTTTGAAACCTCTCTCTCTCTCTCCGCCCGAACAGGCCATGAAGGCCCAACGGGACCGACCGACCGTCGTGTCATCCTCAGCCCACAGGCGTTACCGGATGCGGATATGGAGGGTTACGTGATCAGCACACAGCCCTCCCGGCCGTATGTTTCCGGGACCGGAGCCGCTACTTCTCAATCAAGTAGCTCCTCAGTTTGCCTCAAAAGGACTGAGTGCACCCCGCTCGCCAACAGCGCTCAGCATATCGGATGGTCACCCATCCAAGTGCTAGTCCAACCCGACAGCGTTTGACTTCGGTGATCTGACGGGAACCGGTATTATCACCGCGGCAAAGCCGTTGGCACTTCTTTTGAAATGGTCACGGCCAATTTCCTTCATCATCATTCCACCAATCCGGTCTCTAATGGCGATGTGGCGTTAAAAACTCCAAAGTTTCTTCCATTCTTTCTTTGTTAACCATCAACACACCAGTTAAGAACAGTCTGACCAAGAGTGTTTGGATTTCACTGCAACCTCTCTGTTTGTGCGAGAAGAGTTTGTGTTCGCAGTGACGAAATTAAAACGAGGAATATCTCAAGCGCCAGATGGAATACATCCTGGTTTTTCGCAGAGACTTATGCCACAGATAACGTCATACTTCACTAAGTCACCATTGGTTGAAGAGGGTGTCGGAGAGCCTGAAGATTTCCAAAGCTGTATCCAAAAGTTAACTAAGCACCCCAGATAAACGACTACCAGTATGCAGCAGCAGTCATGATCGACAAAGCAAGCGCACTGTCATCTCCGATGGCCACTAACGCTTCTATGCATGAGTGTTCCCCAGCTCATCCACACTCTAACACAGCCAGCAGCACTAGTCCAAAGACAGTGTGGTGAAGTGGACCGTGGGATACATGGTCATGAAACAGATCACCATTGGGCAGTGGTAGAACTGTAGGACAGTATTTGGTATATAGCTTCCTGGAAACGGTCGATGGTGGTCAACCAATGGACCGTACGACGGCCTAAGCAACCTGTGTGCTGGAAGGTGTATTTGGACACTAGAGTGACATAGAGAAACAGGAACTGTGGGTTACTACACTGTATGCAAGTCGGGACATATGTAACAATTTAACCACTGCATTCCATGAATACCAACTGCCTCTCTGCATTGCCTTTGTTGACTGTGAAAAGGCATTTGACTCCGTTAGCCACATAGCTGTCCTCCAAGCTTTGAGTGAGCAAGGAGTGGGAGCAGCATACATTGAAGTGCTCAGGACAATCTACGAGAATTCTTCAGCTTATGTTAACATCGGCGAATCAACTCAGGAATTCCGCATGATGAAGGGTGTCAAGCAAGGCGATCCCATCTCCCCAAAACTGTTCTCTGCTGTATTGGAAATGGCTATGTCAAAGCTGAGCTGGGAAGGTAAGGGAATTAGAATTAATGGAAGAAGGCTTACCAACTTGAGATTTTCTGATGATATTGCCTTACTGGCCAAAGACTTCGCAGAGCTCCAAAACTTAGTTACAGATCTTGAAGAGGTCAGTGAATATGTCTACCTTGGCCAGATTATAAATATGAAGGGAGACATAAGACCAGAAATTTATCGACGCATCAAGCTTGGCTGGCAAGCATTTGGGAAGAATTCAAAAGTATTCAGATCAAAAATGCCAGTAAATCTGAAGAAAGCAGTATTTGATCAATGCATTCTTCCTGTGATGACGTATGGCTGCGAGACATGGACACTGAACTCATTTACGAAAGGGAAACTTAGGACAGCACAGAGAGCTATGGAGAGATCAATGCTGGGCTATACAAGAAAGGATAGGAAAAGGGCAGATGACATCCGGTCTGTGACGAAGGTTAATGACATCTTAGAGTCAGTAGGTTCCTTGAAATGGCAGTGGGCTGGTCACGTCGCAAGAAGAACAGACAACAGATGGACGAAGCTAGTACTGGAGTGGAGTCCGAGAGAGCACCGGAGGCCTAGAGGAAGACCACCAGACAGATGGGGCAAAGACATCAAGAAGATCGCTGGTAACACCTGGCAGAGAACTGCCCGAGACCGCCCCACTTGGAGAAGACTGCTGAAAGCCTACCTGAATCCACGACTCGAAGAGGCCACATCATTTAATGATTGAATTGGCTGATGATTATGATGATGATGATTCCATAAAACTACTTACAGCCTACTCAAAGGAAAATGACACGGACTCAAATGATTAAGTTCCGAGATACATCGACACACAGCAGCCTACTTTCCGAATACGTTAAGTATAAACTAGTAAAGTTGAAGAGTATAGTAAAATATGCCTTGGGCATGATAGGCGGAGTAATCTTGTAAGTGATGAGAGAACCTGCCTTGGTTTCACAGCCGTGTTAGAATGATGGTTACAGAGCAAAGAAATCTTCACCACAAACCAAAGCCTTGTAGACGAGCAAAAGATGAGCGAACCGTAAATGAGCTGATGAAGAACCATGCTTCAGCCGTTCAGCGAATTCGAAAAGAAATGTGTATCTGCCGATCCGACAGAAAATCCTGAGAAGTTTTGATCTTATGTTAAAGCAGTAAAGTGGTGGAAACCATCTGTTCATCACTCAGTGACGATTTCGGACAGATAACCGAAATACTGATTTCCGTTTACCCAAGCTGTTCCAGTGAGGAAGATCGTACCGCGATTCTTCTATTCACTTGTAGCACGAAAACCAAACTGAGACATATCGAACTAAGCTTCCGCGATACAGGCTACTGGATCCCATGGGATACCTGTATTATTCTGCAAAGAGTATGGGAAAGAATCTGTTCCTCTGACAGCTGTAGTGCATCGTAGGTCGATCGAGAAAACGAAGCATCACATACGATTGGAAAAATACACAGATTATTACCTTATTAAAAAAAAAGTCGTGGAATAAACGCTCAACTATATTCTTGTATCACTGACGTCGAGTTGTGGAATTTCGGAACACATCTTACGTTCACGTAGTACGCTCTTTCTGGATACCGATAATCTCGCATTTAGGAATGAACATATGGTGATGTGAAACACAGCTCTCTCTCTTCGTCGCAGAGCCAAAGAAGGCAGTGACAACCAGTTCCGGGGTTGATGGCGTGTTCTTTGGCTTCCGGAAGAAGTTGAAAGAAATTCCACGCTACGTACGCCTCGGTAGCTGCGCGGTAAGCGCGGCAAATTGCTACCCGAAGGGGCCCGGGTTGAATTCCCGGCTGGGTTGGATATTTTCTCCGCTCGGGTACTCAGTATTGTGCTGTCGTCAGAAATGACATTCCACTGTTGAGATGGTTGTATGGGCGCGTTCCGAAAGCCAGTAACATGAAAAGAAAATTCCACGCTGTCGCCTAACGAACAAAACAGGAAAGGACGGAATTTCAGACCAGCTTTGCGATTGTGTTGACAGTTCCCAGCAAACTTAACTCAGCATTTCATTGTTACAGCACAATACCCGTAAGATGTAAAAATAGCTCCAGGCGTACCGCAAGTAGTTTCATAGCCGCTAACAGTACATACGTGTTGACAGTTCCCAGCAAACTTAACTCAGCATTTCATTGTTACAGCACAATACCCGTAAGATGTAAAAATAGCTCCAGGCGTACCGCAAGTAGTTTCATAGCCGCTAACAGTACATACAAATGACCTAGTGGATCACTTTGCAAAAACAGATATAATGTCTGCTGGGATACCGCAATCACTGGTTATACAATGTTACTTATAATCCGTTTTGGTCGCAAAAATGTATATTCACATGACCGGTTTCGGTTCCTATAGAACAATCTTCAGATCTGAAACGAGAATGATACTAATTTACTATTTCAGAAGTGCAAACCTTTTCCATCCTAGCCGATCAACATCAAATGTACCAGAACGTACCTGCAATTTCGGTTACAGGAATAACCAGTCCACATAGAGCAACCTTCACATGCTGCGTCATATTAAATTGGTCGGCAGAATGCACGTCATTTATATTAATTATAAAATTGTTACCGACAGGTGGCTTCTGGTACATTTGTTACATTACATATGGACAAACCCTATTAAGTAGATTTTTCTTTTTTACTTTTATCTCTAAAAATACTTAGTTAAAATATAAAGTTGTCAAGATTGAAATCTGTTCTTGTCAAAATTAAAATACTCAATAAAATTATCTTTTTTGTACGATCGAAATGCTGTTGTGTATTGAGAAACCGCAAAGCTAGAAAATTATATTGACATGAAAGAACACCTGCAGACGATGGACGCTGGTGCCGCAAACGGCAGTTGACCGTCAACACATGCAAATGCTACACATCGAGCGTATGCTGTCTTAAAGGCTCGTTGTCCTTTGATTACACAGTTACTAACACTCACTGGGTAGCGTTACATTCATTAAATAACTGGGACTGTGTCTACAGGAAGATTTTAAATGGCTCGATCACATAAAACTAATCGTAGAGAAGACAGACGGCAGACAGAGAGTCACTGGAAGAACCCACAAAAAGGTAACTAAAAACACTCACGTTCGACGAACACTTCAGTGTTGCTCTTCAGCCTGTAACCCTCACCAAGTAGATGTGACAGACAAAAAAAGATTCGACGAAGAGCAGTACGTTTTATCAGGGATTCGTTTACCTTGCCGGAAAGTTGTCTACTCTCCCTCTGTGACCACAAGCAAGGAGCCAGACAGAAAGCCCAGACATTTAATCAGTGTTACAGGAAAGGATGTTAAAAAGTTGAAGCACTCTTATAGATGGATGTTTCTTTCTCGTTGTAGATTCGATCCTTATTTTACTGAGGGAGAAATGGCTTACACAAACAGCAGTGAACATTCTATTCGCCAGATCTTAGTTCACTATAAAAAAAAGTGCAGCATACTGCACGTATTCCTACCCGAAATTACTGTTTGGTGGAAAAAGATCAGTCTAATAATTCTTGGTGCATCAGTTACAAGCCACGCCCAGTTTCCGCACAGTGCAGAGGCTCCTGATGTAACTGATGAGGGTTTTCAAAAATTCAGAATCTATTGCCTTGCGTGTTGTCCTGCGTATTCACTCAAGACGATAAGTGCAAAGACGCTTCGTCAGCAAGACACCAGTTTGAAGTGTAGGACGGAAAACAATTTTCTTGGACTTCCAAGGCATCTCACAAGTCGTCCAATTCGGCTAAAATGGATGCGGCCCTATTCAAAGCCCGAGGAACGGGCCGCAACGTATTCGGCGATGCGAGTCTGCCTCCCCACTGTTGGTTCCCGCGCAACGTCGGACTCAGCACTTGCGTCGTACGGAAATCTCCCTGCAGCTTGTATGAAAGCTACAGTCTCAGTGACGAAATCTGGCACCTCAGCAGGCAATTTGATTCTTCAACAGTGGATCTGAAGGGGCAGTGGGAGGCACAGTCAGTAAAGTCCAAATGATTTTATGAACCATCTGCATCGCTCTCTTACTTTCCAAACATGAACAAGACTGCTGAAAACCTATGCCCAATTCGTATATACTATCTCTTCAAAAGTATCTGGAGACGTGTTAGTGGGCATGAATATGGGATGTGTCCATATTTTGCTCTTTCGACTCCTTGAATTCTATTTTGTCTAAAACTTACATGGTGAGACCGTGGCTGTGTACAATTAATGTAGGTTGAGTCTTACAAAGAAGAAGACAGCGATCACCCACTATTAATACTGCTATTTATTTAAGTAATTAGCGCCGTAACTCGTGAATAGCTGACTGATGATGAACTTGTCAGTTTGAAATCGGTTACGGCGCTATTTACTTAAGTAAATAGTAGTATTAATAGTGGCTGGTTGCTGTTGTAAAAATCAACCCACATTCCTTGAATTCTGCTAGGGACACTTTCAGTGAAGTGTTTCAATGTCCGCGGAGGAATGGCAACCTATTCTTCATCACCAATCGGAACCAGAGTAGATAGTTGTATTGAACGCTTAGGTGTTTAATTGGGTGCAGCTCGGTACACTGTGCAGGCCAGTCCATTTCAGGAAGGTTGTTGTCCACACGTCATTGCCTCACAGATGCTGCTTTATGACAATTTGCATTCTCGTGCTGATAAATCAACGTCTCCGAACTGTTTCCCCTATACTTCACTACACATGATGGCAGGTAACGTTCTCCAGGCATTCACCAAAACCAAACCTTTCCATCGGATTGCCACAGCGTATAGCGTGATTCGTCACCCCAAATCACTCATTTCCAGGCATCCACTGTCCTTGTGACATCGCATAGCATTGACTATAGAAATGTGCCCCTTACGAGGAGCTGCCAGACCAATGTATCCCATTCTTTGAATCCCCTACGAACATTCATTGAGTTAGTTTGTATGCTGGGAGCACTGTGGAACTCACGAGTAGTTCCTTCCCCTGATTGCATGCGACAGTACCTGTCCGTCAGTACATGAGGTGTGCCTGTCGTGGTTTAGATGTGGCTGTTTCGTCGCCTTTCCACTTCACAATCACATCACCAACAGTCAACGTGGGCAGCTTTAGAAGCGTTGAAATGTCTCTGGTGGATCTGTCACTCGGGTGAGGTCTAATGACTAGTCCATGTTCGAAGTCACTGACCTCTCCTGACCGAGTAATTGTACTGTTACTGCGTCTCTAGTGACAACACTATAGTCCTCGTCGTCTTTTATAACAGCGGTCCGGGTGCCGTGACATCTAATGGGGAGTTCTGCATTACATAGGGGCGTCCGGATATTTTTGGTTGGATAGTGTAGCGCTCTGCGTGTTCTGAGTGAGTACATGTCTTTTTTAACTTGTGAGTACAGGTTTTTTTAATGTGTTATCATTTGATCATTTTTTAAAACATTAACTTGTTCCTCTTATATTTAACAACTGTGCATTTCATAAGTAGTAATGTTTTTTACTTTTATCTTTAGTTCTGCTGCTAATTTTTCAACAAAGTTCAACTCTCCGTAGGCAAGATCATCTAACGTAACCATTCTGCTTCCGCATATGCCTGTATGCTCTCATTATAAGTTTCACAATTCGCTGTAGCACAGAGAGAGGTACATCACAAACAGAGCCGCAAGAAGATCTGCTCTATTATTTATTTATTTTGAGAATGATTTTCAAGCCAAAATATTTCGAGGTAGTTTTTTATGGCCCGTCCTTCTTCTTCGCAGCTAGTTATTTGTCTACCACGATACGTGCTGCCATTACACCACTGTATATGCTGTGATGATGCATCGCGACTCTGTTTGCCATCACTGTGAGGCCGTGTTTACAGCTCAGCAAAGGGTCAGCTTATTCATCAGCACGAAGAGTGTAGCTCGAAAGTACTACTCTGTTGGCTGCATTCAGCTCTGGGTATACATCTGCTAACAACATAAGGCAAAACTAACTGTAGACCATGAGGAAAACTAACCAATGGTCATAGAGTTTTCCGCAATTTTCGTTACATGGGACAAAGCGGGCTATTTTGTTTGTTTATAAGTGTAGTTTGGCAGAACGGAACTGTGAAGAAGGTCGTCAGGTGATTATCGCCAACCAGATATTCCTTCGAGATTTCAAAAGTTTCAGAGGTGTAAATTCTGCTGGCAGCGGTGGCCGAGCAGTTCTAGGCGCTTCAGTCTGGAACCGCGCGACTGCTACGGTCGCAGGTCCGAATCCTGCCTTGGGCATGGATGTGTGTGATGTCCTTAGCTTTAAATAGTTCTAAGTTCTAGGGGACTGATGGCCTCAGATGTTAAGTCCAATAGTGCTCAGAGCCATCTGAACCACTTTTGGAAATTCTAGCTGATAAATAAAACCACAATTAAATGCAACGTAAAGCCGATATATGTGCATGAAAACATATTTGGGATATTTCGTTGTTGGAAGAACTAGTTTCATTGCAGAGTTTCACTGAAGCAGTAGGCACATAAAAGTATGTAAAATGAACACGATATATCGCTTATATTATGAAGGACTTCACTGCTATTCTTTGGGGAAGTCCAAATTATTACCAAAACGGGTACACGACGTAATAATCTGCTGCAAGGCCATTGACAGAACAGAATGAAAGAGGTTGTTTTGGAACCAAATACTGAGCAACTAAATTCTGGGCCTGAAACGCTGATGAAGACAGCTGGAGAACGTCTTAAAATATCTTATAAAATGTTAACGATAATTCTACAGAAAAATCGGAACCCCAGAGATTCTTTGTTTCGGCTAGAAGTTCTAACCTGGTACAGATCAGGGATTTTTATTTTCTCTCTTCTTTATCTCGTCCGTTAATTCAACTCTATTTATCTATAAATTTCAGTCTGGCATCAGTCTTATATGTTGCTACTTTTTTATGATTGTTCCACCTTGAATCACTCTAGACACATTTTCTTAGGTAGCTGACTCTTGTAATTTCATCTACTGGGTAGTCACCGATCGTGCGTGTCCGCTAACGCTGATAATGTACAAGTTTTCCTGCATTTCGTTCATGACTGATGATGATGATCATCATCATACTGTTATTTAAGAGGCGACAGTGTTCAATTCCCGAAAAAGCCAAAAGTACTCTCAGTAATTCTGCATAAGCTGATGTGAGTGAGATGAAGGGCCAGTATTCCGGAAGTTTTTGGTGCAATTTGACGATCAGCTTCAGCAGCCTTTTCTCGATCGAGCAACTGTTCTTCAGTTTCGCGGTCAACTATTTCTATGTGTGTGATTTTTGCACCCATGCGACAGACGAAACAGGGAACCTCATTGTGATATTTTTGGTATAAAAATTTCGGAACGTAAAGTATCTTTGCTCTCATTTTACAGCCTAAGCTTTATTTCCTTGACAACAGGTATGATTTCATTGAATACTTCTAATTCACGAGCTTTTGGTAATAAAATTGCGTGCGGAGTGTCGGTTCAGCTGCACGACTGCATTCGTAGTTTCCTATTAGAAAAATCTCAGTTTGCAGTAAATGAAGAGGAGGTATGAAATGAAACTTAATTTACATCTGGGTTTCCAAGGAAATACTACATGTCGTCTGTATTCTTAATCTACATAAACGATTTAGGAGATAATATGAGCAGTTATCTTTTATTGTCTGGAGACGGTGTCCTTTAATGTCTAGCATAGTCACCAAAAGATCAAAACGAAATTGCAAAATGAATTAAACAAGATATTCGTATTATGCGGAAGTCGCAAATAATCATGAGTGTGTGAGATCCTCGATCTGAGGGCTAAGAGTACTAAACAGACTACGTTGAATTTCGGTTACACGATAAAACTAACAAATTTAAAGTTTGTCGATTCGACTAAATATCTAGGAATTACAATTGCGAGTAACTTAAAGAGGCAACAATCACCAGAAAATGTCGTGGGGACGCGAAAAAAGGACAACATTCAATTTGCAGGACGTTTAGAGGCATACTTGTCTGACCTCTTCTGGAACATTGCTGCACCGTATCTGGTCCTTACCAGCCATCACTGATGAATGTCGTCGAAAATAATTGAAAAAAAGGGCAGATCGCTTTTTGTTATCAAGAAATAGGGGATGGAGTGTCAGGGATATGATTAGCGAATTGGGGTGGCAATCATTGAAACGAAGACTTGTTGGTTGCGACAACCTCATTTCAAGAAATTTCAATCACCAAATTTCTCCTCCGAATGCCAAAATATTTTTGTGACTCCTGTCTTCATAGGGAGAAATGACCAGGAAGATAAAACAAGTGAAACCACAGCTTGCACGGAAAGATTTAGTTGCTCATTTTTCGAAAGTTCTAGTAGAGAGTGGAATGGTAGCGAAATATAAATAGTTTGCAAGGAGTTCAATGGACCTTCTACCAAACACTTAAGTGGATTTAAAGGAGCTCTCATGTAGACGTGGAGTGCCAGGAGAAACTTATGGGGCTCGAGTGTTTTAGTACACCAAAAATTGTGTTAAGAGACGTCATCACCTGTATTACGAATTAGGATTATACAATGTAATACTGCTGAACCGCAGATAATCTATTTCGAATAAAAAATATATTGCAAAACAACAAATCTTTTGTGAATTCTTCACTCGTAACATCAGTACTGTTCAATCTCATTATTCGATCTTATTTAAGTATTATATCTTTGGCTACAATGTGGTATTGCTTGTTGTTGTTGTGGTCTTCAGTCCTGAGACTGGTTTGATGCAGCTCTCCATGCTACTCTATTCTGTGCAAGCTTCTTCATCTCCCAGTACCTACTGCAACCTACATCCTTCTGAATCTGCTTAGTGTATTCGTCTCTTGGTCTCCCTCTACGGTTTTTACCCTCCACGCTGCCCTCCAATGCCAAATTTGTGATCCCTTGATGCCTCAAAACATGTCCTACCAACCGATCCCTTCATCTAGTCACGTTGTGCCACAAACTTCTCTTCTCACCAATCCTATTCGATACCTCCTCATTAGTTACGTGATCTACCCACCTTATGTTCAGCATTCTTCTGTAGCACCACATTTCGAATGCTTACCATCTGGTAATGTGTGTTAGCTTCCTAGCCAGTTATATGACTGAGATTTTAATTTTAGGAAGAGGTTTAGATATACAGTGAGTGTTGTGTGAGAATGTAGTGCAGTATTCAATCATCAGGGGTGCTGATCGCTGTGGTGGCTTGCCTGGAGCGACGCTCTCCCACTTCTTCTGCTATCACCATCTTCCCACAGTTGGCAATTACTGATAGAGGGCGATTTTCAGTAAACAAAATGTATTAGACTTTGGACTAGACATCAGAGGGCTTCCAAAAACCTCAGACAAAATTTTGCAGGCCGCTTAGGATTAAATATCGATACAAACATGCAGAGACAGGAACAGTAAAAAGCGGCAGTGATAATGTTCGTGATGTTTAAGTAGTAACGGTTACATCGATGGTGTAGTTATTCCTGACGGTTTGCACTGATTACATTTCGTGTCATTGTCATTCTGTATCATTGTATCTTCACTGATTTCAGCCTCATCCCCCGTCATTTGACTTTGGACGATCTGTGGCAAATCTGACGACGGGGTACAATAGTGGTTTAGGCACAAATGTTTTGGAGCACATCATTCAACGCAAATTACTGAACATGGGGTTCCACAGCAGGTAGCCGTTGTGTGTTCACTTGTTGATCCAATAACGATTGCACTGCGCATGGGATCATCGAGACTGGACAGTGGCTCAGTGGATCAACGGATACTTGTCGCCTGATCGTATGAATGACGTACCTGGTTACACCAGTCCATGTTCGTGTTCTTATACGACGTCATTCTGGTGAACGGCGGCACCAAACGCGCGAGGGCTATTTTTAATGTAAGGTCCAACGGTCGCGAAATAGAAACCACAATGGATTATGCCCGTCGATCGCATCACGTCCCTCTTTTCAGTTCTGAACGCTCAGTGAGCACGTAAAGGTGCCTAGAAAATAGAGTCTCCCACCAGGTATGAGTGCCTGTGAGAGATTTCGCCTGATTTAATGCAGCCTGCGCAACGTAACTGTCATCCATTTCCTTCTTTATGACAATTCTCGGCCGCACACTCCAGGGCAGTGAGGACACTCCTACAGCGTTTCGGTGGAAAGTGTTTGATCGCCCTCCATACAGCTCGGCCTTGGCTCCCTCTAATTTTCATCTCTGCTTACATGGACCGCTGCCTATGAATACAACATTTTGGTACAGACAAAAAGGTGCAGATTAGCGTAGAGACTTGGCAGAAAGCACAGGCGAATGCCTTCTGTGGTGAGGCTATTGGAAAGTTGGTACAATGCTACGGCAAGTGTCTCAGTCGGCGCGGCGGCTACTTAGAGAAGTAGCTGGAAAGTGTAATCAATTACCACAAATGAAACATTTTTTATTTTCACTGTGGTTTCCATTTCGCGACTGATCGGACCTTACTTTCCGACTAGTCCTCGTAAATCGCACCATGGATGCAGGTTGGCGGACCTGTGTTAGCAATCAAAAGCATCCTGACAGTTGCGGATTACACGAACATTACTGTTGATTACCTACATCCCTTTATACACTACTGGCCATTAAAATTGCTACACCAAGAAGAAATGCAGATGATAAACGGGTATTCATTGGACAAATATATTATACTAGAACTGACATGTGATTACATTTTCACCCATTTTGGGTGCCTAGATCCTGAGAAATCAGTACCCAGAACAACAACCTCTAGCTGTAATAACGGCCTTGATACGCCTGGGCATTGAGTCAAACAGAGCTTTGATGGCGTGTCCAGGTACAGCTGCCCAAGCAGCTTCAACACTACACCACAGTTCATAAAGAGTAGTGATTGGCGTCTTGTGATGAGCCAGCTGCTCGGCCACCATTGACCAGATGTTTTCAGTTGGTGAGAGATCTGGATAATGTGCTGGCCAGGACAGCGGTCGAACATTTTCTCTATCCAGAAAGGCCCGTACAGGACCTGCAACATGCGGTCGTGCATTATCCTGCTGAAATGTAGGGTTTCGCAGGGATCGAATGAGGGGTAGGCCCACGGGTCGTAACACATCTGAAATGTAACGTCCACTGTTCAAAGTGCCGTCAATGTGAACAAGAGGTGACTGAGACGTGTAATAAATGTCATAGCAAACCATCACGCTGGGTGATACGCCAGTATACAAGCTTCCAATGTGCGTTCACCGCGATGACGGCAAACACGGATGCGACCATCATGATGCTGTAAACAGAACCTGGATTTATCCGAAAAAAATGACGTTTTGCCGTTCGTGCACCCAGATTCGTCGTTGAGTACACCATTGCAGGTGGTCCTGTCTGTGATGCAGCGTCAAGGGTAACCGCAGCCATGGTCTCCGAGCTGATAGTCCATGCTGTTGCAAACGTCGTCGAACTGTTCGTGCAGATGGTTGTTGTCTTGCAAACGTCCCCATCTGTTGACTCAGGGATCGAGACGTGGCTGCACAATTCGTTACAGCCATGCGGATAAGATGCCTGTCATCTCGACTGCTAGTGATACGAGGCCGTTAGGATCCAGCACGGCTTTCCGTATTACCCTCCTTAACCCACCGATTCCATATTCTGCTAACAGTCACTGGATCTCGACCAACGCGAGCAGCAATGTCGCGATACGATAAACCGCAATCGCGATAGGCTACAATCCGACCTTTACCAAAATCGGAAACGTGACGGTACGCATTTCTCCTCCTTACATGAGGCGTCACAACAACGTTTCACCAGGCAACGCCGGTCAACTGCTGTTTGTGTATGAGAAATCGGTTGGAAACTTTCCTCATGTCAGCGCGTTGTAGGTGTCGCCACCGGCGCCAACCTTGTGTGAATGCTTTGAAAAGCTAGTCATTTGAATATCACAGCATCTTCTTCCTGTCGGTTAAATGCTGCGTCTGTAGCACGTCATCTTCGTAGTGTAGCAATTTTAATAGCCGGTAGTGTATTTGACGTCTTTCCAGACAGTGATGCATCTTCGAGCGTGGTGTCCGTGTCACTAAGCTAGAAACGTGCTACGACAAACCACAGACTAGTAATTTATGGGAGTTTGTGGGGCAGTGGGTGGATTAATTGTTTTATATATAATGTAGAATGTAATGTAGAAAAGATGCATTTCCCGGCTGATGTAACTCATATGTGGGGCGGCGGGTTGAATTATTTTGTAGAATATATGTTTTGTTTGTTTTTCCTGGCCGATTAGCCATATGTGGGGCGGCGGGTGTAATTATTGTTTATAAAATGGTTCCTATTATTTATTTAATGCTGTTGTTTGCCGTTCTCAACACTGGCTCTCTAACTACAATATTGGCAACCAGAAAGTGATTAGCAAAACGTGAAGCCTGTAATTAGAATTATTAGTGCCCACTTCATCTGAGAAATACACTTATAGTTACAGCTTATAGCTCTGAGGAATTAGGAGATTGTCTGGGATTCATAATCAAAAACGATTCTCTCTAAAATGTTCACTATATTCTGAAAGTTACAGACCAAAAAAGAATCCACACAATCCAACTACCAGAGCAGTTCAGAGTCTAATACGCTGATGCAACTATAACTGTTCAAATTAAAGGTTTAAGTGAATGCTCGCTATAATTTGATGATAATGTTCATCAAACGCCACGCTAAATAATGGTAGAATGTCTGTCCCGCGGCAGCACGTGAAAATACGACATACGCAAACTGAAGATAGATCATTAAAGTCGTCCCAGAATTAACACTTCACTCGAAAACGATTTCATGGTTACGCGTATCCCGAGTAACTTATTACGGCATCCGAGGCTGTTTATAGCAATGGTACCGATGCGACGCGACTCCCGGCACGGATGGTGCGCTAATCAGCGTCTGGAGAGAACTGGGGCCTTTGTTCCTCGCGCAGCGTTCTTATACGAGGCCTGTTCAGAAAGTAAGCTCAGATTGATTGCCAAATTGAAACCACAGTGAACATCAGAAATGTTTTACTTGTAACAATTAGCTACACCTTTCAGCTACTTCTCTACGTAGTCGCCATTCTTAGACTTTTGTCATAGCGTTGAACCAACTTTTCAATAGCCTCATCATAGAAGGCAGCCGCCAGTGCTTTCCGCCAATTCTCCATGCTGGCCTACACCTCGTTGTCTGTGTCAAAATGTTGTCTTCAAAGACAGCGGTTCATGTGACCAGAGATGAAACTCAGGGGGAGACAATTGCGGACCGTATTGTGGGTAATCTCACATTTTCATTTGAAAACGATGCAGGAGCATCTTCATTGCCCCTGCAGAATGCGGCTGAGAATTGTCTTGAAGAAGAAACAGCACGACAGTTATGTAATGTTAGCTGCGTAGCTTCAGGCGAAATTTCTCACCAGGCCCTCGTACTTGGCGGCAGACACTATTTTCTAGACATCTTTACGCACTCACTGCGAGCTCAGAAATGAGAAGAGCGACGTGATGCTAACTAGGGTTATACTAGAGATACTACCCAACACATCTGTGCAAAGCTTTATCGGATTTTCATACTCGTTTCCATTTCGCGACCGATCGGAGCTTACTTTCTGAACGCCCCTCGTATATAAAGCCGCGGTGTGGACGGCTAAGGGAACGCCTGATCAAATCGGCTCTCCCGACTAGCCGCTGGGCTAGTAATGCACCACTTTTAGTTATCGAATAAATCATTGCTTTCTTTGCTGATGGCCGATGAAGCTCTCAATTTAAATGTGCAATCAGCACACAGGTAAGTAATCACAATAAAAGTCTGACATGGCTAAGTCAAATATTTTAGGCGAGAGAATTAATTTAACTACACTACACGCAGTAGACGAGCTCTGAACTTGCCCTTTGGAGATACGCTATCGCTATAGTTTTATCGTTATTCAGTTGAAACTTCTCATATCTTTATGATTGTAGCGGATGTCCCTTCTACTTAAATTTAAATATCCTAGCTTTATTTATTCGCCTACTTAATCTATCTTGCTTCCTTAATTTTTAAGACAAAAACCAGAAAATCATGAATTTCAACTAAAATTTTAATTTGTGAGATCCAGAATACTGTTTCTACTAAATTATTATGAAAAAGGAATCTAAATATAAATTTTTAAATTTCTAGCTCTTTTCTGTTGCGCTAATGATTTTTTACAGAAAAACATCCAAATTTCGATAATGGTTAAAGTTATTGAACTGATATTCAACACATATTGATTTAGTATTACTCCTGACATGCTAGAAACGTTTCAGGTTATTTACTTGATTTTTAAAGTACTGCGCAACATTTATGACGTCAGAGCTAGTTACAGCGGACTGGCTGGCACACAATGGAAAGCCTGATGTGAATTTTATACGGCGTGAGTAGGCTGCTTCCCTACAAGTTGCAAGACGTGTCTGTAGACCTCTGGTGCCACATGCATCTGGCAACGTAGAAACGATTTGTCGAATCCGTACCAGACAGTGTCGCGTTCCAATGTTACACCCACACGCTATTCTCCAGGTGGTCATGATAGTTTGACTCATATTTTGAAATATTCATGTATAGATCCACAGAGACCTGTCGTGTTTTGTTTTCACTGTAAAAAGGATGTTAAATCTGCCATTGCAGCTCCGTATCAATGATACAGATTGGTACATACTGTTACAGGATAATGACCTCATACTTCTTCATGAAGTAGGTGGCAGGATAATATACCCTTGAGATATATGTTTCAAACTGATAAACAGAGATACAAAATGGGAAATTTCTATTAAATATACCTCATGGGCAGCAAATGTCGATGCTATCACAGGTTAAATCCAAGTTAAGGTTATCGTAATCTCTTGTGTACATGTATAATAGAACTGCTAGGCGTGTAATTTCCAGAAATTCAGTTACTCGTCTGCGATATAGGCGGAAATGGTAATAACTGTCAATGGTACTTCACAGAATGTAAAGAAGATAATAAAGACTGCATATTTTTATTGCTGGCGTAAGATTCTTTTGTTCTTATAACGCTTCTAAATGCTTGATTTTCTGAATCGATTACTGGCGTCACGTTTATCTACAGCAGATTTTCACCTTCTAGTTTTCCCTTCGACGCTGTCAGGCTGCGCCACGCGTGCTTTGGTCCTGAAACCGGTGCTTGCAAAAGCTCTCCGCGTGCTGTTATCCCGGCAGAGCAGTTAATTAGCGACCGCAGTCAAGAGCAGATACGGTTTCCATGGAGACGCCGGTGGCGCCTGGCGCTCCTTGGCGTTGAATGCGGAACTCGCGGGCCCAATAACATGGGTTACCTCGCTCCATGAGGCTCTTCGGGAGACATTCTGCAGCGCATTTTAGACGAGACACGTGCAAACAGGTCATTAAAATATCACGCCCTCTGCGCACGCTACGCACGCATTAAGATTTTGCGCTGAAATTTTGCTCTGAAGATTCCTACGTTGGTTCACCAATTAAATTATTTTTAGTTCGCTTACAGTTACCAATCTTGTGCGCTCCTAAGTCAAATTGATACCTAAAAAAATAATCTCAAAAAAGTTTGGGAGCATTTGTGAGGTAACTTTTGCGTATTGAAATGAAAATTACTTTGGAATTGTTTTTATTTAAAAGATTCGGAGTAATGAGCGAATAATAATACGTAAGCAGTGATGTCGCTTAGGAGCTCTCACTGGTTAGTATCAGCAAACGATCACGTCCGAGAAATACAAAATTTAATTCATAAGTTTTGCTGATGTATTTACGATATGCTCATGAAGGTAGCAAGAAAATACCGATAACCCAGGAAAAATGTATAGAGGGAATACATCGTGTTGATAAAATGTGAAATACTTCTTCCATGCGCTTCCATTTACACTGAAGGGAGCTGGTAATCTCAACGGATAGGTGAGGCATATACGTCAGGAATAAGAGACGAGTTCTAAAGCGTGCTGCGTGTGAGAATATAGTATTACTACCATAGAATAAATCAGGACGAATAAGAAAGGTAAGGTATTCAATGGCGGTAACAATGCACGAATGTGGATGTAGATCTATATTTCGCCGCGCGGGGTAGCCGCACGGTCTATGGGGTCTTGTCACGGTCCGAGCGGCTCCTCCCGTCAGAGGTTCGAGTCCTTTCTCGGGCATGGGTGTGAGTGTTGTCCTTAGCGTAAGTTAGTTTAAGTTAGGTAACGTAGTGCGTAAGCTTATGGACCGATGACTGCAGCAGTTTGGTCCCATAAGACTTTACCACAAATTTCCAAACTCTATATTTCATGGAAGGACTTCAACCAACAATAATAAGCTTCTTCTAAAAAAATGTTAAAATAACGTCCTGAGAAGGTTCTCTCTAGAAAACCAGTAGAAATATTACTATGTTTCCACTGGAAAATAGGCTATGAAATGAAACATTTATAAGACACAAAAATGATTTATTTCATAACAATGCTTTGTAATTAAAAACATCATAAACTTATGAAATGGTCATGCAAATACGTTTTCACTTGTGTAGGTAACGGAAGACCATTATTTCGATGGGGAAGCTCACAAAAATTAAATCACTCTTAAATTCCTCAATTCTTCCGTTTGAAGGTGAGCAACATCCGAATTTTCTCAAAAGCAGTAGATTACGGTCGACGCTCTATATCTCATTCAGCGAGGTGGACAGTGATCCAGAAATGTGCTACGGATTTAGATTTTACGTGATTTCTCCGAAACACTTCATGTGAATGCCGGGATGTTACTTCGAACAGGCCGCTGCTGAATTTTTCCTCATTTTTGTTCAATCCGAACTTCTGATCTGTCCATAATAACGACTACGTCGATGGCAAGTTAAACTCCGTTTATTTATGTAGGCCACTTACTAATAGCTTTGTTTATGTAAAGGTATTTGTAAACGATGCTGGAATACTAGAAGTATTAAAAAAAAGCATTTTATATTCCATCATTACGAAATAGTCACCTTCAGAGCTGTTAGAATTTTTGGCTGCCACACGGAAGACCTGGTCCGATCTGCGGTGCTACTAAGGACTGTCCTCTGCTAGGAGAAGCTACCAGACGATGTAGCAGCTCGAGTTTCTAAAAAAAGGCCGGGGGAGTATCGCGCTAGCAGAACACCCCGTCAGCCCTGCCTCAGATAGCCGCCTTGAGCAGAAGATGAAGCAGAGGTCCGCTACACCTGATCGAAAACTTAGATACTGTATAATATCGAATTCATACTAAATGAAGTCAATATCCGGTTCTGAATGTAAAATCTTTATTATAATGCGCTATTGGCTGAGTGTCATTAACAGTGAAGTGGAGAGGGCTTTGACGGGAATACCACAAAGCAGAACCCGAAGAAAAGAGAGAGAGAGAGAGACTGCACTGGAAGAAGTAAGAGTGCCAATTCAGTTTTGATGCGCTCTTCGCTCAGGTCACCCCTCCGTTCCATAATAGCAAATAATTTTTCTGCTGGACTGGAGGAAGACTAGTTTTTATCTTACCATTTGATCAGCAAATGTTACTCAATACATTTTTCAGTACCACATTAGAACATAGATTCTTCTACAACTACTTCTACGTACTCTATAAACCATTACACGGCGGTGTATGTCGGAGGATACCTTGTAGCACTGCTGATTATTCCCTTTTCTGTTCCACTGCCAAATGGATGGAGGGAGAAATGACTGTCCATATGCTTCCATGCGAACCGTCGTTTTTCTCGAGCCTTCCTACTCCTTAGGTGAGGTATATGCTGGTGGGAGTAGGATCGTTCTGCACTCTGTTGCAAATACCGGTTCTCTAAACTTCGTAAACAGACTTTTACTTCGTGAAGAGCTTCTTATTCTCTCCAGGAGTTCCCATTTGAGTTCACAGAGAATTTCCGTCATGCTCTCATGTTGATAACAGCTACCGTTAAAAATCTAGCATCACATCTCTGAACTATTTCGATGTCTTCCTTCAATCCGACCTAGTGGGGTTCACCAACATTCGAAGTCCGCCCCGATAGCTGAGTGGTCAGCGTGACAGATTACCGTCCTACGCGCCCGGGTTCGATTCCCGGCTGGGTCGGGGATTTTCTCCGCTCAGGGACTGGGTGTTGTGTTGTCTTCATCATCATTTCATCCCCATCCGGCGCGCAGGTCGCCCAATGTGGCGTCGAATGTAATAAGACCTGCACCAAGGCGGCCGGACCTGCCTCGTAAGGGGCCTCTCGGCCATTGACGCCAAACGCTCATTTCCATTTATCAACATTCGAACAGCAGCAAGAATGTTTCAAGGAGGTACGTTGTACGCGACCTCTTTTGCAGATGAAGTATACTTTCCTAGAATTCTTGCAGTAAACTGATGTCGACCGTTCTCCGTCTGTACAATTGAGCTTGCGTGCCATCGTTTCAGATCGCTTTGCTACGTCGCACCTAGATATGATTTAATTGACCTGAGTGGGTCAATCAGCACGTTACTAATACCGTACTCGAACAAAATTGTTTTTCCCATTTAAATTACGTTTTCCCAAATTCGATGAATAAAATTTTTTTCCAAGTCATCCTCTACCGTACTACATTCACTCAAAGACTACATTTTCCCGTACACTACACCGTCGTCAGCAAACACTCATAGAATGCTGCTTACCCCATATGTCAGATCGTTTGAGAACATAGGGGACAAGAGTGGTCCTCTCACACTTTCCTGCAGTGCTACAGACAATATCCTCGTCTCTGATGAGCACTCGCTTACTTAAGGAACCAGTTCAAATGGTTCAAATGGCTCTGAGCACTATGGGACTCAACTGCTGAGGTCATTAGTCCCCTAGAACTTAGAACTAGTTAAACCTAACTAACCTAAGGACATCACAAACATCCATGCCCGAGGTAGGATTCGAACCTGCGACCGTAGCGGTCTTGCGGTTCCAGACTGCAGCGCCTTTAACCGCACGGCCACTTCGGCCGGCTAAGGAACCAGTCACACATCTGGGAACTTATACTCATGTTCAGGAAAAACGGAAAACCTCGTGCGACTAGAGATAGGACGTTCATATTCACAGTACTTGTGCATTAGTATGTTCTCCAGAAAGGATTGGCATTTGAAACACGTCGGCCCACGGGTTCAAGGTCAATATCGATATCGCGACGCAACACCGGTAAAATGTGCCTTCAGCTCTCGTTGTCGCTGCAAACAGAAGGTAATGGTTCAGTGTGACTTGAGCAGACGTCCAGGATGCCTCGCAGACGTATGCCCTAACCGTACCGTCAAATCAGTGAGTTTGAAAGAGGGCGCATTATTGACAAGATAATAATAATGAGCGTGGCGGTTCGGCCGCTGCTCCACAAGTTCTTTAACGCAACTACGGCGACTTGCTTGTGAATGAGGATGATGAAAGACACACAACACCCATTCATCTAGAGGCAGAGAAAATCCCTGACCCCGCCTGGAATTTTTTTTTATTATTTTTTTTTTCATTTTGCGTCGTCTACTTCAATTTTATTAAAAACACATCTCAGCTGAAATAGCACGGGTGTTAGAACAGTGCTTGATAAGATTTAATGTGTTACTTCTCAAGGTTGCGGTGTTATAATTAGTTAGTCCCTATTTGATCTTAACTCCCCGTAGCATGTTATACCCGACATTAAAAATAAAAAATTAGGTCCCACCGAGATTCGAACTTTTTTTTGTAACCATATATATTTATTTAAATATATTAACAACGATACATTAAAGAAAGACATTTTATTCTATTAACCTATTATATTCCTAGTGTTGGTTAATATTACTGTCATTTTATATGTTTTCGTTTTTATATTTTCCTTTTTCGTTTTTCTCTTATTGTTGTTCCTTAAACCCTTTTACATGGCCGTTTGTCGTCTTTTTTTGGGGGGCGGGGGCGGTAGACATTGCAGGACAGGCATAACAGTTTATATTTGGCATCGATGCATTGATTTTGAGTTTATGTTTCTGTATGTGATGCACTTTTGATGCCACAGGCACATTGTGTATTCTGGTTTGATCTCTTCCTCTAGTTACACTGTTAAGTGGGACAGTATGAGGGAAACGTCACCATGATAGATGGAGCAGAAGTGGAAGAAACTTTTTTACATATACTACAGAATACACCTAAATTGAAGAACAGAGAAAATTTTGTCGTATTACATAAGAGAAGCAGAAAGGAGAGTGTGAGTAAACAATAGAATTTTATAGGGACAAAATAAAGGAAATCATATTAAAAATAATAATAATAATAATAATAATAATAATAATAATGATAATAATGAGTAGTTGGCACTTTCCACTAAGTAATGCTTGTTTCCTAGTCAGTATAGTACAAATAATGGAAAAAAATTAATTTAAAAAAACTGGTAGTACGACTGGGCATACTTTTGACACTGATTTGGCCGCGAGCATGACAGATGTTTGGTGAGAAGCACTTTGTACCACTGATTTCACTAAGACGAAACACTTTATACTACTATACTTCACTATTTGAGGCGAGAGGAGAAAGCACTTTATCTTTTGTGATGCACTTATTCACTATCACTGCACACGTTCTTCTTGTGGTGAGTGTGGTGAGGTGGCTGGTGCCGGTGCTGAGGGTCACAGGCTGGGTAGGACTCAGGCGATCGCTGACTCCAATGGAATCTGCAGGAAGTTCTCGCGGTAGCGCCCGTGCTGCTGGGCCGTCTTGTTCTCCTCCCAGAGGTCCATCAGGAAGGCCAGCTGGTCGGTCTGCCTCCGCGCTACGATGGCATGTGCCGTCATGGCGAGGATCCAGAGAGTCGCCATTCGAACGCGGGACCCCGTGCGCGGGAGCGAGAACGCTACCGCAAGACCACGAGCCGCAGACATTGGCAAGAAATGTGATGCATCCATCCCGAAATTTCCTGCTCTTGTGGGACGAAGTATTTCAACGGTGCAACGGGTGTGCGGAGAATGGTTCACGGAAGGCCGTAGAATACGACGAGATGGGTCAAGTCGCACCACCCAGACCACCCTCGAGAAAATCGACATCTCATCCGAATGGCATTGCAGGACATATTTGCGTCTTCCTCGGCTCTGGCGCAACAGTGGAACAGTGTAACAAGTCGTACACTATCAGGGCTGACGGTCTATCGCCGTCTATAACGGCATGGATTATGTGTGCGTCGTCCACTTCTCCGCCTATCTTTAACGAATGTGCAGAAACATTCTAGACGGCAGTGATGTATGGAATGACATTACTGGGCACAGGAGTGGCGTCAGATAGTGTTTTCGGACGAATCCGGGTTCTGTTTGTTTGAAAACGATGGCTGCATTTTGGTTCGCGGGAGACAGGGGGAGCAGCATCACAGTGACTGCAGTCGCAGAAGACATACATCGCCAAATTAAGGCCTTACGGTGTTGGGTGCTATTGGGCACAACCAAAAATCACAGTTGGTGCGTTTCCAGGGCACTGTAAGCAGTGTGACCTACGAGAGTGACATCCTGCGACCAGTAGCCATACCCTCTCTGCACAACACCGCAGCCGGAATTTTCCAGTAAGACAATGCACGACCATATGTTGCTGCACAAGCACGGGCCTTCTTGCTGTCACAGGATGTTAGCGTTTTGCTCTGGCCCGCCAAATCGCCATACTTGTCGCCAATCGAAAATATGTGGGATTTGGTGAAGTGACGGGTGCAGCACTCTGACCGAATGCCAAACACCACAGATGAACTTTGGAACTAGGTGAATGCAGCAAAGACAGCTATACCATAGGGCGCCATTCGCGCCTTATATGCGTCGATGTCATCACACATTAGAACGTCCTACTTCTAGTCGTTCAAGCTGTCCTGTTTTTGTTGAACATAAGTGTACTACGTATGCTCGGACCTTCCTTTACAGTCTGTAGAGGGACACTGTTAAACGCTTTCTGGAAATCTAGGAATATGGACTCTGCCCGATGCCTTTCATCCATGGTTGGCAGTTTATTGACCGGGAAAGGGGCCATCATACTCTTCGAGTAAGGAGCCAATGGAACATCAGCTCTTTTGCTAGAAAAAAGAGCAAATATATATATTTTTTAAAATATCAAATTTTTCTTTGCAAAGAGCGTTGTTCAGGCCTCAGGACACCTTTCTCCTGCCGATAAGTTAACTGATCGTGTGTGTTCGGGCCCAAGGCACAGCTACAAGTAAACTTCATCCTTAAGCCGTCGGCACACGGACCGTGCTCTCGAACGTTAACGTTCAGCGTGCCAAGTTCAACGTGCTGCTGAACGCTCAGGAACTATGTGACTTGTGCATACGGTACGTGGGCCTCGACGTCGTATACGCGATCGCAACGCACTCCAGCGGCAGTTGAGGGATGTTTCTAGTTCGTAAATCACACTGTTTACTCCACGTGCGCGCGTAAAAATTTCCTCGTTAATTCTATTAAAACGCACATTTCCTCCATCGTCCCCGAAAAGGAAAGTACCGTTTACAATCAATAAGGACACAGGCTTATAAAAGTTACATTACAAACAGTGCGGTACAAGTTTGGAATACTTCTCCGCATAAGATAAACATTACTTCGTCATTCCCACATTTTAGTAATACCCCAAGGTCGGTCTTAGTTAATCACTGTTCCTACTCAGTAGCAGAAACTTTGCAACATGTGAATTACGATGGGTAAAAGAAAAAGGAGCAAAATATCTTTTTACAAGCAGCGCAAGCAGTCCTGTAGATAAAGCCAATCGAACAAAGTCAACCATCAAAAAAAGTTGAACTTATATTTACATAACGTCACATATTATAGTATATACTTATATTAAACTAATAATAAAGTATCAGAACCTAATATAAACGCGAATGTCAGGAAATAATATTCAGAAGTGTCGTGACTCGAACCACCGCCCCAACTAACAACCCAAAGCAAGAGAGCGACGCTACTCATTACACTAAACCAACAAACCAACTTATGTCACTAATCATAGTATGTTACCTCTTGCAGGAAACCTTATCGTAGATATGTTACCAACTGAAATTTAGTTATAACAAATTGTACCAAGAACAATGCGTTTTGGGTGTATCTTCAGTTTGTCGTTGCCATCAAGTGGCCTACTCTCATAATACGCAAGTTACAATAATTCTCTTGCCATGAATATGTTGCTTCTCATCAGTTTATTGGAACGAATCACACAGTTAACAACGGGTTTTTCAGTGATTCTCAATTTGCTGGTCCTCAGAAACGGCATATATACATATAAAATTGAAATGAATGCCAATATGACGCCTCACAACTCTGTACTGAAGGGAGACGGCGTGCGTGTGACGTAAGTGGCGTTGTCCCATCTCATTGGTCAACGCTCAGACGCACGCTCAGAATATCTGACATGCCGGATATTGCTCTTCACGTTCGGAAAGACCCCCAACCGTGCCATTCCACGCTATGACGTCAGAAACTCGGCACGCTCAACGCTCAACGTTCGGATGCACGGTCCGTGTGCCGACGGCTTTAGGAGCGTAAACGACTTACTGTTTAAACTATAGTACATTTTTCCTCAATTTACAGTTGTTTATAAAATGTTAAATGACTAATTACTGGTACAGAGTACTGTGTAACTTATCACAAAAATGATTTGTCAAACAAGTTTAATAATTTACCACCTTATGGACAAATTGCACTGTTTTTATCAATTGGATCTTATAATAATAAATCGCATAATATGGAGACGAGCGTCTGCTACGGCCTCATAATAATACCTCGCGGGCAGTGACATTAAATTTCCCTGCCTGTAAGAAAATAAAAATTGTCAAGGAATATAGAAAAAACTGAAAGCTATACACACACACAAGAAAGTTTGCATCAAACCAATACGACGGTAGAAGGTTTTCATTGCCACACAAACATATCTTTTCATTGGCTTTGTAAAGTATGTAAAAAGAAAAGCTGTTGTCAACAAGAAGTTCGATTTGAGCACCACGGTGCTTCATTACGAACGCTCCTGCCAGAGGTGATACCTCCTTGCCTTCTTCCGATCTATGAACTGACATACCGAGCCAATTAGGTAGGCACTTGTAATTAAGATTCCATTCCGAACCACGGCTTTTGTAGTATACTCTAAAATAAATGTACTAGCAAGTTACTATTACAGGTGTGGTGTCTGTTCTTACGGACATCCGCGAAAGAAAAGACACCACACGTGTGGTAATAATATACAAGGTGGTCCATTGATAGTGACCGGGCCAAATATCTCACGAAATAAGCATCAAACGAAAAAACTACGAAGAACGAAACTCGTCTATCTTGAAGGAGGAAACCAGATGGCGCTATGGTTGGCCCGCTGGATGGCGGTGCCATAGGTCAAACCGATATCAACTGCGTTTTTTTTTTAAATAGGAATCCCCATTTTTTATTACATACTCGTGTAGTACGTAAAGAAATATGAATGTTTTAGTTGGACCACTTTTTTCGCTTTGTGATAGATAGCGCTGTAATAGTCACGCACGTATAAGTACGTCGTATCACGTAACATTCCGCCAGTGCGGATAGTATTTGCTTCGTGACCATTACCCGTGTTAAAATGGACCGTTTGCCAATTGCGGAAAAGGTCGATATCGTGTTGATGTATGGCTAATGCGATCAAAACGCCAAACGGGCGTGTGCTATGTATGCTGTTCGGTATCCTGGACGACATCATCCATGTGTCCGGACCGTTCGCCGGATAGTTATGTTATTTAAGGAAACAGGAAGTATTCAGCCACATGTGTAACGTCAACCACGACCATCAACAAATGATGATGCCCAAGTAGGTGTTTTAGCTGCTGTCGCGGCTGATCCGCACATCAGTAGCAGACAAATAGCGCGAGAATCGATATTCTCAACAACGTCGGTGTTGAGAATGCTACATCAACATCGATTGCACCCGTGCCATATTTCTATGCACCAGGAATTGCATGGTGACGACTTTGAACGTCGTGTACAGTTCTGCCATTGGGAACAAGAGAAATTACGGGACGATGTCAGATATTTTGGACGCGTTCTATTTAGCGACGAAGCGTCATACACCAACAGCCGTAACGAAAACCGGCATAAAATGCACTATTGGGCAACGGAAAATCCACGATGGTTGCGACAAGTGGAACATCAGCGACCTTGGTGGGTTAATGTATGGTGCGGCGTTATGGGAGGAAGGATAATTGGCCCATTTTATCGATGGCAATCTAAATGGTGCAAGGTATGCTGATTTCCCACTTAATGTTCTACCGATGTTACTACAAGATGTTTCACTGCATGACAGAATGGCAACGTACTTCCAACATGATGGATGTCCGGCACATAGCTCGCGTGCGGTTGAGGCGGTATTGAATAGCATATTTCATAACAGGTGGATTGGTCTTCGAAGCACCTACCATGGCCCGCACGTTCACCGGATCTGATGTCCCCGGATTTCTTTCTGTGGGGAAAGTTGAAGGATATTTCCTATCGTGATCCACCGACAACGCCTGACACCATGCGTCAGCGCATTGTCAATGCATGTGCGAACATTACGGAAGGCGAACTACTCGCTATTGAGAGGAATGTCGTTACACGTATTGCCAAATGCAATGAGGTTGACAGACAGCATTTTGAGCATTTATTGCATTAATGTGGTATTTACAGGTAATCAATCTGTAACAGCATGCGTTCTCAGAAATGGTAAGTTCACAAAAGTACATGTATCACATTGGAACAACCGAAATAAAATGTTCAAACGTACCTACGTTCTGTATTTTAATTTAAAAAACCTACCTGTTACCGACTGTTCGTCTAAAATTGTGAGCCATATGTTTGTGACTTTTACAGCGCCATCTATCACAAAGCGAAAAAAGAGGTCCAACTAAAACATTCATATTTCTTTACGTACTACACGAATATGTAATAAAAAATGGGGGTTCCTATTTAAAAAAAAACGCAGTTGATATCCGTTTGACCTATGGCAGCGCCATCTAGGGGGCCAACCATAGCGCCATGTGGCTTCCCCCTTCAAGCTATACAAATTTCGTTCTTTGTAGTTTTTTCGTTTCACGCTTATTTCGTAAGATATTTGACCCGGTCACGATCAATGGACCACGCTGTATACACGCCTTGAGGGCATTTCATGATATCTTCAATGTCGGTGCACCCTAGATCTGAACCCTTACGGGAATCAAGCTAAATGCTGCGTGCATTGACGATGTTGAACAGGGTACGCTAGGGAAGTAGTGTGCTACAAGCGGGGAATTTGGGGTGGACTCGAAGTGTGCTCGGATACTCGAGATGGGAAATCCATGTTTGAGTCTCGATCCGGCACAAATTTTGACTTGTTGCCATTGAATTACTCTTATTTAAATACCCTCGTGCGGCTGACGTCGGTATTTCTCTTTCATCAACACACTAGGGGCGTTTAGTACGTAATGCAACATATTTTTTGTGAAAGTTGGTTGGTTTTATTCAGAATTGAAGTACACCACGTTATTCCCTAAGTCTTGCTGCTTCCCCTCGATCCACTTCCTTCCCTAGATGCGCATCATTCGTTGATTCGGGTGGTAGGGAGGATGAGCAAGAATAGTCCAATGAAATTTTGTGAACCCTTCTCGAGTGCGCAGGTTGTATGAGGACTTGCGTTATCATGAGGAAGGAGAAGTTCGTTTGGATTTTTGTGGCTACGAACACGTTGAAGTCGTTTGTTCCTGAGGGTAGCACAATACACTTCCCAGTTGACTGTTGTACCATGAGGCAGGACGTAAGAGAGAATAGGCCCCTTTAGACTTCCAGAAGACCATTGCCGTGATTTGACCCGCTGAGGGTGCGGCTTTGAACTTTGTCTTCGGAGCTGCAATGGTGTGGCGCTACTCCCTGGATTGCCGTTTAGTTTCCGTTTCGAAGTGATGAACCCCTGATTCATCGCCTGTGACGATGCTCGACAAAACATTGTTACGATCAGCCCTGAAACGCGTAACCAGTTCCACACAGATGGCCCTGCGTTGCTCTTTATGATATTCCGTTACGCGGTCGGGAGCCCAGCGGGCCACATGCCTTTGACTACCCCGACTAGCACTATCATCAGAGACGCCCAGTTAAGCATCTTGGTGTTTGACTGTGATACGTTGATCATCTCGAATGAGAGTGTCCGTATGTCCCAACAGTGCAGGAGTCACAGCTCTGTGCGGGAGGCCGGCGCGTAGGAGATCGGACAGGTTTGCGCGACCTTGTTGCGATGATGACAGACGCCACGCCCAACGACTCGCCGTGCTTTTGTCACTGCCCGGTCTCTTAGACGTTCTACAATAGCGTAGCAGTATCTGTGATGCTCTGGTTTTCCGTCAAGAGAAAGTCAATGACAGCTCTCTGCTTGGAACGCACCTCCGTTACACACTCCGTTTTGAGGGCTGCATACACAGGGTGTTTCAAAAATGACCGGTATATTTGAAACGGCAATAAAAACTAAACGAGCAGCGATAGAAATACACCGTTTGTTGCAATATGCTTGGGACAACAGTACATTTTCAGGCGGACAAACTTCCGAAATTACAGTAGTTACAGTTTTCAACAACAGATGGCGCTGCAAGTGATGTGAAAGATATAGAAGACAACGCAGTCTGTGGGTGCGCCATTCTGTACGTCGTCTTTCTGCTGTAAGCGTGTGCTGTTCACAACGTGCAAGTGTGCTGTGGACAACATGGTTTATTCCTTAGAACAGAGGATTTTTCTGGTATTGGAATTCCACCGCCTAGAACACAGTGTTGTTGCAACAAGACGAAGTTTTCAACGGAAGTTTAATGTAACCAAAGGACCGAAAAGCGATACAATAAAGGATCTGTTTGAAAAATTTCAACGGACTGGGAACGTGACGGATGAACGTGCTGGAAAGGTGGGGCGACCGCGTACGGCAACCACAGAGGGCAACGTGCAGCTAGTGCAGCAGGTGATCCAACAGCGGCCTCGGATTTCCGTTCGCAGTGTTGCAGCTGCGGTCCAAATGACGCCAACGTCCACGTATCGTCTCATGCGCCAGAGTTTACACCTCTATCCATACAAAATTCAAACGCGGCAACCCCTCAGCGCCGCTACCATTGCTGCACGAGAGACATTCGCTAACGATATAGTGCACAGGATTGATGACGGCGATATGCATGTGGGCAGCATTTGGTTTACTGACGAAGCTTATTTTTACCTGGACGGCTTCGTCAATAAACAGAACTGGCGCATATGGGGAACCGAAAAGCCCCATGTTGCAGTCCCATCGTCCCTGCATCCTCAAAAAGTACTGGTCTGGGCCGCCATTTCTTCCAAAGGAATCATTGGCCCATTTTTCAGATCCGAAACGATTACTGCATCTCGCTATCTGGACATTCTTCGTGAATTTGTGGCGGTACAAACTGCCTTAGACGACACTGCGAACATCTCGTGGTTTATGCAAGATGGTGCCCGGCCACATCGCAGGGCCGACGTCTTTAATTTCCTGAATGAAAATTCGATGATCGTGTGATTGCTTTGGGCTATCCGAAACATACAGGAGGCGGCATGGATTGGCCTCCCTATTCGCCAGACATGAACCCCTGTGACTTCTTTCTGTGGGGACACTTGAAAGACCAGGTGTACCGCCAGAATCCAGAAACAATTGAACAGCTGAAGCAGTACATCTCATCTGCATGTGAAGCCATTCCGCCAGACACGTTGTCAAAGGTTTCGGGTAATTTCATTCAGAGACTACGCCATATTATTGCTACGCATGGTGGATATGTGGAAAATATCGTACTATAGAATTTCCCAGACCGCAGCGCCATCTGTTGTTGACAATTGTAACTACTGTAATTTCGAAAGTTTGTCTGCCTGAAAATGTGCTGTTGTCCCAAGCATATTGCAACAAACGGTGTATTTCTATCGCTGCTCGTTTAGTTTGTATTGCCGTTTCAAACATACCGGTCATTTTTGAAACACCCTGTAGAAGCGCCACCTATCGGAATTTCATGAAAATATTGACCACTGACGCGGAATATTTCACGATGTCTCGCAACAAATTCCGCAGTTTTTCAGCCGAAATCGGCCGAAAAAAAAGAAGTGTCGCATTACTTATTGAGCGCCCCTCGTATGTTAGCAAGCGAAGGCGTGGCCTGCAGAGAGCACAGCGGCCGTTGTAATAAATCTACAGATAACACGCCAAAGGCCGGGTCTGAATTGACTTGCCGCACTGGTTTCGCTCATCAGAAGAAACCATCCTCAGATATTCGTTGCCCCAGTGGCAACACGTCCCAGGTTTAGAGCACCACTCGGCATCATCGTCAGTTTAACGCAATGCGACACCTTTGTGTACAGGAGGTCCTGCCCGGTGCTTTAAACTTGTGTCGAATTACGACCAGGGCAACAAATAACTGACGATGCTCTCTTATGATGAGAGAAACTAGCCAAATACTCAAGTAAAACGCGAACTGTGTCGGTTTATCTGAACATAATTAAAGTTATTTCACGAGATGTGGAGACGCACACCGAGAGGAAAATGCAGAAAATCCGTTCATCACCTTTTGTCGACTGCCTGTGGCGCCGTTTGGCTGACACGACTTGAGGAGCTGGTGTTTCGTTAGAGAGCCGTGGGGAGCGGAAGCAGGCTGCTCAGCTATTCCACGCACTCTCGTCTCGTCGGCACGCAGAGGGAGAGGGGCTGAACTGCTGCCGGAAGCAGGGGCGAGCCTGCGTACCTGCCTACCTTACTTCTCGCATTTCACGACAAGGGAACATGTGGAGGGCGATTACACCACGGCTGGTATTGCGCACACCTGAGAGACAGGAAGGTTTATGGCACATCCGTCTGCATGAATTTGCTGACCAGGTGTCTTAATGCTTCGTTAACAACGCGTATCCTCCAGTTTATCTAGTCTCCCTGCGTTTCTAAGGTGTCGTAAAAGGACCGCGTGTCAGGTCAGAAACTTCTTCCCTGTTCATAATCTACACGAACAGTGTGTGCTGCACATGGCCAGTAGAACACCAGCTAAGTGGTACCGCGATGAGGACGATAGCTCTGTAGTATGGACTGACGGTGAAGAGGAGCTGGATGTCTTCTTGGTGCATCTCAGTAGTATTAAGCCAAAGATGCAGTTTAAGATGGAGAAAGAGAGCAACTTAATTTTCTGGATCTGTTTGTGACTAAACGAGCGGACTGGACTTTGCACCAAAAGGTATACAGAAAAGACGCACACTCTGATCGTACTTCCACAACAATCAAACCATCATCCTAGACAAAAATAGAGGTGTCAATAGACAGAGCCGGGCGCTGTGGCCGAACGGTTCTAGGCGCTTCAGTCTGGAACCGCGCGACCGCTTCGGTCGCAGGTTCGAATCCTGCCTCAGACTTGGAGGTATGTTATTTCCTTAGGTTAGTTAGTTTTAAGTAGTTCTAAGTTCTAGGGGAAAGATTACCTCAGATGTTATTAAGTCCCATAGTGCTTAGAGCCATTTGAACCATTTGAATAGACAGAGACAATAAAATCTGCGAGCCATTTCATTTGCGGGATGAATTAAACCACTTACTGTCGGTCTTAAAGCAAAACGGATATGCGAGGAAGGAGACTGATCGAACATTCCATCAAATAAGAGTAGAAGCCGGAAGTATTGAGCGACAGTGGCCGCCATTTGGAAGAGCTTTCCTCCCGTTCATTAATAAAATCACGGTTCGCATCGGGAAAGTATTGGCCAAGCATGGGGTCGAAACGGTCTGTAGACCCACCAGGAAGATTAATGAACATTTAAGAACGGCAAAAGAGGCTCGGCACCCACTAGCAACATTTGGGGTTTATAAAATCCCGCGAAGTTCCGGACAAGTGTATATTGGAACCACAAGAAGAAGTGTCAACACCTGCATGGCCGAACACAAAAGGAACTGTCGTCTGGGACATACCAAAAAATCGGCGATAGCAAAACATGGTTTTCTAGATGGGGACCACGAAATAAAATTAAGTGAAACGAGCGTTTTGGGAAGGACATCGCATGTGAAGAGAAGCAATAGAGGCTCATAAATATCATACTAGGTTTAATAGGGAAGAAGGTCTGAAGTTAGATAAAATACGGATGGCGCCAACAGACAATCGATTATTTTTAATTGCGAATGATGACGCCATCCAGAGATAGTCACACAGTCGGCATCACCTGAGGTATGGTTGTGCCCTCTACGCTCACTATAAATGCGAGAGCTTCTCAATCCTTAGTGGCAGCAGCCGTTTTTCCTTGGAAGATGTCTGCCGCAGTGGGAGACGAAACGTGGGAGAAGCAGTTTTATTCATATACACTCCTGGAAATTGAAATAAGAACACCGTGAATTCATTGTCCCAGGAAGGGGAAACTTTATTGACACATTCCTGGGGTCAGATACATCACATGATCACACTGACAGAACCACAGGCACATAGACACAGGCAACAGAGCATGCACAATGTCGGCACTAGTACAGTGTATATCCACCTTTCGCAGCAATGCAGGCTGCTATTCTCCCATGGAGACGATCGTAGAGATGCTGGATGTAGTCCTGTGGAACGGCTTGCCATGCCATTTCCACCTGGCGCCTCAGCTGGACCAGCGTTCGTGCTGGACGTGCAGACCGCGTGAGACGACGCTTCATCCAGTCCCAAACATGCTCAAGGGGGACAGATCCGGAGATCTTGCTGGCCAGGGTAGTTGACTTACACCTTCTAGAGCACGTTGGGTGGCACGGGATACATGCGGACGTGCATTGTCCTGTTGGAACAGCAAGTTCCCTTGCCGGTCTAGGAATGGTAGAACGATGGGTTCGATGACGGTTTGGATGTACCGTGCACTATTCAGTGTCCCCTCTACGATCACCAGTGGTGTACGGCCAGTGTAGGAGATCGCTCCCCACACCATGATGCCGGGTGTTGGGCCTGTGTGCCTCGGTCGTATGCAGTCCTGATTGTGGCGCTCACCTGCACGGCGCCAAACACGCATACGACCATCATTGGCACCAAGGCAGAAGCGACTCTCATCGCTGAAGACGACACGTCTCCATTCGTCCCTCCATTCACGCCTGTCGCGACACCACTGGAGGCGGGCTGCACGATGTTGGGGCGTGAGCGGAAGACGGCCTAACGGTGTGCGGGACCGTAGCCCAGCTTCATGGAGACGGTTGCGAATGGTCCTCGCCGATACCCCAGGAGCAACAGTGTCCCTAATTTGCTGGGAAGTGGCGGTGCGGTCCCCTACGGCACTGCATAGGATCCTACGGTCTTGGCGTGCATCCGTGCGTCGCTGCGGTCCGGTCCCAGGTCGACGGGCACGTGCACCTTCCGCCGACCACTGGCGACAACATTGATGTACTGTGGAGACTTCACGCCCCACGTGTTGAGCAATTCGGCGGTACGTCCACCCGGCTCCCCGCATGCCCACTATACGCCCTCGCTCAAAGTCCGTCAACTGCACATACGGTTCACGTCCACGCTGTCGCGGCATGCTACCAGTGTTAAAGACTGCGATGGAGCTCCGTATGCCACGGCAAACTGGCTGACACTGACGGCGGCGGTGCACAAATGCTGCGCAGCTAGCGCCATTCGACGGCCAACACCGCGGTTCCTGGTGTGTCCGCTGTGCCGTGCGTGTGATCATTGCTTGTACAGCCCTCT
Organism: Schistocerca serialis cubense; assembly: GCF_023864345.2. NCBI lineage: Eukaryota > Metazoa > Arthropoda > Insecta > Orthoptera > Acrididae > Schistocerca > Schistocerca serialis. The sequence continues at coordinate 417,139,497 of NC_064638.1, forward strand.
CGCAGTGTCCGGAGCAAGTATGGTGGGTCTGACACACCGATGTCAATTTTTTCCATTTCCAGGAGTGTAGCATCGCCTCTCAGCACGGAACTTTTAACTGAAGGAGACGTCGGTCGTGAAAGAATACATTGCATGATTTGTCTATTTTTCTCCATTATCTGTGACCTGCTATCATACTCCGCTACTCTAAGGTGTTGTATACGGTCACACTCTGCATTACTTACACTTTCAGATCGTTCTGAATTAGAGTTTACTTCTCGGGTCTCCTTCGTCTAGAGATAGGCATGCCGTCCGCTACTTATCTACTTCCAGAAAATCCACTCCTTCTCTCTGTTATTCTTATTATTGACCTTTTTACTGTCCATGCAATTACCACCCTTTTCCATACAATCAGTCACGCTTTTGGTGTATATGGTTGTGTCTCTTCTCGTTTTACTCTTAGCGCTGGGCCAAAATATTATGGCTGTTTCTGCATCCCGTTGTCAACAGAGGCTTCCATTTCTTACAAAGACGACAGGTAATTTTATAATCCGTTTGATCAAAGGGCTCGGTTTTTTTCATCTTCCTGGACGGTGAACCTGATATTTATTACGTTTTAGTTCTTGTAATGTTTCCTGTGATCCATATTCTGGTCTTTGAATTGTCCGCTCCAAGTTCAGTTGATATGATCTCATGACGTCCTGTGACCTTGACAGCCATCTCCCACACTCTAAACACTGGGTGCCATCTACATAGATACTCAGCAAGCGATCGTACGGTGCGTTGTGTAGGGTACCCTGTACTACTACTAGTCATTTCCTTTCTTGTTCCACTCGCAAACAGAGCGATGGAAAAACGACTGGCTATATGTCTCCGTATGAGCCCTAATTCCTCGTATCTTATCTTCGTGGTCCTTACGTGCAGTTTATGTTGGCGACAAAAGAATCGTTCGGCAATCAGCTTCAAGCGCCTTTTCTTTAAATTTTCTCTATAGTGTTCCTCGAAAATAATGTCGCCTGCCCTCCAGCGATTGCCATTTGAGTTCCTGAAGCATCTCCGTAACGCTTAAGTATTGTTGGAACCTACCGATAACAAATCTAGCAGCCTGCCTCTGAATTGCTTCGATTTCTTCCTTCAATCCGACCTGGTATGGATGCCGAAACTACAGCAGCACTCAAGAACAGGTCGCACCAGCGTCCTATATACAGTCTCCTTTACAGGTGAAACACTTTTTCCTAAAAGTCTCCCAATAAAGCGAAGTCGACCATTCGCCTTCCGTAACACAGTTCTCACATCCTCGTTCCACCTCATATCGCTTTGCAAAGTTACGCCCGGTTATTTAAACGACGTGACTCTGTCAAGCAGGACGCTGGTGATACTGTGATACTGTATCCGAACAGTACAGGTTTGATATTTCTACCCATCCGCATCAACTTACATTTTTCCACATTTAAGGATAGCTGCCATTCATCACATCAACTGGAAGTTTTGTCTAAGTCGTCCTGTATCTTCTTACAATCACTCAACTTGGGCACCTTACCGTACACCACGGCATCATCAGCAAACAACCGCAGGTTGCTGCGCGCCCTGTCCGCCAAATCATTTATGTATAAAGACAACAACAGCGGTCCTATCACACTTCTCTGGGGAACTCCTGACGATATCCTTGGGTCTGATGAACACAGAGCTGTCGAGGAAAACATATTGGGTTCTATTATTTAAGAAGTCCTCGAGGTACTCACATGTATGTTAACTTATTCCATATGCTCGTACCTTCCATAACAGCCTGCAACGGGGCAACGTGTCACATGCTTTCCGGAAAACTAGAAATACGAAATCTGCCTGTTGCCCTTCGTCCATAGTTCGCAGTATATCATGAGAGAAAAGGGCAAGCTGAGTTTCGCAGGAGCGATGCTTGTTAAAGCCATACTGATTCGTGGACATAAGCTTCTCAGTCTCAAGAAAATTTACTGTATTCGAACTGAGGATATCTTTTATCCTTCTTATATACTTGACTCACCTGCGCCTTTTTCCGGTCCTTTGGAACTTGTGCTGGGCAACAGACCCGCGATTAACGCAAGCTAGGTAAGGGCCAATGCCGTAGAGTACTCTTTGTACACCTAAACTGGGATTCCATCCGGACATGGTAATTTATTTGCTTTCAGATCTTTCAGTTGTTTCTCTAAGACAAGGATGTTTATTACTATGTCGTGCATACGCGAATCTGTCCGATGATCAAATGACGGTATGTTTGTACGATTCTCCTGTGTGAACGATTTGTTGAACGTAAAATCTAAAACTTCGGCTTTCGTTTTGCTATCTTCAACAGCCACACCAGACTGGTCGACAAGGGACTGAAGAGAAGTCTTAGACATGCTTAGCGATTTTAAGTAAGGTCAGATTTTTCTCGGCTTTTCTGCCAGATCTTTTGCTGAGGTGTGACGGTGATAGTTGTTATATGTTTCGCGCATAGATCTTTTTACAGACGCACGAACCTCTACTAACCTTCGCTTGTGGCCATTTGTACGTTGCCACTTAAACCGAGAGTCCAAGAGCCTCTGCTTCCTCAGCCTCCTCAGAATTTTGTTATTAAACCATGGTGGGTCTTTTCCACGGTCTATCCACTTACTAGGCACATAACTCTCCAGACTACGATTTACAATTTGCTTACACGTTGCCCTTAATCTTCTACATCCATCCTACTGGAACTAAGTGATGCCAATTCACGAACAATGTGCGATGCTAGTAACTGCTCAACTGTTCTGTCTATCAGAAATACTCTCTTAGCCTTCTTGACTCATTTCTTAACTTTCGTAATCATAGTTGCTATAATGACAACATGATCGCCAATTCCCGCCTCTATACTGACGTTGTCGATAAGGTCTGGCTTACATGTAGCTACAAGGTCTAAGATATTTCCATTGCATGTAGGCTGTCGATCTAGCTGCTCAAGACAGTTTTCAAACGTGTTCAAAAGTATTTCGCACGACTTGCAATGAATCCGTAGACATTCCAGGTTATACTCAATAGGTTAAAGTCGCCTCCAACTAGTATCGCATGACCTGAGTATTAACTCGCTATTGACAGTAGACTTTCTTTGAGTGACTCTAAAACTGTTACAGCAGAATCGGGTGGTCGATAAAAACATCCAACAATTAACTTGGTTTCACGTACAACTGTGATAGGCGACCAGATGATTTCAATGTCATACTGAACTTCGACCTCAGAAGAGACAATACTTTTGTCAACTGCAATGAACACTTCGCGCCCTATGGCCTTTAATCTGTCTTTCTGATATACGTTCCATGACTCGCAAAGTACCTTAGAGTTTTCTACTTCGGATTTCAGCCAGCTCTCGGTCCCAAGAATAATTCGAGCGTGAGAACTTTCCTGGAGGTCAGTAAATTCGGGACCTTTATTACGAATACTTCGACAGTTTACTGATCAAATTATGACAGTAGAAGTGTCTTTATTCTTAACACTGTTTGACTTCCCTTGTTGCATATCGACTGGCGATTGTTCATCAGAGCAGCTCGAACTACTGCCTGGCCTAGATAACCCTTATGTGCACTCCACAAGTACTCTGCTACCCGAGTAGCTGCTACCTTTGTGTAGCGCACCGCTGACTGTCAAGAGGGGTCCTACAAATGCCCACACGATAACTTAGATCTAGAAATTTGCAGCCAAAACTGCCACAGAGTCGGCGAAGCCTTTGTTTGAGATCCTCCAGTCGGCTCCAACCCATCACCGCAAAACCAATGCGTTAGGTGTCATTTGTGCCGACGTGAGCCACAACTTGCCTACTGCATGTAACACCATAGCTCTAATGCTGTACTGATTTATTTTGCCTTTTGTTTTGTTTAATGTTATAACTTTGAGTATCTGTAAATGTTGTTGGATTGAATCGATATCATGGGAGTGTTTTTCTTTTCTGTGTAAAAAAACTTTGATGTCATGGTTTGATTCTATGTAATTTAATGTATCTGTCATTTAAATTCTTTGTCCCAATTGGAGGGAGACAAAACTTACTGTATATATTTGGAATTTGCTTAAAATAATTTTTTATAGAAATGTCAACATGCCGGCCAGTGTGGCCGTGCGGTTCTAAGCGCTTCAGTTTGGAACCGCGTGACCGCTACGGTCGCAGGTTCGAATCCTGCCTCGGGCATGGATGTGTGTGATGTCCTTAGGTTAGTTAGGTTTAAGTAGTTCTAAGTTCTAGGGGACTGATGACCTCAGATGTTAAGTCCCATAGTGCTCAGAGCCATTTGAACCATTTTTGTCAATATGTGCAAAGGTTCTGTTTTATTTAAAACGTTTATTTGCTGTTATGTAAAGTGATGACCTTCAATTAGGGGTTGGGTTGGGTTGTTTTGGGGAAGGAGACCAGACAGCGAGGTCATCGGTCTCATCGGATTATGGAAGGACGGGAAAGGAAGTCGGCCGTGCCCTTTGGAAGGAACCATCCCGGCATTTGCCTTTAGCGATTTAGGGAAATCACGGAAAACCTAAATCAGGATGGCCGGACGCGTGATAGAACCGTCGTCCTCCCGAATGCGAGTCCAATGTTTAACCACTGCGCCACCTCGCTCGGTCCTTCAATTAGGATTCTTCGTTAGTTTGTATGAAAAAGGTGTAATGGTTCCCCTCGGGAACGGAATTGTGTTGCGCGCGCAAGTTGTGGTGGGCGTAGGTAGAAAAGGTGGAACAAGAGTCAGTCGGGGACGAGCTACCAAACTGTGCACTGCCCATGTAAAAGTTGTATATTGTGCTGGTTCCGAGAGAGGCTTTTCCTGACGCTTTCCAATACCTGAGATGGATGGATAAATAGCTGGAACTATTCTGGAGCTGGTATCTACCAACGCCATCAAGAAATGACAAGAGTCCACCAATTCTACCGGCAATTCCACCTACCAACATGCAATCGCCACCACATTGCTCAATCACTATAATGGAGCACTATAGTAATGTACAGTGAAGGATCGGCTCATTGGATGTTTTAGTGTGCACAAATATAACGTAACTCATAACTAAATTCATGTACCTACCTATTTTTTTTTCCTATCACAACACCTCTCAGGTTCCTCTCCATTTGAACTATGATTATCGAGTGTCCTAGTTTGTCGAAAAAAATGAAAGCCTCAAAGCCAAATAGTTAATTAAATAATGTTGTTTGATCTTTGGTAAGAAGGGAGTATTCAGATTTACTGTGGATTTAGTGAAACTGTGGGAGGTAGTAAATGTAGTTTTGTGAAAGTCTCCCAGTGATGGAAACAGTCCAATTTAAAGTTTTGTGGAGTTTCAAAGTCACCTATTTAACCATTTACTTGAAAGTAGAAGACTGTGGTAATAAAGACAATTCGCTGTTTCTTTTAAAGATTAAAAGTTCTTAAAACTGAGGCTTATAAAGTTTTGCTTAGTTAATGATCATAGTGGTGCCTGTAGTAAATTTTAAAAGGTGAGTCAGTTTCTTGCAAATTTGTCGACATTGTGTCTCACTGTAGTAAAAGTGGAAAACTGCAATAGTGGAAAGTTATATACTCATGATTGCTAAGTACTTGTCTCTTTTGGGTGATGAAAGTGCATATTAATAGTGTAATAGGACCACAGGTTATTCTTTATGCTCAGGGTAAATAGCTATTAAATAGGAAGACCAATATTTATGAAAACAATAATTTCTTTATTCAAGAGACAATGAGAAGTAACCTGTTAGTGAATTCCAATTAACTTTCATTCTAAATAAAATAGTATTTAGCTAAGAGAGACTTAACCTGTGATCAGTTCATAATTTTGCAGTGAACTACATTTACGATTTTATGCCAGCTAGGAAAATGTGTGAAAAGTAATAGTGTGTAATGTTATCTGTTATATTTATGTAAATAGTCTGTTCTGCTCTGTCAGCTTCCAATCTTAACCGTGAACATATGCAGGTGTCAGAGTTCATTGCACTCGCGTGTGGCAAAATATAGGTTGTGTTTGTCCGTTGAAGTTACTCATACCTAAATTCTTAAACAAGAATGTTAATCATTCTTTTGCCTAATTAGACTGGCGACCGTTTTCTTTATTCTTTAAACAGTGTAGATAGGCAAAAATATTGTTTCTTACTGTTCGAATATTTACGTAATTCTGACTTTTATTTCCGATAAGCCACCTCCGTTAGGTACAACACGGCCAACATAACAAAATTCCTCTCAGAGGGTAACACTGCTCTGTTGCGTTGTACCATAATTGCTTTAATAAGATAGTTTTATTTCACAACCTGCCTCCAACTTTAAGGTTATGGTACAGCAGTAGCAGACGGTAGTGTTATATGCGCCCTGCACGCTTGACAGCCAGCGGCAAGGCCGCCTCTACATTTCGGATGAGGCTCCCGGCACACATACCGAGTGCGCATTGGTTTTCTTCCTAGCTCTGAGCGCTATCTGCCTAAGGGGCTTCATAATGCGCCTAAGATTGGAGCTCCCAGTATATACTAGAGCCACATTCTCCTCAACAGCTGTACCCCGAGGCGCAGGTGACTGAAGGTGACTGGCGGTAGGCAAAAGCACATTCAGCTCTTCGCGAACTGTGGCAGCTCCTCCTGCGTACGCACACACCATGCACACACCTTAGCCATCCTAACAAGACTGACTGAAGAAACAAACGATAAAAGCAGACGGAATTTTACAGATACAACTTGCTACCCTCCTGATGTGTCACCAATGGACGCTGATGCGTTAATGAGTTATGTAGCTGGCTGTTCAGTGAGCAGCTACTGCGCTACAGACTGGATGAATTTACACTTGCAAAAACTCGAGATTAAACCTGTTAAACAGAAAAACACGCGGGAAATTTAATAAATATACTAAGAGGAAAACACTTTACTTGCCGCTGTGTTTTTGTACTCGTACCCGTGTATCAGCTGCGAGCCGGAGCCTTGAGTGGTGCCTCAGCGCGCCTGTGGCTGACAACCCAAACAAAATGGGGAAATCACGTTTTGCTTCTGATACTAAGTACAGTAGCGCAGTGTAGTGTAGTGTACTGCTGTAAAATATAGTGTGGTCTATAACTATAAATTACAAAATCTGTGTTGTAGCGACAGAGTATAGTGCCCCAGATGCCCAAACTGTAGTATGTTATGTAGGTTTTTATGTAGCTATCTCTATCTTTTTTCCTAAAACACCATAAAGCTGATTTATACTAAAGTATTTGAAATTTTACGTGTAATATTCATGTAGAATGAGGACGGGGCGTCAGTCGTGCTTAGGTAGCTCAGTTGGTAGAGCACTTGCCCGCGAAAGGCAGAGGTCCCGAGTTCGAGTCTCGGTCCAGCACACAGTTTTAATCTGCCAGCAAGTTTCATATCAGCGCACACTCCGCTGCAGACTGAAAATCTCATTCTGGAAACATCCCCCAGGCTGTGGCTAAGCCATGTCTCCGCAATATCCTTTCTTTCAGGAGTGCTAGTTCTGCAAGGTTCGCAGGAGAGCGTCTGTGAAGTTTGGAAGGTAGGAGTCGAGGTACTGGCATAATTGGAGCTGTGAGGACGGGGCGCGAGTCGTGCTTGGGTAGCTCAGATGGTAGAGCACTCGCCCGCGAAAGGCAAAGGTCCCAAGTTCGAGTCTCGGTCCGCACACAGTTTTAATCTGCCAGGAAGTTTCAGTGTTCATATATTTCAATTCATGTGCAACATTTGGTCTCTCCTCTTAACTAGAGAGCAAACTAACAGAAAATAGGAAACAAATAGATAAATAAATATACAAAAGGGCTGTACATGCCACGTACACTCGGTAGTATCCACTTAAATTTTTGGAGTGGTCTGTACTGAACACACGCTTAGTCTACCGCATTCTTTTTTAATTCTAACGTCTCACTGGGGCCCCGGATCTGTAGTACAACTTTCTCGTATGCAACCAGGGTATACCCTGATGTTCACATTTGTATGGGTCTTTTTAACGTTGTTTAATTTTATGAAGAATCCATTTTAGTTTTCCTTGCATTTGTAGCCCCGGGAGACGGGATTCACACCCTGAAACCCTCGTCACGTGTACGATTTTATCCAAATTAAGGATTTGTGAAGAACAACTGGAGTGGATTTATTCACCGACGGGAAAAAGCCATGAGGTTGTTTTTTTCTTTTTTTTTAGCAGGTTTTGTAAATATTACAAGTTCTATATATTTAAGTGCTGTGTAATCTATTGAAGGTATTTGGAGAAAATTGTTAATTGTTCAGTTGCAAAGTTTTATGGTGAGTAAAATACCGTATATTTTTAAAACTAGTTACATAACGTCTGGACGTTGCACCATTTTTCGTCGGTCGTGCACTTTAACCTAGAAGACGTGATATTTGCAACTGACCTGAGTTTCTTTAATGTCTTAATAATTTTTCCTGTCCTGAAAATGAAAACTTGCGTTAGTTGCCAATAGCTTCTATTTCAATAAGTTTCTGTCTTGTAACTGGCCTTTTATAATATTTCTTCTTAATTCACTTATTATTATTGGTGTTTAGTAAAGTAATAATGTACCACATAGACGGTATTAACAATATTTTCTCGATTGCAGCACGTTATTTGGGTAGAATATTTGTTCATAGGTGCATGACCATAGTGATCGTTGGAACAGATTTTTACATTTGAAAAAAACCTTACTTTTCCGGATTAATTTTTGTAATTTCAGGAAGCGAGCGCAGCATACACAGAGTGTATGCTATCATTTCAAAATGGAATAAGAAAATATTTATATTTCTATTACACGGGTGGCTGGAGACGGAAGTCTGAAAACTGTTCCTAGGTGCAAGAACCTCTGATAATAATGACATATATCACAGTTAAGATTATTTTGCATCGTCTATTGTTTATAACCGCAAACTTAATTACGTTCGAAACAAACGTCTGTTTTTTTCCCGCAGCTGTGAAACACTATATGTAAACTGAAGGGGAATCGGCGGCGACGGGCAAAAATGTATACCGGACGGGGAATCGAAGCCAGCATTTCCTGCTTACTATGGTTCGAACCCCGGTCCAGTATACATTTTCGCTCGCAGCCGCTGATTCTGCTTAATGTCCCACTGCAGCTGTCAGCAGCGATCCCCCTTCAATTTACATATATAAACATTTGGCTTTGAAAAGTTTTCACTGCTACTCTCAGTTTTCCGATGATGCTTATATCTGCATGCCTGGAAACTCGTTAACACGTTTATTAAAAAAATGGTAATTCTGATCTCCCAGATTACAGCACATTCAGGTAATCTTTGTAGAAAACTAAACGCGAATATCTGCCAGACATTTTTATATGTGGCGATATTGCTATTTCCTTGTTTGGGTAGCAACGCGTGCGTCTGTGGGAATGTGAGGGCGTATGGGATCTTCAAGAGAAGTTAAGGGTGACGTGGCGGATTGAACGTTCCTTTCCTCCGTGTTGTCAGAAGAGGACGCTCGTTGCAGGCGTCCAAGAGGTCCTGGCCTTGGACCGGACGGCGCGCGACGCAACGTAACTGCCCCGCGTACGGCCAGGAAAACATTTTATGTATGATGTCGGGTCGTTTCCAGTCTCACTTTAAACGACGAGAAAAATTCAGTTAACATTATAATGCAATGAAGTCCCAATTTTCATTCTTTTAAGCAATTCCTTCCATTATTGAAGCCGTATATAGGGTTGGGACACCAAGACGGCTTCAGACAGCTACATTTACGTTATAATCCTGTTCATATTGGAGTCCACGTCCTCCAGATATTTCGTAAAAGTAAACATTGTCCATTATAGGCTGCACTCATATATTTATATAGGTTATGTGCTGCGCTATTGGCCAGTTTTAGCCTAGCATTGAGTTTGTTAATAATTAACTTCTCTGCTACAAGTCACTGTTTTCTTTTATTTAAATCTTGACGACGCTTTTCGGAAAATGATTACCATTTTCAATTGCGTTTTTCTCTGTGTACTACACCAGTGGGTTTCCTACCGTATGTTGGAGGTATATCCTCCTATATAGTACGGATTTTAAAAAGAAATAATACCGAAAGTGTATTTCGTCCGCCAGCCAAGATTAGAGCGCTTCTTGGCTCGGTGATGACTGTATGATCCAGTTGCAGACGCGACAAAAATATCAAAAAACCTTTCTGTTTTGTAAAGGAGGGGTGTGAGTGAGGAACTGTAGAAGACAAGGGATGGAGTGGTTTTAGATTGGAGTGGTTATGCATAGATGAAAATAATTGCACAGGACTAGCATGGAGACGTACATCAAACCAATCTTCAGCGTCACAAGACCAAGAGGTAGAGCGCGCTGTTGGAGGTGCGATCCAGGCAAAGCCTCCCTTACTGTTAGCTATACACCAGAACATCCGGCAGCGTGGCAGTGGAACAAAGCACTTACCAATTAACAGTTGTCGATGTGGATTACCAGTTACAACATTTGATCTAGAACCAAGAGAAGTCTTCCAAATACTACGGCTACAAGTGAGGGCCTGGAATTATTGTTATTTTATTTCAGGGATAATGTAGTCTACTGTCCGTAGAGAAAACCAAGGAAATTGTTGTGCACCGATGTCTCCATATGTGTGTCTGTTCATGTATGTGTCTGTGAGTGTGATATATGTGGGATATGGGCTTGTACTTGGTAGTGGTTTCACAGAGGCAACAATTGGATTTTTGATGAGCTTATTTAATAATTTTATTACTTGTCTCGTTTCCCATCAAATGAATCACAATACTTAATCAATTTATTAAAAGACTGTATCATAGGGTTTTTATTTTTCAAAATGTATTTGGCTCAAGGTACAATGGTTTTGCACCATGAACCACAGCTTAAAATAAGTGGACAAGTCAAATATTTTGAGCAGACTTTATTGAACATAAATACAGGATTAATAAACTGAGTATCCAAATCAACACACAAGAAAGTATTTTTTCATTCTCAAATTAGGCCTAAAATTCATGTTATTAAATATTTAAAAGCAAAAAAATACTTTAATTCTTTTAGGCTAGGTAGTGTCTCTACATTGTTAATCTCTATTGCCATATTGTGAACGTCTATTACACATTTAACTTCAGTTTTATTTCTGGAAATGTAACTGGAGTAACATTGACTTAATAACAGAAAAATTATTTTTAGGTGATATAAACAACGATAAATGTGTGGAACTGACATTGCCGCTCCTTGCTCCTGCAATAATTACTGTAACTAGCTATATTCATATCATACCTTTGGTGTGAAGAAGACTGAAGCTAGAGAATGCAAATCAGAAATATAAGATTGGCTCAAGGTACATGCTGGCTCAAGGTATAAGCCTCTCCCCTGCACTATGTGATCAGTGGTATCAGGACATCTGTTATTGTACTCGTCTAGTTCCGTAGGACCTAAACGAGGTGCAATTCATGGTCATGGAATGAGTCAGTACATGACATTAACAGCACAAAAGTAATAACGTATCAAATAAAATTTGTACGAATCCTATTGAGACAAGCTATTCATAAAAGACATCATATTTACGCCAATGACTGTAACACTTTCATTATTTCACGATTGCAATTTCGGCCTTAGGCCATTATCAAGTGTAGATGTTATGTCTATTAGGCCATGCCAATCTAAAATGAGCTGACACATTTATATGTCGTTGTCATTACATATAAGTGTGTCATCTCATTTTAGGTTGACATGACCTAATAGCCGTAACATTTCACTTGCTAATGGCCTGAGGCCGAAATTGCAATAGTGAAATAAAGGAAGTGTTACAGTCACTGGTGTAAATGTGATGGGAATTCTTGTGGTAGTGTATTGAAAGTGGATGCAGCACAAGAGTCAAGAAGGTGCGATCCAAATGCTGACTGGATTTCTGTCTAGTATTGGGAATAGACTTATAATGTTAACTAGAAACGACATTAAAGAAAAATATATTCAGAGGCCAATGTCAGAATTCCTAGATTTCTGTCCATGGATCGAAGAGAGGTTCTCGAATTTACACCACATATTGCTCGAAAGAGCTACCCCGGAATATAATACCGGATGTCATAAACGAATTAAAATAAAAAAGTAGATAAATTTTAGTGTTGAACTATCACTTTTTTCAGATACTGATATAACAATAAATACAGCAAGATTCAGTTTTTGAACAGGATCCTGAACTTGGGCTTTCCATGATAGTTTACATCTTTCAGAACACATAGGAATTGTAATTGTTCAGACTCACTAAACATATGCCCATTCTGTGCGATCAAGCTGTCAGGTTTTGTTGAATTGTATGTTAGGAACTGTGAAAACTGAGTTATGATTTAGTACTAATTTATTTTCTAGAAGATATGGACATAGTTCCTGCACTACACTGTTTGATACGATGCCTATGTTGCACTCAACATGCTTGTGTCACCAGCAAACAAAAACATTTTGTAATCACCTGCCATCAACTTTCTGTTTAATCTGTTTAGTGCCTCACAGAGAAAAGAAAATATAGTGTTTTCAAATATTAGCCCATGTGTGAAACGAAACTACTTTTGTCAGCAAATTATGAGAACTGAAATGAATAATTATTTATAGCCTTTCAATAACTTTTGTAAACCCCGATGGCATAGAAATGGCTAAAAATTGTCTACACTAATCCTCTTTCCTTTCTTATAAAGCGGTTTCACTACTGAGTACTTCAGTCGTTCAGGAAATAGACCATTCCTAAAGAGAAAATTACAAATATGGCTAAGTGTTGGGCTAACATATGCAACACAGTGCTTCAGTCTGCTATTAGATACCCCATCATATCCATGAGAGCCCTTAGTCATCAGCTGTATGATTATTGACACATTTTCCCAATTGTCTGTGTCACAGGGCTGCATTTCAGATAGCAGTCTTTTAAAGCCATTATACAAGAGTGATACCTTGTAAAAAATTTTTTTTTGTTTAATCCACCTGCAATATTCGGAAAGAGGTTGTTAAATGCTACACATGTATCTGATTTACACTATGTGATCAAAAGTATCCCGACACCCCCAAAAAACATTCGTTTTTCATATTAGGCGCATTGTAATGCCACCTACTGCCAGGTACTCCATATCAGCGACCTCAGTAGTCATTAGACATTGTGCGAGAGCAGAATGGGGCGCTCCGCGGAACTCACGGACTCCGAACGTGGTCAGGTGATCGTGTGTCACTTGTGTCATACGTCTGTGCGCGAGATTTCCACACTCCTAAACATCTCTAGGTCCTCTGTTTCCGATGTGATAGTTCAGTGGAAACGTGAAGGGACACGTACAGCACAAAAGCGTACAGGTCGACCTCGTCTGTTGTCCGACAGAGACCGCCGACAGTCGATGACAGTTATGAAGAAGGAACAAAAATGTTATTTGTTGTTGTGCTACTGTGCCTTTGCACTCTGATTGTATCGAATACAGTCTATTTAGCAATTATATACAACCGCTCGCTCACAGAAAGTTCCGTACCTAAAGACTGGAAAATTGCTCAAGTCACACACATACCCAAAAAGGGAAATAGGAGTAATCCAGTGAATTACAAGCCCATGTCACTAACGTCGATTTGCAGTAGTGTTTTGGAACATCTACTGTGTTGAACATTACGAATTACCTCGAAGAAAACGATTTATTGACATATAGTCAGCACAGATTCAGAAAACACCGTTCCTTTGAAACACAGTAATGAGTGCTGTCTACAGGGGATGTCAAATTGAGTCAATATTTTTAGATTTCCAGGAGGCTTTCGACACCGTTCCTCACAAGCGTCTTCTAACCAAACTGCGTGCCTTTGGAAAATCGCCTGAGTTGTGCGACTGGATTCGTGATTTCCTGTTAGAAAGATAACAGTTCGTACTAATCGACGTAAAGTCATCGAGTAAAACAGAAGTAATATCCGGCGTTCCCCAAGGAAGTGTTATAGGCCCTCTATTGTTCCTGATCTATATTAACGACATAGGAAACAGTCTGAGTAGCCGTCTTAGATTGTTGGCAGATGATGCTGTCACTTACCATCTTGTAAAGTCACCAGATGACCAAAACGAATTGTAAAATGATTTAGATAAGATATCTGCATGGTGCGAAAAGTGGGAATTGACTCTGAATAAAGAAAAACGTGATGTTATTCACATGAATACTAATAGAAATCCGCTAAATTTCGATTTCGCGATAAGTCACACAAATCTGAAGGCTGTAAATTGAACTATATTCTTAGGGATTACAATTACAAATAACCTAAATTGGAACGATCACATAGATAATGTTGTGGGTAGAGCAAATCAAAGACTTTCATTGGCAGAGCACTTAGAAGGTGCAACAGATCTTCTAAGGAAATTGCTTACACCACGCTTGTGCGCCCTATTCTAGAGTATTGCTGTTCGGTGTGGGATCCGCATCAGGTGGGACTGACGGATGACATCGAAAAAGTTCAAAGAATGGCAGCTCGTTTTGTATTATCGCAAAATAGGGGAGATAGTGCCCCAGACATGATACGTGAACTGGAGTGGCAATCATTAAAACAAAGGCGTTCTTCGTTATGACGGAATCTTCTCATGAAATTCGAATCACCGGTTTTCTCCTCCGATTCTGTTGGCACCCACCTACATAGGGAGAAATCCTCATCACGATAAGATAAGAGAAATCAGGACTCGCACAGAAAAATTGAAATGCTCGTTTTTCCCGCGCGCCGTTCGAGAGAGAAACGGTAGAGAGACTGCTTGAAGATGGTTCATTGAACCCTCTGCCAGGCACTTTATTGTGAATAGCAAAGTAATCACGTAGGTTTGATTGTACATTAGGTGATCTGAGTTTAGATCTTTCAATATTATTTTCCTTTTACAGTCACTCGTAAAATTAATTTTAAAGTCGCCACATAAACCATATTTGGTTACTTTCTATAAAGTCAACTCTCTCTAAGTTGAACACAAACGTCCTGAGACCAGAGTTAGGACACACATAGATAATTATAATTAAAGGTGCAGTTTTACTACATTCAACTGTTCATGCACAACATTCATTGAACTGTTCAGTGCAGTGTTCTGATATTGTGGACATTAATATAGGTTCCGTCCATCCTTCACCTATATGATGACGGCTTGAACTTTGCCGGCGACTCTTTCCATGAAGTGCCTGAACGTCTGTGGAGAAATGGCAACCCGTTCTTCCTCAAGAGCCGAAACCAGATGAGATAGTGAGGTTGGATTCTGGGGACTGGAGCGCAGTCGATGTTCTAACTCTTCCCAAAGGTGTTCCATAGGGTTTACGCCGAGACTCTGGGCAGGCCATTTCAGAAATGTTGTTGTTGTGGTCTTCAGTCCAGAGACTGGTTTGATGCAGCTCTCCATACTACTCTATCATGTGCAAGCTTCTTCATCTCCCAGTACCTACTGCAACCTACTTCCTTCTGTATCTGCTTGGTGTATTCATCTCTTCGTCTCCCCCTACGATTTTTGCCCTCCACGCTGCCCTCCAATTCGAAATTGGTGATCTCTTGATGCCTCAGAATATGTGCTACCAGCCGACCTCATCTTCTAGTCAAGTTGAGCCACAAATTTCTCCACAATCCTATTCAATACCTCCTCATTAGTTACGTGATCTACCCATCTAATCTTCAGCATTCTTCTGTAGCACCACATTTCAAAAGCTTCTATTCTCTTCTTGTCTAAACTATTTATCGTCCATGTTTCACTTCCATACATGGCTACACTCCATACAAATACTTTCGGAAACGACTTACTGACACTGAAATCTATACTCGATGTTAACAAAATTTCTCTTCTTCAGAAACGCTTTCCTTGCCATAACCAGTCTACATTTTATATGCTCTTTACTTCGACCATCATCAGTTATTTTGCTCCCCAAATAGCAAAACTCATTTACTACTTTAAGTGTCTCATTTCCTAACCTAATTCCCTCGGCATCGCCCGATTTAATTCGGCTACATTTTGCTTTTGTTGATGTTCATCTCATATCCTCCTTTCAAGACACTGTCCATTCCGTTCAACTGCTCTTCCAGGTCCTCTGCTGTCTCTGACAGAATTACAATGTTATCGACGAACCTCAAAGTTTTTATCTCTTCTCCATGGATTTTAATTCCTACTCCGAATTTTTATTTTGTTTCCTTTACCGCTTGCTCAATATACAGATTGAATAACATCGGCGATATGCTACAACCCTGTCTCATTCCATTCCCAACCACTACTTCCCTCTCATGCCCCTCGATTCTTATAACTGCCGTCTGATTTCTGCGCAAACTGTAAATAGCCTTTCACTCCCTGTATTTGACCCCTAACATCTTCAGAATTTTAAAGAGAGTATTCCAGTCAACATTGTCAAAAGCTTTCTCTAAGTCTACAAATGTTAGAAACGTAGGTTTGCCTTTCCTTAATCTATCTTCTCAGATAAGTAGTAGGGTCAGTATTGCCTCACGTGTTCCAACATTTCTACGGAATCCAAACTTATCTTCCCGGAGGTTGGCTTCTACCATTTTTTCCATACGTTTGTAAGGAATTCGTGTTAGTAATGTCTACAAAACATTGCCTCACAGATACTTGCCTTATGACAGTGTGCACTGCCATGCTGCTATAATCACCGTCCCCGAAAAGTTCCTCTTTGTATGCGGTGCACAGTGCTGTAAATTGTGTTCATATTCTTCAGCGTTTGGCACTTCCTTAAGCGCAGTAAGGGAACCACACCCTATCTACGAAAAACAGCCCCCACTTCTGTGTGATCAACTGTTGGCACTACAAGTGACCACAGGTAACGGTCTCCTGGCATTCGCCGTACCTAAACCTTCCCATCGAATGTGCCACATGGTATAGCGTAATTCATCACTCCAAATAACTTCTTTCAGGTCATTCACAGTCGAGTGACGCCGCTCTTTGCACCACCTCAAGCGTCGCTTAGCAATCGCTACAGAAATAGGCGGCTTACGAGGAGCTGCTCCACCTTTCTCCCGTATTCTTTTTAATTCCCAGCGCAGAGTAACTGCGCTAGCTGGACTGCTGGCAGCACTCTGTATCTCACGAGTGACTACTTACACCGATTTCATGCAGTTTTTACAACCAACCTCCGCGATGCTCGACGGTCACTGACCGTCAGTACATAAGGTTTTCCCGATCTTGGTTTAGCTGTGGTTGTTCGTTCGCGTTTCCACTTCACAGCCACATCACCATCACTCAACTTGAGCAGCTTTAGATGCGTTGTAAATGTCCCTGGTGAATTTGTTACTCAGGTGACGACCGGTAACTAAACTACTGGCCATTAAATTTGCTACACCAAGAAGAAATGCAGATGATAAACGGGTATTCATTGGACAAATATATTATACTAGAAATGACGTGTGATTAAGTTTTCACGCAATTCGGGTGCATAGATCCTGATAAATCAGTACCCAGTACAACCACCTCTGGCTGTAATAACGGCCTTGATACGCCTGGGCATTGAGTCAAACAGAGCTTGGATGGCGTGTACAGGTACAGCTGCCCATGCGGCTTCAACACGATACCACAGTTCATCAAGAACAGTGACTGGCGTAATGTGACGAGCCTGTTGCTCGGCCACCATTGACCAGACGTTTTCAATTGGTGAGAGATGAGAATGTGCTGGCCAGGGCAGCAGTCGAACATTTTCTGTATCCAGAAAGGCCCGTACAGGACCTGCAGCAGGCGATCGTGCATTATCCTGCTGAAATGTAGCGTTTCGCAGGGATAGAACTGAGGGTAGAGCCGCGGGTCGTAACACATCCGAAATGTAAGTCCATTGTTCAAAGTGCCGTCAATGCGAACAAGAGGTGACCGAGATGTGTAACAAATGGCACCCCATACCATCACGCCAGGTGATACACCAGTATGATGCTGACGAATACACGCTTCCATGTGCGTTCACCGCGATGTCGCCAAACACGGATGCGACCATCATGATGATGTAAACCCAGAACCTGGATTCATCCAAAAAAATGACGTTTTGCCATTCGTGCACCCAGGTTCGTCGTTGAGTACACCATCGCAGGCGCTCCTGCCTGTGATGCAGCGTCAAGGGTAACCGCAGCTATGGTCTCCGAGCTGATAGTCCATGCTGCTGCAAACGTCGTCGAACTGTTCGTGCAGATGGTTGTTGTCTTGCAAATGTCCCCATCTGTTGACTCAGGGATCGCGACGTGGCTGCACGATTCGTTACAGCCATGCGGATAAGATGCCTGTCATCTCGACTGCTAGTGATCCGAGGCCGTTGGGATGCAGCACATCATTCTGTGTTATCCTCCTGAACCCATCTGATTCCGTATTCTGCTAACAGTCATTGGATCTCGACCAATGCGAGCAGCAATGTCGCGATAAGATAAACCGCAACCGCGATAGGCTACAATCCGATCTTTATCAAAGTCGGAAACGTGATGGTACGCATTTCTCCCCCTTACACGAGGCATCACGACAACGTTTCATCATGCGACGCCGGTCAACTGCTGTTTATGTATGAGAAATCGGTTAGAAACTTTCCTCATGTCAGCACGTTGTAGGTGTCGCCACCAGCTCCAATCTTGTGTGAATGCTCTGAAAAGCTAATCATTTACATATCACAGCATCTTCTTCCTGTCGGTTAAATTTCGCGTCTGTAGCACCTTCGTGGTGTAGCAATTTTAATGGCCAGTAGTGTAGGTCACATTCAAAGCCGCTGAGCTGTCCTGACCGATCCATTCCGCTTGTCCCGCTTCTCTACTCACCTCTCATGACATCTAGTGGCCAATTCCGAATTACATAATGGTGTCCAGGTACTTCTGACCAGATGGTGTGTGTGTGTGTGTGTGTGTGTGTGTGTGTGTGTGTGTGTGTGTGTATGTGCTGATATATATTATGGTGGCCTTACGTCGTGCTACATCTAACTTTACCCAAGGTCCACGTGAATTCTCGGCTGTGAGTGAGAGAGGGCTTGATACCTGTGCAGGGGTGGGCTAACAGACGGGAGGTTTATGGCGGTATTTGCGGCGGCAGTAAGCCACACGCCAGCAGGGGGAACCGTGAAGAATGGCCCTGGCCCAGCACTGACGGCGGCCAGCAATCACCACCTCCACCAAGCATGTAGGGACCCACGCCAGCACACGACGGAAGCGCCTCAATATTGCTGTAAGGCTGCCAGTACCTACCGCACACCTATGTCAACCGGAGGGAACGGCAAGATCATCATGAAGCTTCCGCTGTATTTCATCTCGTATGACAACAAGACAGTTTCAGAAACAGGCTGCTTCCAGTGCCGTTCTCGTTCCCTCACTCTTTATCATCCTACAGTAGTAAGTACGGCGCTTCTAATGCTTTCTGCAGGATACTAATATCCTTGTCTTTTTTCCTTTCAACTGAATACAACTTGCGACACTTTCGATACTGTCTCATATGTGTACGCGTCATCAGTCCATTATTACACACAATCTTACATTATTATACATATTAAACATATATTGCGTAATATATTACTGAACCTGAAGCTTCAGCCATATTTACTTGTTTTTACTGGAACACCATTATATTCTGCCTTTTATGACCGTGTGGCTTGATTATACAGTTTCCTATTACCAACAAGAAAAATCTTTGCTGTACTGCAATTTACAGCTGTAATTTATGTATAATGTTCGATTTTTCTAAAATGTGCTCGTTTCGTTCCTTAAGCCCGGCTAGAAAATTTGTAAGTAGTTTCAGCACTTTCACTGTAATACGTAATATGTAGCGCCTCGTTGAATCAGTGTAGTAAAAACTGCACCTGACTGCAAAGCATCATTGAACCCACGACTAAATTACAAATGCAGTTTTCATTTGCGTTTGTCGCTACTTCTAGTCATATGCAGGACAGTAAATTAAGCTCGGTGGCCAAAAGCCAAAAGAGCATGTGTCGTATCTGAGGCGACGTTGTTGCGGCTAGGAGCGGCGTTTGGTGCGAATGCAGACGCGATACCTGAACAGTCTGTTGCAAGCAGGCTGTGTTTTGAAATGGCAGCACGTCGCTAGCTAATACACTCTAATGTGAGTCGCATGGGTCACATAATACCAAAGATTACATAAGGATTCAAATATCGCACTTGAACAATGTATATGGTCGATCTTCAGTGTACAGGGACAGTGTTTCTATACTCGTAAGCCAACGCACAAAACGACCATAAGTGTTCAAAGAACGGACGTTAATATCTCCACAATATGAAAGACTAAACCGTGTGATCGCGTAACTAAGGATCAAGGAAGCGACGTTATCGGTTCCGAGTACAGTCAAATCGAAATGGGGAAACGTACACAAGTTACTGCAGAGAATGACACTGAAAAGTCACTCAAGAACGACTATATTTTCAATATGCAATTGTTAGTGAATAAAAGGTTTAAAGTTGGGACTGATCTGTCCTGAAATAAATATTTACTCTGACTGAATAATGTAGTTACTTGGAATGAACTTGGATAATTTTGAAAGAGCACGGTCGGCAGTCCAACTGGACAGACTTTACTGCAAAATCAGTTTATTACTGAAATGGCGTCTGCAACTCGACTGCATAATTTTGTACTGTACTTGTCGATGCAAATATTCCCAGCGGTTACTGGATTTAGAATGCCTGATTCTCTCTGTTTAATAATTTTAACGGAAATCTCTTAATACAATAAAACGTACTGTGATAACTGTAACTTTGAGCCGGCCGGTGTGGCCGGGCGGTTCTAGGCGCTTCAGTCTGGAACCGCGCGACCGCTACGATCGTAGTTTCGAATCCTGCCTCGGGCATGGGTGTGTGTGACGTCCTTAGGATGTAGTAGACTGATGATCTCAGATGTTAGGTTCCATAGTGCTCAGAGCCATTTGAACCATTTTTGTAACTTTGGAATGACCTTCAACACAACAATATTTAGACATCACAGAACACTAACACTTATTTCCATAAATTTATTTTTATTTATATGATCATCTTCATCATCATTATCTTCATCAGTGTTCTGCCTAAAGGCAGGTTTTCACATGGTAACTCTCCATGCTGTCCTATCTTCTACAATCCTCTTCAGGTCCACGTAATTTCCACTTCCTTTTATGTCGTCTATCGCCTGGTATCTCCTCCCATGAACTAGACCTTCTAAAGCGTCTGTTAGCAGACACTTCCGTCTCATCGAATGTCCCATCCAGATCTTTTTATTTTCTCTTATATCCTGCAGCAGTCCTCCTCTCGCCAACAGTTTTCCAACACCCTTTCATTACTTGCTCTTTCCATCCACCTTATCCTCCCTATTCTCCTCCAAATCCACATGTAAAATGCTTCTAGCCAAACCTCTCCTCTGAGTGTCCATGTTTCTGCCCGTTAGAGTGCCACATTCCAGACAAAACACCTGCCACATAGTAATCTCTTTTTATTGAATGCCTCCTTCCCTACAGTAATGCGAGTTTTCATCTCCTTATAGCATCTCAAGTCTTCAGTAATCGTACTTCCAAGATATTTAAATGCTTTTACTTGTCTAATTAGTACTTGTCCTGTCTTAATATGTGCCTGTCTCTTTCAAATGGTTCAAATGGCTCGGAGTACTACGGGACTTCTGAGGTCATCAGTCCCCTAGAACTTAGAACTACTTAAACCTAACTAACCTAAGGACATCACACACATCCATGCCCGAGGCAGGATTCGAACCTGCGTCCATAGCGGTCGCGCGGTTCCAGACTGCAGCGCCTAGAACCGCTCGGCAACTCCGGCCGGCCAGTCTCTTTCCTTTGCCAATCAACATACTCTTTGTTTTTGCTGCATTGATTCTCATCCCACATTTCACACAAGCATCATTCAGGCCTTATAACATTTTATTTACAGTCTGTTCACTCTCAGCCACTAATAGCAAGCATGTCATCAGCAAATCGTATGGATTTTCTTCTCTTTCCATCAATACTCACTCTTCTTTTTCCATCTAAGCCTTTCGCAATAATCTCTTCCCGGTACAAGTTAAAAAAAAAAAAAAAAGGAGAGACAGCAAACTTGTCTAACGCCCCTTCTAACACCGCTTCCTTCAGACATTTCATTTCCAATCCTTATTCTTACTTTCTGTTATAAACTTAGCGTCTGTACTAGTCGTGTCTCCTTCAAATTTACTCCTTTCGTCTTTAAAATATCCATCAGTTTGTTCCATTGTACTCTGTCGAAAGCTTTTTCCAAATAACTAAAAACAGCATAAATTTCTCTGCCTTTCTCAATGTATTTTTCCCCTGTGATTCTTAACAGACCAGTAGCATCTCTTGTACCTTTTTATCTTCTAAATCAGAACTGTTCCTCTCCAATACATCCATCCAACTTTCCGTACAACCTTCTAATCAACACTCTCAGCAATACTTTAGCTGCATGAGACATTAGGCTGATAGTCCTATGCTCTTCACATTTTTCGGTATTTCTCTTTTTCTCAGTTTGTATCATTGCCGTTCCAAGAAAGCCTCATGCCATTCTCCTTTGTCATATACTTCTTTACAGATGTAGAATATTACCTTCTTCCCTCTATTTCCCAAACTCTTCAACACTTCTGCTGATAAGTTATCGATTCCATGTGTCTTCCGATTCTTCATGTCCTTCAGCGCCTTTTCTGCTTCTGCTTCCAAGATGCTGGACGGCTTTCCATCTTCTGGCACACATTGCTCCTCTTCAAGCTTCATTTCACTTGGGATTTTATCCATCTTATATTGGAAATTTGTGGTAAGGTCTAATGGGACTAAACTGCTGAGGATATTGGTCCCTAAGCTTATACACTACTTAATCTAACTTAAAATAACTTACGCTAAGGACAACACACAAACCCATGCCCAAGGGAGGACTCGAACCTCCGACGGGGGGAGCCGCACTAAGCGTGACAAGAGGCCTTAGACCGCGCGGGTAGCAAGCGCGGCGATCCATCTTGTAGAGGCATTCTATATCTTCTTGCCATCTGCTCAGAACCTCCTGCATTTCTTCAGCTAATGTATCTTCCACTCTTTATTTCCATGTTAGTCTTCCTTCTTTCACTTTACTAGCCAATCTGAACATCATTTAATAATTTCCCTCTTTCTCTCCATTTTCGCCATTTCCTCGCATTTGCCTTTCGTCCATCTTTCTCTTGTCTCTTCAGTTCCTCTTCTTAATTCATTAATCAGTTTCTTGTATCTCTTTTTGCCTTCTTTATTTTCCACACTTTTCCACTTTCTCCTTTCTTCCGTCTTTTTTACCATGTTTTCCGTTATTCCTTCTTTCCCGACACTTTTGGACATATTAATTCCTAGTATTTCTTCGCAGAGTTCATTAGCCCTTCCCCAATTTTTATCCATTTGTCATTTACACATTTCTCCTTTCTGCCTCTCTCCCATTTTTCCATAAACCAGTGTTCCAACTCTGAAGCTTTACCCACCTCATTGAGGATCTCCAAGTTTAATCTTTCTTTTGCTTTACATCTCCACACTTTCTCAACTTCACTTGTATTTCCCCACTACAATGTTGTTGTTTGAGTTTATGTCTGATCCTGGGTAAGCTTTGGCATTCTTCAGACGGTTGTTAACCTTTTTTGTATCAAAATGCAGTCCAACTGATACCTTTATCTATTCAAATTTAACAACCATGTATAACGTCTCCTTTTGGAATAATGTTGTACCCACTTTATAGAAGCTGATTAGTCATCCTCTGGTTTTATTTTTTGTCTCAAGTCTAAATTTCTGCACTGTGTCTGCATCTCTTGCTTCGCTCTGCAGCTCCTCATAATGATAATGCAGGCACTTCTTCTTTCTTTCTTGATAAGCTCTTGAATCATCTCATAATATACTTCCACTTATTCATCTCTATGCTGTTTGGTCTCTTCCATCAATTTATTGCGCATTTATTACCTTATTTTTTAGTTTCTGCCCTAACAGTATTCCTTCTCTGGTTTCGCTACTCTTGATTTCCTCTGAGTAGAAAAGTTTATAATCTCCACTTTCTACCTCTCCGTTCTCTCCCCATTTAACTTCACGCACGCCAAGCTCATCTAATTTGTTGCTTTTCATCTCCTGCTTTGTATTTTCTAGTTTTCCTCCCTGCAGTAGTTTGTGGACATTGTATGTTCCAATCCTTATCTTTCCTTCCGTCATTCTCTCCTTATTACTTTCATAGACGTTTCCTCTCAATGTGTTTCCCTCTTGGCATTCCGAGTGTGGGGAGGTTTTAACTTCGGTCTCTTTCACATCGAGAGACATACCATATACTGCTTGGGAAATTAATATGGTAGTGTCCCGTTACTATCCGCGTAGGTAGTATGTTTCCCAGCTTAAGATCAGCTGCTCACTATGAGTCAGATGTTGTCTGTAGCCACCCCTCTGGCGTACAGTCGCTACTTGCAACATGTATCCACCCAAGGGGAAAAGGTGCCTCTTCCGCCAGCTTCACCGTTCCAAAAGACTCTTTCTCCGCTGTAGCTGCCGTTAGGTCTTCACCGTCACCCTGGCAAGGACCCCTTACACGGTTATACCAATGGAAGCCAGCTAAAGCAAGATTTTCAACGAGGGTTGCTTCTGCGACCCCCTTCCCATTACTTGCGAAATGAGGCCACGGGCTTGTACCGGCTTATCGGAGTTATTTCATTGAAACGCTACGGTCGCAGGTTCGAATCCTGCCTCGGGTATGGATGTTTGTGATGTCCTTAGGTTAGTTAGGTTTAACTAGTTCTAAGTTCTTGGGGACTAATGACCTCAGCAGTTGAGTCCCATAGTGCTCAGAGCCATTTGAACCATTTATTTCATTGAAAACAGCAGAAAAATAAAACATTTAAACCATTGAAACTCACTATGAAATGTCCAGTGCTGAAATAATCCTGAAATATTGTACACCAAGTGACCAATACTCAGCAGTATAGAAGGCAAAAGCGAAGTTCTTTCATCATTTCTTTCACTTACGTTCAAATTAAATAAAGAAACTACTGCCAAATGTAAGAGAAACTTGGCTGAAAGCCTGTTGCTACGCAGACAGAATGCTAGTTAAGATTTACTCAGGAATTTTCCAAAGGAACAAAATTTGATGTAATTCTATTAAATTATGTTACATATTTATGATCCTCGCTCACGCAAATAAGAATCCTGGAATCAGAAACCTATCCCAGTTAATAATGATTTTGGTCAATAGTGTAGTCTACCACACACGATCTACACTGATCCAAAGCACTATATTTAAGAAAAAATTACTGTTTTCAGAAGAGTCATTGGGATTTACAATTTAAATTGCTGATCCGCGTAATCTTTAACCACACAGTCTCGTGCGAACGTCGTGGTCTTGTGGAGAGGTCAGTCGGTGGCGACAACGGTGCAGGACTACTCTATATGCAAAGTTTGCGACAACCCATTAATGTTGTGCAATAGAATAGACTTTCCAGAGTTTTAGTCTCTGTCCGCCGCAACCCACGACTGTCGCGCTGTGAAGTCGCGCAACGCATGTGCACGCGAGCGCAATCCGCCAGCCCGGCTGAATCCTCTGCGGGCAGCGCGCTCTCGCGTACACCAAAGTTTCAAAGCCTTTTGATACGAAGACATGCCAGTCCTAACCTCCACAATTCTTTTTGCCCTACCGCATCCCCGTGATCACTACAGGTACGTACCAGAGCGAGGTGGCGCAGTGGTTAGACACTGGACTCGCATTCGGGAGGACGACGGTTCAATCCCGCGTCCGGCCATCCTGATTTAGGTTTTCCGTGATTTCCCTAAATCACTCCAGGCAAATGCCGGGATGGTTCCTCTGAAAGGGCACGGCCGACTTCCTTCCCCATCCTTCCCTAATCCGATGAGACCGATGACCACGCTGTCTGGTCTCCTTCCCCAAAACAACCAACCAACTACAGGTACGTGCCGGCCGAAGTGGCCGTGCGGTTAAAGGCGCTGCAGTCTGGAACCGCAAGACCGCTACGGTCGCAGGTTCGAATCCTGCCTCGGGCATGGATGTTTGTGATGTCCTTAGGTTAGTTAGGTTTAACTAGTTCTAAGTTCTAGGGGACTAATGACCTCAGCAGTTGAGTCCCATAGTGCTCAGAGCCAACCAACTACAGGTACGTAATAACATCACACGAATTCAATTTTTAGATTAAAGTGTGCTAAATCCAAAGTGCACAGCATGCATTAAATCTGACAATCTTATGTTATATTTGAGAAACCAAGAAATTTGCACAACTGACGTCACATCGCCTCTTCGGAGCCACATTCGTGATAGAAAGACTACTAATGCAATGTGAAGCACCTGGAACCCATATCTACGATTCCTGTAGGAAGACAAATTCACCGCATATGCTTCAGCAACCGGCAACCGACTCGTGTCCCTTCGCCTTCTCTTCACTTTTGTCCACCAGTGCATAAAAGATTTTCTATTACAGAACAATAGCGATACGTATTTATGTGTACATCCGTCGAAATATTTTCCTGTGCGATTTATGGGAAATTTAAGTAGGCCTGAAATGTGTGAGAAGTTGCTAACTATTCGTAACTGTAGGATGCCACGGAGATGATACAAATTAATTACCGACACAGGAAAAGGGTATGTAGTTTCTAGAAAACGATACAACTTTCTTATTCAATTTGCTATGAGTCACTTTCTGTATCCATTATTTTAAAATAGTGGCCTTCTTCTATAGAAGTCTCGATAAAAGAGAGTGTGTGCCGAGTTCTCGATTCATATGCTACGATGGGGATCCAGATACCTGTGCCCATAGCAAGTGTAAACTGGTGAAGCTACACTGAAGTTCTCTTTCAAAGATCCCGACATTGCATGAGTTATGTACTCAGAGGGTCACGTACAAACATCATCTTCAGTAAGAGTTATTTCGCTTTTCCTGTAAATCAGTGGATTTCCCCAGCCGTCCTTCGTGATGAAATTGACATCTATCACCTTTCACCGTTGAACCAACAGACCAAATGTCGGGTTTTTCTTGCTTGATAAAATGATTATAGAGTTGAAATATTAAAAGTTTTGGCTGGTTTCGTTGTCTATGGGCTGGGATACGTAGTTGCTGCATTACAAGCCATATACTGCTGATTCTACAGTATACAATATAAATATACACATGACTCGATGGTTGAAGGTTCCTGTCACTCGACAATTGCGAATTTTGAATGTAACATAGAAATTTATAAATGAAAGATTGCAATTAAGTAAAATCTGCAGGTACTATCTTAACGACTTTAAATGATGAGTACGATAGCAGAAGTACCTTTAAGAATGTCATTTATTACTGCAAAACAGTTATTGGTGTCGATGGTTCAGCAATTAAATAAAATATAATTTGAATAACAGGGAAACAATAGATTCCTACTTCACGTAATTAGTTATGAACAACAATACAGCTCGCGAGATATTCACTTCTAAACGCATACTACGTCTTCTCTGTAGAAGCCACGGAAATCTCAAAAGTGCACCGGTCGGCACTACGAACTATTTTAATCTCTTGCGATCACGCGCAAACTGCTCAACATCTCCGAGTATTTTGTGCGACCCTCCGTCGACGGCCGGGGTGGCAGAGAGGTTCTAGGCGCTACAGTCTGGAACCACGCGACCGCTACGGTCGCAGGTTCGAATCCTGCATCGGGCATGGATGTGTGTGATGTCCTTAGGTTAGTTAGGTTCAAGCAGTTCTAAGTTCTAGGGGGCTGATGACCTCAGAAGTAAAGTCCCATAGTGCTCAGAGCCATTTGAACCATTTGAATCAACCCTCCGTCACACCTTCCCGTCCAGAACTCTGTCATGTCCTCTGCTACCCGATGCTCCTCCCCCACTTCCATACAGTCTCTCCACTGACCTTGGTAGTCGCCTACCATAGTAACGAGCGCTGTGATTGGCTAGAGTGCTCCCGCCAGTCTCCAAGCCAACGCACACTCACAGACATATTGAAACACATACGAAATACTGAATTTACATTTAAATAACTTTTTTTCGTGTAACTGTGGAGTATAATGACTTTTCTGGAGACTAGAAATCTACTCTGTAGGAATCAGCATGGGTTTCGAAAAAGACGGTCATGTGAAACCCAGCTCGCGCTATTCGTCCACGAGACTCAGAGGGCCATAGATACGGGTTCACAGGTAGATGCCGTGTTTCTTGACTTCCGCAAGGCGTTCGATACAGTTCCCCACAGTCGTTTAATGAACAAAGTAAGAGCATATGGACTATCAGACCAATCGTGTGATTGGATTGAGGAGTTCCTAGGTAACAGGACGCAGCATGTCATTCTCAATGGAGAGAAGTCTTCCGAAGTAAGTGATTTCAGGTGTGCCGCAGGGGAGTGTCATAGGACCGTTGCTATTCACAATATACATAAATGACCTTGTGGATGACATCGGAAGTTCACTGAGGCTTTTTGCGGATGATGCTGTGGTGTATCGAGAGGTTGTAACAATGGAAAATTGTACTGAAATGCAGGAGGATCTGCAGCGAATTGACGCATGGTGCAGGGAATGGCAATTGAATCTCAATGTAGACAAGTGTAATGTGCTGCGAATACACAGAAAGATAGATCCTTTATCATTTAGCTACAAAATAGCAGGTCAGCAACTGGAAGCAGTTAATACCATAAATTATCTGGGAGTACGCATTAGGAGTGAGTTAAAATGGAATGATCATATAATGTTGATCGTCGGTAAAGCAGATGCCAGACTGAGATTCATTGAAAGAATCCTAAGGAAATGCAATCCGAAAACAAAGGAAGTAGGTTACAGTAAGCTTGATCGCCCACTGCTTGAATACTGCTCAGCAGTGTGGAATCCGTACCAGATAGGGTTGATAGAAGATATAGAGAAGATCCAACGGAGAGCAGCGCGCTTCGTTACAAGATCATTTAGTAATCGCAAAAGCGTTACGGAGATGATAGATAAACTCCAGTGGAAGACTCTGCAGGAGAGACGCTCAGTAGCTCGGTACGGGCTTTTGTCAAAGTTTCGAGAACATACCTTCACCGAAGAGTCAAGCAGTATATTGCTCCCTCCTACGTATATCTCGCGAAGAGACCGTGAGGATAAAATCAGAGAGATTAAAGCCCACACAGAGGCATACCGACAATCCTTCTTTCCACGAACAATACGAGAATGGAATAGAAGGGAGAACCGATAGAGGTACTCAAGGTACCCTCCGCCACACACCGTCAGGTGGCTTGCGGAGTATGGATGTAGATGTAGATGTAGATACTTATGGCCCGACGTGATCAATAGTAATTGGCCACTTCGACCTCCAATAATTCATGTACTGTTCAAGTTACATGCCTGTAATTCATACCAGTTTAGGTTTACACTAATAGCTTTCTAAAGACATGTAGATCCACAAAATCGGATGAACCGTTTAGATTTTGGAAATTCGTTGCTGGGTGTTACTTGTTTAATTTACAGTCAGATACTAAACTGTAAACTATTAAAGATAATGAAAATCTGATTACACCACCAGAATCGTCATGCAAATAATGGCAATGTACATGTTTCTTTTTAAGGTATCGTGATTCCTCTGGCTATTATTAATTTCTACATGAACTGTCAAATGTCTGCTACTATGGTTTCACAAAGTCCGCCATCTTTGGCTCTCCTGGCATACAAATCTCCTTCATCAACACGAAGCACAGTCCGCGACACAGCGTCAGTATGGAATTCCCAGCCACGCAGTCGGCCTGGACCACGCGCTGGGGCTACCACTCTTGCTCCGGCCAATGTTCGGCGCTTGCTGACGAGCCCCCGGCTTGCCGAGCGGGCCGTGCGGCCACGCCAGCTCCGAACGTAGAATATTTTCAGGGCGCTACAACTCGTCCGTTACCTCACAACATTGTAGTCATTACAACAAAAACAATAACTCTAGCAACATTTCACCTACGTTATGACTTAAGCAGAAGTTTGCAATGGCTCTGTACAGTTATGGCTCAAGAACTGAATATACAACACTTGTATTTGTCATAGCAGATTTGAGGAGACGCATCAGAATGGCATCTGAGATAAGGACGTATACAGTTCATAGAATCAATGAACGAAGAATACAAAAGCTACTCTCACAGCTACTTAAATCACTTTCCAAACAACCTTCATGAGTTCATCAAGAACCGCACTGAAAGATTTATAACACCAACAAAAAATGGTTGATGGTTGGTAAGGATTACGACTTTTATTTCTAATGTTTCTTTCGTGTTTGAAATTTGTTAACTAAAACACTACCGACGAGAAGCGTAGACAATGGAATATGGTGCGTTTTGTCGCTTAAGAACTAAACCTGATATCAAAAGACTGAGTGCCATGTTTGGTATAATCAAGTCAAATTTAATTAGAAAATCTGGTAACACTTGCAGCACCAGAGGTGAGTGGGCGGTGCCTTGCGTCCACCGCGACTTGTAAGCGACCAGCCACATGTCCGGAGAGGAAACTGGGACGGGATCCGTCCACTATGGAGCAACAGTTTAGTCAGTAGGCGTACTATTGTTGTGGTTTTATGATAATTAAAGAAATTAAACTGTCTCCACAACTGGATAATGATATCTGACGTTGCTCGTAGTTAATATTTAATTCTCAAAGACAACACTAATATTTTGCAGAAAGCAGTTTCAGCTCAGAAACGTATCGATCATCGTGAAGACAGCCAAAACTTTCATGACCTCCTTCAATACGGATCTGTAACGCCGAAAAGCGTACGGAAATCTGCCAGACTTGTAGTTACGTCTGCGGAACAACTGGAAATAATTCTGGCCGCAGTTTCGTTTACCAGCATCAGCGAGTGTGAGATCGATGTGTTTCCCACATGAGAAAGTGGTGCTCCCTAAATTAGAGAACGATGTAGCTTTGGGTCGGCAGGTCATCATGCTACATCTAATGTATGTTCAACCCATTATCAGACACCTACTATTTAATTCCCCCCACACAAGACTGTAAAAGTAAGAGTATTACTCAGCCGTCGCAGTAGACTGCACTGCTCAGACCCAAGGAAAGGCAGCATCAAGATGGAAAATACAGAGTTCTCGTGGCAACAGTATCTACAAGATGGAGAACATTCGTTAAATAGAAATAAATCATGCCCATTTGATTTAACGATTTTCAGGGGGTAGATTTTTCCTCGAAGAGTCTACACTGGTTCATAACTTTTAATAGACTTCCGCTGCCTGGCCGCAATTTGCGTTTTATGGCAATATTTCATATTTAGCTTCATTGTGCCAAGACTGCGAGAGGCGTCATTTCTTCCCCTTTTTAACGGGCGACTAAATGGAAGATACAGCCGCTGCATCGATCGCAGTTTTCAGAGCGGCTGCAGCGTGTTTCAAAAAGAGCGCAGCACACAACAGCAGTGTGTCCACATTGCCGATGCACACGGCATCGTTGGTGCTACTCTCCCCTTTCACTCCAGATCTTCTGATACACATTCTGCATTTAAAAAACAATGTTTTGTAGTACAGAACACACCAATATATACACCTATTTGAGCAAACTGCAACACTATGCATAAATCTTCATGTATTAATAGTTCATACAGACCTACAGAATTGCAGTGTAGAAAAAGACAACAATGGACAGGGTGTTAAAAAAAGGTATTTCATGTTTTGAGAAGTGGTTGTATGAACCAAAACAAGACATAAACGTCCAGTAAACGTGAGCTCTAAAGAGCTTGCCTTAAGATCTATGAGCATTTGTTCGTCTTCGCTACTGTGAAACACATTAAATAAGTGAGGATATATTCCTCCGTTATTGTGCACAGGTACTGGCTACAGTAAACACCTGCTTGTGTTGCTACTGTAAACGGAATAACAGTTCAAGGTTAGTGCAGAGTATACATTGTTCTAAAGGAACCAGTTTGTGTTTTCATAAGTTTGTGAAATGCTTATACATTGTAGTTTTATCTTTTCACTTACCAGCATAATGAAAGCCTCTTATTCCTCTCAGGAAATGACAGATGAGATCTTCTGTTACTGTATGGCAAACAGAAGCAACTGTCGATATGCTGACCTTACGTACTAAGAAACAGTTTGACTGATTCAAGGTATCATCAGTTTCTATCAAACGACTCTACCGCTAGAGAAGGTACCTTACCAACAAAGCTTGGACATGGGGCTCATACATGATGGAACGCCAGCACGTTTTCTCCAAAGTGTACAAGAACAGCTCATACAGACAATCAATGTGCAATGTACTTGTAGGGCAGGTCCAGTATGTTGGTCAGCTCATTCTCCAGATCTCAGTCCTTTGCATTTTTGATTGTGGAGACATTTAAAATCTTTGGTGTACAAACACTACATCATCAGTGCCTGTCAGCTTATCCGTGACGTACCTGGAATTTTTTGTAGGGTACATGATTCCCCAAGACGGTGGACAGAAGCATGCCTTATATATGGACACATACTGAGCACTTCCTTTAATGATGGTTCACAAATGAAGGTGGAATGTAGTAGCAAGCAGATTACATTAGAAGCAGTGCTGCTTCACCGTAAAACAATAATGTGTTTTCATTTTATACTCATGTGTTTACTATATTCCAAAGAGACTCCAAAGAGACAGAATACCATAGACATGCAATATCGTGACCAGAATGAAGCGAACTGAACAGCCTTCCACCTCTGCTCCGAAGCCAAAATAAAGGGGCATGGTACATGATACTGCGTAAGAAAACCTTGGGTGAAGTAATATATTTACATACTAACTTAAAGTTGAACACGTGAAAGTTCTTTCTGCGATGAAGTGTAACACAAATGTACAAAACCAGTAACAGATAATGTTTTTAAACAGTAATCAGTAGCCCGCACCTCGTGGTCGTGCGGTAGCGTTCTCGCTTCCCACGCCCGGGTTCCCGGGTTCGATTCCCGGCGGGGTCAGGGATTTTCTCTGCCTCGTGATGACTGGGTGTTGTGTGCTGTCCTTAGGTTAGTTAGGTTTAAGTAGTACTCTGTTCTAGGGGACTGATGACCATAGATGTTAAGTCCTATAGTGCTCAGAGCCATTTGAGCCATTTGAACCAGTAATCAGTAGAAATAAGTATTCGTAGTTTCATTGCTATTGTGCATGATTTCGGTAAGAAATTCGATATCAGCTTAGCTTACAACATGGAGTGCATACTGTTTTACTTTCAAAACAACCGCAGAATGATTTCCGAAAATAGGGCGCATAATAATACGGCGTGGCTCCGTAATCGCAAAAGCGCGTGACACATTCTCTGTATATGCCTGTATACTCTATCTCCTTGCTGCATTGTATGTCTATCAGTTATTGTTCAGTGCTGTATTGAGTAGAACGTTGTGTCGCACAGTTTGCGAACTTCGAGATGGCAGAGTTAGAGGAGCAACACGTCTGTATTAAATTTTGCATCAGACTCAAGAAAACCTTTACAGAGACACACCAAATGATGCAGGAAGCCTACAGTATTGAGTACTTAAGCCATATTCAGTGTTACGAATGGTTCATACGGTTTAAAAATGGTCGGACGGAAGTTAAAGATGACCCGTGTTCAGGATACCCTTCGACGTCTGCCGACGACGCTCAAGTCACGAACGTCAACGAAATTGTGTGTGCCGATCGAAGACTGACTGTCGGTGAGATTGCAGAACAATGTAACATTTCAGCTGTATCACGTCATGAAATCCTGACAGTATCTTGGAAAGCATCGTGTTGCCGACAAGTGCCTCCCACGGCTCATAAGTCAAGACCAGAAAGATCTTCCCCTCGCAGTCTATGAAGAGCTTTTGGATCGCGCAAATGAGAACGAGGTGTTACTTAAGAGAATCGTAACTGGTGATGAGAAGTGGGTCTACGTTTCTGGTGTTGAGATCGAGGTCAATCTTCACAATGGGTCGGGAATGGTTTTTCAAGACCAAAAAAGTCTCGTCAGGTAGGGTCAAATCTCAAAGCCATACTGATAGTTTTCTTTGATTATGAGAGATTAGTTCATCATGAATTCCTGCCACAGGGACAAACTGTTAATCGATGGTACTATCGAGACGTCTTGCGACGCCTGCGAGAAAATGTGAGAAGGAAACGCCCTGAAATACGGCGAGACAATTCATGACTCTTGCATCACGATAACGCACCTGCACATTCATCCTTGTTGGTGCGTGACTGTTGCGCAAAAACCGAAATCTCTGCGCTGCCTTATCCTCCAAACCCTCCACACTTGGCCCCGCGGCCTTTTTTTTTATTTCCAAAGTTGAAAACCCCGTATTCAGGGTTGCCGTCTTTCGGGATAAAAAAATCGGGACAATTGGTTGAAGGCTCGGCGAGGGGGCTATGAACCATTGAGTGTAGGAATATTAATAAAAACTTATTTATTCTTATGTGCTATTTTATTATTACTATTATTACATAAATATATTTATTTATTATTTCTCCATGAATATTTTTGATACTACGAGTCGCTTTCAACAATGTGGCGTCATTTTTGTAGATACTAACAAAATTCCGAACATGTTATTTCCACATTAAGAGAACTTTGCACTTATGCTTTTATTACGTCCACGGAACAACGGTTACGGGTATTTGTCCATTTCATGGTCATTAAAGAAAAAACCCATTCCACATACGCATTTGAGAGCAGCATCCACAAGAGCGGTAGATACAATACCAAATAACATATTTAACTTATGATCATTTGCGGCTAAAAATATTTGTACTCTTTTTTATTTACACTTTGATTTTGATCTATCAATATTTTCTTTAAAACACTGCAGTCTTCAAATACACTACTGGCCATTAAAATTGCTACACCACGAAGATGACGTGCTACAGACGCGAAATTTAACCAATAGGAAGAAGATGCTGTGATATGCAAATGATTAGTTTTCAGAGTATTCACACAAGGTTGGCGCCGGTGGCGACACCTACAAGGTGCTGACATGAGGAAAGTTTCCAACCGATTTCTCATACACAAACAACAGTTGACTGGCGTTGCCTGGTGAAACGTTGTTGTGATGCCTCGTGTAAGGAGGGGAAATGCGTACCATCACGTTTCCGACTTTGATAAAGATCGGATTGTAGCCTATCGCGATTGCGGTTTATCGTATCGCGACATTGCTGCTCGCGTTGGTCGAGATGCAATTACTGTTAGCAAAATATGGAATCGGTGGGTTAAGGAGGGTAATACGGAACGCCGTGGTGAAACCCAACGGCCTTGTATCACTAGCAGACGAGATGACAGGAATCTTATCCGCATGGCTGTAGCGGATTGTGTATCCACGTCTCAATCTCTGAGTCAACAGGGGGGACGTTTGTAAGACAACAACCATCTGCACGAACAGTTCCACGACGTTTGCAGCAGAATGGACTATCAGCTCGGAGACCATGGCTGCGGTTACCCTTGAAGCTGCATCACAGGCAGGAGCGCCTGCGGATTGCAGCAGCATGGACTATCAGCTCGGAGACCATGGCTGCGGTTACCCTTGACGCTGCATCACAGGCAGGAGCGCCTGCGGTGGTGTACTCAACGACGAACCTGGGTGCAAAAAAAAGGTTCAAATGGCTCTGAGCACTATGGGACATAACAAAAATGGTTCAAATGGCTCTGAGCACTATGGGACTTAACATCTGTGGTCATCAGTCCCCTAGAACTTAGAACTAATTAAACCTAACTAACCTAAGGACAGCACACAACACCCAGCCATCACGAGACAGAGAAAATCCCTGACCCCGCCGGGAATCGAACCCGGGAACCCGGGCGTGGGAAGCGAGAACGCTACCGCACGACCACGAGATGCGGGCGGGACATAACATCTTAGGTCATCAGTACCATAGAACTTCGAACTACTTAAACCTAAGTAACCTAAGGACATCACACACATCCATGCCCGAGGCAGGATTCGAACCTGCGACCGTAGCAGTCGCGCGGTTCCGGACTGAAGCGCCTAGAACCGCTTGACCACTGCGCCGGCGAACCTGGGTGCACGAATGGCAAAACGTCATTTTTTTCAGATGAATCCAGGTTCTGTTTACCGCATCATGATGGTCGCATCCGTGTTTGGCGACATCGCGGTGAACGCACATTGGAAGCGTGTATTTGTCATCGCCATACTGGCGTATGACCCAGAGTGATGCTATGGGGTTCCGTTGGTACACGTTTCGGTCACCTCTTGTTCACATTGACGGCACTTTGAACAGTGGACGTTACATTTTAGATGTGTTAGACCCGTGGCTCTACCCTTCATTCGATCCCTGCGAAATCCTACATTTCAGTGGGATATTGCACGACCGCATGTTGCAGGTCCTGTACGGGCCTTTCTGGATACAGAAAATGTTCGACTGCTGCCCTGACCAGCATATTCTCCAGATCTCTCACCAATTGAAAACGTCTAGTCAATGGTGGCCGAGCAACTGGCTCGTCACAATACGCCAGTCACTACTCTTGATGAACTGTGGTATCGTGTTGAAGCTGCATGGGCAGCTGTACCTGTCACGCCATCCAAGGTCTGTTTGACTCTATGCCCAGGCGTATCAAGCCCGTTATTACGGCCAGAGGTGGTTGTTCTGGGTACTGATTTCTCAGGATCTATGCACCCAAATTGCGTGAAAATGTAATCACATGTCAGTTCTAGTATATTTGTCCAATGAATACCCGTTTATCATATGCATTTCTTCTTGGTATAGCAATTTTAATGGCCAGTAGTGTAGGTCATCGATTGAAAATCCTTCATCTGAATCGAATCCTAAAACAGAAGCAGCATCACAAACTTCTGTAAACGTCAACTCAACAGTGAGTGACAATGGTTCCAGTTTTTTAATGGATTTGATTCAATAAAATCAAAGTGGCTTTGGAGATAAGCAAGTGCCACTTTGATAAAATAATATAAATTCTAAAACAGATGCTTCGTAAGGTTACCTTCCATTCGGAAAGTAGGTGCACTCAGAGGCTGTTATGTTGCTTATAAATTATAGAGTGCAGCAACCAGTCATCCTTTTTTAGATTTTATTACGCAAATCCAGATTTCGGCTAGTGGCTAGCCATTCTCAATGCACTATTTTCTATTCTCGATGCATGTTAATTCCTTGTTGTTCGGGCGTCAGTCACGTTTCTTTGAATGGCTAGCTACTAGCCGAAATCTGGATTTGCGCAATAAAATCTAAAAAAGGACGACTGATTGCTGCACTCTATAATTTATAAGATGCTCCATAAGCTTTGTGATCAGTTCGGTTTCGTGCAGTATGTAAATCCGACCCAAAAAATTTCCATCACTTCTTGCCTGCACACCTACTGCCACATTTTCTAAAATTATATACAAATGGCTCGAAGCAATTGTCGTATTCTGCAACACCAAGCTAGCTTTTTCAAACATTGTGCATACATTGGCACAAAAGTCTAAGCATAAAGACGTCTTACTAAACATATGCGTCCATTCCAACTGCGCAAAGGCTACAAACTACTTCAAATGTTCCCTTCTTAAGGCGGAAAATGAGAAAAGACTGTAAATTTTGAAATCCACAGATTGCACATTGAGTTGGTTCGTATCGTGTTTGTATTACTCAAAATATGAGCCAGGCATCCAGCTTTAAATATACTTGAATTTTTATCCTTCAGTAGGGTAAATTTTTCCAAAATTGGCGTTCGTATTATTTGCACTGAATGCCGAGACACATGCAATATCCAAATCAAACTTTGAAAGCATGGCTGCAATAGCATCGCTTATACACTGAAGCGCCAAAGAAACTGGTATAGGCATGCGCATTCAAATATAGATATGTAAACAGGCAGAACACGGCGCGGCAGTCGGTAACGCCCATATAAGACAACATGTGTCTGGCGCATTAGTTAGACCGGTTACTGCTGCCACAATGGCAGATTACCGACATTAACGTGAGCTTGAGCGTAGTGTTACAGTCGGCACACGAGCCATGGGACACAGCATCTCCGAGGTAGCGATGAAGTGGGGATTTTCCCGTACGACCATTTTACGAGTGTACCGTGATTATCTGGAATCCGGTAAAACATCAGATCTCCAACATCACTACAACTGGAAAAAGATCCTGCAAGAATGGGCGCAAAGACTATTCAAGAGAATCGTTCAGAGTGACAGAAGTGCAACCCTTTCTCAAATTGCAGCAGATTTCAATGCTGGGCTATCAAGTGCCAGCGTGCCAACCATTAACGAAACATCATCGATATGGGCATTCGGAGTCGATGGCCCACTCGTGTACGGTACCCTTGATGGCTGCAAGACGCAAAGTTCTACGCCTCTCCAGGGCCCGTCAACACCTACATTGGACTGCCATGACTGGAGAAATGCTGTCTGGTCGGACGAGTCTCGCTTCAAATTTTATCGAGTGGATGGACATGTACGAGTATGGAGACAACTTCATGATCTATGGACGCTGTATGTCAAAAAGGGACTGTTCAGGCTGGTAGAGGCTCTGTAGTATTGTGGGGCGTGTGCAGTTGGAGTGATATGGGACCCCTGACACATCTAGATACGGCTGTGACAGGTGACACGTACGTAAGCATCCTGTCTGATAACCTGTATCCATTCATGTCCATTGTGTATTCTGATGGACTTTGCAATTCCAGCAGGACAATGAGACATCGCACACGCCCGGAATTACTACAGAGTGGCTCCAGGAATACTCATCCGAGTTTAAAAACTTCCGCTGGCCACCAAACTCCCCAGAAATGAAGATTATTAAGCATATCTGGGATGCCTTGGAACGTCCTTTGCTCCACCCCCTCGTATCCTTACGGATTTATGGACGGCCCTGCAGGACTCATGGTGTCAGTTCCCTCCAGAAGTGCCTGAGACATTAGTCGAGTCCTTGCCACATAGTGTTGCGGCACTCCTACATGTTCGCTGGGGCCCGTACATGATATTAGGCAGGTGTACGAGTTTCTTTGGCTCTACAGTGTAGTAATAGCCGTTTCGAATGGACGCTCAAATAAAATCGTATAATTTTGTTTGACATCCGTCTTCGTGGGAAAAATATTGTATACAAATGGGATACATATTTCCTTTTCCTTTATTAGATGTCTCTGCAGCGATAATGAAGTAAATTTTAGATTATCCGTCACGACCACAAGATTTGAGGGCTGTCAATGCAATTCTTCAGCTTTGGGTCCGAGTACATCTCTGACTATACTTTCAGACTTGATTCTGCCACAGGAAATTTTTTTGCAATTGCTGAATCGGATAATAAATGAGGAAGAAACTGCATGGTACAGTCCGTGGATGAGTATGAAATAGTATCTTTAACTCAATGATATGTTCCGTTAATTCAGCCAGAGTTATCATATTAATTTCTGCTGAAATACATTTTGGAAAAAAAGTTGTCCTTAAGTTGGATGTTATTCTCGAAAGCTGTTTCTTTTTATTCTATTTCCATTTGCTTGACGTTTAAAGTCGCTCTATCCGCCGTGAGATATAGAAAATCCATATCGCAAATTTTGCGTAGTGAGTAAAAAATTGAATTGCCGTTTGCTACCCATGAAGAACTTTGTAACCATTCATCACAAAATTTTCAGAAACGGTTTTCCTTTTTTTGTGGGACTACACTGAGATATTTTTGCAATTTTTCCATCTTGGTTATCATAATTATTATCACTTTGAGCATAATTCATTATGGCAAATTGTTTTCTGAAAAGAGGGAAAAACATCACTCTATTCCATGCAAAGCCATGCCATCATGGTGTCATCCAGACACCCATAAAATGAAATTAAAAAATATTACAAAATTAAATAAATATACATAAATATTTATACGGCAATCCTGGCAACCCAGTCTCTAAAACCATACTTAATCAAAAAGAGTGAAACGATGCTAGATCAATTAACTCATCAATTGTTAGTGTCGCGTTCGGTGAGAAAGAGTTGTTATTTTATTACCCACGTGTAAATGCAAATTACATATTATTATTTTAATGTTAGGAGCGCAACATCGGAAGAAAATGAGAAGTTAACCCTTTGTAGTCTGTAAAGCAGACACAGGGTTGCATCATTAGGATATACATTAAAACAAAAAGTGCGCTTTCATTCAAATGTAGTTACAGAAGCATTACAGTAAAAAACTTTTCATACTGTGATAATTTTACTGTAGGAACTTCGATAGCGCAAAAGTGACGGCCTCCCAGAAATACTTCTCATCCGATTTTAAGGAAACTGTTCAGTATAAAGAACTGAAATTTTTAACATCTCATAGTCAAATATATTTGCTTGACAATGAACTGACAACCTTTTCGTAATTCGTTACATTTATTGTTCTGCTTGTAAATAAAGTAAGCCATTGCATGTGATTACAGTGAATTTTTCATGTTGCTAATAGTTACTTTTGGTTTCGCTTAGGTCACACATTATTGTCTTTGAAATGTAGCTGACATAACCGAGTTTTATTTAGAGTTTACCGTAAAGCGATATCTATTTTCATTCTCTAGTTATTATTGTGTGTGTGTGGCATTAGCGTAGCACGCGGTTCATCCAATTCTGTACTGCATGTTGTGTAGGACTGGAATGATTATTAAATACACTGAAATGAACTACGCAAAAAAGGACCTAGTTTGCTTTCTTAGAGAGAGAGAGAGAGAGAGATCCAAACAGTTGCCCTACGAGGCAGCACTATGTAGTATTGATGCCACATACCGTCTGAATCGAGAACGGAGCATGTTCGAGCTACAAATAATAGTCTCGAAAAACAAAATTTGCAGTGTCGAGACCCAATAGACGTTGGAGAGGAAGAGGTTAACCTATTTGCTTGAAAAAGCTCCGAAAGCCCGCAAGCTGTCAGACAACACTGATCACACACACAATACTGTAAAATAATTATTGAAATGATACATTACGTGTAGTTTTGAGGTTCCCACCACAAACAATTATCAAATCAAACAATGTGAATATAACACAGTTGTAATTTTTCCAAAGATACGCATGTAAATGTATTCTATCGTCCAAAATGGCCACACGACTACCTACGCAAGGATTGCGCGTGCGTGGGCAATGATTGGGATACGAGTCAGGAGCGCAGTGCGTGTGGCGGGAGCTGGATGGTAGGCTTGAAACGAGTGCGAGTTTCGTGCGACAACGTAAGACAGACGAATTATCTGAGTCCTTACGAAAAGTAGAGACAAAACAGATATGCCGTCGGGACGCGGGACAAAACCGTGAATATCGGAACTGTCCCGGCAAACTAGGGATAGGTGGCAACTCTGCCGGTATTGTTATTCAAACGATCAGTTGATTTCGACGACGTGGAATTTTGGAGTGCATACGTGCTCGTTATGAGTACTTTGGCACGTCGCCTAAGTCAGATGATCATGTGAAATAAATGTCTGTTGTAAAACGGCCAAGGTCGAAAACCGAACTCTCTTTCAATACATTTTTGGCTTAGGCAGCCAACATAAAAAAATATGCTAAGGTTCGAAAACCAAATGTGTGGGAGACTTGGAAGATCTGACCTATAGAAGGTAAATAATACTTAGAACAGAATGTGACTTAAAGGTAAATAAATCAAAAGTGAAGGCAATGAAGAGTGGTCGAAAAGTGAATATAAGCTTGCTTAACATCTACAGAGGGGGAAAAAATAAAAGTTTTATGTAGAAAGCAAGAATATACAGGATGAGCGAAGCGTGGAAGATGTGAGAAGCAGAGCGACATAAGCAAAGTGACTCTTTAATAACAGAGCTAGACTGGCGTCAGTGTCAGGTACTGATAAAAAATTAAGGAAGAATGAAGTTTCTGGGAGTGTCTGGAGCACACCGTTGGAAGCAATTCAGATATGGTGTTATCGAAGAAAGAAATAAAGGTACAAAATGAAGAAGAACTAAAGTGAACAGATGAATACAGATGCCTATGGCAGACTTGCACCAGAAGAAGGGATAGGTTAATGGGTCATGTGCTGCACCAACACGGTACAGCTAACCTGGCACTGTAGGGACCAGTAGATGGTAAAACAATAAGGGCACGCAGACACTAAAATGTGAAAAATAGATTACAGAAGGTATTGAATGTGAAAGTTACGTTGAGATGAAAAGATCGCCACCAAACAGGGAAAGATATTGGATAACATCAAAATAAAAGAAAAAACTGGTGACTTAAAGAAAAAAAAATTCAAGACCAGAATTTGCTGAAGACACTAGAAGCTTTGTATGTTAGGCCATGGATTCATTGAGATTCTGGACGTCTTTTTGGAAAGCATCATTCCCGACCCCATCATCCATAATGGACAAGTATCAGTAGCGAGTAATGCCATATGTGTTGAATTCGCCGTGTAGCTGGTGAATGGGTAACCCGGGAAAGAAGCGGTATCTCTTGAGACGGAGAAAAAATGACGCCTTCCCTGCATCATGTTGACGAGGATTGGTCTGTTGGAGAAGTACAGTATATGATCTAGAACTATATTTGAAAAATGATATCTCTTTGCGCTCAATTACTTCTCTGTGATATGTTGTTGTTGTTGCGGTCTTCAGTCCTGAGACTGGTTTGATGCAGCTCTCCATGCTACTCTATCCTGTGCAAGCTTCTTCATCTCCCAGTACTTACTGCAACCTACGTCCTTCTGAATCTGCTTAGTGTATTGATCTCTTGGTCTCCCTGTACGATTTTTACCCTCCACACTGCCCTCCAATGCTAAACTTGTGATCCCTTGATGCCTCAGAACATGTCCTACCAACCGGTCCCTTCTTCTTGTCAACTTGTCCCAATTCTATTCAATACCTCCTCATTAGTTATGTGATCTACCCATCTAATCTTCAGCATTCTTCTGTAGCACCACATTTCGAAAGCTTCTATTCCCTTCTTGTCCAAACTATTTATCGTCCATGTTTCACTTCCATACATGGCTACACTCCATACAAATACTTTCAGAAACGACTTCCTGACACTTAAATCTATACTCGATGTTAACAAATTTCTCTTCTTCAGAAACGCTTTTCTTGCCATTGCCAGTCTACATTTTATATCCTCTCTACTTCGACCATCATCAGTTATTTTGCTCCCCAAATAGCAAAACTCCTTTACTACTTTAAGTGTCTCATTTCCTAATATAATTCCCTCAGCATCACCCGATTTAATTTGACTACATTACATTATCCTCGTTTTGCTTTTGTTGATGTTCATCTTATATCCTCCTTTCAAGACACTGTCCATTCCATTCAACTGCTCTTCCAAGCCCTTTGCTGTCTCAGATAGAATTACAATGTCATCGGCGAACCTCAAAGTTTTTATTTCTTCTCCATGGATTTTAATACCTACTTCGAATTTTTCTTTTGTTTCCTTTACTGCTTGCTCAATATACAGATTGAATAACATCGGTGAGAGGCTACAACCCTGTCTCACTCCCTTCCCAACCACTGCTTCCCTTTCATGTCCCTCGACTCTTATAACTGCCATCTGGTTTCTGTACAAATTGTAAATAGCCTTACGCTCTCTGTATTTTACCCCTGCCACCTCCAGAATTTGAAAGAGAGCATTCCAGTCAACAATGTCAAAAGATTTCTCCAAGTCTAGAAATACTTGAAACTTAGGTTCGCCTTTTCTAAATCTATTTTCTAAGATACGTCGTAGGGTCAGTATTGCCTCACGCGTTCCATCATTTCTACGGAATCCAAACTGATCTTCCCCGAGATCAGTTTTTCCATTCGTCTGTAAAGAATTCGTGTTAGTATTTTGCAGCTGTGACTTATTAAACAGACAGTTCGGTAATTTTCACATCTGTCAACACCTGCTATCTTTGGGATTGGAATTATTATATTCTTCTTGAAGTCTGAGGGTATTTCGCCTGTCTCATACATCTTGCTCACCAGACGGTAGAGTTTTGTCAGGACCGGCTCTCCCGAGGCCGTCAGTAGTTCTAATGGAATGTTGTCTACTCCCGGGGCCTTGTTTTGACTCAGGTCTTTCAGTGCTCTGTCATACTCTTCGCGCAGTATTGTATCTCCCATTTCGACTTCACCTACATTCTCTTCCATTTCCAGAATATTGTCCTCAAGTACATCGCCCTTGTATAGACCCTCTATATACTCCTTCCACCATTCTGCTTTCCCTTCTTTGCTTAGAACTGGGTTTCCATCTAAGCTCTTGATATTCATACAAGTGGTTCTCTTTTCTCCAAAGGTCTCTTTAATTTTCCTGTTGCAGTATCTATCTTACCCCTAGTGAGATAAGCCTCTACATCCTTACATTTGTCCTCTAGCCATCCCTGCTTAGCCATTTTGCACTTCCCGTCGATCTCATTTTTGAGACGTTTGTTTTCCTTTTTGCCTGCTTCATTTACTGCATTTTTATATTTTCTCCTTTCATCAATTAAATTCAATATTTCTTCTGTTACCCAAAGATTTCTACTAGCCCTCGTCTTTTTACCTACTTGATCCTCTGCTGCCTTCACTACTTCATCCCTCAGAGCTACCCATTCTTCTTCTACTGTATTTCTTTCCCCCATTTGTGACAACTGGTCCCTTATGCTCTCTCTGAAACTCTGTACAACCTCTGGTTTAATCAGTTTGTCCAGACCCCATCTCCTTAAATTCCCAACTTTTTGCAGTTTCTTCAGTTTTAATCTACAGCTTATAACCAATAGATTGTAGTCAGAGTTCACATCTGCCCCTGGAAATGTCTTACAATTTAATACCGGGTTCCTAAATCTCTGTCTTACCATTATATAATCTATCTGATACCTTCTAGTATTTCCAGGATTCTTCGCTGTGTACAACCTTCTTCCATGATTCTTGAACCAATGATTAAGTTATGCCCTGTGCAAAATTCTACCAGACGGCTTCCTCTTTCATTTCTTTCCCCCAATCCATATTCACCTACTATGTTTCTTCTCTCCCTTTTCCTACTCTCGAATTTCAGTCACCCATGACTATTAAATTTTCGTCTCCCTTCACTACCTGAATAATTTCTTTTATCTCATCATACATTTCATCAATTTCTTCATCATCTGCAGAGCTAGTTGGCATATAAACTTGTACTATTGTAGTAGGTGTGGGCCTCTTGT
Organism: Schistocerca serialis cubense; assembly: GCF_023864345.2. Classification (NCBI taxonomy): domain Eukaryota; kingdom Metazoa; phylum Arthropoda; class Insecta; order Orthoptera; family Acrididae; genus Schistocerca; species Schistocerca serialis. The sequence continues at coordinate 417,184,248 of NC_064638.1, forward strand.
CCATCTTGGCCACAATAATGCCTTCACTATGCTGTTTGTAGTAGCTTACCCGCACTCCTTTTTTTTATTCATTATTAAACCTACTCCTGCATTACCCCTATTTGATTTTGTATTTATAACCCTGTATTCACCTGACCAAAAGTCTTGTTCCTCCTGCGACAGAACTTCACGAATTCCCACTATATCTAACTTTAACCTATCCATTTCCCTTTTTAAATTTTCTAACCTACCTGCCCGATTAAGGGATCTGACATTCCACACTCCGATCCATAGAACGCCAATTTTCTTTCTCCTGATAACGACGTCCTCCTGAGTAGTCCCCGCCCGCAGATCCAAATGGGGGATTATTTTACCTCCGGAATATTTTACCCAAGAGGACGCCATCATCATTTAACCATACAGTAAAGCTGCATGCTCTCGGGAAAAATTACGGCTGTAGTTTCCCCTTGCTTTCAACCGTTCGCAGTACCAGCACAGCATGGCCGGTTTGGTTAGTGTTACAAGGCCAGCTCAGTCAATCATCCAGACTGTTGCCCCTGCAACTACTGAAAAGCCTGCTGCCCCTCTTCAGGAACCACACGTTTGTCTGGCCTCTCAACAGATACCCCTCCGTTGTGGTTGCACCTACGGTACGGCCATCTGTATCGCTGAGGCAGGCAAGCCTCCCCACCAACGGCAAGGTCCATGGTTCATGGGGGGGTCTCTGTGATAGCTGCTCTTGAAATCGTCCATGCCCGAGGCAGGATTCGAACCTGCGACCGAAGCGGTCGCGCGATTCCAGACTGTAGCGCCTAGAACCGCTCGGCCACTCCGGCCGGCACAATAAGGTCTGTCTGTGATAGCTGCTCTTGAAATAATCCAAAATAATGAGAAACAGTACTTTTCAATGATACGTAATATCACCTCACAAAACCACCCCAGATATTCATCCTTTTGATTAAGAGGAATGGAAATTGAGCAATCTATGCAAGTCAGTTAGAACGATAGTGAATGAAAAAAAGGGATATATTGGATACATTGCGTTTTTTATTTTTTTATTTTTATCTTTGACCTATAGCGGTACTTGCTACAACTCCTTGTCATAGCAGACGGTGGTTGCCTCTAGAGCAGACAATGACACGTCCGTATCATTACTCAGTTGTTGCACCACCACTCGAGATGAAGTCTGTCATTTCCTTGTGGCTGACAACACATTATTCCGTGCTGGTGTCGCATTTCGTGCTCACGTGCTGAGTCTCTGACAACTCTGTTCACTACGACTCACGTCTTACAGGTGTCAGCACAGTCTATATGATGAATCACCTTCACGAAAATCAGGAAGCTGCCTCCATTCAAGTAATGTTACTCCCTTTCGCTTCAATGACTTTTAGTTAGCTCAAGCCGGTCGCGGTGGTCGATCTGTTCTAGGCACTTCAGTCCGGACTCGCGCGACTGCTACGGTCGCAGGTTCGAATCCTGCCTCGGGCATGGATGTGTTTGATGTCCTTAGGTCGGTTAGGTTTAAGTAGTTCCAAGTTCTAGGCAACTGATGACCTGAGATGTTAAGTCCCATAGTGCTCAGAGCCATTTGAACTATTTGAGTTAGCTCATGTATACGTGCATTATTTTAATTCATCTTGATTTTACGTTCCGGTTAATTTTCAGAGAACCATTTAAGCCAAGGCTATTTTAGGCAACACACTTCTCTAGGCAGACAACATGAATGCACCATCTGAAGCATGTTCACATTGAAAACACTTCTACAGAATAACTTCTAAAAAAGTGAAATATATGAATAATACAATCAGATTAATAAACAGTTCCACAAGTGCAAGAACGTGCTAAGTTTATGTAGTCTTCTGCTAATTCAGTGTAACCTCGGAAACACGCTAAACTTTGCAGCTCATAACGTCTCTGGCATATTCAACCAGTCCTTCATTAGATCGTCTCCATAGATCCCACCGTGAAAAAGAATCTCCAGAAGAACAAGTCGACTTGTTCATTAACAGAGAATAGTAGCGATCCAAATCTACTATCGTAGACAGTATGTATAATTAATTATAACTATAGATAATTTTCTACACTGTATTTGCGCTTATAAAAGAAGCAAACTAGAACCTTATAAAATTCTCGGAATAACAACTAGAGTGAAATAAAATCTGTGCAACTAACACGGCCAATTGTATATCGCACCCTCGTCAAGCCTACAACTTGGCCTTCCCCGTTTGAGTACATCTACAGTAAGTCGAACTTTAACTGCTCATGCACTACGTTTTAGCACTAAGATAAAATTTCCGTTAGTTAATTCTGGAGGAAATTTGTGTAGAGCCATGAGACTGTAGAGTACGGTTAGTTAAGGTAGTATACTTGTAGTAATACAATGAGGTCTGGCTCAAATGGCTCTGAGCACTATGCGACTTACCTTCTGAGGTCATCAGTCCCCTAGAACTTAGAACTACTTAAACCTAACTAACCTAAGGACATCACACACATCCATGCCCGAGGCAGGATTCGAACCTGCGACCGAAGCGGTCGCCCGGTTCCAGACTGTAGCGCCTAGAACCGCTCGTCCACTCCGGCCGGCGCAATAAGGTCTGCCTGACTATCTAAGTGATAACTGCAGTACGGTGGGGAAGCGACACGGTTCGATTGTCGTGCTCGGTGGCCACTTCGTTAGTCGGTGTTGTGGCCAGCTGCAGCCGCTCGAGCCCTGTCATGACGCTGCACATACCTTGCTCTTGTATCTTTAGCTGATTTGCACGCGCTGATGGCTTACGTCGTTAGCATATTCACGCGTGCCGGTGGAAATAGTGGTTTACTTGCACAACCTCTTTGCATGATCCGTCACGACTTGTTATGGTACAACATAATCGACATACAATTATTATTTTCCTAATTTGCCTTGCGGTAGGATCTGGAGCTGCGATGAATTTCTTTTGAATGATTTCCTGATCCTTTCAGCTGCCATTATCCTGGAGTACCGAAAACCTTTTCTACTTTCTTTTATGGCAATTACATGTAGTTATAGGATCAAGGACGTACTACAGAATCGTCTATAAAGTAAGTTGTAATGTGCCCGGTATATCTAGATATATGATTTGTTCATGAAAATGGAAATTTGTGGTAAGTTCTATGGGACAAAACTACTTAGGTCATCGGTCCCTAAGCTTACACTCTCCTTAATCTAACTTAAACTAACTTACGCTAAGGACAAGACACACACACCCATGCCCGAGGGAGGACTCGAACCTCCGACAGGGGGCAGCCGCGCGGCTACCCTTCGCGGCTTGTCTTGTTCATATATTAAAATCACAAGTGACACTAATGTATCCAATGTATAATGCTTCCGTTTTAGATACTTGAAAATGGGTTTATGCCGAAATCGAACAATTATATGTGAAATAAAGAGAGTAGCGGCTGCAGGCACCACGAAATCATTCAAAAATTATTATTATCTGTTTTACATGCTCGAAGAAATGTCGCCAAAGGGATACTAGCAAAGTATGGTGTATCTCTACCTCACAATGTAAAGCAAAATCCGACACACACACACACACACACACACACACACACACACACACACATACACACACACACAATGAGGCTAAGAAACTTAATGATGGTTATATACTATTTTGATGTAAGTAATTAAATCTGTAAATTGGAGAATTTTATACGCATATTTAACGGTACATAAGTAACATTAGTACCTTTCATATAAATTATTTGTAATACATATTAGTGATAGGTAAGGCAGCACATTAACAAAATGATTCGCTGGATTTCTCAACAGAAAAAGCCACACAAGCAAGACTTATGTGGTGCACTAGAAGTAATCTTTACCCAATAAGGGGACGTGTCTTCTGAAGTCTGATTAAAGCTGACGCTGATTTCGTCATCTGTACTCATCCATCACGTGCATGTAAACAGTATGCTCTAATATTTATAGGCATGGCAAGAATAAACGAGAAGCACGTTTGCTCTGGATGGATAACACACCTGGTTGCAATCGTCACGTCACTATGAAGGTGATATGTCAACATTCCAGCACTGCTTACTTCAAATTTACAACACTGAAAACTTAAGAAGTAATGAGAGTAGCGGCTGAAGGCATAACGAAATCATTCAAAAATTATTATCTATTTTTCATACTTGAAGAAATGCCGCCAACGGGATACTAGCGAAGTATGGTGTATCTCTACCACACAATGTAATGCAGAATCCGACACACAAACACACACACGCACACACACACACACACACATACACACACACACACACACAATGAGGCTAAGATGTATTGCGTACAATTCACAATCCCATAACAGAACCACAATCCTAGATTTCATTCTCAAGTAAAGTCGCAAAACTGAAAAATGGTTCAAATGGCTCAAATGGCTCTGAGCACTATGGGACTTAACATCTGAGGTCATCAGTCCCCTAGAACCTAGAGCTACTTAAACCTAACCAACCTAAGGACATCACACACATCCGTGCCCGAGGCAGGATTCGAAGCTGCGACCGTAGCATGAAAAATGGTAAGCTGCATTATTTAAAGACACATTATCGTAAGAGCTGTTCCTAATTTACACTGTTTACTTTAATTATATTTTAATCTGCTATATCACATATTGTCAGTATGGTTAGTATTTCGGTCAGGCTACTTTAAATCATGAGCAATAATTTCGATTCGTAATTTATAAACGTTTCTTCTGATATTGAATAAGTGTATGAGGGTAATTTATTTGCAGCCATTCCTTCTTTATGATACTTACTGTTATACAAGTGGCAGTATTGCTAAATGCGTTGCACTTCACCGAAAACAAGAGAATTAGTCATATCAGAGTGTACCATTGTCAGCTGTGCAAAATATTTACTTATTTCCCTGGTAAAGAATGCTGCTTGTGACCACGACAAATTAGACGTTTGGGTGTATTTAAAAACGTAATACTACCATTGTAATCCACTAGATTAGCCGAACTTATCCAGTGCTTACACAGGCCTTACACTTGGCCTACATATTATTCAACCAAACTTTGTTATCCATACCACTCTGCTGCAAATTGACTCATAGTGTGTAGCATAATTCAAGACTGTTCCCTGTAAACTGAACGGAAATATGGAAATTTGTGGTAAGGTCTTAAGGGACCAAACTGCTGAGGTCATCGGTCCCTAAACTTACGCACTACGTAATCTAACTTAAACTAACTGACGCTAAGGACAACACATACACCCATGCCCGAGGAAGGATTCGAACCTCCGACGGGGGGAGCCACGCGGACCGTGACAAGGTGCCCCAGACCGCTAGGCTACCCCGCGCGGCGAGCAGAATGGATAACAAGAAGCACGAATGTATACAATCCACATTCCTTATTTATGAAGCCATTTATTTATTTAATCTTATGGCTAGGGCCCCCCGTCGGGCAGCCGTTCACCGGGTGCCGGTCTTTCAATTCGACGCCACTTCGGCGACCTGCAGTCGATGAGGATGATGGGATGATGATGATGAGGACAGCACAACACCCAGTCCCTGGGCGGAGAAAATTGCCCGACCCAGCCAGGAATCCAACTCGGGCCCAGAGGATTGACAATCTGTCACGCTGACCATTCAGCTACGGGGGCAAACTATGAAGCCATTGAACTGGATGGACAGACAGTTTTCCACATTCCACTGGCCCCCCGTACGATTCACGTCCGTAGGATAGACCGCTAGGATGCTTTATCTTCCACATTCGAAAGAAAAACAGACTCCGTAGTGATTTACTCTACCGAGACAGAACTCCGTTCCATCTCTCAAGCGAGCTATAAATGCAGAATCTGTTGATGTATTAATGTCTTCAGTTTAACAGAACAGATTGTTCACAGAGTACTAGTGGCTTGTGTCCCTCTTTATGGTAACTATGATATAGAGCTTGGGCCACGATAGGCTCCATGTGTCATAGATCTGGTATGTGGCGGCCAGGTTCAAATCCTGCCTCGGGCATGGGTGTGTGTGATGTCCTTAGATTAGTTAGGTTTAAGTAGTTCTCAGTTCTAGGGGACTGATGACCTCAGATGTTAAGTCCCATAGTGCTCAGAGCCATTTGAACCATTTTTGTGGCGGCCATGTTGGTTTCCGAACGGTTGCTCAAAAAAAAAAAAAAAAAAAAAAAGTGTGTGAAATCTTATGGGACTTAATTGCTAAGGTCATCAGTCCCCAAGCTTGCACACTACTTAACCTAAATTATCCTAAGGACAAACACACACAACCATGCCCGAGGGAGGACTCGAACCTTCGTCGGGACCAGCCGCACAGACCGGTTGCACTTCGACAACATTACCTCTCAAGTTACTACACATCCGAGCTGAAACAAACAACGGTGATTTAGAAGCTACGCGTGCAGTGAATAGTAAGTGGATATAAACATGTTTATATTGCCACTCTATTCTCCATCAATCATGAAAAGCACTTTGAACTACTGATGGACACTATAGCCAGTATTTCTAGGTGGAACTGTGGATTATAAAGGGGCTTTTAATACTTTAGTGCCCACATAGATATTGACAGAAATACGTAATGTAAGACTGTAAAGACTAACAGGACGAGCAGGAATTTCTCAACGTCAGAACAGCATGTCGAACAACGGAAAACTAATACCTTAAAACTTATATCACTTTCTTGAACCGAATCCGCTGTCCAGAAGACAAAACATTTCAGTATGTGCCTTAAGTACTATTATGTATTGTTGCGGGCCAATGTACAACTTTCATATCGAAACAAGTATTAAGATTTGGTACGCCTTTACTCGTAGCCAAAGTCACTGAAATACACTTGTAATACTAAATACTTTCATAGCAGTTATTAGGCCGGCAGATGGAGAGAGGGTGTGCCCTATAATTCCTGATATACGGACTGTTCCCAAGTGTTCAGTTAAATACGAAATCTCTCCACAGGACTGTGTTTGAGGCTGACGTCTTGGCGTCTGGCAATGGAGAAGGTCAAACCATTAAATGGTGGAAGAACTTAACAACTCTGACAACTCGTATTCATTTAACTTACAGGAGCGGTTTTGCTCTCATTTTATAGCAAAATGGATGACTTTTTTATCATATACCTAAACAGGTTCGCCAACAGTCTTCCTCAGACCACCGAACTTAAGCACTGTCGGGCTTGGCTAGCACTTGAATGGGTGACTGTTCGGGTCTGCCAAGCGCTGTTGATAAGCAGGGTGCGATCAGCCCCTGTGGGGCCAAACGAGGAGTTATTTGACGGAGAGGTAGCGGCTTCGTCACGGAAAACTGAGAACGGCCGGGAGAGCGGTGTGTTAACCACATGCTTATCCGTACTCGCGTTCAGTGACGTCTGTCGGATGGGGATGATACGACGGTCGGCCAGTACGGTTGTGACTTCCGAGGTCTGTTCGGGGATAGTTGAATAGGTTCTATGTGAATTCCCTTGGTTATGTGGCATATGTCCCTTCTGAAGTCTATTTATTGCCAAACTTGCTGCAGCATTGCAGGTGTGGCTGTTCAGTTGCGAGGCACACTCTATCTCTGAACTCTGATAGAGATGGCGGTAAGGGTGGAGCAAATACAGGACCTGGAAAGCGAACATATAGGAAATCTTGGATGTCGCAGAGACAGTGTGACGGTTCGGTGTCTTGCACAAAATTACGCTGTATTCTCGTCATCACCGCCAATCTGGAAGATTAAGAAGCTTTCCGACATCTCGAAGTACACTACTCCATTGACATTTTCTCTTGAAAAAAGAAAGGTCTTCAAACTTTGCTCTTGCTCAATGCACAACACACATTCGATTTTGAGGTACCACGTTCATGTTACAGGGACTATCGTGGATTTTCACTGCCCCAAATTCTATAGTTGAGTTGATTTTTACCAGTTAATTGAAAAGTCGACCTATCATTAAAGATAATCTTTCCCATGAAATCTTCATCAAACTAATGTAACATTTACCCACAAAAGTCCTTATGAGCAGTGCTATTAGTGTCTACTAGTTCTTGCACCATTGTAAACTTATATGGTTTCAGATGCCAAACAGTCATATGTGGGATGCCCAGTTCTCGAGGAGGAGACCAGGTCGACTGTTCGCAAAGCTTTGCCTTATTTGCTCTAAGACGTCGTCTGATGCACAGTGACGACCTGAATATTTGTTACGTCTTACTGAAAACGCAATTTCAATAAAACGCCTAAGTCACTCATACACTCATAAACAGGAGGTCTAATGGGCAGGAGGGGGGAGGGGGGGGTGGTCAAGGATCTTTGCTATACTGTGTGCGAAAATTACGTTTACGTTGCACAGTAGTTGCAGACTTCTACACTTCAAACCAAAACACTCAGGAAGCTCTCTCGAGACTGGTAAAGGCAGCCACCTCTGCTACAACTGCCGCTAGCGCCTGCAGTAGTGTGTCAAGGCTTGATGTCTTTTCCTTCGAAATGACATCAAGACTAAGTCTGTAAGTCGTATGAATAAGCTTGTACGAATTTTCAAAGTTGTAAAGTCCTACTGATACCTCTCGCAATGAGCACTAACAAGACAATACAAAAAATAACGGTAATGCGTGTGGCTAGGCCGTGAGTCTCACCTGCGGGGAGCCCACCCTCCTGTTGCAAGTGACGCCACTTCGGCTGCTTGCGGGACGATGAGGGCAAAATGATGATGGAGAAACACAACGCACAACTGATGAGTGGAGGCAGTTTCCAACGTGAGCTGAAGTAGAACACGGGCCTCTCGCATGAAGTTCTGGCGCGATGACCTCTCAACTATTGAGGCGGAAACAGAAGACAATAGTATAAATGGTTTATACTTGTTAACAGTTTAAAACAGCATAAAATACTCTCCACTAGTTGCTTCATATTAAACCTGATTTAAAACATATGTTAGAACCCGTCTAGGCCATAGTTTTTCTTAGATAATACTACATTACTGAGGTCAGTACAAAACACTTCAGGGTCAGGAGATCGCGAAATAAAGCGTTTTTTGAGTAAAGCCGATATGTGCAGCCTAAGGTAGTACGAGTGGTTCCGTCATCTGCAGAGTAGTAGCGAGTAACGTTGAGGATGACGTATCGCTCGTGTATAATCGACAAGCTCTGCGGCACCCTTGATGTTATTCTGTAGAGGCAAGAGTTGGCTGTTAGGTTTTCCTGTTACACGTACATTATTCGTGGCAAATCTTTTTTTTTGACCAAAGCGAAATAGTAAAAATCCAGACTGCTTGTGGGAAGCAGTCAGTATCCGTTACTGTTCCTTTCATTTTCGTGAGTGTACAGGCATTCAACGCAATCAACGCCATGACGGTTTAATCAGCAACGTCGTCCTTAGCTCAGAAAGAGGCACTAGCAAACCATGCACAGCGGATTATAGCCAAGATTACAAAGTGAAACGTGTGTGTAGATTTTCGCAGGAGTTTTTCTTGGTTTGATTGCCTGGAATCGCGCTCGTAACGTATGAATTGCTTCGACACGCACACGCACATGCGGACCAGATTTATCTGCTGATCGCGAGGACGAGAGAGGAGACAGGCAGTTGAGCTTTGGAGTTGTAATTGAACAGTAGAGTCTTGATTCTGCAGTAGTGAACAACAAATTAAAAGATATTTTTGGGAATTGTACTATGGATTAGTGGAAGATTTATTGTGGAGAGAAAAAGAATTGGTTTTTACATAAATGCAATTATACTATTTGTGAAGACTGGATTACAGCTAATGATTAAATCCGTTTTATTCGCGGCAGCGGTTTCATAATGCAGGATTCTTGATTTATCAGGAATCTTTTTACCTTTCGTTTTTTTGTTGGGATTTATCGGTAACTGTGAGAGAAATGGATTAAAGAATTAGATTTGGAATTTTGTTTAAGGAAAGGCTATACATGCGAGGTCTGATTTCTTTAATTCTTGAATTATACAGGGTGATTTATTCCACCGTGTACAAACTCTAGGGACTGATTGATGAAAGGATACGGAACTTATGCATGGAAATGCATGCAATTGCATGGTTTCCACGCTAGAGACCATTTATTCAATCATGCATTGTTACATAAATTGCGGTCTAGTACATGCTGTACCACGCAGCCACAGTTACAATGTGAATGGTTTCCTTCTAGAGGGTGGTACCTTTCCTCAAAACGTCATGCCCTGGCATTTCAGTGTCGTTTCAGGAAACAGGAGATCATGAAGGACGTACCCGAAATGTTCACGCACCAGACTTGGAGGAAAATGTGACTAACACTGTGGAAGGCGACCGCCAGCCAAACAGTTGGCCCGACTGTACAGGGTAAGCCAAACGACCGTGTGGAATATTCTCCATGACAACTGTTAGTAATCCTTATCACTTACAGCTTGTGCAGAGTTTGCCAGCCACAGACTTCCGACATCGGGAGCAGTTTTGTCACTGGCTACTTCACTAGGCATCCACGATTCCGGAATTTGCGTCATCCATCCTATTCACAGATGAGGCCACCTTTAGATGTGGGATAATAAGCAGAACCCCCATGGTATGGCGACAGCGAGTGGACTGGGATAGTTGGTGACTATATTGGGATCAGTCTTGCTGCCACGTCGCCTAACAGACCGGAACTATCGGTGTTTCTTTCGTGTGACTTTGCCTCCCCTGTTGGAAGACGTGCAATCGATGATTCGAAAGATTATGTGGCTTCTACGTGATGGTACTCCAGTTCACTTCGCCGTTAACGTTCGGACGCATCTCAATCGTGTCTTTCCTGGTCGATGGATCGTACGAGGGGGTTCAGTTGCATGGTCTGCTCGCTCACGGGATCTCAACCTGCGCGATTTACGATTATAAGGGCCATCTCAAAAGTATCGTGTATGCAGAGCCCATTCAGATGTGGAGACACTGGAGCAGCGTATTCATGTTGCCTCGGACAGTGTTCGGATGCAGCCTGGCGGATGTGAACGTGTGAGACAGAACATGCTACGGCGCGTACACGCATGCTGTGAGGCACATGGAAACCATTTTCAATACATACTGTAGCTGTGACTGCATGGTACAGCGCATATTATACCGAAGTCTCTGTAACACTGTATGACTGAATAAATTGTCTCTAGCGTGGAAACCATGCAATTGCTGATATAAGCTCGTTAGACCTTTCTTGTTCCTTGTCCTGGCATCGATTAATCCCTAGAGTTTGTACACGGTGGAAAAAATCTGCCTATACTTGCATGATTTCAGAGAAAGCTTAACTGATATTGAACATTCATTAAATGTTGTTTAAGTCAAACAATAAGAGATTGCTATTGAGTTCATTTAAGGCAAAGTCATTGTCCACAGCCGAAGTTTCAGCCAATTTTCAGTTTTTTTTTAAAACCAATATCAAACATTATGAACCAAGAATGGCTCAAATGATTCAAATGGCGCTGAGCACTATGCGACTTAACTTCTGAGGTCATCAGTCGCCTATAACTTAGAACTAATTAAACCTAACTAACCTAAGGACATCACACACATCCATGCCCGAGGCAGGATTCGAACCTGCGACCGTAGCGGTCGCTCGGCTCCAGACGGTAGCGTCCAGAACCAAGAATGATAGTAATGTTTTTAGATACCGCATTACACGTTTGCATATCTCTATTCAGTGCGCCTTACGTAAGCCAAACAGTGCAGAAGACAGATTCTTTATTTAATTAAATTCAAAGTAATCAGTTTTTCGTCAAAGTTAATAGATTTTGTGATAACAGTAAGTTTCAGACAAGTCAAAGTTTTTCTCGCAGTTCTATTTTGTCACGAACAGTGTTACGCAAGCAATCAGCTTGAAGATCGGGTATACGAACCATTCGAAACAGGGAGCCCAAACTTTAGCATCTAACAGACAATTTAACATTAAAAACACATCAACGCTACAGATCCAATTACACTAAAATTTTAGTAGATAACTTTTGCGTCTGCTGTCTTATAATGTCGCCGTGCTCAATACTGAGTATAAGGATTTAGTCTTCAATTACAGTTTCAGTTATCATATGTACCCGAAATTACATAATATGGTTTACAAAATACAAAGTGTGGATCTAGCGACATCTTACTTTAAAACTCCATTAATGTCATAACGACGCTTCGTGACATTCGCATCACAGAAATGAACGGTTGCTTTGGATCTGGTAAATTGGGGAGAAGGCGTGAGGCGCCGCAGCCACAATCAGAGCGGCTGACGAGGCGCGACCGGCGCTCATTAGTGAGAGTGAGAGGCCCTGTTGCCGGGAGGCGCGCCGGTCCCAGAGGCAGGCACAGCGGCGGCCGTCTCCAGCGACCAAAGGGCCTGGCGTGCCTGCCTTTATTGCTGAAATCTGACCCGGGCTACACGCCGTGCCGGTAATGCGCTTCAGTCTATGTAGTGGGACGCGAAATTGAAGCGTCACCCATCCACCAGTGTCAGCCCAGTTTACAGGTGAATATAAGTTTAATTTAGTGTTTTGTTTATGTATTTTTGTAATATTTGTAATGGTTGTGAGTTATCTAAAGTTTTGCATTTATTTTTTATGTTTCATGTACGGAGAGGGCGGCGCAACGAACGGAGACAGCATCTTCACTGCCGGGACCAGAGAGAAAATTGCTGGCCACTATACGTCGCGGGTCGACAGCCAAAGAGCAACAGAAGATCCTGAAACCGAGTTGTTGCGTCGTGCTTCTAAAAACTGAAAAAATAAGAATTTGTAATGTTTTCTACAACAATGACGTCATAGAAAGTTTAATCATGTTGTACATGTTCAGTCATATCTTGTCAAGGCTCAGGTTCGCGTCTATATGTAGGAAGATAATAAACTAGTGGATGCTACTAAAGTTTAAATACGTAATCTGAGAATTTATTTATGAAGAATTATGTTAATGAATTACTAATTTATTTGACAAGATTATTAATTTTTACAATGTTCATCGCGAGTTTGAGTCTTGAAAGTTTATTCAATGTGGTTCTAATATTTATTAAAGCAGATAACTTGCATTAATATAATTTCTGAGAAGAAACAAACGACATCTAAATTGAAAAAAGTTTGCGCAAACCAATTGGACTGAGTGACGTAATTCTGCGCATACGACTCAAATGATGACGTTTTAATTACAGTTTCGTTCAAGAACCATTCAGAGACAATTTAAAAAGAATTTAAATAATTTTGAAGTGTGTTGTAACTGACGTAGGTGACGAAGTCTGCACATGGTCATATGTCAAAAGAAAATCATTTATACAAAACTTACATCGTTACACTACATCTAACTTCGAAAACTACCGAAGAATACGGAGCTAAACAGAGACAGTTACCGACTTTTTCTGAAATTACTGTAACCAGTCATCTTTCGTGACGGTAGAAATTTTTGTTTTAATATTACCGATTTCAAGTCGCCTAGCGATTCGTCACACTATTCTTAATGGCTGTTTGTGGCATTGTTCGTGTTGTTGCGTAGTCGCGGCAAGACAGAAAAAAACGAAAGAAGTAAGCATTAGATGTGGCGAAGTATTATTTACATCGTAAGGCAGAGAGCACTTCTTACGTTGCGGTTGATAATGGAAGCAAGACTGAAGAAAAATCAAGACAGGTCCACTGGATTTGTTCACCTGGAATAAGCGTTCGACAATGTAAAATAATGCAAAATAGTCGAAATTTTGAGGAAAATATGGGTAAGCTGTAGGGAAAGACGGGAAATATGTAGTTTGTACAAGAACGAAGCACGCATATTAAAAAGGGTGTAAGGCAGGAATGCAGTCTACCTCCCTTACTGTTCAATCTATACAGCGAAGAAGCAATGAGGGAAATAAAAGAAAGGTTCAAGACTAGGATCAAAATCCAGGATGAATGGATGTCAATATTGAAATTCACTGGTGACATTGCTATCCTCAGTGAAAATGAAGAAAAATTACAGGATGTGTTGAATGAAAAGAACGTTCTAATGACTACAGAATATGGACTGGGAGCAAATCGAAGATAGACGAAAGTAATAAGAAGAAGCAGAAATGAGAACAAAGAAAAACTTAGTATCAGTATTGGTGATCACGAAATGAAGTTAAGGTGCACTGCTACCCAGGTAGCAAAATAACACATGACTGATGGAACAAAGGTGACATAAAAAGCAGACTAGCACTGGCAAAAAGGGCAATCCTGGCCAAGAGAAGTCTGCTGGTATCAAACATAGGTCTTAACTTGAGGAAGAAGTTTCTGAGAATGTACACTTGACAGCAAAAAAAGTGGGTCACTGGCGAATACATCCAACATAACATAGATGTGCTGCAGGTCCTCTAAACACCAAAACCCCATGGGGTACAGTCGTTTGACTACACACATTGGGTACTGCAAGAGACTACTAAGAGACCAAAGGTCTTTATGGCAGTCAGTCTAAGCATCAAAAAAACTAATATCGTCATACAAAACATATTAGAAAACACGTTCTTATCGATGAGACACCCCATAACACTCATAAACTAACCTTAATTACAACAAGTGATATTCCAAAAGTCCTGAGAAAACGCATAATTTTACATATATCGTACAGTGATCCTTAGTCAAAATTAAATACTTGAGACAATATATGGAGTTACAAAGCTGTAAGGCAATTGGAAAAAAGTTTTTCGTTCTCTGAAATATTTTCCATCCACGTGCTGAAGGTCGTTCAACGGCGAGTGGCTCTGGAAACTGGATATTGGACGAACCAGTAGAAAAACGCCATTAACGGCAACAAGCACTCTAAGGAAATCTCAACATTAACAGCGAATCATCTTTAATATCATTGTTCTCGTAACACATCAACAGCTACGTGTACACAAATTTGAACTTTAAAGTACATGACCAACGTCGTCGTTCTGGACCTGGCTTCAAACCCAGCACCTATAGCCATTGCTAACCAAGCTAAGCTTTGTTTGTGCCTTATTGAGACCGGATCACTAGACGTTAAGTATAGAGACATTTGCACCAGTATCAGTTGTCAATTCAGATTCTGAAAATAAATGACGAAAATGTTTGTACTGAAGTGAAAATCCTGTCGTAACAGTTACCGTCCTGAGAACTACCCCCCAACGATGTTTAATATGGTGTCATTCAAAAGGAACAAGGTATGCTCATTATTAAAATTGAAATGCCATCATATAAAGCTTGTGACAGGGATGCGAACCCAGCACCTAATCGGATTGTTAACGAAGTACAATCATGCTGAAAAGTATCCGAACGACCTGGATTACATTTCGCCTGATTCCCATGCAACCCACATAGCGCAGCTGTCTAGCAGGTCCTCTAATCTCTCCTTGATATAGTCATTTGACTATTGAAAATGGTTCCAACAAGTCACAATTAGAAAACACTGCTCTGTATCGCAATAACTCAGTATGTAAAGTAATACCACGATACTAAAAATATCAGGGAACACCTCATCACAGATAAGACTGTCTTTAAGGCTTGTAAGCTCGCATTTATTGCAGTAACTGACATTCCTAAAATGTTAGCACTCTCATTACTACGTCAGATAGGTAATGCACGTAGTAAGTTCGTCGTATTCATGATTTCCTCTTCAAAGTAACATACCATACTTGTTATTTAACACAAAATGTCATTAAAAATTTACGTTATTCACTATCAGCTAGTTGAGAATATGTATGAACTTCAAATGACACGACGAACCGACTCGTTCTCCATATGGATTCAAACCCAGGTCATGCAAACTAAGATTTCGTGACTGACGGAAATTAACAGTCATTCCTGACTAGGCATAAAGAGAGTGATATACCTCGATTTCAGACAGTATAACTTTAAATTACAACTTTAAATTACATAACGTAAACATTTTTAACGGTCGCGAATTCCACCCGGCATCTATTGTCCCCATTAACGGACTACGAGAGATGTTAAATACTGCTTCTTCACAAATAACTTACTTGAAATGCATTGAGGTAAAGCTTTGTGTTGGACAGGGATTCGAACCCAGAACCTAATCGGATTGTTATCGAAGCACAATCAACTTTGACATATCGGATTTTATCGGCAGTAGCTAGATGTATTAACTGAAATGACGAGACGAAACATTAATTTTTTCCTTCCCAGGACTCCAACCCGGCACATATCGCTGTTATATTCTAGAGAAAAGGAACGTTAAATATGGGTTTGTTACACCAGCAGCGACATGTGAGCATGTTTGAACTAGAAATAATATGACAAAGAGTTCAGTGGTGACTAGGAATCGAACCCCACACATATCGTCGTTGACTACACTCAAAGAGACGACGCTTACCGAATATTTCTCCACCAGCAACTCGAAATAACATCCTTGAACTTACAGTGATCTCGCAAATAGTTCTGTGTCTGACTGGGAGTCAAAAACGTCAGATATCGTTAGTGTTGACAACGAATGAAAACGCATTAAAAATAAAAATTATTATCCACCAGCAGATAGGTGTTCTGATGCTAGAGCTTGATAATACATAGTGAAAAGTTTAGTGGTGGGCCAGGATTCCAACCCATTCATGCGCAATATGTGGAGATGTTGAGGAATCTGCAGTTTTGAACAAACAACAAGTTGTAGTCGAGCTGTATTGTCACGAAGGGATCAAATTCCGCCTTAAGGGCGATCTGAGTTGCATTCCCAGTTCAGAAGCAATTTTATCGACATATAGAAGCTCAAATAAAAAATGGAATAAGTGTCCTGTGACCATACACAGGGTTTGTTTCGTCACTAGAAATAAATAACTAGCATAAGAAAGGTTACTGGTGATAGAGTTTCTACATGTCGCCACTCCTTACTTTATTGTGGTTCCACCTAACGTCTACTTGGTAGAGAAGGAATATCATGTTTAATGTGATTTTCAGACCACAATGCCATTATACCTTCTTCACTTGGCGTAGCCAGAAGAAAATAGAATCTGCCTCTCCCTATCAAAAAACGTCAGAAGAAGCTGGAATCGAACCGAGACCATCACCATACGAAACTATCATCAGTCCAACAGACCACCAAATATACTCATCTCTACGAGTCATTCGTCTATCATAACACAGTTGCGGCACACAAGATGAGAATTCTGACACACACGCTCCCTGTAGTGGTTTGGAGGATGTTCAGCACATTCATTTACTTGGTTGACTGAATCGCCATGAACTAGCTGCCTTGGCTACCCAGTGCATACATTCGACTCTATTTTGTAATCAAAGAAATAAAACAACGTAACAGCCACCTACACAGAGCTGCCAACAGTGTAGGATGCAGAAATTTAAATAGGAAGTGTTCCTTTCCATTAGAGCTACTCTATTGCACTATCTGTTTGTTGAAACCATCGTGCAGTGCAAAAGAAATGCTGTAACTGTCTGTCTCTCAGAAGTCTAGATCCGGCCATATGCATTATCTCACAGCACTGTGGAATGACGAAATTCTGGAGGAAGTGTTGTTCGCTTTCAGAGGTGCTGTAGCTACGTCAGAGCTAGTAGCGTAACGGTAAGCGTCGCGCACTGTTGATAAGACGTCGCGTGTTATATTACATTCGCTACTACATTTTTTAAAACGCAATTCTGCTGTCTGCTGAAGTTATCAATTTAATAGAACTTCGAACATAATTCTCTTCACTTCTCAACCCAAAATAGTCGCATGTGGATAAAAGGCTAACTTCTGCGTCATTTTGTTCTTTCCAGGTTTAATAGACGGCCAGGCAACAGAAGCAGCTCGAAACTTTTATCTTATGTATGGGGAGAGCGCATCGTGCCAAAATAGTCAGAAAAGTATTTTCTACATTATCTGTCGTCTGGTAGTGGCATTTTATTCTTCTTCAAACCTTGTTTGACAGCTTTAACTCAGAACAAGCTTTCTACATGCATGTAATCAATAAACTGCATGTGCATTGTCAGACTGTTATAGATAACATCAGAGAATTCGCATGTATCGTTGATGATTAATTTCTCTCTCATCTTTAGTATTGTTTTAACAACACTAAAAGAAACACTGTATTGTAAGAAATGAAATAAAACTACCCACGATAACCTTACGACGAAAGTAAGTCTTTTAACAAAACTGAGTATCTGTACACAAGCGTGCCTCTATCTGCACGAATTAGTAAAACACTATTCACTTAGATTTCGATTGAGTCTGTGTTTAAATGGTATGCTGTGTCATACTCAACAGGTATGCAAACGTGGCATTTCATAAATAAAGTTACGTATTCCTAGAAACCCAAAATTTGCTTGTCAACAGCGGAAAGAGGAGTTACCTGTTGTGCAGCATTGTAAGTTTTTCACCATTGCACTATGAGCTGAAAGTATTTTCTTACGATTTGCTTATCGATGTTTGATCTGACTGCTTGCAGCTCTTACACAGAAGGGATAAAAACGTTACATTGAGCGAGGCTGGAACCGCGAACAATAACAGCCGCGTTTTCTGAGGTCAGCACGTCAACACAGAGCTAGCGGATAGACACCGCTTGCGCCTTCCTCTTGCGAGGTCAATAGTAGCTAGAACTCGTAAACCGCTATTTACAGGACGAGATTAGTTGCGATTGCCACGTTCAATGACTTTGCTAGGCTGAGAACCGTAAATTTACAATCTTCTGTTACACCTCAAGCGATAACAACTCAGGTTATTCAACGGAAATGACACGAGAAATCAAGTGAACTTTGAGGCTTAATTCCGTGCACACCAGGAAGTAACTCGTCGATCACAGAGTTGCCAAACATACCTTGCGTTGTTGCCAAATCTCAGTTACATTACCAGCAGGAAGAAGACGAACCCATGTGATCCTACAGCGGGCTGGGAAGTGACCATAGCTGGCTCCTCAAAGACGCGGCTGCTACGGCCTGGAATACGTAATGCGTCTGATTCGCAATTCTGTAACTAGGTTTGGGGACTGGAGCTTAGTTGCTAATAATACTCAGAACTGACTGCTACTAAGCATCATAAATCAGCAACTCTCATAGTTGTTTTTATATTTCTTTCGTAACTGTACTGAAAACTAAGAAACCCATTCACGGACTCTTTCGTGCCTCGCCGATAGTCGAGCACAACAAACAAATAAAAATAAAAATAGAATGTGTGTGTGTGTGAGAGAGAGAGAGAGAGAGGGGGGGAGAGAGAGAGAGAGAGAGAGAGAGAAAGAGAGAGTAAAAAATTGTTGTAAAGAAATTGAATACTGGTATGTAAAGAAATCTTTCATTAAAATGACTAGTTCCACATCATTACGAAATGTCGTATTCATGATCTATGGAACAAGTATTAATCTAATCTAATCTAATCATATCATATTGCTGACTATCCATGAAGAGTCATGAAGTACCGAATTTTTCGCCTGTATCAGTAACCAAATCTAAACTTGAAAATAAAAGACGACAGTTTTTGTAATAAACCGGGACTCCTATCAAGACCCTTTCATCCCTGTTAACTAACCATGAAAGATGTCTGATATACCTCAATTCAGAAGTAACGAAGTGTGTATGAATTTAAAGATGAAGCGCATGATGTGAAGTTCTGCGACGGAGATACGAACCCAAGCCGTAATCGGATTGTTAACTAAGTAAAATCAAATGTTACCTATCGGTTTTTCTTGCCAGTTGCTAGGTGTTTAATCTAAAATAAGGACACAAATTTCTGTGCCTGAGCGACAGTCGAACCGCACTCCTATCGTTCTTCTGGTTTGTCCACGAATATTGCTTAAATATCAATTGCTTACTCACCAACAGTAAGATGTGTGCGTGTTTGTCCAGAAATTGTTAGCAACATGAACGGACATTAAAAATGCAAGTTAATTTTCACTAGCAGGCCGGTGTGCACGTGATAGGGCTTGAAATGAAATTATGAACATTTTTGTACTGGATCAGGATTCGGACCCACATATTTACCTTTGGAGGAGACGTAGAGAAGACTGCAGTCTTGGGAAAAGGAATGAAATGATTGAACTATACTGTTCCGAGAGATTAAGATCCTCGAAAGAGGAGATACGAATTCGAATCACAGTGCAGCACCAAATTTTTCTACGTCTCTAGTTCAATCAAGTACAAGTAAAATAAGAGCCTTGTTCCTTTAGACGGCTATCAGTTCATCAAATAAAATAAAATTTTCTAATGTAAGTAAGTTTACTGGTGACAGTATTTCTGTTTACTCTGACCTCCACCTATGTCATTTTCCAACGTAAATCGGCTCTGACCAGTTTGGAATGAAGGAACGTGATGTTTAATGCGGATTCTGGATTATAACAGCTTTCTCTTGAGGTTACCAGAGGTAAAGTAAATCAGTTTGTGCCTCTTAAAAGTAAATGCCTGAACCCACGCATTGCACTTGTGATAGTTCGTTCCACCAGACCACTGTGACCACATTTCCCAACCCCAGGAGTGTGCTGTAATGGATGACGTGCTTAGCTTACTAAACTAGTCACGGTGGAAAAAAACGCGAGTCTATTAAATGGTTAAGTAGAAGCAAGCTTCTGACGTGGAGATAATGCTATTCTCATGTCAGCAGGATGTAAAGACTCTTCTAGGCGTCATAGCCTCGATTTGAAGCCATTTTGAAATTTTCACTGATTCAGGAAATTTCTTAGTTCGAGAAAATCCACTGTTAAGTGTGGAGTTACCGGATAATTCGATTATCACCGTCATTATTACTACCATTTTCTTCCTACCGCTGCTGGAACACACGTGCTTGAAGATCATCTAAGTCCTTTTTGTCATTATAGAAGTAGTTGCCCAAGAACAAGTTCTTTCCCTGTCTACGAAATCCTTTTCATGTTAATATCAAACATCAGCAACTACTCGTAGATCACATTAAAACTAAAGTAATTGATGAAGACGTTACTTGATAACGAAAACAGGCTACCTTTCTTCGTTTACTTGCGCCTAGAAATGGCTGTCGAATACTGCCAAACCAAAAGCCAAGGGATCTTACTGCCTTCCAATATACGTCGCTGTCGGTTCTTCCATATGATTTGGTCGACGTAACCTGTTTCAAGTTGTGTATGACACAGAATGTTTTAGAAAATCAACTGTTTTCCTTTGCAAAAATAGAAAGATTTTCATTCTAAGCTATCCAAGTCCAAAATTTTCGCAATATTAGTTCAAATTTAATATTCGCTTCCATAATGTAAGAAAAGTATTTCACAGTTGCAAAACCCGCATCCGACTCACTGTCCTTACACTTAGTCGCTGGCCATGAATTCTAGCTCAAAGTGACGCCAGTTTAAGTAATCTAATGTAGCGAAGACTGTTTGCCAGTGCTCTTTCTCACCGGAAAATATGCAATTCACTCATTGGGCTCCATAAGTACACTGTAACAGTAAGTTCTGTGTGTATACAATGCATACGGATTGTAGAATTTAGTGGTGCTCTCTCTTCCACTTCTGTGTACAATATGCCTGACCTGAACGGGCCCTTTATCATTACAGGCCCTGGGCGGTGCAACATCATATTGACAAAAGTAATGTGCTTATACTGACAACCTCATTGTTCGTTTTACCCGATTTTGTAATCATTTAAGTAAAACAACATGACCTTCGAGTGGGAGACATTTCGTCCCCCTTTTCCTTCTGTGAAATTTGTCAGTAAGCTTTTCGCCTTCGAACCAGCGAAATGCGGCAGAGTACGGCTGGTAAACGATTTACAAACCTCGATTTAGTGCCGTTAACACGATTTCTTTAAACATTGGCGTAGCTGAAGGAATTTAGTTTCTTCTTAAATCGTCTTATGCAGCAATGTTCACAGATATCTCAAATAGGAAAAGCTCTTTATCCAGGTACGAAGGTTGTAAGACAAACTTCCCACAGTTTGTGTCAAGTTGATCTTTTCGTCTGATAGCACTGCGTAAGTATTTTGTGTAAGAGGTATTAAAGTAGTGTTCCTGTAGCTGTGGGAATCATTGGTACAAAACTAGTTTCACACCAATTTTTAAGTAATGTGTATACATAAACATACAGTTATAAATGTCCCCGTTCGTAGCCGCTAATTATAACAATATGTTTACTTTTGTGCTGTAACATATAGCTATAATCAGCGGTGGAAACATATTTGCGAACGCCGACCGTGTGCGGCTGTTTCTTGTTGGATCGTCTGATCAGTCGGAAGTTGCATTGCGGAAGAGAGTAAATGCCTATTCAAAATATAATTATTTTTGGATAGCTCAACATGAATTTCCTAAGGGACCGTAGTTTATCATGCATTTACCAATAGAATATGGCGCGGAGAAAATATTTCGCCGCATACAACTTCCGTCCGATTTCGACGAAAGAATTCGTGACTGTGAACTCTCTATTTGGCAGAAACATAAAGAAAATTAAATAACTTCATGAAGGAGTGAGACATAGATTCTATATTAAATAAATAGTCCATACATCAGTTCCATTTAAATCTCAATTTATGGCAATTAATAGACGAACTTACACTGCAATGAAGGATTTAACATGGATGCCGTTTTGACTGGCACTTCTCGTAATGAAAATAATTCCTTTGACGTTTTCACATACACGTCGCACAATAAATCTACTGCTAGGCACTTTTAGTATTACACATTTACTTTACACTAAAACAATATTATTTTTAACAATAATAATACGGCGGCAAGACATGCGCGTCCGACACACGTTACAGGAGACAAGAGAAGAATGAGTAACTGTTCATCGAGAATATCTCGTACATCAAAAAAAATGTGTAAAAAAGTGTTCTTCTTCTGTCCGTTTTTCGCGCCACGGTTTTCAAAGTCAATAACTCACTGCATCTCTGACGGCGCTTCGACAATAAACAAGTTACGTCACAGGTCGTTCACCTTTTACATTCTCGCAACATTATTTGCTAACTGTAGCTGTTGCCGAGCGACTGCTCGATTAGTGAATGATTTAAAATGATAAGGCAATCACATAATGTTACAGGGTACAGTACCGATAAGGTGATAAAGAGCAAGACCATGGATACGAAGGTCTGAGGTTCGATCCGTCACCAGTCCCACGATTTTTATGTGCCGTTTTACACATATTTCCATTGAGGCAGTGTTTGTTGATGTGAAAAATGCCGAGTTGCACTTCGGTCCGAAAGCGACGTAAAACTGTAGGTTTACCTATTAACTGGTTGGTATGTCAACTCAAAGGTCGGATGAAAGCAACAGCATACCACCTCCAACAAGTCCGTGTCAATTAAAGCACTGTGGTGTTCAAACCACTCTTGCGACTGATGACTGCTTTACTTTTTATGGGTTCCAAAACTAATGATCTTCGGGTTATTTACATTTTTGTGTTTTCATGCTGTAGCTTTGCTACCAGTAAACGTAAGTAACAGGCTGAGCACTGTCACCGTTCGAGTTGTTAAGGTGGTAGACGACAATACTGTCGACCCCAGTTACAATTTTGGTCATGGCTATGGTTCAAAAATGGCTCTGAGCACTATGGGACTCAACTGCTGTGGTCATAAGTCCCCTAGAACTTAGAACTACTTAAACCTAACTAACCTAAGGACAGCACACAACACCCAGCCATCACGAGGCAGAGAAAATCCCTGACCCCGCCGGGAATCGAACCCGGGAACCCGGGCGTGGGAAGCGAGAACGCTACCGCACGACCACGAGATGCGGGCGGTCATGGCTATGTTTCAGTCGAATACCTGTATGGGCCTTTCTGCGTATTTCAAGATATACTTTTATACACTTGGCACGCTTCCAAATTGATATCTGATAGAGCTGTATTTAGCAACATGAATCAGATATGTTTTCCGTGCAATAAATCGGACAACACGTCAGTGCAGCGAGATTTCGTTTATGTGTTGCGCATGGTGCAAGAAATATTTGTGTTTTGCTTGCTTCAGTGATAGGTTTAACCCCACTGAATGCGAGCAAGCTCACGAATAGACTGTCAATAACTGGAATTACGCAATAACACACTTAAAAGTTGTATTTTTTCATTATGTATCCCGATGAAAATAACTGTAAACAGGTTATATGCCTACTTGCTTATTATCGCGCTTCTCGATGCTTTTCTCAAAAAATAAAAATAAAAGTAACAAAGTGGTAAGAACACCTACTCAGTGCGCCAATTAAACACTCAACCGTTCTTGGTTATTTTGATAATCGTCTGTAATGTAGTAAACATCCTTGATTATTGATTTGTAATTACTACCATTGTTATTGTTATTCGTCACCCCACAACAGCTTTCCTATCACTCATTGCCGACGATGCACATAACGAATGGATCAGGATGAATGGAATGTGAGATGCTTCGTCACGGAGAATATACACATTTATCTCTGCGTCTTGTGTCAGGGTAATATGAAAATCTCAATAAGAAAAGACGACAATAACACCCAACTATTTCTGTCCACTTAACACCATGACGACAGACAAATTGGCGTCTCACTGTATTTTACGACCTCATTTTAATACCTCGTGGAAGCAGGCATAATATTTTGCTTCTTGAACACCGAACAATAACACACAAAGATAGAAGATGGAAGGACACAAAGAAAAAATCAGACTCATGGGTGTGGATCCAGTTCATCATAAGAAGAATAAACAAGAGGGAAACATTACGAAAGCAATGAATACGCTGGTTAGTATACATTATTTGTATAGATCTGAAGATGGAAAAGCGCAGATCTGCACAGTGCCCGCATCTGCACTTTAGTTTCTGTCTTAATAGGCATAATTTTTAGTTTCTTCTCTTCTGAATTATCAAATGAATTGGTTATTACGTGGTACAGAATAATTAGGTAACTGTGTTTCTTACAGCTTCCATTCGCACCAACATCTTTCTACATTCTCGTGCAATTCATGAAATTCTACATGTGTGATCACAAGACTGCACATAGATGCAATCGATTTCGAGGTGCAAAGTGTTTGTTATCTTACTTTTCGTGACAGGCTGGCAAATTTGATTTCCAAATACTTTTTATTGTACTGAAATAATCTTTTGTAACAAAGTAACAAGGTGTTTTAGTCGTATATATTTTGTCGGAAAATGTAATCGTGATGGAAGATTACAAGCCTGAATGTTTGACACAGCTGGTAGGAGAAAACGCTGCATATTAACCAAACCCCGCGCCTCCTCTCCGTATCCTCCTATGACACGAGCACAGGATATCCTCCCATAACGCTACAGAGCTGTTCCTAGCACAGCTGAGAATTGGCAACATCGTCACAAACATTTGGCAACACTGTGACAGTGCAATCACTTCCGCGTATGGTACTGAATTGACTCGCTAAATTCACTTCATATTCCCTTTCCATTTGAATGGCTAGTGGTATATAATTCTCGCGTAAACTAATTCACTGAGACAGAAAACTCAATTTTTTGGCTAAATAAATGCTATTCTTCACATAAGTGACAACTTTTAATATCTTTCACGATGCGTTATGAGGCTAAGCGACTAATACTATGACGAGAGTGGCATGCTGGCAGCAGCGTGTCCGTAGCCCCGTGGTAACGCCCGTGTCTCGTGTTCCGACTGTTAAGAAAATCGTCAGTTCTAACCGTGGTAGCGGCAGCGCGTGGGAGCTTTTTTTGTGTATTATTTCATGGAGCTGCTAATTCTCAGAAAAAATTCTGTAACAAAATCAGAAGAAAACCTTTACACATCAAATCCTCTTGGCAGCTCGACTCAGTAAGTTGTGTTAATGGTCGTAGATCTCGGCTTCCTGACTGCCAAGCTGCTATACAATACAAGCATATCTGAAGAAATTCGAATCGACCGTCAACGATACGAAATTCAATAATGTTCTCCACTTAAGACACCCATGCCAGGGTGATAAGTATGAAGGAAATAATTTGATTAGCAAATCACAAGAAAATACTTTCAGCTCAAAGTGCAATGGTGAAAAACTTACAATGCTGCACAACAGGTAAATTTTTTATGACATTTTGTGTTAAATAACAAGTATGGTATGTTACTTTGAAGAGGAAATCATGAATACGACGAACTTACTACGTGCATTACCTATCTGACGTAATAATGAGAGTGCTAACATTTGAGGTACGTCATTTATTGCAATAAATGTGAGTTTACAAGCCTTAAGGACAGTCTTATCTGTGATGAAGTGTTTCCTGATATTTTTAGTATCGTGGTATTACTTTACATACTGAGTTATTGCGATACAGAGCAGTGTTTTCTAGTGGTGATATGTTGGAACCCTTTTCAATAGTCAAACGACTGTACCAAGGAGCGATTAGAGGACCTGCTAGACAGCTGCGCTACGTAGGTCGCGTGGGAATCAGGTGAAATGTAATTCAGGTCGTTTGGATGCTTTTGAGCACGACTGTACATAAAATCAGAAGTTAAATATCAAATGTTTTCACCAATAGCGAAATGCTGGAACCTTAATAGACGATAGAATTGCTTTTGCCTGACTGGGATTCGAACCCAGCATCTAGCACCGTCGTTTTCTAGCCAGGAACAGACGATAAATAGCTATTGCTGGTTCACCAGTAGCGAGATGGGCGCATGTTTAGCTAGACATCAGGCGACGAAAAGTTCTGTGCTGAATGGAATTCAAATCCCGCACACGTGGGCATGAAGAAACTTTAACTATCAAATTCTTTTCCAATAATAGCTAGGAATGGCATGTTTGTACTTTCAATGACGTGATGGAAAATACTCTGCTGGCTAGAAGTTGAATCCACAACATGTCGTCGTTGGTGATCACAACGATCACAACGTCAACCCAAATCCGGTTTCACCAATAGGATGGACAGGAAAGTTTGAACTTGAAAAGATGTAAGGAAATGTTTGATCTTGTAATGTTGTGATAAAAAGCTCATCATGTGGCTGTGAGTTGAAAAGAACACGTTACAGCTGACAACGCACGAAGAGACGTTAAAATGCAACTATTTTTCACCAGTAGTTCGGAGTGCACATGCTATTGCATGAAATGAAATAATGAATATTTTGTGTTGATCAGG
The DNA here is from genome assembly GCF_023864345.2 of Schistocerca serialis cubense. NCBI lineage: Eukaryota > Metazoa > Arthropoda > Insecta > Orthoptera > Acrididae > Schistocerca > Schistocerca serialis. Next base: position 417,211,044 of record NC_064638.1, read on the forward strand.
ATTCGAAACCAGATAGGTGCTTTTCGAGGACGCCTAGAAGAGTTTGCAATCTTCGGGAACTCAGTGAAATCGAATTCTAATCCCAGTCCAGCACCACAATTTTCAACGTATCAGTTTCAAATAAAGTAAGAGCCTTGTGAACTTACATGGCCATTGGTTCATTAAATGAAATACGTTTTCTAGTTTACGACGGCTTGCTGGTGACAGAGTCTCTGCCTTACGGGGTTTCTCCATCTGTCACAGCTCAAACGAATGCCCAGTCGGCAGCGAAGGGATGTTATCTTTACTGCGGATATTGAACTACGGAGCTTACTGGCGTTCTGCACTTGGCATTACTAGGGGTGAAGGACTTGTGTGTGTTAAAAATCTATGCCTGACGTGAGATGTGAACCTACACGTTTTACACATCAATACAAGATTAATCCACCAGACCCCAGAACCCCCTGCCAAGCACATAATTATGAATTGCAGAGTATTCATTTGGATGTAGACGCAGATGTCAAGGGACGCGTAACAGGAAGGAGGGCGGGATCTGGGAATGGATAGAAGTGCAGAAGTGCAAAATATAAGCGTGAAATGCTTGCAAAGTATTGCTTACTTAGATGTGTGCCACAGTTCGTTTTATCTTAGGACCGAGAGATAAGGTAAGACTGTTCTCGGAACGAAGAATGGGTTATAGGGAAGGGGAGATCAAAGAATACGGTTTCATAGGTGGTGAGAGGAATGATAGAGAGTAAAGACAGCAGCAATTAAAAGAGAAGATGTAGCGTCATTGGAAACCGCTAGATTTGTTTACAAAGTTTTGGGGAAGTGTAATAGAAGGGCACTTGCGACGATAGTGTCAGAGAGAGAGTGTGTGTGTGAGAGAATAGAACAGATATTAACATCGAGTAAACATAAATGTTCAAATATGTGTGAAATCTTATGGGACTTAACTGCTAAGGTCATCAGTCCCTAGTCTTACACACTACTTAACCTAAATTATCCTAAGGACAAACATACACACCCATGCTCGAGGGAGGTCTCGAACCTCCGCCGGGACCAGCCTCACAGTCCATGACTGCAGCGCCTTAGACCGCTCGGCTAATCCCGCGCTGCGAGTAAACATAATATGAAATCGTTGGCGTATTGTGTGGAGGACGGAGAGTGTGTTCATGGATGGAGGGGAAGAGAGAGACGTATTTGAAATAACAAAAACTACTGTGACAGACTCCATCTACGCTGATTAGTTTGTAAGTATGTAGACAGGGTATAAATGAAATCAAAATAGAATACTTATCAAACTGTATATTCAAAAGAAACCCACTTGAATTAAAAGGGCAACTCAAAGGAAAGCTAATCCATATTGTATCTTTTCTGTTGCCACGCGATCTTCCACTAGCTCCCAATGAGGAAAAATGACGAAAAAGAAGACATAACAAAATATTTTAAGAACTCTAATATTTTATCCAGAATCGTTCATTATTTTGTACATCTACCGCGCGTCTTGGCATAGAATGTATAAGCCGTCGGACGTAACAGCCTGAAGAAGCAACTTCCTCCCATGCTTCCAGGACGCAGTCCCAAAGAGCGTCCGCAGTAGTTGGTTGGTTTCGTGGCCAGTTCTCTGTTAATGTTCTGGCGACCTCAGCCCACATGTTTTCCATGGAGTTCATATCAGCCGCCCGTGGCGGCCAGTCCATGATGTTGACGCCAATCGTGGAGAGCCGCTGCTGAACAAATGCAGACTTGTGAATGGGAGAATGGTTCTCTTCCAATGTGACGTCCCCTTCTGCGTACAGCATTCGCACTGACGGAAGCATCACATTTTCCAATATGTGGGCATACTGAGCGCTGTCCAGAGCTCCTTCTATCCTGTGAAGAATTCCCGCCCCTCTCGCAGAATTCCAACCCCAGCAGGTAACAGATAGCCGGCCACTTCCTCTCGTCGTGGTTACATATTCGCGTCGATGGCGAGCCCCTTTCAGTCTGTAAACGATTCGTGGACCGTCGTTATTGGTGGAAAACACCTTCTCATCACTGAAAATGACGTTGTCCCACGACGTCCTCAGATGGAGCTCCGTAAATGCTGTGCGGTATAAAACGTTGTCTTCGCTGAGCTCTTGTTTCACGGCGGATCGTCGTGCATGCAGTCCAGCGTCCCTCAGCCTTCGGCGAATCGTGTCACTGGAGCCGGGGAAGTTGGTCTCCCGCCGCAACTGCTTCGCATTCAGAAAGGGATTTTCTCTGCTCCTAGACACTAGGCCCCTGTCTTCCTGCTGTGAGATCACTCTCTTCCTGCCTGAGCCAGGAGCCCTATTGGTGGTGCCTCTTTCAAGGCAGATCCTCCACCATCTCGTTGCAGTGGTATGTGGTACGCCATACCGTCTGCCAGCTTCTCTGATGGAACATCCGCCTTCCTCAATGAGAGCAACGACTGTACCTCGGCTGGCCGGAGTGGCCGAGCGGTTCTAAGCGCTTCAGTTTGGAACCGCGTGACCGCTATGATCGCAGGTTCGAATCCTGCCTCGGGCATTGATGTGTGTGATGTCCTTAGGTTAGTTAGGTTTAAGTAGTTCTAAGTTCTAGGGTACTGATGACCTCAGATGTTACGTCCCATAGTGCTCAGAGCCATTTGAATCATTTTTTGACTCTACCTCGTATAGACCTCTCCCAGTGAGCCATTGCGGCAGACAGCCTAATGTGTATTTCTGCTTGCCGCTCTTATACTGATTCCAGGAGAGGAGGTAAACATATATACGTCAAACGGAGCGGCAGAGGCATGCGGCGCAGCCGTGCTGGCTCGTCCCGGGCTGTAGGCCCACCAACGCCACCGCCAGCTTGCTCACTTGCGTCTCGCCTTGGCCAGCCTGGCTGGCTCGTTGCTCGCGAGCCGCGGCTAGTACAGACCCGGGCAGCATGGCCACGATCACCCCTTGAAGGATCAAAAGTTACACCTAACCTACCCAAGTCTGTAGTGCAAACCAACGCAGCTACAGCTGTTATGCTATAAAATGTGCAGGCACACCTACAGTTGACGATTTATTCAAATATTTGACGAACAATACTTTCAAAAATATATTCATTTTAAACATATCTACCACAAAATATTTCACCTAGCTAGCAATAGCATGACGCAGGAAACTGTAATTTCTTGTAAGCGCTGTGCATTAGATGTAGCCTTAAGAAAACCTGTATTCAACCACTACAACTAAGCGGAATGTAAAAGTAAACAGGTTTGGCGGCAGCTTCTCCAAATAATAGTATATACTTAGTATAAAATACACGTTTTGTGCACTTATAACATGTACTCAGTGTCTCTGAAACAATACGTGATGCACGACGGAAATTACTTTCTGCTGAGGCACTTCATTTACATCTCAATGATACACGATTACTAGAGAACATTGCTCTTTACGGCAGTCAATCCACTTGTAAATAAACATCACGATATCGCAGATATTAGGCAACACGTTACTAGGGATGAGTAAAGCCTTAAGGTTTGCAACTAAACATGCTACTCCTAGCTACTACTGAATATGAAGTTGATTATTAACGTGTCTTCATAACCATGTGTGCGGCGTTCGACTCCCAGTCAGCATAGACGTTTTCGTCACCTTATTTCTAGTTAAACGTGTGCACATCTCGCTGATGGTGGACCAACATAGGACATTTCTCGTCTGTTCCTGGTTAGACAACGACGGCGGTAGGCGCCGGGTTCGAATCCCGGTCAGGCAATACAACTTCAGTCGTCATTTAAGGTTCCAACCCCATTACTGGTGACAAACTTTGATATCTACATTCCGATTTTACGTACTTATTCAACAATCCGATTAGGTGCTGGGTTCGCATCCTTGTCCCCAGCATTACATGATGGCATTTCAATTTTAAACATGTGCATCCTTTATTCCTTGACAATGCAACACTATACAACGTCTTTCGATGTTAATTACCAAGAAGGTAATTGTAATGTTAGGATTCCTACTTTCGTACAAACATTATCGTCATTTACGTTCAAGTTGAGAATTGATATCTGATACTGGTGAAAACGTCAATATTTGACGTCTCTTTCTGCCTAGTGATCGAGTGTCGATAAAGCACAAAGCTTTGCTTGGTTAACAATGGCATTACGTTCTGGGTTTGCATCCGTATCCAGAACGAAGACATTGGTCATGTCATATAAAGTACAACTTCGTGTACAAGTAACTGTTGGTGAGTAATGTGAACAATGATATTACTTGTGATTCACTGTTAATGTTGGGATTTCCGTAGAGTGGTTGCCGCCGTTAATCACGTTTTCTTTTAACTGCTTAGTATTACATAAAGTTGATGCGAAACCACTCCCCGTTGAACGTTGAACGACGTTCAGCATGTGTTGGGTAAACCTTTTAGACAGCAAAGAACTTGTTTCCAATTGCCGTACAACTTTATAAATCCATATACTGTCTCAAATATTTAATTGTGCCTAAGGATTACTGAACGATTTATGTGACAAAACTAGTTGTGCCATAACATTTGAAATGTCACTTACTGTAATTAAGTTTAGTTTACAAAAATTAAGGACTGTCTGATCTCTTCTGTACTGTCGTGGTGTTCCTTTACATCTGGACGGACTGTCATAAAGACCGGGGTTCTCTAGTAGTCTCTAGGGGTACCCATTGTGTATCTTACAACGACTGTACTGTGGAGGGTTGCGACTATGTGCAACACAGATATGCATTGTTGGTTGCATACATTCAGGTGCAGCCTATGCCTTGGAATTCAGGGGTGACCCACTTTTTTTGCTGTCGAGTGTACGTCTGGAACACGCACAGCACTTATGGTAGTGAAACATGGACTGTAGGAAAACGGAAGAGAATCGAAGCCTTTTTGAAGTGGTGCTAAAGGCGAATGTTGAGAATCAGGTGGGTTCATAAGGTAAACTGACGAGGTTCGCTACAGAATCGGTGAGGAAAAGAACGTATTGTAAACACTGAAAAAAAGAAGGGACAGGATGACAGGACATCTGTTAAGGCAACAGCGAATAACTTCCATGGTACTAGAGAAGCTGCAGACGGTATAAACTCTAGAGGAAGACACAGACTGGAATACTGAGATGAAATGGCTCTGAGCACTATGGGACTTAACATCCGAGGTCATCAGTCCCCTAGAACTTAGAACTACTTAAACCTAACCAACCTAAGGACATCACATACATCCCTGCCCGAGGCAGGATTCGAACCTGCGACCATAGTAGTCGTGCTCTGAGATGAAGAGATGGACACAGGAGGAGAGGAGCACGTGGCAGGCAGCATCAAACCAGTCAGAAAACTAACTAAAGAAAAAAAAACGATGTGATGACATTACGTAGCGCTTATAGTTATTTGTACCCATGGGATTAATCCAGGTGCCCGAATCACTTTGGAAAGCCTTTTTAATGTTTTCTAGATATGTTAACAGCAATACACAGTGTTGACGCCGGTTACGTCTCTCAAGTGCTTTACCGGATCTACACAAGCAGAATTGTGTGACATAAGCTAACAATCAAAGATATTGCGTTGCAGCGACTTTTTCATTCCGCATTAGCAATATTCAGCGTTTCCGTCGTCAGTGTCCCAGCAATATGTCCGCCATTGTCGGTGAACATAATTGGAATTCTCGGATCTCGTGTTTCATACCTGCTACAGAGGCTTCTCTGCCTGTCCTCCACTGTCGCTCATAGCCATGTAGCCGCTGCCAGAGACGTTCGCCCCTAATGCCAGTCGTAACCTGTCAGAAAACCACACCGACTAGTTACCCGTATCAGAGGCTGGAGATTCAGAGTAATGAGGAACTCCTTCTGAATGATGAACTGCGGTAGCTCTGAGTCACCTTAGTCACTGAAAGCCTTCCTCACTGAAAGCCTTCTCATTTCCTCTTTTAGTCTTTCACCTGCAGTCCACATAATAAGAGTGAAAATTCTGATTTATTAAGTGACTGTAAACTACTATTGTCTGCCTAGAATGTTACTGACCTTCCATTCTTCGTCGATACAATGAGCTACGTCTTCAGCTAACGTTAAGTTCCTTATCATGGGCGTGTTCCCTGGTACTTGGTTACTTAATGTTGATTGCTAATTAGCAAGCCACATTTATATTTTGTGTTTATGAATTCACATCCTGTTGGCAGTGAACTGATTTGAGATAGAGCACTAACCAAATGTTGGGGAAGAATTGCCAATGAATCTGAATAAAGATTTCTCCCTGTATTTGTTTATGAGAGATTTACTATGCGACAAACTCGAATCAGAGTGGATGAATTGGAATCTCTGCACCATTCGCAATGGAGTTCTGATGTCCTCAGGTATCCTGGTTTTTATCGATTTTGTTAGCTTTTGAGACGTGGGTGAAAGCAGCTAATGGTAAACACGTATACTAAGTGCAACCGTCGTCGTTGGAGACAACTGTATAAAAGAAACTTCCTAGAAGAATGTGGACGTCATTTAGGAAACTTGAAAAATGCTTAATGCAGTTATGAAGCGACCGAAAGACTTTCATTTTCTAACCTAAAAATGTATTGAGTTGAAGAGCTTAATACTTCGTGTGGCGGGTCCAAAAAATGTAATGAGGATTGAATTTATTTCAAAGTTAGTCAATGCCCTCAGTTCCCGAGTTCTAAACGTCAGTAAAAATTGAAATTATTAAAATATTTTGCGGGCGAACGAGCCCAATAAGGGCCCTAAAATAACAATCGCCTGCAAAATTTAAGTTAACGGTAATAGCATGATAAATGTGGCTCTAGAACTCGCATCTCCAGGCGCCGCTAAGCAAACAGAACGTTAGGCTCCTAAATGACAAAGCGAAGCGTGAATAACTGTTCCATCTTCACGTAGAAATTTTAAAAATGCACAGTGAACAAATTAAATTTAAAACAAAATAAATTCACTTTCACGTCAGTTCCTACTGGAAAGGAGGCGAAGGACTACTGAAAATGAAACACAATATATTTTCTTAATGAAATACAAGTTCTCCTTGCATTAACACGAGATTGCCCAATAGTATTTAAAAAAAATATTTTAACTGAAATAGTTCCGGCGTAAATGTAGACCGATCAGTCCAGAACGAAAACAAAGCAATGACCTGGGTAATACAATGTGAAAATTTTCTTGTTTCTGCGACACAACGGCGAGTTGTGAATACAGCCCTTTCACGAGGGAACATCAACAACTTGTGTTCGTGTTTTAAGGGGAACAAAAGCACACTTGCAAGTTATCAAACCCAGCAACCGATACCGGGTGAAAATTTAGGCTCTAATTCTGGCAGAACAGGGTTATGACCTCCTGAATACTGAGGTTTTGAAATTTCGCGAGCGCCGGGCATTTGGCACTCGTTCCGCTACACTGCATCTGCTTAAATGCCCGAGCGAGGAGTACAATACTCTACTGTGAAGTGATGAAGAGGTTTGAGAACCAGTGTTGTGACGCTGGCCACATGGATTCTTCACTATGCCGAAGTGCACGGTTTCTAACCTCTACCTTGTGAGAGAGATTCACAAATGCAGTTTAAGAGAATGAAACGAATGTGTGTACAATTAAAGAAGCACCCATCAGCAGGCGAATAATATGCTAGGGAACATTGATAGCTGGCACATCTCCGAATGCCGTTTCTTCCAACTTTCGATAATTTGTATTAATTCAGACACTTAAGAGGAGAGATGACAGAAACCGCAGCCACAGCTACAGCTATTCACCCAAACAACACAGGCTACAAGGTCGTCAATGTGTCCTATCAGAAATATGTCCCAAATCTTTGCGCGGTCGATTTCTGTGTGTTCCCCCCCCCCCCCCCCCCTTAACATACGTGGTCGAGTTGGTCAGGCTTCCTTGTTAGATCACTTGTAAGCATAAAATTGCTGACTATCGACAGTCGCCTCTCTGCCGAGCGCAGAGCAACAGTGGGGAGCCGTGGCGTAGCTTTCGTGGAACGTGGGCGGGGTGTTGTGTTGATGCCGTGGCTGCAGCACGTACCTTACAAGTTACGGCGAAGTAACTGAAAATGTTTGCCACATTAGTTTTACGCTTAATTTCGATGTTCACGGCGCAGTATCAATGTTTGTCCGAAAGGTGACGTTTCCCGGTTTTGTGTGAACAACAATCAACCACGTCGCGACGGTTGCGGAGTAATAATGTGGACTGGTATGATCGTAATTGCAAGTTCTAAGTGAAGCAAACACATATAATTTTGACAAGCTGAATATCACGAGCGCAGGTACTTTCTCGTACGTTTTTTAGTACTGCATATCTACCCCCTTTCCTCCCGGGCGTGTTACACACTGTTCCTTAAATCCACCGTATCCAAGTTACTGTCTCGGTTACTGCAGTCCCGGCTCGGACTTTTTTAGAACAAATAACGTTTTTCACAGAGTTATTAATAGAAGGATTCTCCTGCACTTGTCTTTCCGCCATCACTCAGCAATAGTGTTAGCATCTCCCTAGATTTCCATTTGAAATTAACATTTTAGCTGGAAATAAAGCAACGTACGAACCTGGTGAGTTACAAGCGTGTGAAGAAATACGTATCGATTCCCAAGAAGGATTTAGGAAGGAAAAAAAAAGTCTTCATCCGATTCCCGAGGCGCATGACCTCGCGCTGACGACCTTGAGCAGCGATGCAAGATTAACGGCGCCGCTCGCAGGCAGAGGCGCGGCCGTCTTTTTGCGCCGCCTCTCAGCCTGCAGGCGGCCACAAGTCGCGCCCTGTTAGTGCGGGACGCCCCAGCACTCCAGCCACGCCAGCCGCCGGCCGGCTTGTGTTTCAGAGCGCTGCTGACCTCAGCCGCTGGGAGTGCTCTGCACGCCACGTCTGCCGAACCACAAGGGACACTGCTCACCCCTTTCGGTTTATCACTGCATGGCACGAAAGACAAGTCAGTTCTCTGCATTCTTGATGTCTGACGTCACTATGCGACGAATATCTCAGACAACGCTGATCTCTGAAACATAGTTTCCTGTCACTCAGATTGTGATCATTGTCAATTACAGGAATTTTATATAAGCGTGTCAGGCAAACATTCAGTCAAGTAAAAATGAAATACAGTAATCTGAACTTGAACTTTAATCTTCAAACCGAACGGTAATTTGTGTCTCTGCTGAACAGATAATAGCGCTATCCTGATGTGGGAGGACAAGCTACAGTTATACGACTTTCTTAAAATGGAAGCACCATATACACTACTGGCCATTAAAATTGCTACACCACGAAGATGACGTGCTACAGACACGAAATTTAACCGACAGGAAGAAGATGCTGTGATATGCAAATGATTAGCTTTTCAGAGCATTCACACAAGGCTGGCGCCGGTGGCGACACCTACAATGTCCTGACATGAGGAAAGTTTCCAACCGATTTCTCATACACAAACGGCAGCTGACCGGCGTTGCCTCGTGAAACGTTGCTGTGATGCCTCGTGTAAGGAGGAGAAATGCGTACCATCGCGTTTCCGACTTTGATAAAGGTCGGATTGTAGCCTATCGGGATTGCGGTTTATGGCATCGCGACATTGCTGCTGGCGTTGGCCGACGTCCAATGACTGTTAGCAGAATATGGAATCGGTGGGTTCAGGAGGGTAATACGGAACGCCGTGCTGGATCCCAACGGCCTAGTATCACTAGCAGTCGAGATGACAGGCATCTTATCTGCATGGCTGTAACGGATCGTCCAGCCACGTCTCGATCCCTGAGTCAACAGATGGGGACGTTTGCAAGACAACAACCATCTGCACGAACAGTTCGACGACGTTTGCAGCAGCATGGACTATCAGCGCGGAGACCATGGCTGCGGTTACCCTTGACGGTGCATCACAGGCAGGAGCCCCTGCAGTGGTGTGCTCAACGACGAACCTGGGTGGACGAATCGCAAAACGTCATTTTTTCGGATGAATCCAGGTTCTGTTTACAGCATCATGATGGTCGCATCCGTGTTTGCCGACATCGCGGTGAACGCACATTGGAAGCCTGTATTCGTCATCGCCATACTGGCGTATCACATGGCGTGTTGGTATGGAGTACCATTGGTTACACATCTCGGTCACCTCTTGTTCGCATTGACGGCACTTTGAACAGTGGACGTTACATTTCAGATGTGTCACTACCCGTGGCTCTACCCTTCATTCGATCCCTGCGAAACCCTACATTTCAGCAGGATAATGCACGACCGAATGTTGCAGGTCCTGTACGGCCGTTTCTGGATACAGAAAATGTTCGACTGCTGCCCTGGCCAGCACATTGTCCAGATCTCTCACCAATTGAAAACGTCTGGTCAATGGTGGCCGAGCAACTGGCTCGTCACAATACGCGAGTCACTACTCGTGATGAACTGTAGCATCGTGTTGAAGCTGCATGGGCAGCTGTACCTGTACACGTCATACAAGCTCTGTTTGACTCAATGCCCAGGCGTATCAAGGCTGTTATTACGGCCTGGGTACTGATTTCTCAGGATCTATGCACCCAAATCGCGTGAAAATGTAATCACATATCAGTTCTAGTATAATATATTTGTCCAATGAATACCTGTTTACCATCTGCATTTCCGCTTGGTGTAGCAATTTTAATGGCCGGTAGTGTACATATACAGGTGGTGGATAAAAATACGTAAACATCACAAAACGTAACATATTACCATGCCGAAATGATGTAGGAAAACCGTTGGCACTCAAGATAGCCTCCAAACGACTCGGAAAGACTTAATACAGGCCTTTATAATTTTCAAGGGAAGGATATCAATCACGCACCCTTATCGCACATCACATCACAAATGCTCAATAATACTGAGATATGGTGACTGTTGCGGCCAGAGGAGATGCAACTAGTCGTAATCGCACTCACAAAACTAGTCTTGGACGTGAGCTGTGTGAACAGAACCCTGTCGCCTTGGAACACAGCTTCACGGCAGGGGAACGCTCAATGTGCCATGCGCTGGATCTGATCAGCCAAAATCATCACATAGTACTTGGTAACAACCCGAGATTTAAGAGTAGCCACGGGTCCCATGGAATAATAGGATACGACTACCCACATGATCACCGAATCCCCGACATGTTTCACTCCTGAATCGTGAACTCGGCCAGAAGTTGTAAACAGTCTGCAACCAGACTCGTCCGACCAAATGACTTTCTTCCATTGGTCCATTGTCGAGGTTTTATGGCTTCGTCACCACGTTTTCCATTTACAGTCATCTGCAGCACCGATGAGTGGTTTTGGAATTCCAGTTCACCTTGCAATTCCCTGTTTGTGATGCTCCCTGTGTGTTATTTTGGTGCTGTCAGGTGTCGCACGTGCGACATTCGGTTTTGCAGTTACCGATGTAACTGGCGTCTTCTTATTTTTTTGTCACAGTTCTCTTGAATGACCGTCTGTCAAGATAAAAAAATGGTTCAAATGGCTCTGAGCACTATGGGACTTAACAGCTATGGTCATCAGTCCCCTAGAACTTAGAACTACTTAAACCTAACGACATCACACAACACCCAGTCATCACGAGGCAGAGAAAATCCCTGACCCCGCCGGGAATCGAACCCGGGAGCCCGGGCGCGGGAAGCGAGAACGCTACCGCAGGACCACGAGCTGCGGACTCTGTCGAGATCACACAACACACACTTTCGTCCGCTTTGTGTCTTAGTGGATGATTTTTTTCCGATTTTTCTGTACGCGATGCAAAGCTTCGACATACTATTGAAAAAGCAATCACTTCGGATGCCTTGGTACCGGTATCATCCTCCATGTGAACACCAATAATCTGCCCAAGTTCGAAATCGCTTATTTCCTCTATAAGACACAACTACAGAGAATACTGTTCTCAGTACGAATAACACTTGCAACGTTTTGAGGATGTTGCACAGGTGCCAAACGTGGTCAAATACAAGTGTAAACTATAGGTTTGGCTAGGGTCTGTATTTGTGTTCAAGCCTCCATTTATCGCGTTGTTTCCATATTTTTCTCCAACTCATATATATATATATATATATATATATATATATATATATATATATATATATATATAAAAAACACAGTTTCAACTCGGAAGGAGAGATGTTTTGAAATGTGAAGCATTGAACCAACAGATAATGGCATTTAAACTTTTTTAATTAAATTAATCGATTAAGTTTCAATGTCGTGGACTAAGATAATTTTATGCACCGTCAGAAATACAGCCACAAATGTCATGATGAAATTAGTAGCAGCCTCATTAATATCCGTCACGGTTTTGGCGTTTCACATTTGGTGAACAATTCAACAAGCGTAACAAAACGTAAGCATTAGTAATTAATAATGTCGTTACAAACATAGAGGGAACAATGTGTTGAGCATGTAAAACATTTTAGAGTCTGTGATCATTTCTGATAGTTAATATTAGGTCTACAACTTTGCTTCCGCCGTTTTGCAGTAGACGACAGTAACGACAAATGAGGTTCAGGTGGTTGGTCATAGGTGTAATACATTACCTTAGGCATCTGTAAACATAATGCCATAAAAATATTAGTCGATTTGTGATTGCCTCATAAGGTTATTCTCGATTAAGTACGTCAACTTACGTACCCATTTCTCGCCATTTGCGGGAGATTTTAATTTTCTGCTTTAACATGAAGAAATCTGCGGTTGTGGCTCTTAAAATGCTGGGTAAGACCAATAGTGAGGGAATTATTAGTGGAAGAACGTGCAGAGAATGTTTTCAACGCCTTAAGAACGGTGATTTTGATGTCGAAGACCGGCATGGCGGGTGAAGACAGAACGTTTTCGTAGCTACTGAAACAGACGAAGACAGTCACACGACATCATTTTCGAAAGCAATTGATGCGTTCGAGCCCAGCAGTGAAACACAGACGGCCACAATACAGCGGTAGACACGTAAAGGTAATTTTGCAGCAGGTCAGTGCTCGACCCCGTGTCGCAAAACCCGTCAAAATATACATGGAAACGTTGAAATGAGAAGTCCTATCCCTCCCGCCGTGTTCTCCATACGTTGCTCTCTCTGGCTACCACCTTTTTCGATCAGTGGCATACAGTCTGGCTGACCAGCACTTCAGATCATATGAACAAATGTAAAATTGAATCGATTCATGGATCCCCCAAAAAGACGCCCAGTTCTTCCGCCACGGAATTCGTATGATATCCGAAGGATGGGAGAATGAAGTGGCCAGCGATGGGCAATACTATGAATCATAATTTTTTTGTAAGTTTTTTACAATGAAGCCCCGAACGTCGAGAAAAACGGCGGAAGGAAAGTCGTAGACCTAGTAAACGTACAAACTTAGGAAAGCGCACGAGACTGTAGACCTGTAAAACAGTTCTTTCGAAATCCACATCTCAAAATTTTTCTATGGTACTGTTAAATCAAAGCGGGAATGAAGTGTATGCAGAAAAAACGTGGATGCAAAATTATCTAAGTTCTATACACTAAATATTGGGCAGTCATTTCCAAAAGTGTCCACGTTAATAACAATGCCCAATAAAAACAAGTGTGTAACAGCAAGTGTATTACTTTCGTTCCAGACCATGAGCTATCTCAGTTTCGTAAGAAAACCTCGTAGCGAGTCAGTGTTCTTAAACTACTACATTAACAAAGGTAAAAAAATATTTACAGGGATGTGTTGATTGGCGATAAAAAATAATAAAATTACAAAACGACACTTAATATTGAAAATAAAAGCAAAGCACTCTAGAAGGCAGTAAAACAATGAACAAGAAAATAGAAACAGAATCACAATATCTTACAGAACAAAACAAATGTAGGTCGATAAATGATCCACAAAAGCTAGCTAACTTTGTGAATGAATATTTTTCACAAAAAGCGGAGAAAATTAACGAAAGCAAATGTTGCTCCAGTAAAAGGGACCGAGCGAGGTGGCGCAGTGGCTAGCACACTGGACTCGCATTCGGGAGGACGACGGTTCAATCCCGCGTCCGGCCATCCTGATTTAGGTTTTCCGTGATTTCCCTAAATCACTCCAGGCAAATGCCGGGATGGTTTCTTTGAAAGGGCACGGCCGACTTCCTTCTTCATCCTTCCCTAATCCGATGAGACCGATGACCTCGCTGTTTGGTCTCTTCCCCGAAACCAACCAACCAGTAAAAGGATATGATGATTGTTACCCACCACAGAGTATGAAGTGAAGTAAACAGTACAAACATTAAAAAAACTGAGTTTGCATACTAGACATGCATAGGCAGTACATAAACCCCATCAACTGACATAGTATATGAATCTTTCTTCTCAAGCGACTTTCCAACGTATCTGTGTCTTTCCTGATGAAAGGCGATGCAGAAGATATAGAAAACTACAGTCATTTCTGCGCTGTTATTTTCAAAAATAATAGAATACATTATGAAAGACAAAGTAATGAATTACTTGAATAAATGTAATCCTGATGAAATGCGATGCAGAAGATATAGAAAACCACAAAGTCATTTCTGCGCTGCTATTTTCAAAAATAATAGAATCCATTATGAAAGACAAAGTAATGAATTACTTGAATAAATATAATCTCGTCAGTGAAGTACAGTTCAGTTTGCACAGTAGTAGAAGTACAGAATCAGCCACAGTAGAGTTTACAAAAATGGTACTTGATATAATAGATCAGGGTAAATGTGTCACAGGAATGCTTTAGATCTGTCAAAGGCTGTTGATACTGTAGACCAAATTATTAGGAACAGGAGGAATTGCCAATTGGTTTCGATCATAACAGAAGTGTGGGTTGCAAAGGGTGGGGTAGTACTGTCATCAAATGAAATGGAATATTCATCAGGCTACAAGTATAGTAACATAGTATTTCCTCAGAGCAGTATCTTAGGATCGGTATTGTTTCTGAAATACAAGAATGCCTTTCCGGACAGTGTTTGAAATGGGAAAAATTCCTTTGGTTGATGTCAGTAAAATTGTAATCACAGATAAAACAATGGAACTTCTAGTAGAGAAAGCAAATGACACCATAATAATGTTTATTATTGGCCATCATGCAATACACGTATTATGAACATAAAGAAACCAGATTGCATGGATTTCTGCTTAAAGAGTGGAAATAAATGTGAAAAATCAAATATGGATGGAAATTTCGTAGATTGTATACCAAACATAAAATTTTTAGGTATTAATATTGACTGTCACTTGAAGTGAAATTAACGCACAAAAACAGTAGTAAACAAAATGACATCAGTATACGTTGCTCTAAGAGTTCTGTCATCAATTCGTGTGAGACAATACCTTACTTTTTCGTACTGTTCCTAAATGCACACCATATTTAGCTATGGAATCATTTTCGGATGCCTGTATGCTAAACATGAACATAGTCATCTGACTACATAAAAAATTATTCTAATAATAATTAAACTGGTTGTGAACTGTAGATTAAAACTGAAGAAACTGCAAAAAGGTGGAAATTTAAGGAGATGGGAACTGGATAAACTGACTAGACCTGAGGTTGTACAGAGTTTCAGGGAGAGCGTAAGGGAACAAATGGCAGGAATGGGGGAAAGAAATACAGTAGAAGAAGAATGGGTAGCTTTGAGGGATGAAGTAGTGAAGGCAGCAGAGGATCAAGTAGGTAAAAAGACGAGGGCTAGTATAAATCCTTGGGTAACAGAAGAAATATTGAATTTAATTGATGAAAGGAGAAAATATAAAAACGCAGTAAATGAGGCAGGCAAAAAGGAATACAAACGTCTCAAAAATGAGATCGACGGGAAGTGCAAAATGGCTAAGCAGGGATGGCTAGAGGATAATTGTAAGGATGTAGAGGCTTATCTCACTAGGGGTAAGATAGATACTGCCTACAGGAAAATTAAAGAGACCTTTGGAGAAAAGAGATCCACTTGTATGAATATTAAGAGCTCACATAGAAACCCAGTTCTAAGCAAAGAAGGGAAAGCAGAAAGATGGAAGGAGTATATAGAGGGTCTATACAAGGGTGATGTACTTGAGGACAATATTATGGAAATGGAAGAGGATGTAGATGAAGATGAAATGGGAGGTATGATATTGCGTGAAGAGTTTGACAGAGCACTGAAAGACAGACAACATTCCGTTAGAACTACTGACAGCCTTGGGAGTGCCAGTCCTGACAAAACTCTACCATCTGGTGAGCAGGATGTATGAGACAGACGAAATACCCTCAGACTTCAAGAAGAATATAATAATTCCAATCCCAAAGAAAGCAGGTGTTGACAGGTGTGAAAATTACCAAACTATCAGTTTAATAAGTCACGGCTGCAAAATACTAACGCGAATTCTTTACAGACGAATGGAAAAATTAGTAGAAGGCGACCTAGGGGAAGATCGGTTTGGATTCCGTAGAAATATTGGAACACGTGAGGCAATACTGACCCTACGACTTATCTTAGAAGCTAGATTAAGGAAAGGCAAACCTACGTTTCTAGCATTTGTAAACTTAGAGAAAGCTTTTGACAATGTTGACTGGAATACTCTCTTTCAAATTCCGAAGGTGGCAGGAGTAAAATACAGGGAGCAAAAGGCTATTTACAACTTGTATAGAAACCAAATGGCAGTTATAAGAGTTGAGGGGCATGAAAGGGAAGCAGTGGTTGGGAAGGGAGTGAGACAGGGTTGTAGCCTCTCCCCGATATTATTCAATCTGTATATTGAGCAAGCAGTGAAGGAAACAAAAGAAAAATTCGGAGTAGGTATTAAAATCCATGGAGAAGAAATAAAAACTTTGAGGTTCGCCGATGGCATTGTAATTCTGTCAGAGATAGCAAAGGACTTGGAAGAGTAGTTGAACGGAATGGATAGTGTCTTGAAAGGAGGATATAAGATGAACATCAACAAAAGCAAAACGAGGATAATGGAATGTAGTCGAATTAAGTCTGGTGATGCTGAGGGAATTAGATAGGGAAACGAGACACTTAAAGTAGTAAAGGAGTTTTGCTATTTGGGGAGAAAAATAACTGATGATGGTCGAAGTAGACTGGCAATGGGAAGGATAGCGTTTCTGAAGAAGAGAAATTTGTTAACATTGAGTCTAGATTTAAGCGTCAGGAAGTCGTTTCTGAAAGTATTTGTATGGAGTGTAGCCGTGTATGGAGGTGAAACATGGACGATAAATAGTTTAGACAAGAAGAGAATAGAAGCTTTCGAAATGTGGTGCTACAGAAGAATGCTGAAGATTAGGTGGGTAGATCACATAACTAATAAGGAGGTGTTGAATAGGATTGGGGAGAAGAGAAGTTTGTGGCACAACTTGACTAGAAGAAGGGATCGGTTGGTAGGACATGTTCTGAGGCATCAAGGGATCACCAATTTAGTACTGGAGGGCAGCGTAGAGGGTAAAAATCGTAGAGGGAGACCAAGAGATGAATACACCAAGCAGATTCAGAAGGATGTAGGTTGCAGTAGGTACTGGGAGATGAAGAAGCTTGCACAGGATAGAGTAGCATGGAGAGCTGCATCAAACCAGTCTCAGGACTGAAGACCACAACAACAACAACAACAATGAAACTAGGAATTATGCCCTCTGCCAGGGCTTCTAACTGAACCACATGAGAAGTGGCAGTGTGTGGTCATAACATGGCACACACTAAAGTTTATAACTACACGAATTAAAGAATTAAGCATATTAATTCAGAAAAGTAATTACCTAGAAAACATGTTTATTGATGCAATATGTCATTACAATCAGAATGGTGAAAACAGAATAACAATCGGAGTACATACAGTTGAGATATCTGAATTTTAATTTAGCAGGCCTATCAGAATTTACTCAGGGGCGGTCGGTACCCGAGGAGGCAAGATAGTGTATTATGGGGACAGGTGGACAACGCGCTTCAATAACGCAAGTCAGCATTGCTGACTAAGACAGCGTGGTCTGAGAAGTGGAGGAGCAGGCGCAGGGACACTGAAGAAGCTGAGACGTACCGTGATTTCCAAGGGCGGACACTCATTCACTTTGGATCCTGCGGACGAGTCTATAAGCGGACGCAGCCAAAGGGAAAAATAGTCCACCTTAAATTTTATTGTTGTGAACAGTAATTTGTATTATTTAGAAAAGTAACATGTAGAGTTTGTCTCCATGGCAGTCAACTGTAGAGAATGATATAATTATAAGCAGAGTTTAAAAACTTTAGTTTCTCACGCCTCGCTGGCCGCTGTGGCCGAGCGGTTCTAGGCGCTACAGTCCGGAACCGCACTGCTGCTACGGTCTCAGGTTCGAATCCTGCCTCGGGCATGGATGTGTGTGATGTCTTTAGGTTTAAGTAGTTCTAAGTCTAGGGTACTGATGACGTCAGATGTTAAGTCCCATAGTGCTTAGAGCCATTTGAACCATTTTTTTTTCTCTCGCCTCTGCCACCAATAACTATAAATAGTGGGGCGACACGCCATTGTTAAGAGAGACGTGACCCGGTGGTTGAATCGAATAGACGTGTACCGTGTGTCGCTCCGTCTTGATTGCACAATAGGCTTTGCTGTTGCAAATACTGGGCTACTAATGTTTCCTAAGTAAAGTCACGCACGCAGTGAACTTTATAAATGTGTTTTAAGTATATGTTTACTGGTGGAAACTACTGAGGCTTAGACGCAACTGGGTAATGGGCGAAGCTCATATCGTGTGTGGAACATCACTTGCGAGTATGAAGGTAGATTGGGCGTGGCGTACTATCACGCAGTTTACTACTCTGATGTAGTGATATCGTCGTTGGCAATAATCTTTTGGTCATAATTTGTAATTTAATTGAATTTTATCAACTTGAAAAATATGTAATTAATTATTTCAGGCTTTCCAAACTATCCTGCTGAGGTGTGCTAAATCCCATGTGGCATAGAGCAGTAACTGAATTTTCCCAGCATAGATTAGCTGTGTTATTGTATTTGTAGAACATAAACTCGTACATGAGTGAAGTATTGGTGTGTTGCTTTTCTGCCAGTGGTATCGGCACACTCACGTTTTAGTAAGTTCGATGAATTCTGATAAATGGCGTCTCTGATTTCGTTTCGATGTAATTGCGAATGTACAACCATTTACTTTGAGGACACTGGACTCTACAATATAGAAAACTTGTACCAGAATTAGTTTATCTTTATTTGTGGGTGTATTGAAATTCCCAAAGTGTGTTTGTATTGAGAACTTAACTCGACAGAATTCACGTGTTGAAGTACGGCTTACTGATAATTGTGTGGACGTAAGGTTAGGTGAGTTTGACAGTTTGAGTAAGTGTGAATGGCAATTAAGGACACGGTATTGGCAGGTAGGTCAGTGTCAACATACAGTTTTCTCTATCTTTTCGTAATTCCTCCCTTAGATTACATAGTGTTGTAGTTAGTGAAAACGACAAGATATTTTGCCCCTCCTGCTGGACCTCTGGAGCCAATTACTAGCTACCGAACCAGCCATTACCTGATTATCCTTAATCTCTGTAGGGGCAGAATCACTCAGACTGACTTCCAAGATTCTCCTCTCTCTGTTTTATCTCTAGCAACCAGCACTTAGCAACTCTACCCTCATCTACTCGTTAATCAGCACTCCCATGCCCCTCAGTTTCAACTGCTTTTGCTGAAGCGTGGCTTATTCCTATCTTACACTTGGAGAATATCTCACAAAACCGAAGTACACTATTATTAATTATTCTGTTAAGTACCATGCTGTTTCCTGGCA
This sequence comes from Schistocerca serialis cubense, assembly GCF_023864345.2. NCBI lineage: Eukaryota > Metazoa > Arthropoda > Insecta > Orthoptera > Acrididae > Schistocerca > Schistocerca serialis. Next base: position 417,230,637 of record NC_064638.1, read on the forward strand.
CAACACTGCACCATTATCAAGTATTTCTAACGTCCTCTTGTGGCCAGCTTAATTCTTACCGTGAATTTAACGATTGTTTTGCTGACGAGCATAATAAAAATACATTGATGGACTCTGAGAAAAATTAGAAGCTGAACCCTAATTGACGACGTACTGCTGGACATACCACATTGTTACAGAAAGCGACAGTTTACAGGAATGTGTCCTTCAGGCGGGGAAATTAGTCTTGTTGTTGTCACTAATACTAATGCTAACCCGCCCGGTTGGCCGTGCGGTCTAACGCGCTGCTTTCCGGGCGGGAAGGAGCGCCGGTCCCCGGCACGAATCCGCCCGGCGGATTTGTGTCAAGGTCCGGTGAGCCGGCCAGTCTGTGGATGGTTTTTAGGCGGTTTTCAATCTGCCTCGGCAAATGCGGGCTGGTCCCCCTTAAATGGTTCAAATGGCTCTGAGCACTATAGGACTTAACATCTATGGTCAACAGTCCCCTAGAACTACTTAAACCTAACTAACCTAAGGACATCACACAACACCCAGTCATCACGAGGCAGAGAAAATCCCTAACCCCGCCGGGAATCGAACCCGGGAACCTGAGTGCGGGAAGCGAGAACGCTACCGCACGACCACGAGCTGCGGACATGGTTCCCCTTATTCCGCCTCATCTACACTATGTCGGCGAGTGCTGCGCGAACAATTTCTCCACGTACGCGTACACCACCATTACTCTACCACGCAAACATAGGGGCTACACTCGTCTGCTGTGACACGTTCCCTGGGGGGTCAACCGGGGGTCGAACCGCACAATAACCCTGGGTTCGGCGTGGGGCGGTGGAGGGGTAAAGTGGACTGTGTTAGTCGTCGTGGGGTTGCGGACCACTGCGGCTGCGGCGGGGACGGAGCCTCTCCGTCGTTTCTATGTCCCCAGTTAACATAACATAACATAGCATAATACTAATGCTAGCTAATTTCAGGGAGGAATCACGAAAAGATAATTAGAGCTCAAGAAATGAAATAAAAACTGAGGAAGGGCAACGTTAGTGTAAAATTGGAATGATTGAAATTAAAAACGGAAGTAAATCGGGACATTGGTGAACAGTTTGTCCAATCCAAGCTGCAATGAGAAAAACGGGTGGAGGCATGATTAAAAAAGATTATTGCCAAGGTGGATTCTGATATCGTTGTGATGCATAGTAGCTGTGATGTACACAACAAAGAGTCAAGGGTAAAAATCTCGTGGAGGTTGGAAGAGAATGACAGTTATTACATCTTCACAGCAGTGACAGAGGTAAGGCAAGCAGCTTATGAAGCTAAAAATAACAGCTATTTAACTTGCGTAAGTGATGAAATGAGGGTGGAGCAAAGTAATAATTTTAAGGTGCACGTGAAAGAGACGATTTATGTGCTGGCCACAGATCGAGCAGCACGTGATTCATTTCACAGAGAATAGGTTGTCCATAATCAGACAATAGGTACACAACTGATTATAAATGAGAAGAACTCTCTAAGTTTTCAAGAATGAGAGTGTAGGTTTCATCTGATACTTACGTGGAAGCGACTTTAAATAACTGTAGTAAATCTGATTACTCAATCCACATGGAAATGTGCACCCAAAATCGTCCATACAGGAATTCCTGGATATTTTATCTGTATCCTGGTCACAGCAAGAAAAAATTTCTTTTGTGGTAGGAGATTTACGACGGGACGCCGATAGATGAGCAAACGAGCTGTCTAGTACTTGTATCAGAGTAACTTTTTAAAAGAACATTGGCCTGCAGAAATTCAAAGAGAGTTGTTGATGAATTTCTGATTGGTTGGTTGTTGGAGTTAAGGGGCCAAACTGCAAAGTCATTAGTCCATGAATTTCTGGAACAGTAGCAAATACGAAACAGATCAGGGGATCATGAACGAATTTTGCAAATTTCAGTTGACGTGAATAAAATGTCTTTACTCTGGTATGGCCAGCAGGTTGTTCACAGTGAGTATAAAAGAATGTTGCCATTCTATATCTGTCAGTAATTGGTAGCTGGACTTAGGGAGAAGTGCGAGCGGTAGCTGAGGTTCCTGGAATGGGTGGAATGATTGCTTGCCAGAGACAGCAGTCGGCAAAACCTGCAGCGACAGCGAGAAGAGGCGAGGCCAGTACAGCTTACGTGCAGTAGGAGCTGCTAACTCATGTGACAGGTTACAGAACACTGTACAGCGTGTGAAAGAGATGGAACGTAGTAATCAGCGTATTCCTGATATCCCATTAAACTAGACAGTGTCTCAGTGTGGAATCGGTCAGAGGCAGAGAGGTCTGAGATAATGAAAATGTGATGAGGAATGCGTATAGATGCGTGGAAACATAGGACACCCAGCAGAAGCTGCCAGCGACCTCGGCAGTGAGACACAGCTGCTAGTGGGGGTAGTAGTCCCAGCAGTCAGCTCACTGGCGCGGTTAGCAGGGAATTTGAACGGCTTTGGAAAAGACGTGGGGGTTAGGTAGCCTTGAAGTGTGTTGTCATGAAACTAAAGAAGAAAGCATGCAGAACGGCGGAAGGCATGACCAGCAAAGGCGGCATGCAAGTGATCTTGACATAGCACTAAGGTGCAAAGGTGCGGATGCGTTCAGAATCGCGAGAGTGTGGGAAGAGAAAACACCAGTGGCAGAATGAACACTAAACAATAAATGTTGATTGAGTCAGCAAGGCTGAGAACTATGGGATTCAAAATCTGATATTGAAAGTGGCAGTAATGAAAATAATTCTGCAGAACAAGCAAGTGAATTTGCACGAGTAGAAAAAAGAGAAGGTGCAAACATACTGAGAGAAGAAAGGGACGTTGTCCGTAAGTTTGTGTTCAAGGACAATTCCGAATATGTACGATCCATAAGTTAGATAACGAGAAAATTGAGCTTTTAGGTTCACAGGCCGAATGGCCAGAGGCGCATTTGTGAATTGATGCATTACAATAGTTTGATTAAAAAATTACATTGTTTGCTGATAGGAAGAGTAAAACCAAAAGCTGTACTAGGTCGTCATTAACGATCTATTAGCTGAAGATGAACCAGTTCTCATTGTGAATGATGTAGAACTTAGTGTTGCCACAAGCATGGGGGTTGGGGGTTGGAAAGTAAGTAATTAGTAAACAGCACATCGGAGATTTCAGTCATTGCGGAGGAGTATTTTTAAGCTTTGTCGAATAAAAATGATACGGCAGTGTGACCAGTCTCCAAATATTTTTGTCAGGAAGTGTCAAATTGCGGATATAGTAGTTGAACACAAGTTCCTAATCATTCCAAAGCTCAATGTGACCTTGGTAGTTGGAACAGATCTTTTAAGTGTGTACAGCTGTCAAGTAAATTTTGATTTGTATATTATGAAGTTGCCTATAGACTGTAATCCATAGTGGTACCTTTTACACAGCAAAAGGACATGCAAGGGGAGGGGGGGGGGGCTGAGTTGCTTGTTATCCCTAAACGAAGGACAGTGAGTGCAGAGAAATATTGGTTCCAATACAGAGTATCAGTCAAGACAACACAGGACAGAACATACCCATAAAAAGGCCATAGCAAATCAGAGAAGAGACAATGGAGAAAGTAAGAATATGATGATGCCAGAGCCGCAGAAGGAAAATTTAAAGACAATTTTGTTGTGGAATAATGATATGATTCCCTTAGCGTGCTGAAAGACTCTTTGAATGTTTGTCGAACATCAGAGTGCATGATAAATTGTGCCCCAACGAAGATACGAAGACGATTGTAGCCCCATGAAATGAAGGACGCTTTTGACTTCTACTTGTGAACTATGTGCTGAATATGTGTCTCCTAATTGAGTTTTAGTATATGCATTCTCCTGTGTAATAAGAAATAAATATGACTAAGGTATTTAATTCACTTCACTTAGAAGGGCAATTTATGAAACACATGTACTTTTGTATCTGTATCAACCCTCTTTTATAATAAAAACGTTTCTTGCTTGTGTTAGTTGTGTAGTAGATGATGCATGTAATTCTCTACTATTTCCTTAATTTAATCATATATGTTTGTCTATCGCTCTACACTGCACGACCCTTTTTAACTTCTACAGTATAACGATGTTGTGTTTTCTTTGTTTAAGACATTGTTAGGGTTTTCGTTAACTTGGAAGTATAGTTCAAAAATGGTTCAAATGGCTCTGAGCACTATGGGACTTAACTTCTGCGGTCATCAGTCCCCTAGAACTTAGAACTACTTAAACCTAACTAACCTAAGGACATCACACACATCCATGCCCGAGGCAGGATTCGAACCTGCGACCGTAGCGGTCGCGCGTTTCCAGACTGCCTAGCACCTAGCACCACTCGGTCACCCCGGCCGGCTGGAAGGATAGTAGAGAAACATGTATTTTTGTGCCTTTATCAAAGTTCCTTTTGCTAATAAAAACTTTTTTGCTTGTGTTAGTTATGTAGTAAATTTTACAGTTAATTATGATTCTAGGATTATAATTTACGAAGTTTAATCATTTAGGTTTGTATATGTCCATCTGTGGTGTACTAACATTTAATTTGTTTATAACAATGTTATATTTCCGTGTTCCTTAATATTAACGCAATTCTGCATACTTTTGTTACAATTACTGTATTAATCCCTTTGTGTAAAGTTCTAGTCTTTAATTACTAGTTTATGTACGTTTGCACTCCCGCTGGTGTGAATACTCCTTGAAAATTTCAGGAGACAGATGTTTGAATGGTTGCTGGGCTGCATGGAGAGTGACTAGATGTGTGAATTGTTGTTGAAAATTCGATTTTTGAAGGGGGTATGATTTCAGCGAAGGTTTGTTGCAGCCGCAGAAACTGAAAAGTGTCAATGATGAAGTTATGCATGAGTTTGCGACATATGTGAATGGTATACTGTTTGAGAAATCAAATAAGGAAATTTTTAAGTTGCAGAATGAATGAAGTCTACATACTGCGTGGTTTCTTTTCCTTATGTTGTAACAAACATTTTCATACGCACAATAGACCCATGAGTGAATGGAGTATGATTATGATAGAGACGATTGTATGAAGTTCTAGGCAATTTGTGTAACATAAAGATACGTGATGGTGCACTCCCATCCCAAACAATTCCCATTTTCTCTGCCAGCGAAATTTACATTGATGAAAGTTTAGTGTACTTCTTGGCGTTGCCACATTACCTGTCTCTGAGCAATCGCCTGCACAATATGCTATCTGTTTGTGGGGCGATGAAATGCATCTGCCAGTTCTCTGGGCGACTCGTTTCGTATGATACCAATTTGTGCCACTCTGGTACCAGGAATAAATGTGGGATTCAAGAAGAATCGGAGGCAGTTGCACAAGACCAATAGGAATGCCTCTGTCACCCCTTTCTTCCTACTGTAATTTAGTTGAATTTTCCGCTAGAGGCAACGCCTGACCCATTCATCATTAATAAACGAGTAAGTTTCCACTTGCTAACTTAATGGATCCTTTTGTTCTGGATTTGGTACAGGTCTAACTCGAGGAAGTGTGTAGCCTTCATGGAGCTACAACGAGGGAAATGTTTCTCACGTATAGGCCATGGTGATATGAAATATATCCTGCCTCTCCAAGCCCTGTGAAAAGATGATGCAAAGGGGGGGGGGGTTATCACAGTTTAGTCCCTGATGACAATGGTGAAAACCATTGTTCACTATCACCTAAACTTTATTCTGTAAACGAAACTGTATCTGCACTCGATTGCGTTATTTATGTTGTTGCGGCGCTTACCACATTCTGTTTTAGAAATATTATTGACTAGAGGTGGGATTAGAGATGAGAGGGGGAGATAGCTACTTGGAGCAGATAAAGGGAAGTTGCAGTTGCATCAGTCAATCGACTATCGACCATAGACTGTCTCACTATGAGACCACACAATATCGAGTCTTGGCGTGTGTACATCGCTAACTTGAAGAATATCGTTTGTGAGTGTTCGTGTGTTTTTTTTCCAGCGATGTCTAGGAAGTGTGTTGTTTCACCAGATCTTTTCTGTTACGTGTGTGACGGGTTTACAACTAAGTCTCAAGGGCATCGCATTTCACCGATCGTCAGAAAGGTACACGAGTTGTATTTTGAATCAATGGTAGATGAGGGTAAGTGTAGGACACCACAGAACTGTTCCTCACGTTGTTCGCGCTTTTTCAGAGGCTGGCTGCATGGAACCCACCAATCTATGCCATTTACCGTACCACCGTTCTGGAGAGAACCTAGAAACCAAATTACAGATTGCTATTTTTGTTTAACGAAGGAAAAAAAAATCTCAAGTGAACCAAAACACATAGTTTCTTATTCAAATTTGGAAACTACAATTCGTCCAGTTCCGCATTCTTATCCTTTCCCAGTTCGAAAACCACCAACGAAATGGACACTGGAAGATGAAACAGGCGATGGTAGTGGCAAACCAAAAGATCATGCAGCACAGCTATAACCACAGCCATAGTTGCAGGCAGAACTGAACGATCTTGTAACAGATCTGAATCTTGCAAAGAGGCTGGCAGAATTACTTGGGTCTCGTCTTTAAGAAAAGAAACTATTGCAATCAAACACTACTATTACATGCCGTAAACAACAGCTTGGTATTGCCACTTTTTTCTCAGTGCCAAAGAGTTTGGTATATTTTAATGACATAAATGGGCTACTTACAAAATTTAGGATTAATCACTATCAGGAGGAACTGCTACTGTTTACAGATTCCTCAGAGAGTATCTCAGATCTGGTCTCTTACATAACGGAAATGAGGAACCTTCGATATCAGTGACCCATTCCGTTCTATTAAAGGAGACCTACGAGAACATGAGGCCACTCTTGAAGTATACTAGCTTTTCGAATCAGAAACAGGAGATCTGTAGTGATCTCAAAGTTGCTGTACATCTTTCGAGAATGCAGACTGGTTACACAAAATACACTCCTGGAAATGGAAAAAAGAACACATTGACACCGGTGTGTCAGACCCACCATACTTGCTCCGGACACTGCGAGAGGGCTGTACAAGCAATGATCACACGCACGGCACAGCGGACACACCAGGAACCGCGGTGTTGGCCGTCGAATGGCGCTAGCTGCGCAGCATTTGTGCACCGCCGCCGTCAATGTCAGCCAGTTTGCCGTGGCATACGGAGCTCCATCTCAGTCTTTAACACTGGTAGCATGCCGCGACAGCGTGGACGTGAGCCGTATGTGCAGTTGACGGACTTTGAGCGAGGGCGTATAGTGGGCATGCGGGAGGCCGGGTGGACGTACCGCCGAATTGCTCAACACGTGGGGCGTGAGGTCTCCACAGTACATCGATGTTGTCGCCAGTGGTCGGCGGAAGGTGCACGTGCCCGTCGACCTGGGACCGGACCGCAGCGACGCACGGATGCACGCCAAGACCGTAGGATCCTACGCAGTGCCGTAGGGGACCGCACCGCCACTTCCCAGCAAATTAGGGACACTGTTGCTCCTGGGGTATCGGCGAGGACCATTCGCAACCGTCTCCATGAAGCTGGGCTACGGTCCCGCACACCGTTAGGCCGTCTTCCGCTCACGCCCCAACATCGTGCAGCCCGCCTCCAGTGGTGTCGCGACAGGCGTGAATGGAGGGACGAATGGAGACGTGTCACCTTCAGCGATGAGAGTCGCTTCTGCCTTGGTGCCAATGATGGTCGTATGCGTGTTTGGCGCCGTGCAGGTGAGCGCCACAATCAGGACTGCATACGACCGAGGCACACAGGGCCAACACCCGCATCATGGTGTGGGGAGCGATCTCCTACACTGGCCGTACACCACTGGTGATCGTCGAGGGGACACTGAATAGTGCACGGTACATCCAAACCGTCATCGAACCCATCGTTCTACCATTTCTAGACCGGCAAGGGAACTTGCTGTTCCAACAGGACAATGCACGTCCGCATGTATCCCGTGCCACCCAACGTGCTCTAGAAGGTGTAAGTCAACTACCCTGGCCAGCAAGATCTCCGGATCTGTCCCCCATTGAGCATGTTTGGGACTGGATGAAGCGTCGTCTCACGCGGTCTGCACGTCCAGCACGAACGCTGGTCCAACTGAGGCGCCAGGTGGAAATGGCATGGCAAGCCGTTCCACAGGACCACATCCAGCATCTCTACGATCGTCTCCATGGGAGAATAGCAGCCTGCATTGCTGCGAAAGGTGGATATACACTGTACTAGTGCCGACATTGTGCATGCTCTGTTGCCTGTGTCTATGTGCCTGTGGTTCTGTCAGTGTGATCATGTGATGTATCTGACCCCAGGAATGTGTCAATAAAGTTTCCCCTTCCTGGGACAATGAATTCACGGTGTTCTTATTTCAATTTCCAGGAGTGTATTTCTGCTTCTTGTTTCACTGGGATAGTAGGGCAGCAAAAGACCATTATGAAGTCAAAGACTGAGCTTTGAGAGAAATTTTCAATCTTGGTGAAAAAATGTGTCTCATGTTACAGCTTGTTGACAAAGACAGTTTGCTGTCCATATGAAATTGGGATTTATGAAGAGTATAGTGAAAGCAGTGGACAAAGATGACCAGGGTTTTCAATTTTTGCTATCTAAATTTCCTACGAATAGTTGTGCAAAAATTAAAGAAGAATTTCCACTGGGCCTCAGAGCCGTGACTTGATGAAGTTTATTACCTTTGAACAGTTGCTGATAGATACTGAGAAGTCAGCTTCGTTTGCTTGGGAAGATCTGTCCTACAATTTCTTGGGAAACGTAATGTCTGAATATTACAGGGAACTGACGGAACACATGCCGGCCTGTTACGAAGGTATGGCATGCAACATGTCTCTGAAATTACATTTCCTTCGTTCCCATTTGGTTTCCTTCCTATCTAATCTTAGAGATGTGAGTGGCGAACATGATCAGCGATTTCATCAAAATATCGCTACCGAGGAAAGACGAATAAGGGAAGGTGCTCCCCACACTTTTTGGCGGATTACTGCTGGACATTCCTACAAGAAGCTTCACTATCCACCCACAAACGGAAAGTTTGCAGGAAAAGTTTCTTGCTTGTAAGACATTTCAAGCTGTATTCAGCTTTCTCGTACAATCAACTACAAATATGTGGTATACCTTTTCCAGAAAAATTTCATTTTCGCAATCAGCAAGACATAAAGTTCAAATATGTCGCACTGTGGGGTCCTTTTACGGTAGGCATTTTGTTTCGCTCTCGAACACTGTAGAGAGAGGTGGTGTGGAAACAAACACTGACGCTATAAGTGATCGTTGTTTGACGCCACCAAGACACGTAAACGTCCTTTTGTGTGTACTGAAGGACTTACAGGCGACAAATGGGGGATTTGTTTACATAATGGCACGTTTGGACGAACAGAAGCCACGTTGTTCATAACAGATTAGTTTCTCCACCTTTGTAAAGAGTCGCAATGGAACGGCTTTGAATAGCCAGGTGCGAAACGCAAATCTTACCGAGCCGAAACCCAGCAGGGAGCCTTAGAAAACCCTATCTCTATCTACTCTTCACAGGCTGACCATGAGTTTGCGGTTTTGATTAACCGAGGAAACTGACAGTGGGACAACTTTTTTGTGGAGTGCCCAGGACGATAAAGGAGTGAAGTTTATTGTCGCTCTAACAGCAGTTTCCGGGTGAGAAGACTTCCAACACTTGAGCTTTTAGATGCTCTGATGTTAGAGTCCCACGGGAGCGGACATTGCCTCACGTGCGAGATCTTGATGGACGCAGACTTTGCCTTCATACTTCTGAAGGCCTGTCATCATAGGCGGACACTGCTTTGTCTCGTGATCGATATATATTCAGAAAATAGTCAGGACATGACTCGGAATTTGTGTCAGAAATTTAATGAGGTATTTTATGAGGATGCATGATTGGCTGTATACCATGATAATGTTTGTCTTTTACTCTTAACTTTTAAATTTCCATCTGAACTCGTCCTATGAATAGCTGCCCACTCATTTTTTCGTAAAGTTGCGCATACAGTATCCAGTTCGAAACTACCTGTTCCGCACGTGACTGATTAACACACTAAAGAGACAACACTGTGATCACCTGCTTAATAGTTTGTTCATCCATCTTTGAAACGAAATGCATCACTGATTCTGCGTATCAGGAATCCGACAGTTTGTTGGTAGTTTTTTGGAGGTATGTGGCATTTAGATGTCTACTCACAGGTCATGTAATTCGCGTAAATAATGGGCCACTGATTTGCGTACGCGGTGATAGTTCCCGATGGCTATCCAGATGGGTTCCATAGGATTTACATTAGGCGAATTTGGTCGCTGAGACATTACCGTGAGTTCACTACAACGCTTCTCAAATCACTGTAGTACGGTTCTGGTTCCGACACACGGACAAACTGCTGAAAGATCACATCGCCGTCGGGGAAGACATCAAGCATGAAGGGATGAAAGTGGTTCGCAGCTGCCAGCGTGTCTTCAATTACTACCACATGTCCACGACAAGCGCAGGGGATGTCTCACATAGGATAATACTGCTCCCACCAGCTTGATTCGGTGGCACGCAGCACGTTTCGATCCGCCGTTCACCTCGATGAGCGCGTTTTGTGGAGACGTCCATCGGCCTAGTACAACAAACATGTGATTCACCCGAAGAGCCGCCACGTTTCCATTGATCGGCGGTCGAATTCCGATGGTCCCGTGCCCAGTGCAGTCGTAATTGACGATTCAATGGGTCAACATGTGAACACGTCGGGGTGGTCTGCTGCAGAGCTCCATATATCCCACTTTACGGAGTAGACAAGCCTCCGAACTCCACGTTTTGTGAAGAGTCGTGGACGTCCAACCATTTAGCGACTAGTGTTAGTTTCACTGTCCTTCTACCTCTTTCCGCAGATGCTTACGACAGTAGATGCTTACCTGTGCAGTAAGCAGTCAGTCTTCATCTGAGTGAGCGTTAATTACATGTGGTGTTCCTCAAGGTTCCATCTTGGCTACATTGCTTTTTCTTGTGTACATTAATGACTTCTCATCTGTTATACTGCCAGATGCTAAGTTTTTTTTGTTTGCAGATGATACAAACATTTCAATAAGTAGAAAGTCAAGTACAGATTTAGAGATAGCTGCTAATCAAATTTTGACTGACATTAATAAATGATTTAAAGCTAATTCACTGTCATTAAACTTTGAGAAGACCCATTATTTGCAGTTCAGAACCTGTAAGAGATTTCCTTCCAGCTTGTGTATAACATATGAGCACATGTAGATCGAAGAGGTTGATAGCGCTAAATTTCTGGGGTTACATCTCGATAGTAAATTCAATTGGGAAGGGCATACCACAGAACTGTTTAAGTGCCTAAACAAGTCTGTATTTGCCGTGAGAATTATGTCAGATGTACGAGATGTAAATGTATAAAAAACGTGTATTCTTTGCTTACTTTCATTCTATTATGTCATATGGTATCATATTCTGGGGTAACTCATCAAATCGAGCAAAAGTTTTTAGCGTGCAAAAGTATGTAATAAGAATCATATGTGGTGTAAATTCAAGAACATCAAGTACGAGGGCTATCCACAAACTACATTACGTTTTGGAATTAAAAATAAATAAAGTATTGGAATTTTTTTATTATATACAGATGAAAGCCACACTTAAATACTACTTTTCTACATAGTTGCCATTTAAATTAAGGCACTTATCGTAGCGATGGACGAGCTTGGAAATTCCTTCGTCGTAAAATTCGGCCGCCTGCGCCTTCAGCCACGTGGTTACCTCTTTTGGGACAGAAAAGGTGTGATTTTTGTGGATTTCCTGGAAAGAGGCACTACAATAAACTCTCAAAGGTATTGCCAAACTCTGCACAACCTCAGAAGAGCAATACAAAACAAGCGCAGGGGAAAGTTGGGCTCAAAGATCTTGCTGATTCACGACAACGCCCGGGCCCACACGGCAAATGCCACTCGTGAAGTTCTCGAATCTTTTAAGTGGGAGTTGTTTCCTCATCCGCCGTACAGTCCCGACCTGGCACCGAGCGACTTCCACTTATTCCTAGCAATGAAGAAGTGGTTGGCTATGCAGCGTTTTGATGACGACGCACAGCTTCAAGAAGAGGTAACCACGTCGTTGAAGTCGAAGGCGGCCGAATTTTACGACAAAGGAATTTCCAAGCTCGTCCATCGCTACGATAAGTGCCTTAATTTAAATGGCAACTATGTAAAAAAGTAGTATTTAAGTGTGGCTTTCATCTGTATATAATAAAAAAAATTTCCAATTCTTCATCTATTTTTAATTCCAAAACGTAATGTACTTTGTGGATAGCCCTCGTAGAAACCTGTTCAAGGAACATTGTATTCTAACCACTGCTTCTCAGTTTATTTATTCCTTAATGAAATTTGTTGCAAGTAATACATCTCTATTTCCAACCAATAGCTCAATACATAGTATCAATACTAGGAATAATAGCAATCTACATAAAGACCTAAAATCACTTAGCTTGGTCCAAAAAGGGGCCCAGTATTCAGGAACACACATTTTCAACAAATTGCCAGCAACCATTAAAAACTTTGTTTCAGATAAAGCACGGTTTAGACAGAGTTTGAAAGACTTTTTGATAGACAACTCCTTCTGCTCCATAGATGAATATCTTCACAGAGACTGTTAAGCCAGCTTAAATAGAAATATCTGTTAGATTTCAGTTTTGACAACACTTTGTCACAGCATTTTGTGTATGGCTCTGAGCACTATGGGACTCAACTGCTGAGGTCATTAGTCCATTTTGGGTATGACAAATTTATTAATAATTAATTTATTAACAGTGTTTCATTCTGACAGCGTGTTAATTCTGTAAATATTAGCTGTTCCTGTTTACCGCATTGTATTCACCTATTTCGACAATCTGCTGACAAATGATCAGGGTAGTAAGTATTATATTCAAATCTTTTATGTATTTCAGTTATATTTTCTGACAAGTTCAACACCCGCGAGAATCATCTCATGTTTTGGGTGATTGGACAAAAACTGAATCTAATCTAAACAGTAGGACGTGAACATTCGACCAGCTTCGCTGTTTTCGAGATACCCGTTTACAGGCTCTGCGTAATAATAAACTGCACTTTGTCAAAGTCGCTTATCTCAATGGATATCCCCGTTTGCAAACCATATTTTCGCTATGGTGATCCCCCGTCCGCGTTTGCTCCAGTTACATATTTTTATTACCACGTCACTCGCCTTCACTCCAGCGGGAGGCATCCAACGTCGAGTTGGGCAGTGATCATAATTTTTTGGCTTATTAGTGTAGCATGATTGACGCAATTGTTTGTCTCGCTGCTAAACGATGATTTGAGCATAATCTTTATTGATGACGATTTTCATTTCTGTTTCCCCTGTTCCTCGCGTCCCACTCGACAATTCTTAAAGTGTAATCAATTACTATCGCCTCATGCTAATTAATGTTCTTTTTCTCTCTGTGTCTTCTCACACATGTAAATATCTTTATGTGTGTCTACCATTTGTGTGTTCGTAGGAGCAAATAAACTGGGCATCTTAGACAATTCCTGCCCCTTTTCTTAACTAAATGATTGCGCAGGACCAGCATCCATGTTTCATTTGCGAGGGTACCTTTGGCGTTATTCGTTGCGATTTATTTACTTATTTATTTATTTTTTAACTTTACCGATCTGAACTCAGGGGAGCGTAATGGTTCCGAAAAATAGCAGACTGAGTCAAGTACCAAACTGGCTACTTCAAGCAACGGCCCCATGGCTGGCTTCTTGCATATTGGTAGAGTAAGGCGTATTATATGTAACCTCATTACACTTATTAAAATGTTGTGAGCCAATCAATTTCTTGTTGAAATTTCTTGGGTTTCAACAAGATATTCATCAGATAGAGGTATGATATCTAGGAATATTTTAATAAGTGTGACATTTTCGGCCGTGAAAAATTACATTTTGCAGTTACATTCTCATCAACTTTCTTTGTAGATTCAGTTGATTACTTGAAGTGTAACAGTTTCTGTATAATTCAGAATACATAGGGGACGTTCATGTTAACGTCAACTGAATGCTATGAAAATGATACAACGTCAAATTTATTCTGCCCAAGAGATCAGAATCCAGTATACCGTAAAAAAGACACCAGTGTTCTCTCTTGGATGCTAAGAGACATTAGGTGCAGCGTCTGAAAAAGTTCCGTGCGGGTAGAAGGAGATAAACGCTGAATAATTTCATTATTAGATTATTCTTTTTAATAATAGATTCGATGTGATGGTAAAAACAAAAAAAGTACCATAAGCGGTGAAACTTCTTTATTCATCATATGCCGAAATCACACTTTTTTTGTAGATACACTATGTATTCACAAAAGTGTCCGGACACTCCCAGAAACATACGTTTTTCGTATTAGGTGCTGCCACCTACTGCCAGGTACTCCATACCAGCGACCTCAGTAGTCATTAGACATCGTGAGAGAACAGAATGCGGCGCTCCCCGGAGTTCACGGATTTCGAACGTGATCAAGTGGATGGGTGTCACTTGTCACAAGTTTGTACACCAGAATTCCGTACCTCTAAACATCTCTAGGTCCACTATTTCCGATGTGATAGTGAAGTGGAAACGTGACACGTAGAGCACAAAAGCGTACAGGCCGACCTCGTCTGTTGACTGACAGAGACCGCCAACAGTTTCAGAAGGTCGTAATGTGTAATAGGCGGGCATCTATCCAGACCATCACACAGGAGTTCCAAACTGCATCAGGATCCACTACAAGTATTATGACAGTTAGGCGGGAGGTGAGAAAACTTCGATTTCATGGTCGAGCGGTTGCTCAGAAGCCACACATCACACTGGTAAATGCCAAACGACGCCTCGCTTGGTGTAAGGAGCGTAAACATTGGACGATTACACAGTGGAAGAACGTTGTGTGGAATGACGAATCACGGTACATAATGTGGCGATCCGATGGCAGGGTGTGCGTATGGCGAATGCTCGGTGAACGTCATCTACCAGCGTGTGTAGTACCAACAGTAAAATTCGGAGGCTGTGGTGTTATGGTGTGATCGTGTTTTTCATGGAGCGGGCTTGCACCACTTGTTGTTTTGCGTGGCACTATCACAACACAGGCCTACATTGATGTTTTAAGCTTCTTGCTTCCCACTGTTGAAGAGCAGTTCGGGGATGGTGACTGCATCTTTCAACACGATCGAGCACCAGTTCATAACGCACGGCCAGTGGCGGAGTGGGTACACGGCAATAACATCCCTGTAATGGACTGGCCTGCACAGAGTACTGGCCTGAATCCATAGAACACCTTTGTGATGTTTTGGAACGCCAACTTCATACCAGGCCTCACCGACTGACATCGATACCTCTCCTTGCAGCACTCAATGAAGGATGGGCTGCCATTCCCCAAGAACCCTTCTGGCATCTGATTGAACGTATGCCTGCGAGAGTGGAAGCTGTCATCAAGGCTAAGGGTGGGCCAACACCATATTGAAGTGTACCACTTCAGTTACTTTCGCAAGGCAAAAACTAATACGATAAATTAAACACACAAGTGAACACGAAATTTCAAGCTGACATGGTAAATTTATCAGGTGCTGAACAACGCGTACTGAGTCACTTGTTCAGTCACTGTATTCGATTCTCCAAGAAGGCTGCTGTTGCAAAAACGGAAAGAGAAGCGTCAGCGGATGGAAGCTAGCCAGTGTCGCGGCGGACATTCGCGATTTATGGCCAGTAGATACGAGAGGCCGTTTGCTCGTCCCCCTTCACTGTGGATTCGTATTTATTGCCAAAGCAGTTTCCAGACTTACATTTTCACTGCACGATTTCGATGCTTTTGTGTCACCTATGCTACCAATACCTCCGTAGTCCACAGGAGACTTCGTTACTTGCCGCGGCTGTGGAGTCTAAAATAATCTAGTGAACAATTAAGGACACGTGCCTAACATCATGCAGCGTCACTTTTTCCCTGATGAAGGCAGTGACGTGTCGAGACATGCACCCCACGATACATTGAAAATGTTACATGATTGCTGTTCCATGGTCGCTCAACTGCTGCCCACAACTCATAGGCACACAGGCAATGGCATCATATCATACTTTATAGAACTGGGTTCAGGTGACCCTGGGGAAGGCGGTGTGCGGCGGGGGGAAGGGGGGGAGGGAGGAGGGGAGGGGGAGCGGGCGGATGGGAGGTACCGGGAGGGGGGGGGGGGGCTTGGGGGACGTACAGATTGCTAGCGGAAAGTGTTGTCGAACGAAAGACGATGCAGACGCATAAGAAGACCTATTGCATACCGGTAGCTAACGTTTTAGACCTCATAGCAACAAATAGACCGGAACTTTTCGACTCCGTGAATGTAGAAGAGGGTATCAGTGATCATAAGTCAGTGGTTGCATCAATGACTACAAGTGTAATAAGAAATGCCAAGAAAGGAAGGAAAATATATTTGCTTAACAAGAGTGATAGGGCACAATTCGCAGACTATCTGAGTGACCACCATCAAACGTTCATTTCTGAGGAAGAGGATGTGGAACAAAAATGGAAAAAATTCAGAAACATCGTCCAGTACGCCTTAGATAAGTTCGTACCGACTAAGGTCCAAAGCGAGGGGAAAGATCCACCGTGGTATAACAATCATGTACGAAAGGTACTACGGAAACAAAGAAAGCTTCATCATAGGTTTAAGAGCAGTCGAATCATAGCTGATAAGGAAAAGCTGAACGAAGCGAAAAAGAGCGTAAAGAGAGCAATGAGAGAAGCATTCAACGAATTCGAACATAAAACATTGGCAAACAATCTAAACATGAACCCTAAAAAGTTTTGGTCATATGTAAAATCGGTAAGCGGATCTAAATCCCCTATTCAGTCACTCGTTGACCACGATGGCACCGAAACAGAGGACGACCGAAGAAAGGCAGAAATACTGAATTCAGTGTTCCGAAACTGTTTCACTGCGGAAAATCGTAACACGGTCCCTGACTTCAGCCGTCGCACGGACGCCAAAATGGAAAATATTGAAATAAACGATATCGGAATTGAAAAACAACTGCTATCACTTAGTAGCGGAAAAGCATCCGGACCAGACGAGATACCCTTAAGATTCTACAGTGATTATGCTAAAGAACTTGCCCCCTTTCTATCAGCAATTTATCGTAGATCGCTGGAAGAACGTAAAGTACCTAGCGACTGGAAGAAAGCGCAGGTCGTTCCCATTTTCAAGAAGGGTCATAAATCAGATGCGAATAATTATAGGCCTATTTCGCTTACGTCAATCTGTTGTAGAATAATGGAACATGTTTTGTGTTCTCGTATTATGACGTTCTTAGATAATACAAATCTCCTTCATCATAACCAACATGGATTCCGCAAACAGAGATCATGTGAAACTCAGCTCGCCCTATTTGCCCAAGAAATTCACAGTGCCGTAGACACTGGCGAGCAGATTGATGCCGTATTCCTGGACTTCAGGAAGGCATTTGATACGGTTCCGCACTTACGTTTAGTGAAAAAAATACGAGCTTATGGAATATCGGACCAGGTTTGTGATTGGATTCAGGATTTCCTAGAAGAAAGAACACAACATGTCATTCTTAACGGTTCAAAATCTGCAGATGTAGAGGTAATTTCGGGAGTACCGCAGGGAAGCGTGATAGGACCTTTATTGTTTACAATATACATAAATGACTTAGTTGACAACATCGGTAGCTCCGTGAGGCTATTTGCAGATGACACGGTTGTCTACAAGAAAGTAGCAACATCAGAAGACTCGTACGTACTCCAGGAGGACCTGCAGAGGATTAATGCATGGTGCGACAGCTGGCAGCTTTCCCTAAACGTAGATAAATGTAATATAATGCGCATACATAGGGGCAGAAATCCATTCTAGTGCGATTATGCCATAGGTGGTAAATCATTGGAAGCGGTAACGACCGTAAAATACTTAGGAGTTACTATCCGGAGCGATCTGAAGTGGAATGATCACATAAAACAAATAGTGGGAAAAGCAGGCGCCAGGTTGAGATTCATAGGAAGAATTCTAAGAAAATGTGACTCATCGACGATAGAAGTAGCTTACAAAACGCTTGTTCGTCCGATTCTTGAGTATTGCTCATCAGTATGGGACCCTTACCAGGTTGGATTAATAGAAGAGATAGACATGATCCAGCGAAAAGCAGCGCGATTCGTCATGGAGACATTTAGTCAGCGCGAGAGCGTTACGGAGATGCTGAACAAGCTCCAGTGGCGGACACTTCAAGAAAGGCGTTACGCAATACGGAGAGGTTTATTATCGAAATTACGAGAGAGCACATTCCGGGAAGAGATGGGCAACATATTACTACCGCCCACATATATCTCGCGTAATGATCACAACGAAAAGATCCGAGAAATTAGAGCAAATACGGAGACTTACAAGCAGTCGTTCTTCCCACGCACAATTCGTGAATGGAACAGGGAAGGGGGGATCAGATAGTGGTACAATAAGTACCCTCCGCCACACACCGTAAGGTGGCTCGCGGAGTATAGATGTAGATGTAGATGTAGACATCCATGGTACGAGAATACCTCCAGCACCTGTCTGGAGAGTGCCCTATGTGAAAGTGGGGTACTTCGACTCTTGAGGCTTCCGACGTAAATGCACCCTGCCATTGCGGTGTACCAACAGGTAGCGTGATTATCAGCCCACGCACCCTTCTGCAATGATTCGACCGTCCAGTGGCGATATTCTTAGGCACGTGCTAATCTCTGTTCCCCGTGACGAACGCTGAGCGGAGGTACACGTGTAGAAGGTGGCTTCAATAAAGCACAATGAGGATTGTGGACGTTCCGCTGTGGGTTATACAGGATGTACATTTATACATAATATCGCAACCATATTACACACTTACTCTTGTGTATAATGCCTGTTAATTACCTACATATAGTTTGTGATTATCTTTTTGATGAATCATAAAAGCACTTATAGATAAAGCTTATTTACAAAAACATGCTGCAGTATATACTTGGCATACTGTACTCAATACTTGCAGGGAGGGCCTCATAAAGCACAATTAATCCCATTATAAACAGCCATTTTGTGAGACAATATTAGCAACCCTTCAAATTTAAAAATGGTTCAAATGGCTCTGAGCACTGTGGGACTTAACATCTGTGGTCATCAGTCCCCTAGAACTTTAAGCTACTTAAACCTAACTTACTAAGGACATCACAAACATCCATGACCGAAGCAGGATTCGAACCTGCGACCGTGGCGGTGACGCGGTTCTAGACTGAAGCTCCTAGAACCGCACGGCCACACCGGACGGCCTTCAAATTTAGATC
The DNA here is from genome assembly GCF_023864345.2 of Schistocerca serialis cubense. Lineage (NCBI taxonomy): Eukaryota > Metazoa > Arthropoda > Insecta > Orthoptera > Acrididae > Schistocerca > Schistocerca serialis. Next base: position 417,249,879 of record NC_064638.1, read on the forward strand.
TGTCACGAACTGATCTGAAATCATCGTGACTCAGTTTTTCAAAAAGACGAACAAGAGAACTGTGACTTCCAAGAAAAGTTCGAACAGCATTAAATGACGAAGCAGCCCAACGTACGAAAAAACACGGTGGAGTTTCAATAGCCGAAAAGATGATTATATGAAATACCCTGTATTAGTCTCTTATTTTTGAGCCCCTGCGAAAACACAGAATGTAAGGACCCTAAAGAAACATATGTGTGACATTCATTTGCTACATCATTCATAACATTGGCAACAGTTAGTTCCATTTTGTGGTTTAGTACATCGTATTTAATGTTATACTTTTCAAAGGTTGCTAATAGTGAACTGAAAATATCTTGTCCTGTCCCACTTCCTGATTCGACAATATAAAAAGATAATTGCAAGCAACTCTCTCAAAGGACAGACGTACAAATATGATTAAACACATTTTATTGGAAATCATTGCACTTTCACCCATCATGATACTGAAGTTTGTATCCTATTCTATAAGGAAACGAGCAATATTCTTTTTTATTTCTTCTCCTATAAACATAATGATATTTTGGCATGCATGGTCTGAATGAAGCATATTACTGACTAATAAACCATTAAACTTTTGTAGGTCGAATACTACTCGATATGATTTGAATGATAATTTCTGTTTAACTATTACGTAATACAAAACTGTTGGGATTACTTTTTCCTGAAGCTGCATTTCCCACAACTTTCCACTTTCACTCACTGATTTTTCTGTACTATGCTTTTATTTGGTACATATGATTTCTGCATACTTCATGTGTGATTTGTATGTTGCACGATCACCGATTTCATCATTTAGTTTTTTGGCATTATTAGCAGAAACAACAGTTTAAAAACGCGTTAGCGATACACACATGTTCCATGCTTCCCATCCCACTTTAAGTTCACAAACTTCTGAACATACTGTGCACATTAACAAGTTTTTGTCGTTTGCAGACATCCACGGCTTAGTCCTTCGCCAGTTCTTCCTACCTTGAGACTTCTGACAGTTTTCATTCCGAAGATGCGCTATCTTTCTCTTTATTTGTACCACCACTGCCGTTGTGTTTTCTAGATTCTCCCTCTATTTTAACTCTATCAACGTCGCTGTTAGTATACTGACAGTGTTTGCACACATTTTCGGTAAAGCACTGCTCTTAAGGACTGATGAAATTTCGATTTGCTTGAAAGATGCGCTGAAATTCCGTAGTCTTTATAGGCCTGCACGCACTCAGCTCACTAGCAATGCTGCGTGCCTCGCAAGCTCGCAAGTAACGGATGGCGGAGCTCAGATTAAAGTCGCAATTACAGCACGAGAATGGCGATTCAGTTTGAAATGTTTAAGTACGTAATGCTTTTTCCAGAATTAATGAGTAGACTTGTTAATGTTAAATTTGTATGAATGTATTAAATCTCTCTGTCTACCGCTCAAAAAATAAATAAATGTTAAGTGTTACATAACCCGTAAGCGCTAAATAAATATCCCTGGTTGGCATCGGTAATTAAAAAATCAGAGGATGGCATGATTTCATACAGAGGGGTGGGATGCTCTCTGGTTATCACTATTTCCCAGCATCGAATCGGCGAATGAATTATCTACATATGCATCTACATGGATACTCTGCAAATCACATTAAAGTGCCTGGCAAAGGGTTCATCGAACCACCTTCACAATTCTCTATTATTCCAATCGCGCATAGCGCGCGGAAAGAATGAACACCTATATCTTTCCGTACGAGCTCTGATTTCCCTTATTTTATCTTGATGATCGTTCCTCCCTATGTAAGTCGGTGTCAACAAAATATTTTCGCATTCGGAGGAGAAAGTTGGTGATTGGAATTTCGTGAGAAGATTCCGTCTCAACGAAAAACGGCTTTCTTTTAATGATGTCGATCCCAAATCCCGTATCATTTCTGTGACACTCTCTCCCATATTTCGCTATAATACAAAACGTACTGCCCTTCTTTGAACTTTTTCGATGTACTCCGTCAGTCCTATCTGGTAAGGATCCCGCACCGCGCAGCAGTTTTCTAAAAGAGGACGGACAAGCGTAGTGTAGGCAGTTTCCGTAGTAGATCTGTTACATTCTCTAAATGTCCTGCCAATAAAACGCAGTCTTTGGTTAGCCTTCCCCACAACACTTTCTATGTGTTCCTTCCAATTTAAGTTGTTCGTAATTATAATACCTAGGTATTTTCGTTGTGTTACGGAAGACTCCACTAACAGGTTATGTAGTACAGTGTTTTTAGTTGGTCGATAGCCGACAAACAGTTACACAGAAGTGGACCAACCAGACAATGACCAACGTGATGAAAGTGTCATCGCTAACAGTGTCTTACACTGTCAGGCTTAAGGGTGCACCATAAACAAATTCACAATTATCCAGTTCATTGTTATATTTGTGGTCAGCAGGAAATGTGCACTGCTGCCTCTGCAATACTTGAAATCCTAATTTCGGGGCTGAACATTTTGTGATACAAAGAACTTCTTTCGCCAGTACCACACAACTATCAGCAAACGGTAAGTAATTTCAGAGGATTCTGCGGAGTTAGTTGTTTGTATTTCAGATTGATGGAGTAATTGGCAACAATATTTGCTTATCGAGGAGAGGAGAGATGATGGCTCACAGTTTCTCAGGTTGTGAAAATATTCTGGATCAAATTCCAACAATTTGTAGCAATTCGCGAAGGAAATGATTACGTCCAAGTGTTGGGTTTCAACTTCAATTTTTTTTTCGTTTGCATAATTATCCATAATTACGCAACATCATATCAGCATGTTTCACAATTAGCAATGTGATATAGGTAAACACACTTTGGCATGACCGTCACTTGATGCTGATAGATATTTTTTCCTTCTATTCATTTCTTGGCTATTTCTGAGAATAGTACAAGGCTTGCTAACTCAAGAACAAGGCTTCAAATTATTTTCTTACAAAACGAACGTATCCAGATGTTCATCCAGTGGGCTGGTTTGACCACAGGAGGTCAGATGCAGAGAGAGGCTCTAGCGAAGGAAAATGTGTCTCCAGGGCAGTGCAGTTTTCAGAAGCGGTTGCCATAAGCCGCGACTCTACACTTTGGTGGCGACCTGGGTTTTCTCCTTTGAAGACACTGTCTCTAAGCCGTGAAATTAACTAGAGTATAATTGTGCCTGATAAATACACCTTCCAGTATACAGATCTAGGAACAGGCCGCCAAGGCACAGCTTGGCCTCTGTGAGAAAGCTGGTTGACTTTTACTTTTGTCTTTTCCGTCACCGATGAGTAAAGCACGGCTAGGAGCCGATACTATTGCATGTTAACATGCATTCTATAAGCCAAAATGAGAAATTTCTACAGCTTTTCACTATATTCAAGTGAATAAAACGAAATTCCCGCTGATCACTGTGTCTATGGCTTGGTGTCCTTCCCTTCATGTAGAGTTTTTCAAAATGTAATTAGGCTTATAGGAGGATAATTTCGATTGCTTGTCGCGAAAAAACAATGGTGGTCTCGTAGTCCAGAGGTTGTCGCGGGCGGCCCTTTCCTGTCACCGTCTCGGTTTTCCCGGTTCACCACTGACTGGACTGGCTCGGTCTAGGGCACATTTGCTGAGTTTGGGGAAAGTGTTGTATTTCGCTTTAGCGCTATCCAATTTCTGAGCATCCCCCAATTTGCGGGGTGTGCTACGCAATTTGTGTTGTCTGATTAATTGTATTGTTTCGTGTATCGTCGACTCGCTTACTTTGCTTTGGGAGCTGCACAGATTAGGAGAGCTTGTGACGTTTCGAAAACAGTCTTCCACGTAGATGAGTTACCTCTCCACAGTGTCAGCGGGACATCCGTAATTAAATCGAGGTCCTAGAGAGCTTTGTGTTGCAGTATTTTAGGTGACTTTGTGCCCCTTGTGCTGGAGCTATTTCTCAGTCAACATCACGAGACTTTACGTTCAGTTCGCTGGAAATCTGTTCTCTACCATTTTAATTTGGTGTGTGCTGAGGTCTTACAGTGAATAAATGAATTTTTAACCTCAGACGTGACTGGAATCTTAGAACAATACTATTGATTATTAGATGACCCCATAAAAACAAATATAGCCTCTGCATTCCTAATTTGTTTATCTCACCGTGATGGTCTTCCATTGCAATGCAGGTGCCAACCCTTTTGTTTAAGTATTAAGTGGAAGTATTTTTATCTTTAATCATGACGTGATTTACGAGCATTGCTCTGAGCTTGTCACAGGCGTGTTACACGCTAATACGAGAGAGACCTAGAAAGATAGGCAAAGCAGGTAATATTCATGTCGACTCTGATCCAGGATAATTGTAACTGTTACAGTTCATGAAGACTTTGATCTAGGAAGTCTTAACTGGTCAAGTTGAACACATATATTACACGTGACTCAACTGGACATCTGACTCACCACACTGAGGAATGTATATGCCATAACCATTCATTAAAATGGGTTACAACGTTCAAATCCGAATGTGTCACTTGACAGTGCGCTTGGTAATCATACTTGTCTAGATTTAGCTTTTATCGTTAACGGCTCAATAAATGGACCCGTACATGTGAGATCACCTAGTTTTCGGTAATATAATTAAGTTTTGTATGTCCTATTGCCGAAAAATAAAGGAAGACCATCAGAGGCAGGAAACAAATGGGTCAAAACTCGCTTGCTTTAATTCTGTATTCGCCCCATAACCAAGGGCCTGTTAAAGATATACACCTGTGGCAGCACAGATTGTAACCTGCGGAAGTTCTCGTGATGGTGTTGCGCAGTGTAAGCCGGGTGCTTTTCTATTTAATGTATTGGCTTTCGGAATGTGTCCTTACAGCCGTCTCAACAATGAAAAAACCTGCCCATACAGCCATCTCAACGCTGGAAAAACGTTCCCATACAGAAATCTCAATAGAGGAAATGTTGTACTACAGGTTGTTCTGATAGTTCAGAGTATATATTAGTTTAAGCTGTACCTTGTTCACGCAGAGTGTTGTGCGAGGTCGCCACCACTCTGTTAGACAGGTTCTGCGAGGGGCTGCTGGAAAAAAAAAAAAAAAAAAAAAAAAAAAAACAGAACTGTGGGAACACACTTTCCACTCATGTGGAAGTTGAGTCGTTTATACCACAGGTCTTGTTGATGAGCGTTGGGTAGTCGAGCAGGTTGCGGTGAATGCTGATTTGGTGACATCGTTCCAGAGCAACTTTCATTACGTCATGTAGAAGTTTACATTGTTCAAAAATGGTTCAAATGGCTCTGAGCACTATGGGACTCAACTGCTGAGGTCATTAGTCCCCTAGAACTTAGAACTAGTTAAACCTAACTAACCTAAGGGCAGCACACAACACCCAGCCATCACGAGGCAGAGAAAATCCCTGACCCCGCCGGGAATCGAACCCGGGAACCCGGGCGTGGGAAGCGAGAACGCTACCGCACGACCACGAGATGCGGGCGAGGAAAGAACTGTAGCGCTCATTGCGCATCCCAATACAAAGACGCATACTGGCCGCTGCTCTTTATTTCAGCTGACAGTTACTGGTACGAGCATCGCAGTTATGATTTCAGGTGGAGCAAGTAGCAAGAGAAGATTAAAATAGGTACGAAAGGCTTTTAAGTAGTTCAAATGGTTCAAATGGCTCTGAGCACTATGCGACTTAACTTCTGAGGTCATCAGTCGTCTAGTACTTAGAACTAATTAAACCTAATTAACCTAAGGACATCACTCACATCCATGCCCGAGGCAGGATTCGAACCTGCGACCGTAGCGGTCGCCCGGTTCCAGACTGTAGTGCCTAGAACGGTACGGCCACTCTGGCCGGTTTTAAGTAGTCAGGTATCGTTTTTGTAATGTGTTAGATTTATGAAAGGCTGTGTTATGTATTTGGTGGGACTTAGCAAATTGTTCATGATCATTTGGTTGTGGGTTCTTTCACCTTTATAGCATTGAATATTATCATATATATGTTTCTTTTTATTCTTCTGTATTGTTCAGATGGCGCTTAACATCACACTAAGAAGCTGTTGACAGAATGGCCATCGCTCACCTGGAGTGTAACGACGCAGTCATGTGTCGTTGCACTGGCGATGGGAAAAACCAACTGATTAAAACCGATACCGGTATTTTAGTTCTGAATAACAGGTACTTTTCGGTATTTGTTTGGTCTCGGTTACAAGAGGTGTTTTATTTTTTATTAACAACCGGCTAAAAAAAAACTAAATATTAGTTAGCTATAGCAGCAGTGCTAAAATTCTTCGTTTTTAAACAAACCGTTTTTAAAGAACAAATAATTTTTATTCGTAAAATATGCAGTGCTTTGAAATATTACGTTATTACAGAAAGTGGGAAAAGCCATCAGTGCTAATATAATAACAATACCAACAGAATCGAGCAACAAATACAAAACATAAGAATTTGCACAGCATTTCTGGGAGAATAATGTACCGTATCTGTTACCGTGTGGCGTGGCCTGTTAGATGGTGCACACGTATATGCAGTGTGCAAGAATTGCCCCATCTGATCTATATGGTAGTTTCTCATTGTCTTCGCCGGACATCAGTTGTATTATAGGTATAATTTATGCCATACTATCAATTGGATTAATCGGATTTATCGTATGGGCACATCATATATTTACAATAGGAATTAATATTGATACACGCGCATACTTCACATGAGCAACAATAATTATTGCTGTACCTATAGACTGGCACTATGCCTATTTTGGAAGTATTTTACGAAAAGTGGCATCAGTGAAGTTCAATGCTCCATTTGCCTTAAAACATTAAAAACGGGAGGAACCACAGCAAACCTACGATGTGAAATAAGAAGGAAAAGTAAAACTTAACAGTTCATTCATACAGTACAGTTAAATAGAAATCAGCTGTTCTGTTGACTGACTCTATATAACACGCCTTTATCTGCTTATAGCCCTTGAAAACGGGCAAATGTACAGGAAAACTGTGTTCTTCAATCTTAGTTTTCATTCTTTATCACTGACTACTCGTAATGTCCAAATAGTCTGGTCGTATGTAAAGTACACAAGCGGCAAGACGCAGTCAATACCTTCGCTGTTACCGACGACTGTGCCGCTAAAGCGGAGTTATTGAACGCAGTTTTCCGAAATTCCTTCACCAGGGAAGACGAATGGAATATTCCAGAATTTGAAACACGAACAGCTGCTAGCATGAGTTTCTTAGAAGTAGATACCTTAGGGGTTGCGAAGCAACTCAAATCGCTTGATACCGGCAAGTCTTCAGGTCCAGATTGTATACCGATTAGGTTCCTTTCAGATTACGCTGATACAATAGCTCCCTACTTAGCAATCATATACAACCGCTCGCTCACCGATAGATCTGTACCTACAGATTGGAAAATTGCGCAGGTCGCACCCGTGTTCAAGAAGGGTAGTAGGAGTAATCCATCGAACTACAGACCTATATCATTGACGTCGGTTTGCAGTAGGGTTTCGGAGCATATACTGTATTCAAACATTATGAATCACCTCGAAGGGAACGATCTATTGATACGTAATCAGCATGGCTTCAGAAAACATCGTTCTTGTGCAACGCAGCTAGCTCTTTATTCGGATGAACTAATTGCCGCTATCGACAGGAGATCTCAAGTTGATTTCGTATTTCTAGATTTCCGGAAAGCTTTTGACACCGTTCCTCACAAGCGACTTCTAATCAAGCTGCGGGCCTACGGGGTATCGTCTCAGTTGTGCGACTGGGTTCGTGATTTCCTGTCAGGAAGGTCGCAGTTCGTAGTAATAGACGGCAAATCATCGAGTAAAACTGAAGTGATGTCAGGTGTTCCCCAGGGAAGCGTCCTGGGACCTCTGCTGTTCCTGATCTATATAAATGACCTGGGTGACAATCTGAGCAGTTCTCTTAGGTTGTTCGCAGATGATGCTGTAATTTACCGTCTAGTAAGGTCTTCCGAAGACCAGTATCAGTTGCAAAGCGAATTAGAAAAGATTGCTGTATGGTGTAGCAGGTGGCAGTTGACGCTAAATAACGAAAAGTGTGAGGTGATCCACATGAGTTCCAAAAGAAATACGTTGGAATTCGATTACTCGATAAATAGTACAATTCTCAAGGCTGTCAATTCAACTAAGTACCTGGGTGTTAAAATTACGAACAACTTCAGCTGGAAAGACCACATAGATAATATTGTGGGGAAGGCGAGCCAAAGGTTGCGTTTCATTGGCAGGACACTTAGAAGATGCAACAAGTCCACTAGGGAGACAGCTTACACAACACTCGTTCGTCCTCTGTTAGAATATTGCTGCGCGGTGTGGGATCCTTACCAGGTGGGATTGACGGAGGACATCGAAAGGGTGCAAAAAAGGGCAGCTCGTTTTGTATTATCACGTAATAGGGGAGAGAGTGTGGCAGATATGATACGCGAGTTGGAATGGAAGTCATTAAAGCAAAGACGTTTTTCGTCGTGGCGAGATCTATTTACGAAATTTCAGTCACCAACTTTCTCTTCCGAATGCGATAATATTTTGTTGAGCCCAAAACCTACTTAGGTAGGAATAAAATAAGAGAAATCAGAGCTCGAACAGAAAGGCTTAGGTGTTCGTTTTTCCAGCGCGCTGTTCGGGAGTGGAATGGTAGAGAGATAGTATGATTGTGGTTCGATGAACCCTCTGCCAAGCACTTAAATGTGAGTTTCAGACTAATCATGTATATGTAGATGTAGATGTAGATGTAGATAGTAATGATACCCGATTACAACATGATTTCTGGGCAGAGCTTCAAAAATTTAGAATCAGTAGGAGAGTATTGGTGATTGTTTGGTAGTAGTCAACCACTTATCACTTTTCGAGAAAAGCAGCGTACGGTGGACTGACAAAATTTCTTTTATTTCCCTGTTTAATTTAATATTTTGGTTCTGTTTTTCGAAACTGAGGAAGAAAAATTTTTCGATCTTTGTCAGATTTTTGTGTATAGTAGGAAAAAAATAGGAACAAAAAACCGAAACTCAGTTATTTCCAAAACCGGTTATTTTGAGCGGTTTTAAGAGTCCGGTTAAACTGGTGTTGAAATGAACGAAAATCGGTTGCTTCAGCGATAACCGCCATCCCTACATTACACGCGTCGTGGTTGTTAGTTGAGCCGCCTGTGTGTGAGCGAGGCTGGCTGCGGGGACGCTGGCAGGCTGACGTCACAGCGGGACGCCTCTCCGCCTCGCGCAGAGTGCGTGAGCGACGAGGCAGGCGGTCCGGGCACTCACGCCACCAGGCGGCGCCGGGCGGTCTGCCGCCTGACGCACAGGTGCGGGTGGGAAGGCGTGACGGGACCCGAGGCGATCCGACGCCCCATCATCGACATGTGTATTTCTGTTGTATGAGATTTCTCCCCCACAAACTCACCTAAATGCAAGATAAGACAAATAATTTCTTTCCCAGAATGCGTACAAACTGTATTCTTACAACAGTAGGACAAGGGCGCTTCATGCCGTTGAAAATAACACAAAATCTGGCCAGATTTCCATGAGCTAGTCACTGCACGTTCGTCATGAAATGGAGAATATCTCAGATACCCTACTACACCCGCAGGACGGGACAGATAGTTTAATTTGTGGAAAGGGGCCAAAAAGAGTGGCTGTCAGTTGCATTCAAACATACTACTTTATTCATTTGACAAACACCACAAGAGTAAAGGAAGCATTAAAAACAGAGCAAGCCGAACATTAATTTTAGAACTTAATCCCGAGCTAAATGCGCCATTCGATCTCGCGACTCAAGGGCAAAACAACTTTAATTTAAAACCGGCTGAAGGCCAATCACTTAAGACTCAAAAACAAGAATTTGAATTTTAAAAGGCAGAAGGCCTCATCTAAAAACATTTCTCTAAATTAGGCTGAAGGCTCAAACAATTTCACGCCTTAAGAGCAAAACAACTTTAATTTAAAATCGGCTAGAAGCCATACATAAACAAACTACAAGGACAAATAAGAAGAGACAGCACATCAAACGGCGCTCAGAAGTTTCCATTGGTCAGCCTGGAATCCAAACACTAACGCTCGCTTAGGTGGAACAGGCGGTCGGCCAAACAATTTTCAATCCGACGGCAACCTAATCGGCAGACAGTCAACGGACCAAGCGACGGAACAACTTCCGCTGCACCCGACCAGCACGCAACAGGGAGGTGAATGGAACAACGCAGAAGGTATCGGCGCCCACAACGAATTACACATTCAGCTGTCAAACAACACGCTATGCTAGACAGCCACAACACGACGAGCAAACTGCACTGCCTGAATTTACGTCAACGCCCAGGGCAAGTAACCGGAACGTTAACGGCCACAAGGCAGAAGATTCCGTACATCCAACACGTTAGGTGAGAATGATTGACCCAAATCCGCCTTTTCTACCAAAACAGCGTTTAAAATGCACTTTGTTTATTCAGAACGAACAAGCTGCTTCAGTTTATAGCTAAGAGTATCAACATCTGACATGACATTTCGCCATACAGTGATTTAAAAAAAAATAGTGTTTCAATCTCAGAATGTACTTGTAATATCTGAAGAATAATTTTTACGTTTAATATAAATGATGACCTACGATGTTACGATAACGAGTAAAGGAGTGGCATTCTATAACAAGGATGCAACAGCTGCAGTTAAGGTGACTAGGTTCCAAAAATTCACGAACAGATGCTGCAAGCTATACACGAGCACCTACGGGCGGTACATCCATCCTTCACTGAGATAATCCTCTAAAGTGAGGAGCTTGTACCTCACTTTTAATGTATGAGCGGGCGCAGTAGTTCATTCACTAGAATCACATCACCATGTACACTTTATAATTTGAAGCCAATAAAGAAGGCTTAGGGCTTTACGTGCTGTCGGTATCGAATAACTAGAGACGAAGCAAAAGCTCTAATAGGGACAGGCCTTGTCATGTCACTATAACGGCAATCACCTGAACTGATTAACGGTGAGCACGTAACACCTCAAGCTGTATCACCGCACGGAAAATGAGCACCGCCCCTCCAAATATAAGTCCAGTTAGCCAATAAGTGTGTCTCCTTGTACAGTGTCCTACAGAGGTTATGGTGCACGAATCTCTTCCCGAGCTTCGTTCTGTTCATGCAAAGATCCGTCAGGCCACACCAGTGGCAGCACAACATAAGAAGTACGAAAGAACAGTTGAGGGCAGATATGCTTTAACAAATATTAAAAAAAACACATAAAAAAGAATTTTTGACAGAATAAAATTGCAGTTTACACTATCTGATGAAAATAATTCGGACACCTCTATGCAATGCGGAATTGACGACTGGATGCCACGAGCGGTGGACCCGCAATTATTAAAAGAAGCGGGGAGTACTGTGTTGTCGGCAGAGAAGCAGCTACTAGAGATTGGGTCGGACAGGAAAACTCTGTGATTTCAAATGTGGACAGGTCATTAGACATGAAACTTCCTAGCAGATTAAAACTGTGTGCCGGACCGGGACTCGAACTCGAGACCTTTGCGTGGCAGAAGTAAAGCTGTGAGGACGGGGCCGTGACTCGTGCTTGGGTAGCTCAGTTGGTAGAGCACTTGCTCGCGTAAGGTAAAGGTCCCGAGTTCGAGTCTCGGTCCGGCACACAGTTTTAATATGCCAGGAAGTTTCATATCAGCGAACACTCCGCTGCAGAGTGAAAATCTCATTCAAGTCATTAGACATCACCTGATTAACAGATCCATTAGGGGCATTTCAACCCTTCTAAAGCTGTCCAAGTCGACTGTTGATGATGTGAATGAAGTGGAAACGCCAAGGAACAACCGCAGCTAAACCAAGACCAGGCATACCAAATGTGTTGACGGACACGGACCGTCGAGCATTGCGGAGGACGGGGTGATAGATCGCATGAAATCAGCGGAAGGACTCACTCTGAGTTCTAAAGTTCTGACTGCAGTTCAGCCAGCACACTGACTGTGCGGAGGGCTCAAAATGGTTCAAATGGCTCTGAGCACTATGGGACTTAACAGCTGAGGTCATCAGTCCCCTAGAACTTAGAACTACTTAAACCTAACTAACCTAAGGACATCACACACATCCATGCCCGAGGCAGGATTCGAACCTGCGACCGTAGCAGTCGCGCGGTTCCGGACTGCGCACCTAGAACCGCTAGACCACCGCGGCCGGCTGTGCGGAGGGAGTGAAACAGAGTGGGGTTCAACGATTCAGCAGCTCCTCGTAAGCAACACACTTCTGTAGTCACTGCTAAGCGAGACTTGATGTTGTGTAAAGAGATTCGTCACTGGACAGTGGATGAGTGTTCAAGAAATGTTCAAATGTGTGCGAAATCTTATCGGACTTAACTGCTAAGGTCATCAGTCCCTAAGCTTACACACTACTTAACCTAAATTATCCTAAGGACAAACACACACACCCATTCCCGAGGGAGGACTCAAACCTCCGCCGGGATCAGCCGCACAGTCCATTAATATAGCGCCTTAGAGCGCTCGGCTAATCCCGCGTGGCAGTGGATGAGTGGAAACGGGTGATTTGGAGTAATGAAATACACTATACCGTGTGGAAATTCGATGAATAGGTTTGGTTTGGCCATTGCCTGGTTCAATTGGCTCTGAGCACTATGGGACTTAATATCTGTGGTCATCAGTCCCCTGGAACTTAGAACTACTTAAACCTAACTAACCTAAGGACATCACACACATCCATGCCCGAGGCAGGATTCGAACCTGCGACCGTAGCGGTCACGCGGTTCCAGACTGAAGCGCCTAGAACCGCACGACCACACCGGCCGGTCATTGCCTGGAGAACGTTCTCTGCCATCATGGGTAGTGAAAACAATGAAGCACGGAATAGGCCGTGTTACGGTATGAGGGTGTTGTTCGTGGTTAGGATACGATACCTTTAATGCGTTTAAGGAAACGCTAAATGAGGAAAGATATGAACACTTTCGGCGGCAGCGTGTACTGTGTGCAATGGAGCAATAGTTTACAGATGATTGATTGTATCAGCAAGACAATGGACCTTATTAAAAAGCAGCATCTGTGAGGCGGTAGTTTGTGGACAGTAACATTTACGAAATGTTCGGACTGCCCAGAGCGCCGACTGTACCCAATGGAAAACCCACGGAACGTCGATTTCGCTCCAGATCTCCTCTGGTTTCTTCTCGTGAGGGAGAATGGGCTGTGATTCTTCCGCAACCATTCAGACGCCTCACTGAAGGACAACGTTCAAGCAGTCATAAGGACGAAGAAAAGGTACTTCTCACATTAAAGTCCACTACTAGGTATCGGAATATTTTTGATCAGTTAGTGGATATGTACACACAGCTTAACTTTATTCTGTACGTGACGTTAACATCTGATTTGTATTAGCGCTCAACTGGATAGCTATAGGAAAATTCATTATTATCGACGCCACCTGTGTGCCGGGGAGATAAATGTGTCCTTGGCCTAGTTGCTGCGTCGTCCTTCACTACCTCGAGTATTCTCGAGTCAAAGTCTTTGTTGTTATAATTTATCAGTGCGTGACTGGTTCTCGATATCTGACGTTGTGCTCACATTGGAGAAAGTTTAAAATAAAAATCGCCAAGTTAGCAAGAGTGGATGTCCGGTTTACTATAGGCGAAACTTCTGCTCAGTCTCGCAGTAAACGACGTGCAGACGTGTTCTGAGCAGTGGAAGGGACGAATACGGACGCCTGTGAACTTAAATGGGTGGCTTTGAGGGCCATCATCACTAACTGAGCATGTTTGGTGAATACGCGAATAGTCAACGTCAGTCACATTTCTTTTTTGCCAATCTTGGTACGCGACGTTTCTGAGGAAGAGTGCAAATGAACGTACGTAATCAACTGGTCGTCCACTGCAACTACGTTGATCAATACCGTTGAAATTTGTCTCTCTATCAGGACACAGTTGGACATTAATGACACAGTTCAAGGTAGAAAAACCACGGTGCACAAATACACGTAAGTCCATAACAGAGTAGTTTAGTTCATTTTGACGCAATATATTGCACCTGACAGCACAAAAGATGGCCGTGGCGGAAAATTGAATCACCCACCATGTTACGCAGGAGCCAGTCACATTACGGGGTGTACTGATATGCTCATAAAAGCGAGTGTAGTAGAAGGATTAACACCTTTCTGACCTCATCGTAAGAACGCACCTCCTAAAAACATACAAGAAGACTGCGCCGCTTCATTCGTAGCATAGCAGACGTAATAAAGGCACTTCATTTCGTCGTATAAAGTGGGGTGAGAAGTGCCCAAATGTCGGCAGCTGTAGTATAACGCATTTCTAGCTCGCAGCTCGGCAATCTAATGGGCAACAGCCGGCTTACAACATTTGGCTCGCAGCAGGTTTAGTAAAATTTTTGTGTGTCGTTCCGTTAATTTGTTTAATCTGCATGAATCACGAAATTAAGAGACCCAACTGTTAATGGTTCTTATTAAGATATGTTTGGTCTTCAAAAGGAGCTAGTATGTGGCTTCTTTACTACTTATTATCGCCGGCCGCGGTGGCCGACCGGTTCTAGGCGCTCAGTCCAGAACCGCGCGACTGCTACGGTCGCAGGCTCGAATCCTACCTCAGGCATTAGGTTAGTTAGGTTTAAGTAGTTCTAAGTTCTAGGGGACTGATGACCACAAAAGTCCCATAGTGCTCAGAGCCATTTGAACCATTTGAACTACTTATTATCCCGTCCGAAGTCCTCCAGCTTCAATTACTGTCTGCTGAAATCTGCGGGGAAGGGAGTCTATGGGGTGCGTAGTAAATACCTCATTTCTGATGCCTCCTACCAGGCAGCTAAGGTGACGTTCCAAATGTCATCACGGGATCGTGGCGCAAGGTCAACCACTTCTCCCGCATGGTCCATTCCGTCTCTGCCCATACGTTTTCAATCGGATTTAGATCTGTTGCAGAAGAAGGCCAACAGAGTAGAGAAATCTCATTCTGTTCTTAAAAGCACTCCTACACTACCGCTGACATGTGTGTTGGAGACTGGTCCTGCTGGAAACATTACTTCGTTGGAACATAGATGTCCCACTTATGGGACCGTAAAATTACTAATAATTTGGGCGCTGGGCAGCATGAAGTCGATTATCCACCCTGTTAACCATTCCGAGTCCTCGGGAGTACATCGACCCCAAATTGCCACAACTACTCGGCCACTGTGAGATGACTTATGGATGTATTTTGGGTCGAAGCGGGCACCTTGCGGCCTTTATACTCGTACCGGCCCATCATTCGTTGAGAACTAAACCGATTAGCAGCCCCGCATCTACGATATCTCCGAACCAAAGCAAAAACCTGATAGTGGCTCCCACCTCTCTCCCCGTCGAGCGTTTGAGATAGGACGTCAGAAATTTAAGAAAAAAAAAACGATTTTTCAAAAATATAATTTCATAGCGCATGCGTTTCTGAAGAGTTATATGTTGGAGGAAATGTGAGGCATGTTATTTGGTCGTAAGTGTACCAAAGAGCTGTGCCACGCCTCTTCACACAGCATTCTTCTGTCGCACGTCACTGTATTTAGCTCTGTAGAATTCAAATGTGCATATTTTGTAATGGAAACCATCAAACCTATATTCTGGATAGTGGAAATTAAAATGTCCTGTGCTGCCCCTCTTGCTCCCAGCCGTCCGGCTTGACATCCTACCCCACTCAAAACAAAAAACAACTCACAATTAGTACTGGGTGGGATTATTTGTGACGAGGAGAACAAGAACTCTTCAGAAAATTCGCACTCTTCATCGCCTATTAGCTAATAGCTTTCTCTTTTGTGTGACATAAAATTTAATTTAAGGAGATAAAACCAATAAAGACAAGAGACAAGCAAGACAGGTACGCAAAAAAAAAAAAAAGGTTCAAATGGTCCCTCGTTCTAAAGATCAATCTTGTCATCACTCTTTCTGTAACTATTCCTGCCAGTGTCGGAACTTATTCACCAGTTCACCGGATAACTTCAGTAATACTGTCAGAATCACCAGTTTAGTTATCCTGCGTTTATCCTTCAGTTTGGCGTTATTAGCTGTTCGTACAACACATTTTCTGCGCTACTCCGAGAACAGAACTTAAATGGCTGCTAACGGAGGGCTATAGAACTGGCCCGTAATAGTTTAGCGACCTGGCAAAAATTTTCTGTCAAAATTTCATTTTCTTGGAAACACCGAGAAGATTAATATGTAATCTTTCTTACCTGTTTCTCCCGTTAGTCGTTTAATTCCACTCTGGTTGTCTGAATCTATGTATTTCGCTAATAATTATAAAGACGCTGATCATTTGCACGCTCAATCAACCACACGAACAACAGCGATTGGCTTTGATCTGTTCGGGTTTGTTTGGCTCAGCCCCTATAGTTTCATCCCCTTTTGGCTGCGGGAAAGTTTTTTTTAATTTCTAGATGCGACGGGGATTCATCTGGCAAAGACATCACGTACCCTATGCACTCATTTAAAAATCAACTCATGATTCATTCAGAAATGAACTTAGAATGTGTTCAAACATATTCAAAAACTAACTGGGATGCGTTTCAAAATCATATGAATGATCTATAGAGCAATGTGCGCTGGATGCTAGGTGCTTTGCGAAACAAGGTTTCTTTCCCCAGAATATGAATTTGGCGCCTCGTCAAATTGCCGCTCGGGGCAAATAAATACCCAGGTTTGCCGCCCCTCCCCCTCTCCCTAGATCTGGGCCTGCCGATTAGTCGGAAAATATGACGTTCCGTAACTGATACTGTCCTCAGCAAACGCTAATCGGTGGAGTCGATGATGATCACGGAGCCTGTCCTTGATAGCCGCACGTTTGCTAAGTAGTCCGGCCTCCGAAGCCGGCGCCGAATTATACAGGGTGTTACAAAAAGGTACGGCCAAACTTTCAGGAAACGTTCCTCACACACATAGAAAGAAAAGATGTTATGTGGACATGTGTCCGGAAACGCTTAATTTCCATGTTAGAGCTCATTTTAGTTTCGTCAATACGTACTGTACTTCCTCGATTCACCGCCAGTTGGGCCAATTGAAGGAAGGTAATGTTGACTTCGGTGCTTGCGTTGACATGCGACTCATTGCTCTACAGTACATCAAGCACATCGGTACGTAGCATCAACAGGTTAGTGTTCATCACGAACGTGGTCTTGCAGTCAGTGCAATGTTTACAAATGCGGAGTTGGCAGATGCCCATTTGATGTATGGATTAGCACTGGGAAATAGCCGTGGCGCGGTACATTTGTATCGAGACAGATTTCCAGAACGAAGGTGTCCCGACAGGAAGACGTTCGAAGCAATTGATCGTCGTCTTAGAGAGCACGGAACATTCCAGTCTATGATTCGCGACTGGGGAAGACCTAGAACGACAAGGACACCTGCAATGGACGAGGCAATTCTTCGTGCAGTTGACGATAACCCTAATGTCAGCGTCAGAGAAGTTGCTGCTGTACAAGGGAACGTTGACCACGTCACTGTATGGAGAGTGCTACGGGAGAACCAGTTGTTTCCGTACCATGTACAGCGTGTGCAGGCACTATCAGCAGCTGATTAGCCTGCACGGGTACACTTCTGCGAATGGTTCATCCAACAATGGGTCAATCCTCATTTCAGTGCAAATGTTCTCTTTACGGATGAGACTTCATTCCAACGTGATCAAATTGTAAATTTTCACAATCAACATGTGTAGGCTGACGAGAATCCGCACGCAATTGTGCAATCACGTCATCAACACAGATTTTCTGTGAACGTTTGGACAGGCATTCATTGTTGGTGATGTCTTGTGATTGGGCCCCATGTTCTTCCACCTACGCTCGATGGAGCACGTTATCATGTTTTCATACGGGATACTCTACCTGTGCTGCTAGAACATGTGCCTTTACAAGTACGACACAACATGTGGTTCATGCACGATGGAGCTCCTGCACATTTCACTCGAAGTGTTCGTACGCTTCTCAACAACAGATTCGGTGACCGATGGATTGTCTACGCAGCCCCGGTACCAAATGTAGAGACTCTTCGTGCTCGTATTGTGGACGGCTGTGATACAATACGCCATTCTCCAGGGCTGCATCAGCGCATCAGGGATTCCATACGACGGAGGGTGGATGCATGTATCTTCGCTAACGGAGGACATTTTGAACATTTCCTGTAACAAAGTGTTTGAAGTCACGCTGGTACGTTCTGTTGCTGTGTGTTTCCATTCCATGATTAATGTGATTTGAAGAGAAGTAATAAAATGAGTTCTAGCACGGAAAGTAAGCGTTTCCGGACACATGTCCACATAACATATTTTCTTTCTTTGTGTGTGAGGAATGTTTCCTGAAAGTTTGGCCGTATCTTTTTGTAACACCCTGTATACACCTACTCGAGGAACGCAATTGTATATTTCAGATGCACCGCGTTTAAAAAAATATTTTGATGTGACAGGCTGACAAGTTCATTATCCTAGACAGGTTTTGTTGCGCTCCAAAGTCCACTTCCCACGGGCCTATTGGATTCCGCAGTATCTCGATAACGTTCTATCCACTGTCGCACAGTGGGCTGAAGAACGCCATACTGTGCTCTGACCTCCGACGCCATCAAATTCATCTCCTTTACAAGACGAATGACGCGGTCACGAACAACCTGTTGACGAACAGACATGGAGCACGAATTATGTGATTCGAGTGAAAGCGATGTTGCGCTGGTACTTGACTTTGCCTGAAACTGTCAAAATGGTTCAAATGGCTCTGAGCACTATGGGACTCAACTGCTGAGGTCATTAGTCCCCTAGAACTTAGAACTACTTAAACCTAACTAACCTAAGGACATCACAAACATCCATGCCCGAGGCAGGATTCGAACCTGCGACCGTAGCGGTCTTGCGGTTCCAGACTGCAGCGCCTTTAACCGCACGGCCACTTCGGCCGGCCTGAAACTGTCACTGGTGCGCTTGTTCACCTAACTAACGTGATAGGCTGTCGGCTTGTTACCGGCTGATATCAGTGAAGCAGTGTGAATAATTCCGACATGATGATGACGAGGTCCCATACTCCGAGAAGCGTAGGGGACGATGCGGCAGACCCGCACCGCTGTACTAGGCAAGGTCCTAGTGGAAGTGGTTTGCCACTGCCTTCCTCCGACCGTAATGGCGATGAATGATGATGATGAAGACGACAAAGCAACACTCAGTCGTCTCGAGGCAGGAAAAAACCCCTGATCCCGTCGGGAATCGAACCCGGGACACCGTGCGCGGGAAGCGAGAACGGTACCGCAAGACCACGAGCTGCATGTTATGTCGGATAGACGTAGTACATTTTATTTTTAGGTCCCAGGGAGGTCATTCTCTAGCAGAAGTGACTCTCACTGATTTCTAGAAAAAATTCTGTAGAAAATTAACTGCACATCAGCGAAATGTGTTTCATAAATTACAATGGAGGGACTGCAGATTGTTGAACCAAAGTATGTGTCTTTCAGGACGAAAAAAATTTAGATGGATTCGAACTTGAGAGACTTTACGTATAAAGCCTGCACGTCGTTTACTCAGATACAGTGACCATTTACGAACTTATATTCAGTTAACGTATACTGCGTCTGTAGATAATACCTGGAATTCTGCTTGCAGAAAAGCTTTTGTGCCTTCTTGGAATATATCTGGAATGCTGACAAGATAGGTTTCCTGTAATTTTTGAGCTAATATTTCTTCGTCCGCATGTTCCCTAGGTAGGTACGCGGCATTTCATTCGCGTCAGTGCTGTAGCGGACTAACTCTCGTTGCAATTTCTGCCGCTCAATTTTCGTGATGTCAAGGGTACATCAACGACGTTATTGTGCTGTCATGAGCGACACATCAGTACGAAAAAAAATACAGTCCGGCAGAGCAACGACAATTGCCGGCTCCTGCTGACTACTGAGGCGTAGGTGAATGCCGCACGTCCACGTATTATCGCCAATTTGTAAGCAGACCTTGCTGATTTCAGCAAAAGGGACGACGGTCCCTACAAACTCGCACCTGTAATTGAAATAGGGGACGGTTCATTGTACGTGGCCGGCCGGTGGCGAGGGCTGTGCGAATTCCGCGGGAGGGCGATCACGTGCGAAGTCCGCTGGTTTCATCAGCTGCAGCAGGGGCGCTGCGTGTGACAGGGCGCCGCGCCCGTTTAATTAACACGAGCGACGCAGAGGGAATCATAAAAATCGGTTTACACATTCTCTGGGGATGTCTCGGATATTGCCTTCTGTGTTCCCATTCAACAACATCCGCTGCTGTGGACAGCTTTAATGTTTTTTTTTCGCATCCCGCTGTAGCACGGGAAACAGGCCTCGAGGGAGGCCGCTAGCTAGCAACAGCGGCTCCCGATAGCCTGCGCTAAAAAAAGATAGATCGACTTCAGTAATTTGCATGCTACTAAACAGTTACAGTTTACTGTCGCAGATTTGTGTACAGGAGTAGAAAATTCGTCGGAAGAATAACACCTTTCGGCTTAAGAGACTTTTAGAAGAATATGTATTGCGTGGTAATTGATAGTTTATATGATCGCGCATCCAGTTATTCTCTAGAAAGAGTCACATCTCCGCAGGTAACGTCTGTGCGTTCACACTCGCCTCGGAAGTAGCCAGTTAGAATCTGGGTGGTAGAAGAAATTGCCACACGAGTATTTGCTCGGCATTCATCAAAAGACTTTGCGCGAATGTTCTCGATTAAATTCAAAATTAGTCCGTGGATTCATGGCATGTGACGATGGTGATCCGTCTTGCAGATGAGGATGTTAAACTCGGCAGCTTCCTTGGTTCTCTTTGATAGGTACAAGTTTTGTGCCGACACAGGGCTTCTCCCTGTCTCTTCTCTATCATAAAACACAAACGTCTTGTATCTTTGGCATCAATGACTGAAGTCACATCGTGGCAGACACTGCACTGAGGTGACAAATAACGTGCGATAGGTGCGAATATCCTGTTGGGCTTCTTTCTGCTGCAATTTCACGTCGTTGGAAGTCCTGTAAGTAGGCTGTTTTTTTATGTTGGTAACGCCACGTAGCGCTCTATATGAAAATCACTGACTGTGCTGTGTGAAGGCTGTGGTTGGTTTGCATTGTTGAAGTATATGCTATTGTAGTGTTGGGCAGTTGGCTGTTAACAGCACGTAGCGTTGCGCAGTTGGAGGTGAGCTGGCAGCAGTGGTGGATGTGTGGAGAGAAATGGCGGAGTTTTGAGAGCGGATGATCTGGACGTGCGTCCATCAGAGATAGTAAATTTGTAAGACTGGGTGTCATGAACTGCTATATGTATTGTGACTTTTGAACACTATTAAGGTAAATACATTCTTTGTTCTCTATTAAAATCTTTCATTTGCAAACTATGCATATCAGTAGTTAGTGCCTTCAGTAGTTTGAATCTTTATTTAGCTGGCAGTAGTGGCGCTCGCTGTATTGCAATACTTCGAGTAACGAAGATTTTTGTGAGGTAAGTGATTCATGAAAGGTATAGGTTATTGTTAGTCAGGGCCATTCTTTTGTAGGGATTATTAAAAGTCAGATTGCGCTGCGCTAAAAATATTGTGTGTCAGTTTAAGCACAGTCATTTATAATTTTTCTAAGGGGACGTTTCAGTCTCTCCAGAAGTACTGAACCATGCTGCCTCCATAGCCGGCCATAATTGCATAAGTGTTGCCGGTGTAGGATTTTGTGCAAGAACTGATTGTGGCCCAGTAACATGGCACGTTGTCATTCATTAAACATATGGCTGCAAATGGCCTCCAAGATGCCGAAAATAACCGGCCGCAGAGCAGGTGATAGTCGGTCCTGGTCAGGCAGCCATCGCAAGCACAGCTTCGCCTCCATTGTCTCCCCATCACTGCCACCGGACTGTTGTTTGCGTTACCATTCAGGTGGCGTAGTGGCTAGCACACTGGACTCGCATTCTGGAAGACGACGGTTCAATCCCGCGTCCGGCCATCCTGATTTAGGTTTTGCGTGATTTCCCTAAATCGCTCGAGGCAAATGTCGGGATGGTTCCTTTAAAAGGGCACGGCCGACTTCCTTTCCCGTCCTTCCCTAATCTGATGAACTCGCTGTTTGGTCTCTTCCCCCAAACAACCCACTCCGAACCGTTCCGTTCTGCTCCTCTGAACTCTCCCGAATTTGTCGTCTCGACCTGCTATGCTACCATGGGAATTTTTCAGCAATGTTCGATTACAGCTGACGGACTCTGTAACATTTCGTTAGGACATCTATGCTACATTGCCATTTGTCTTGTGGAGAACTCTGAACTCGCTTACGTTACTATCAAGTTTCACTGTGTGCACCCTGTTATCAGAATGCCTGCCTGTCCGAACATGTGCGTAATTTAATGTCCGTACCGAACTCTGACGCTGGATCCCGAGATGCCGGGGCTCCCACGAACTTTTAGCGCTTACAGAGGCTGTGCACATTAGGAAAACGCTGCTAAGAAGTGAATTAGAATTTAATCTGCAGTTAATGGTAACTGTAATGCAAAGTTGTGGTTACAGGATCATACCGATGTCAGTAACTCAAATTAGCTAACTGAATATATAAAGATGTGATCCAGTTACTGCAATTTTATTAATTAAAAATATAAAAAATACGTAATTGAGGTCACCACAAGCGGCTTACAAACATGATAATAATTCGGTCTTGGAAGATCTTTAGAGCAAGACCAAATGAAATTCAATGAATAAAAAGTTAAACTTGAGATAAAACTGCAAAATACGACGCCTAATTTAAAACGAGAAAGCAACACTGTGGTGTATTGAAACAAAGGGTTAACAAGCGCCGTAAATTCTTCCCTAACGTGATAACGGAAATTAAATTAATTCTAAGTGAGCAGTGAGTGACTATTAAGAAAAGGCAAGTGAAAGTTTACCACTAGATGCTGAGTTCCGTTTTCCTCTATAGACATGTTACTGGTTACCCAACCCCAACTCGCTACAAACATAATTGTCCTTTCAACCAAAGGCCAGACGTAGGGAAGAAGTTGGCCAGGTGCGAGTAGGACACCCCTGCATTGAGGGTTCCGTACAAACTTAATTACGTGTATACAGACAGCTCATCCATTTCGAGGATAAAGAAACTGGACGATTTTTGCCTGTTATCGACATTGATACTACCAAAATATCGGTCCCAGTGATTCTAAGTCCATCTGAGAATGTTTTAATTTCAAGTTGGGAGTCTGATAACAAGTGACAAAAAATTTTCGCGTAATATAATAACAAAGTCAAAATTTTCTGACTTTATCTTCGGCTGTACTGCACACTGTAGCCAACGGGAACTATCCTGTGGACAATGATGAGTGAGTTTCCGAACATAAAAATATCTTACATAACTGCCTGTGTCTTTTCAATTCATTGGCTTAGAGGCTTACGGCTATTACACCACCTAGTGACCATAGACCTCAGTACGTGAAATAAATTTCAACTTCATACGTATAACCGTTCATCAGAAAAAGGGTTTTGAACAGTCGGACAGACAGACAGTCAGAGAGACAACACAGTGATCCTATAATGGTTTCGGTTTTACCGACTGAGGTACTGAACTATAAAAATTCGCAAAATAAGAACAATAGGTGGGAAATAAATGTAATACTATTATTATGGATCTTCTGTACATTGTTACCACAATATTGTTGCAGTAAGCCATTGTATCAAGAACAGAGTCTGAAATTCAGTTTTTGCATCTGTAAGTAGCAAGGAGAACAAAGCCTGGCTTTCTGGCCCAGACACCACCGTGTCATCCTCTGACAATGCCGTCATACAGATGCGGCAGAGTGGGTCGTGGCGTCATCACACCGCTTTCCAGGTAGCTGTCGGCTTTCTAGACCTACGTATTCCAGCATCTCCTCAGTTGCCACCACGAGGCTGAGCACACACCGTACCGGTCCTCCTACCAGCAAAAAATCTATAGCATTACCGGGAATCGAACCCAAGTCCTCCGCATAGCAGCAGGCACGCTCAACGACTCACCTACGGTGGCGATCTGTACACAAAAGGCAACTACAAATACAATGACGAAAAAAATCGCCGCAAAAAGGAGTTGTGCGACATAAACGAAAGTTGATAAGCGTGATTTTACACCTGAAAATGATGTCTTTTTAAATTTCGCGCCGGTCGCGCGGAAGTGTCGCTAATAGCGCTACTATGACGATGCAAGTCAGGTTTAATTTACATACGCGCTCTAACGATCGCGAGACTTATCTACCTTTGAGATTGGAAGTGATGAGCTGATAGTAGTCAGGAACGTCTTTTAAGTGAATAAGGCGCCAGCACCAACACCTCATTGAGTTTGAGCTAGGTCGTGTAAAATAGGGCTATGAGAGGCTGGATGTTCCCTATACGATGTTACAGAAGGCAGAAACGTGGCCATTGTACGCGATGGATAGCTGCGATCGTCCGGGGAACCTATGGCTGCAAGAAGACCTGGCTCCGGACGGCCACGTGGCAGTACCAAGAAGGAAAACCATCGTGTTCGGCGTATGGCTGTGGCGCGTCTTACTGCATCTGCAGCACAGTCAGAGGAGCAGTTGGCACCGCAATGAACTGTCACTTCAAGGACATCTCCGAGCCAGAAGCCCTGTAGCATGCATTGCAGTAATCCCAACCTATCGCCATTTGCGACTTCAGTCGTGTCAATTGCAAGCTCATTGGAGGCCAGGTTGGAAGTCTGTTGCGGAGAAAGCTGGTTCTGCTTTGGTGCCAGTGATGGTCGTGTGTTTGACAGAAGGAAGCCATTTGAGGGCCTGCTAACAGCAAGTCTGTGTGCTCGACACACTGGACCGTCAGCTGGAGTTATAGTCTGGGCTGCGATTCAGCATGACAGCAGGGGCAGGGCTGACCAAGTGCAACATGCATGGAACTCCGTGACACATACTGACATCCGGCACCTGTACAATGCACGCAAGTTTGCATGTTTGCAAAAACATTCTGTCGATTGCACCGGTTATTAATGTATCAGCATTTCACATTTGCAATGGCTTATCTCGTGCGTACGTTAACTTGTGATCTTACAATGTTACTCACTTAAATATGTTACCTAGACAAATGTATTCCCGAAATTCCATTGTTCTCCATTAATTATTTTTTGTTGTTGCGATTTTTTTCCGTCAGTTTATAAGAGCGTTGTATCGAGTGGCAGCCGCGCGATATACTCTTGCGGTCTGGGGCGCCTTGCCACGGTTCGCGTGGCTCCCCCTCGTCGGATGTTCGAATCCTCCCTCGTGCATGGGTGTGTGTGTTGTCCTTAGCGTAAGTCAGTTTAAGTTAGATTAAGTAGTGTGTAAACCTAGGGACTGATGACCTTAGCAATTTGGTCCCTTAGGAACTTACCAAAAATTTCCAATATCCAGTGGCTCTAGTGATGTCGAAACGGAAGAAGCGTCAATACTTCGCAGAGATCACGGGACCAAGCTTCCCTCTTCAGCCAGTCATCTGACGTCAACAGACAAGGCGCCGCGAAAACCTGGTCACTACGTCGAAGCCAACAAATCCTCTAATGCCTCCACCGTACCTTCTGTACACATCTTCCTTCTCCCACATGATTGCTCATCAAGCTGATCAAATTTCCTCATCATATTCTTTAATTTACATAAATCCTGCAGACATCGTAAGGTTCCAGAGTCTCAAATGGTTCAAATGGCTCTGTGCACTATGCGACTTAACTTCTGAGGTCATCAGTCGCCTAGAACTTAGAACTAATTAAACCTAACTAACCTAAGGACATCACTCACATCCATGTCCGAGGTAGGATTCTAACCTGCGACCGTAGCGGTCGCTCGGCTCCAGACTGTAGCGCCTAGAACCCAACGGCCACTCCAGCCGGCGTTCCAGAGTCTGCTCAGTCCTTTCTCACCTTGGACTAATGCCACCCTTACGTTTAATTAACCGTCCACACTGTCTTCCTCAAACTGCAAACTCTCCACACCCTTCCTTAAGGAAACTATTGTGACCTGAACTGACAGAGATCTGGAATTACTCAAAGAACCCACAGAGACAACTAGTCTCAGGTTGTCACCAACGGGTCGCCGATTGCAGACGAGAAGATAACAACAGAGGTCGGAGGAGAAGTGGAGATAGCACGAGAAACAATCAAGTCCAGCCTGTAATTCAGACAGAGCCAGTAAAAACGTAGCGAAGCGGTAAAATAAGAACAACGGTACATTAGGGCTAGCAGTATGATTGCGAGGCGAATACACCACAGAAGGCAAAGCTGTGGCACGGCTGGCTTTACAGTACGACCGCGAGCAGTAATTAACCGGCAATAAAGTTCCACTCTAGCAAAAACACGGTTTTCTAGTTTTTGGTACCGTACATAAATGACGTAGTGAATCGTAAAATTAACCGTAGTATTGATAGCACTGGCACGGAAAGAAACAAAATGGATGTGTGAGAGAGAAACTGCGAGCCGACGACTTCCCTTTTTTTTGCTTTTTGTTTGTTTTACACGCAATGAGAACCGCTCATAGCCCAGTGTTAGTCCATTCTGTGTTTTACATCCTTACAGACTATAAACTTTAATTTATAGGAAATAAAAATTATTTGCTCGAGTAACTTCTGCGCTTTTATGTAACCCAAGCAATTGATTTTGAAGAATGTACATTTAACATGGACAAACACAACGAATCCATATAATTATTGTTATTTTTTACGCGATAGAACGTTCTTCATTACGATCAAAGCTAAGAGCTGCCTGTTATTATTGGTAAGTACGAAGGATTTTTTGTACAGGGTGATTTTTTCCACCGTGTACGAACTCTATAAATTCATCGATGAGAGATACGGAACTAAAGAAGTAATCCACAAATGCATGGTTTCCCTGCTAGAGACCATTTATTCAGCCATACATTGTTACGGAGACTGACGTCTAATACGCGCTGAACCATGCAGCCACAGCTACTGTATGTGTTGAAAATGGTGTCCATGTGCCTCAACGTATGCTTGTAAGCGTCATAGCATGTTCTGCCTCACACGTTCACACCGGCCAGAGCGCATCCGAACAGTGTCAAAAGCAGCATGAACTCGCTGCTCTAGTGCCTCCACATCCGGAATGGGCTTTGCATACACGATACTTTTGATACGCCCCCATAACCAGAAATCGCACTGATTGATATCCGGTGAACGAGCAGGCCATGCAACTGGACCCCTCGTCCGCTCCATCGACCAGGGAAGACACGATTGAGGTGCGTCCGGACGTTAACGGCGAAGTGTGCTGGAGCACCATCATGTATCAGCCACATAACCCTTCGAATCATCGGTGGCACTTCTTCCAGCAGGGGAGGCAAAGCCACCCGTAAGAAACGCCGATGTTTCCGGCTGTTAGGCGACGTAGAAGGAAGACTGGTTCCAAAATACGGTCGGCAATTATTCCGGTCCACACATTCCGGCTCCACCGATGCTGCTGATTTGTTGTCGCCATACCATGGGGGTTATGCATACTAACACACGGATAACTTCTGAGAGTTGAAAGTATCACTCCGCATAAAGGTGGTCTCACCTGTGAATAGGATGGGTGGCAAATCCCGGATCGTGGAACCAGTGAAAAAACTGCTCCCGACGTGGAAAGCCGGTCGTTGGTAAGCCCTGCACACGCTGTAAGTGATAAGGGTAGTAACAATTATGGTAGTACCAATTATCATGGAGAATATTCCACACGGTCGTCTGGCTTACCCCGGACTGGCGAGCCAGCTGTATGGTACCGACACGGCTGTTACCTTCTACAGAGTTAATCACATTTTCCTCCAAGTCTGGTGTCCGAACATTTCATTTGCCTTTCCGTAAGTAAACACCATGTCGGCAAGCTCTCGATTTCAATACGAAACCATTGCGTACGACACTGCGTCGCATCCACTACATGGTGAGTCAGCAAGAGAAGTGAATCGGACATAACATTACCAGATAGTGTGGCAAGAGAGGACGCCATGGCATGACTCATGAGAAACAGTACCACTCTCTAAGAGCAAACCATGCACATTTTAATTGTAGCTGCATGGTACAGCGCGTACTAGACCGCAGTCTCTGTAACAGTATGATTGAATAAATGGTCTCTAGCATGGAAACCGTGCATTTGCGGATATAAGTTCATTAGACCTTTTTTGTTCCGTATCCTCTCATCGATCACTCCCTAGTGTTTGTACACAGTGGAGAAAATCATCCTGTATAGGCCAGAAGAGGTACTGACGTGATGTTTCATAGTTTTTGTTTTGCATTTTTCCTTTTAATTTTATTTTTTTGAGGAAATTACTTTTCTAGCGCTATATGACAAACCTGTATTTTTTTATTTGTGCAACATTCATCTGTTTGAAATTAGAAATTAATAATTTTCGAATAAAATGTGAATGAAACGTTGACAATTTCTATATTATGACATGATTGTCATAAGGAGTGTGACTAAAATGTAATTTAAAAGTTTATTTGACACTACAATAGTGAAGCCATAGCCACAATAAGTACATTTTTTCTTCTTTAAAGAAAAAATAGTGAAGCCACAGCTGTATTACTGGAACACCCTCCTCCTTTGTGTTCCAGTTCCCACACAATTCCCAATACTACAACCCAACCCTACTGCCTAACTCAGTGTCTCATCCATAACGTTCAAACGCAATGCTTGGTTCAAAATGGTTCAAATGGCTCTGAGCACTATGGGACTTAATTTCTGAGGTCATCAGTCCCCTAGAACTTAGAACTACTTAAACCTAACTAACCTAAGGACATCACACACATCCATGCCCGAGGCAGGATTCGAACCTGCGACCGTAGCGGTCGCGCGGTTCCAGACTTTAGCGCCTAGAACCGCTCGGCCACCCCAGCCGGCCATCCGCAAAGCTCCTCTCTCAATCTGTCATGGTTACTGGGAACTGATCATTAAGCAGCCAGCAATACCGATCGCCTTCAAACCAGATGGAATGTCGTATTTCACATGAGATCACCAGCTAAATCATTATCATAATCTTGTAATATAATATTCTCCACACCTATTGAATTATCAAACGCCACTCGAGATTATCATAAAGACTTCGATCATCAGAAACCTTTCTAATTATTTAGACATTAATAATTAGTACATAAGTTTGACAGGTAGGAGGAAGATGCACAAAACACTCCTGCATCGTTTACTAGAACTAATTGCCTGCAACCTCAAGTGGAGGAATAATAGGGGTGCGTGACTGAGTCATAACAGAGACCTACGGTTTTGCTCCGTGTGCTTGAAGTCCATCCGCGCGTTCCTAATTGTTAAAACATGTGTGCCCTTACGTGTTCTGCATTCGTTCTTACGCTGTGCTCCCACTGGTGTAACCATATGAATCTTTGCCTGAACACAAGATAGCTCAGGAAGACATTCGTATGTCATGAAACAAATAACCCACACTCTGGTAAAAACACGTTATATTGTTTAGACTCTGTGTCCTCCAGTTAGATTGGTGTACATTCTTCTCAAGAATGCCGCACACCAGAATTCATGGAACATGTACTTTAGACACTACTTCTGATTGACAAGAAACGTTTTTAAATGTAACTCGCTAACGATTCCTGTTTAAGATCTCGATAATACTGCTGCTAACACGGGTGACTTGAAAAAAAAAACCGACAGAATAGTCCCAGATATGCTTGATAGGAAGGCGGACGATATTCTCTAAGACGATAAAATTAGTCTGTGCAGTCGCAACCAGGTCATCAGTTATGATTTAATAAAACACAAACTTCAGGACCACATAGTAAGCATTGTCCAACTTATCGGCAGCGAGGTGAGAGATGATGTAAGAACGTGGCATAAACTCTGTTCACTCAGACTACCGGCGTCTAAGTCAACAGGTATTACCACAATCAAAATTATGGCTTCACAACACCAGGTACAGTCGCCGCCTACGCCATTGTTCATGTGGAAGTGCCATCAGATAAAGGCCCTGCCTCAGCCGAAACCCGACACATTCTGCCTGCACAATGGTCTGTGACCCCTATTTATGATTTTTTCTATCGCCTGTGAAGTCAGACACGCAGATTTCCTAATAATTGCATTTTTGATGTTGTTATGTGCTGCGCTATTTCTTCCAGTGCCAACTCTTTCTTAACACTATCCGAAATAACTGTTTAAATGTGTATTTTTATGGATGGACTATTTTCTTCTTCCAGACTTCAGAGATTGAGACGAGTCCAGCTGCTTGTTGCTAAGAAGTGATTGCCCCCGCAAACTGCGTCTTACTTTTCGTTCTTTCCTGTCGTATCCTTCCGCCAAGACTACAAAATCCTTCCACCACCTCTCGCCGCTCCTGCCTCTCGTTGGGTAACTTGCATTCTGCTGGGACTTCAGCAGCCCACCGTGCTACAATCATCAGCTAGCGCCGAATTAAAATTTAAATATCTATCGATCCAAAGGTCCAATTTTGATGTGCTTTGCACCATTCAATCTCAAAGAGAGCACACATTAATAAAACGTTCCATCGTCATGCCTTCTCTTAATATGCTGACCTTATTATGTAATTTCAGAAGTGTGAAGTGAGCGTTGTCAGTGAGATAACAGATCACTGCCACGTCTCAGCATGTATTGTATATAGGAATGTCATCAATTTCAATCAACTATTGATGTTTTTATTCTTGTTGTGTTACTCATTTAAAACCATAAAACTACTCAAGTATTAAATTTAATTGCGCTGCAGAGTCCAATGTGGCTGCTATTAGCAGTGATGGATAAAGAAAAAAACCCTTAAGTCAGTGCTCTTCTCCCTTCATGTTTGAGGAAAATTTTCAGATATTTTTGTCTTTTTTAGAACCCCTTTCCAGTTTCTCTTTGTAACTCAGTCTCATTGGGTTTGTAATTTCATTCCTGTTGTTGTAGCACTCATTTTCAAAGAAGTATCATCAACATTCCGTGTTTTATAGTTGAAAGTTGGTGGCGCAACACATGATCCTTTTACCAGTCTGTCTCCACTGATCCCAGTCTGCACTTCTATGGGCAGAGCATTGATGACCGGCATTACAGCAGAAGATGTGACCTTGTTAGGCAGGAAGCCGATGAGACGACATTACCTCTGCCATTTTTTTTATTAGTCATGATTACTATTGAAAGTTGGAAGCTTGCATTGTATTATCTTTATTTATTTTTGATGGGGAATATGTTCAACTGACGACATGCTCATGTTGAACAGAGAGAAGTTTAAAAGATATATTACCTGTAAGCACACAGCTGAGGACTGTATCTATCGCTGTTTGACGTCACAGTTTGCTACAGACGCCTGCTCGACCATCACCCTGCACTCCACGTAATCGAAGCCAATAGACGCTACCACAACAGATAGAAAATGCTTCACTGCTCTAATTACACATCGAAATCATGATGAATACGAAAACCATTCTCTAGTAATAACAACAA
This sequence comes from Schistocerca serialis cubense, assembly GCF_023864345.2. Classification (NCBI taxonomy): domain Eukaryota; kingdom Metazoa; phylum Arthropoda; class Insecta; order Orthoptera; family Acrididae; genus Schistocerca; species Schistocerca serialis. The sequence continues at coordinate 417,281,192 of NC_064638.1, forward strand.
ACCAAGGAATCCTGTGGCGCCTATCACACCTCCTTTTATACCTCTTAAAAGTCCACGATGACGGCACATCATCTTCCCAACTCCGCTATTTTGTGTGCTAGATGTCCGTTAGTAGCATGGAGACAGTCCTATATTTTGTAACAATATTGTCTATATTCTCTAGTAATAACAACAAACCAACGAATCCTGTGGCACCTATCACACCAACTTTTATACCTCTTAAAGCTCCACGATGACGGCACATCATCTTCCCAACTCCGCTATTTTGTGTGCTAGATGTCCGTTGGTAGCATGGAGACAGTCCTTCGTGAGTATTATTCTTATGTACAGTACAGAACAGCACATTAGTCGGACAGTATGTTATGCACCCAGTCACTCACAACCAAATATTCCACAGATGCAATGCATTTGCTCTATTTTCTCTATGTCTATGCGAGCGTCATGGATGGCTGCCATAAATCTCACCCAGTCCTCTCGCTGATGGATTCACCTTCGAGCGCTATCCTAGACGTATTGTATTGTAGGCCATCCTCTAGACACGGTTCCGCATACAATGCATGGGGGTGTACTCGGTAGATGTGGTGTTAGGACGAAATTGTTATATTACCCTACACATGAGCAAAACTGATTAACATCAGACCAGGACTTCTTTGTGCAGGAGGAATGCTACCAAAGCTTTGCTGATGCTATAGTAAACAGCAATAAGACTGATACACCTCCTTTGGCTACTGGTCGTGGTACTTACTCCCTCGTAAGAAGTTTCTACTTCTTCGTGTACATTTTCGTGCAGAAGGCCGTGAACGCTATCTCAATGTATCAGCTATCGAAAATATTCATGTCGGTTTTTCCTCGCTCTATTTCCTAGTGAGATATAGCCGCACCTGTCAGAACAGCTACTACTACTAATAATGAAAAGCCTGCCTGATACAAGAAGTATGATTGAGGGTACATACGTTTCCAACATAAAAAAAGTATAAAATCCATTAATTTCCTAAGAGTCAGAACAGCAGTCTCTTGCCTTCGTTGTAGTTGATTTATAAGCAGCTCGAGCGGCGTATATACACTGATGAGGCCTTCCTAGGACACCAGAATGGTGTAGAAGGAAGTAGTTTTATCATTTTAAAGTCTGTCACCGTAGTGTTTGGGGTAGGAAACTTGCAGGATGGTTGTATGTCTGATGTCGGACAAATATAGCCTGAATTAGAGAATTAAGAGCGTTACATTCCACACGACTAATACTTCTGAAACCATGTGGCATAACACTATAACATTTTAGGTGCAAAACCGTGTAACCATAGGAGTGTGTGTTTATGCTTTACAATCATTTGTGTCTTGCCGGTATCTTCCTGGTACAGACTCCAGACAGTGGAATAATGCTTCAGAATTGGTAGCATGGTTCATTTATGTGAAATGTTTCAAACTCCATCAGTCTGGAGCTCCATCATGTACAAACCACACATTTCTTCTTAACTGTCTCTTATATCAGAGTAACACTCTTATGTCTACTATACACCCATAAGAGATGTTACCCTCCTCGACATGCGTGCATCTGGAGAGATCTTGTGCATCTGGATGGGTGTCGAAGTTAAGATTGATGTTGCAGGGAGTATTGTTCAAGGACAATGTGGGAGGGATCTGTCAATCTCTGACTTCATCCTATGAATGCGAGAATACTCTGTGACGCCCTTCCACACAGGGAAAGAAGGACAGTCGTAATCGTAATTTGTATACTATGATCGATGCACTGGAAATATGTACATAACCTAATTAAATAGGTATAGATGCCGTCTGATATACTTTGGTGTATAAGGCCTAATGAATGCACTGCACAGTCATCTATCTGCATTTGCAATGTAGTATATGGTACTTGCAAAGTAGTGGTGGGGTGATTTAGCGAAGATGCAGAAATTCTGAAGCATTCTGTTGTGTCATTGGCTGGCATTGAAATTACGGAACAACTGGTATACTTTGATGTATATGGCCAAATGGGTGTATTACAGTGTCATCTATCTGCATTCTCAATCTAGTATATGGTACTTGCAAAGTAGGGGTGGGGGAGGAGGGAGAGTGATTTAGCGATGATATAGAAATTGGGCAGCAAACTGCTGTGTCATGGTCTGGCGTTGAAATTACAGAACGACGTAAAAATTGCTAAAATTGATTGCACTGCCAATTGTGGTGCGTATTACAGTATATCGTCCTATGTCAATGGTGTCATTCCGATCCTGTCCATCCACTGGTATGCTGTTGACTACCACATAATGATTGAGCGACATGACATGGTTGAGATGGAGGGAGCCTTGGCGGAAGACTGGATACTTGCTATTTGTCACTGTGGAACATTGCATTAAATACAGAGGTCATCACCTTCAGATATTTGTTTGGAAGCGTTCCTTGATGCTGCAGACTCATCCTATTTCCATATGCTGTGATGCCCTCCACATGTTTTTTTCTCTTCATCAATAAGATAACAGTACCTATTTTTATTTCCACTACCTCACGTTTGTTGTGAACAGCACCTTCCGGCGATGGTCAACACCGAAATAGTAATCGTGCACATGACTGCAGGATGAGGAAACAATGCTCTTCAAAACAAAACACTGAGATATCTGCTACCCCATCACTGTGGAAGATGACATTAATTGTACAGGCCACCACCTTTGGATAGCTGCTGGAAACGTTCTACAATGCTGCAAACTCTTCCAATTTCCATATGTTTCAATGTCTTCCACATTTTTGTCAATGAGAAACATTGCCTCTGTGTTTTATTTCCGCAAACCTGTATGTTCTGGGAGCTGCATAGCTTACTCCATGCAATGTTCAGCTTTCTGTGAAAGACAATGGATCGAAACATGTTAACGTCGTTTTAGCACCTGACACAGAACTTGAAGTGATGGTAAAGAAACAAAGTGTATGACAGTGTACAAAGTTCTAGTCATACACTGCTTGGATGTGTTACACCTGCAAACAATATATTAAACTAATTATGAAAGAACAACACAGGATCCCTCTCTTGTGACTGATAGTCTTTTGAATATAGTCTTCCTCCAGTACAGTCGATAAAACTTTACGCAGGTCTGTGCAAGCGACTTTGACCACTGGTCACCTGGTCCAATGGATCAATAAGTATATACCTAATATGCTCTATGTCAACAGGTAGACTGTATTTGTTTTTCGAAATATTGGAAGAGAGAGATGCGGTAAAATCTTATAGGAGGTTCTATCACAAGGAGTGGTATAACTGTTAAAGTTGGGATGCAGATATTTCTCTCAAAACTACACCGATTCAGCTCATGAAAGTAATAGAAATTGGCTGCGTCTGTTCTCGTATGATTGTGACTGTTTTTTTTTTTTTGTTATCGTCTCGATTGCTTGTTTAAAAAATAGGCGTTAGCGCAAGTTCTGTGTTATTTCATACTTCATAACCTCTAATTATAAGGTAGACACCACTCATTGTGGAACCTAGGAATGATAGCTTTTTTTCCTGATTTGTGAGTAGATTGCATGAAACAGACTGTGATGATCAAATTGCTTAGAAAACTAGAACACAAGAATCTGTTGTGTGATAGAAGCTTTGCAGACGTGTCGGTAGACAGGAGCTATGGAGCAAAAATGTCAAATGCAAGCTTGCAGATGGTATTTGATTTCGACGTGTTGGAAGAGAGAGATGCAGTAAAATCTTATAAGAGATTCTATTGCAACACAGGCTCTCACTTTTTGTTTCTTGAACGCCAGTGTGATATAGCATCATGTTGGTAAGATGGGACCTGCAATAGTGTACAAAAAAGCAACGTTCTTCTTGAATTATAGCTTGTTGTTGTCAAACGTAAAATGATGGTGTTTTTTTCCGACATGTGACTAAATGGCATGAAAGATTGTAATCTGTAATGTTATTTCACGTGTCTGAAATGTTTGTAATACACATGTGCATGACAGTTTATTTACAGACACTGATTTGAAAGCGAGAGACACTATCAGTTTTTGTAATTCGTCCATCAAGCTGAAGGAAATTGCTTAACATAGATGTTTTTTCTTCAGAGTTTAAATTCTCAATTTTCTTTTACTTTGATGATGGTTTCGAAACAAAGAGGACATTCTGTGGTGATCGGTAGTTTTTACAGCAAAATAATGGAAGTTTATTTCCCGATTTTATGCAGGGTGGACATGTATAGGCCTCTGCAGACTGACCATTTGTAATCGGCGGTGGTGCACTTCGTTGGATGTTGCAAAATAATGAGGTGAGAATTGTATCCTGCAGTCGAATGTAAAAGCTATACCGACTTTGCTCATAAAACTAAAGGAAACGGATTACACCTATTTTCGTGGAAAGAGGACATTTATCATCGTCGCTATTGTGTTTTCCTTTCTAATAGATGCTCGATTGTAAGAGTTGCAATGAAGAACCAAGTTGCCCTTGGAATGGACCTCCATCTATCTCCTAATGTTAATTGGCTTTAGATGATTTTGTATTGCTGAAGGCCCGTCGCCTCAAGGCGGGCTGGGTGTCACTTGTCTGCCGGTGGATGGGTGGCAGGCCGCAGTTGACTGAAGACTCTGCTTTCAGTTATGGTGGGCTAGAGGCTGTGGCTGGCAGAAGCGGCGGAGGCATCTGCCTGTTCCCCTCAAGCAGTAGACCTTCGAAAAAACGATCTGGAGAGTTCTCTGGAATTTTGTTGTTGTTACAGTGGGGTCCAACCTTTCCGGGATATACGTTTAACAGATTGCATGAAGTTTCTTGTTCTTGACTTTTGTCTAACTGTGACTGTTTTCCATAGATTGGAGACAGTATATCAATGTCACCAGAAGGGTGTCTTTGTGGACCATCATTGACGAGATAGCATAGGTCTCTATCCCTAGCTACGGTGAGGAGAGGAAGGGATGAGAGGTCGTAGGGCAGGGAGGTAAGACGGTCTCCAAGTTGGTTAGTTGATGAGTGCCCATCGAGGAGGACACAGCTGAAACTGCTGTCCCTCTGCAATCTTCTGGTTATCGCTGTAGTTGTGTAATTACGATGTTTTTTTTTCAACCCCAGTACATGTGTTGCATTATGACCCGTTGATTACCAGTGCTGTTTTTTTTATGACAATTACGATGTGTAATTCGAACAGTGAAGCATTTTCCATCAGTTGTGGTAGCATGTATTGGCTTCGATGATCTGGACTGCAGGGTGATAGTCGGGCAGGCATCTGTAGCGAGCTGACGTCAAACAACGACAGATACTGTCCTCAGCTGTATGCTTACAGATAGTACACTTATTTAACTCCTCTCTGTCCAACACAAGCATCTCGTCAGTTGAACATATTTCCCGCCAAAAACAAATATAGTACTTCCACTCCAGCATTTTTCCGGCCAGCTTGTAGGTATAGCACGCCTGGCACTAGATTCGAGTGGTCTTGTGAAATTTTTTCCCAGCAGAATAACACAAGTTATATGACTTCGTCAATTTTTGAGCTGTACTGCGATTTTAGGCACTCCTTGTGCAGGTCGGTGCATGTAGTTGTGTAATTAGGACCGGTCTTTATGATTACGATCGACATTTGCTTCAGTTTCCCTACCAAAATACTTAAAATTCTCTAATCTAACCTTCCTTTCTTACATCTGATCAGTTTCCATGTGTTGGGGGTTGCACTTGGGGTTTCTATCCGGAAGGAACGCTGTTCGAGTCTCAGAAATGGTACCGCCATTTTTAATTTCCCACCAATACCCGGGAGTGGAAGTTGAGGTGGGGAGGGGTGGGTCTTTAGCACAGCCCTGGGACGAAGAAATTCTCGCCAAAATTCGAAATTACCATCAAAATTCGAAATTTCTGGCAAAATAAGAAATTCCGTCAATAGGGTAGGTGGGTGAGGAGGAGAGTTGTGGAGGAAGGGAGAAGAGGGAAGGGGCGGGGACCCATGTGCCAGCAGAGGAAAATACATGATTTCACCTTGGGGTGGGGGTGGGCGAGGATGAGGGTAATTAATTGATCAATTTAATTAATCTGCATATCAATTTCATTTCAATTTGATATTAGAAGATATCGCCTTCTGCCCACTACTTGATGGTATATTGCCTATATCATACATTCTACACTCCAGCATGAATAGCTTTTTGCTAGTACTTGGTCCAACAATTTTAGAAATTCCGTTGGAAATTCATCTATCACTTCTGCAATATTTGATCATAAGTCCTCCAAATATCTTTTAAATTCCGACTAATATTGGATCTCCTATCCATCTCCTCTATTAACTCCCGTTTCTTCTTCTTCTGTCTCGTCATCAGGCAAATGTTCCTTCTAATAGGGGCCTTCAATGTACTCTTTCCACCTATTCGCTCTCTGCTTTGTATGTGACAGTGGAATTCCACTTCACTCTTAATTTTACCGAAGATTGTTTTGACTTTCCTGTATGCTGACTCAGTCGTTATGGCAATAACTTATTTTTCGATTTCTTCACATTTTTGATGTAGCCATTTCGCCCTGGCTTCCCTGCACTTCCAGTTTCTAGGATATCAGAGACCCAAAACGACTAGCGTCCAAGACGCCATGTTTGTTCAACCGTGGAGGAACGTACAGCCTCGTCGCGTACCCACACTTAGGAAATGGACTCATTTACAGAAAGTCAAGTATCCCAACGCACAGTCCGGTGATGACAGGTAGAAGGCAAGCCGAGAGAGGTACGCCCAGCGACAATACTGGACGAAGGAGTGACGCTAAGTGGTCTTCTACATGTGTCCCAGTTCTGTGCACAATAATCCCATGAATTTATCTGTTTGTAGAGGTTCTGAGGATCCTTTTGTGATCGTGACACTTGCTCGGTACCTGTTGTGGTGCTGTGGTGTGGCGTTATGTACAAAACACGACCACCTCTGGTTCACATAGCTGGTAAAGAGGACATGTCTTTAAAGCCAGTGGGTGCATTCATTTTTCAACAAGGTAACGCACGATCACAAGACTTTCTGGAAACAACTGATCGTGTGTTGTCGAGGGGATGCCATGTCACTAGTCACCAGCCAAAATGATTGATGAACTCTGACTCAGAACTGAACCAGCATGCCATCTAAACTCATTTCGAATCTATAGTCAGCCAGGGTAGGGCCGTTGTTGCGGTCAGAGGCCGCTGCTTTGTTATTGTAATTTGACACCTTGTATCCCTCAATCATCTACAGATTTAATTGTACATTTTTTGTGTTATGTTGTATAGTCAGAATAAGCAAAATTTAGCTATTTCCTACTCTTTTGGTGTTGCAATTTCAAAGGCCTGCAATATAACCACTCATACTGATCAAAAATTATAAGGAAATCATCTGATCATTTGGATCTAATTTTTCCGTTAATGTGAGGAGAATAGAAATCTACCAAATATTTCCTTAGTTATAGGATGGAATACGATCGACAGACGCTATGTTTACATGGGGTCGGGAAGCCCAATTCTCGTCAATCATTTTCCCACGATGGTTTCTGGTTGATCATGAAAACATTCCAACATTGATTCTGCAAAATGCGGTACAAACTGTCCAATTTCCTCCTCCACAGTCGACATTCACCCCCATATAGACGCAGTTCACCCCTGTACGCTTGTCTAGCATCGGATATCCGCTAATTAGTGAATTTAATTTTTACGGAACCATATCGATATAAACTTTTCATCATACTTCTGTTCACACAGTGAAATGTGCAACATATTCGTATTTGCTATTGAAGATCGCAACTAAGGTGTACAGTACGATTTTTTTCTGCAGTGAAGGAAAATAAGAAGTATTAGACTGACTAGGAAGAACATATCCAGAAAGCTGATTTTCTGAAGCCATCCATATAAAAAGCTGAAACTGTGAAAGCAATATTTCAACGTGAGACCTGAGTTTCACCCGGCGTGTACAACAACCAAAATAATTAAAGGGAATTCTAATATAGTGGTCAGACTATGAGCACCGTGGAGGATCGGTTTACTGTGCATAAGCGATACACGCAGTTACAACAGCCGATGGAAACCGCCATTGCAGGACACTGTCGTGGAACCCGGCAACATATGAGATTCTGCCACACATATACAGAAATTGGGGTGGTCTTACTAAGGATGACATTGAAATTAAATTAGCAAGTAATCTTGTAAATAGAGAGCGTGGTTTTTCTTTAAATTATGCGTGGAATCGCTCTCTCTTCCTTGTCAAAAAACAGAAGGACAAAGTTTACACTACGTTACCCGTTGTTTATTAATTTCACTATCGATAACTTCCCACCTAGGTCATCTCTGGTTTGTGATGGCGCTGCTGTTTACAGTGTGTGTGAGTGTTATTCTTCCGGAGTTTTTCTGAAAACCGACGTTTTAAATTCCTTCGCGCAGTGCTTATTTGCTGCAGTTACGCTTTGAAAATGGCAGGGTGCGCCCCTGTCGAAATATCAGCGGCTGTAGATTACGTCACCCGGCTGCATTCCCTTAAGTTATTTGAATAATATTTGACCGGGTTAGCAAAACCGATTCAGACTTCAACATGGGAACTAGTCAGCGAAATTCGGCTTTCTATGTTTGGTTTTCGTCTTCCGGAAGTTGTAGACGCAGCAAGAAAAGTCATTTTAGTAGATTACATCCACAAGTTTCAAGAGGATTAGAGAACGATTCACTACCCGACCAAGCAAAAGGTTTGCCTCTAACGATAACAATGTTATTTGGAAACAAGAACCATTGGTCTTTGTCATGTTTGCTCTTTCTCCGGAAAGTAGAGTCCTCTGAAGCCTTAGAGCGCTCGGCTAATCCCGCGTGGCAGTGGATGAGTGAAAACGGGTGATTTGGAGTAATGAAATACACTATACCGTGTGGAAATTCGATGAATAGGTTTGGTTTGGCCATTGCCTGGTTCAATTGGCTCTGAGCACTATGGGACTTAATATCTGTGGTCATCAGTCCCCTAGAACTTAGAACTAGTGAAACCTAACTAACCTAAGGACATCACAAACATCCATGCCCGAGGCAGGATTCGAACCTGCGACCGTAGCGGTCTTGCGGTTCCAGACTGCAGCGCCTTTAACCGCACGGCCACTTCGGCCCCCTCCTTCCCCTACACGAACCAGTGTTCCATGTACAATGCAATCGTCACTGTCGGTACGTCGACTGTAATCTTTCCTCCTTTTGAGCCAAGCGTACACTTTGCTTGATCATACTTAAGTCATGGTGTTCCTTTCTAACTTACTTTGCAAATTTAGAAAATACGCTCCAAGCTTGTGTTAAGAACCTGAGACTGGAAATGGCAGTTCGTTATGCTCGAGTAAGACCAACTATTTCTTTTATTGTTCTAAACACATATTTTCGCACGAGTGACATACATGAATACATTTCTTACATGAAGCATTAGAGTTTATTCTTGTCCTTTTCGACTTAAGAATACCTGTGCTGGAGAGCAAGACAGAGCATCCGAGAAAGTGGCGATAGCTGCGCGGGGTAGCCGCCCGGTCTTAGGCGTACGGCTTCCCCCGTCGGAGGTTCGAGTCCTCCCTCAGGCACGGGTGTGTGTGTTGTCCTTAGCGTAAGTTAGTTTAAGTTACATTAAGTAGTGTGTAATCCTAGGGACCGATGACATCAGCAATTTCCGAATTTCCAAAGTGGTGATCTCGTAACGAATGTATGTTGTCTGATAATGTGATTCTCAAAAAAAAATCACATTGAGTTTCTTTACAGCTACATCTGCACATGCATCAATACTCTGCAAACCATTGTGAAGCGCATAGCAACTGGTAATTTCCACTGTATCGTATATTAATGTATAGGAAATGTATTCGCAGTTGCGAATATGAATCACCTTCGGCAGTATATTAGAATGACAAAAGTGAAAATTTGTGTCGGACCAGGAGACGAATCCGGATTTCCTGTATAACGCTAGCCGTCGCCTTAAATCTTTCATCTATTGTGCACGACTCACAGTCGGGTTACCAGGCTCTCGACTCTCAATAAATATATCCTTCCTGGACGGGAATATACGTAACGTACGAGTGCAGGTAGTGACATATGGACGACGACCTATGAAGTTCGGGTCTGGCAGCGTTTCGTGCACCGATAGCTGAAGCGGTTAAGGCGACAGTTGGAAATCCAGGTTTGAATTCCGGTCCACCACAAACTTTCATTGCCACCGTTGTAATACAGAGTCGAAAGTGGCTCATATACGGAACTTCGAATACATTTCCCATATTTCTTGACGGCTGTAGCCGCTCCAGCGCCTGTTCCTTCGGAAATGCATGGAGGTTGTAGCGTATTCCTAGTTCCTTACTAAATATTGTTTCTATAAATATTGTACCTAGGTTTCAAAGACGCTGTTGATGCCTGTCAACAAGCGCCTGCCAGTGCAGGTTTTTCAGCTTTCCCGCGACACTCTCCCATGAATCAAACAAATCTATGATTATTTGTGCTGCCCTTCTTTGTATACGTTCAATTTCCTGTTTTAGATTTATCTCGTATCGTTCCAGTACACTTGAGTAATATTCTAGGATGCATTCACATGCGTTTTTAAGCAGTCTTTTTCACAGACGGCCGGCCGATGTGGCCGAGCGGTTCTAGGCGCTTCAGTCTGGAACCGCGCACCGCTACGGTCGCAGGTTCGAATACTACCTCGGTCTTGGATGTGTGTGATGTCCTTAGGTTAGTTAGGTTTAATTAGTTCTAAGTTCTAGGGGACTGATGACCTCAGCTTTTAAGTCCCATAGTGCTCAGAGCCATTTGAACCATTTTTCACAGACGGACGTGTGTTACCTACTACACTTACGATGGAGGCAATCTTTCATGCCATTTAATATCCCTACTAATTGTTTTTGTGTTTTTCCAGGTACAGAATTTCACACTTCTGGACATTTAAAACCAGTTGCCAATATTTGCATCAACTGAAATTTTATCGAGCTCTAACTGAATATTTGTGCAACTTTTTCTGGCAGCATTTAATTATAGATTACCGCATCATCTACGACAAGTTTTAGGTTACTATTAATTCTGTCCTATAGTTCATTAATATACAACGTGACCAACAAGGGTCCAAAACACTTCTCTAGAGGCACGCTCGAACTTAGTTTTGTACCCAGCTGCTGCTAAAATCTTATGGATCGCCTGTCGTGGTCAATGAAACTTTTTGCTCCTTACGTTTCGTCCAGAGCTGTGTTAGACATCTTCAGAGCCGCTCATGGTACTACTGAGTATTTCTGACTGACCGATAGGACGTCGGAGAGCGTCATTCTCTGGTGTGCAAAACTTAAATACGAAAGTAAATTTCGCTTTCTGTACCACGGCCAAGTAACAAAAGCTCCAAGAAACTCGGACCGTACATATAACGCATTGTTGCATTATAACAAAGATGGTAACTAAAACAAATATGTGATGAGACCTTCAGAAACGACAATTATATTGAAAGACGATAATTACACTGAGGACTGAAAAAGTTTTACTGACAACGCCCATAAGACGTGCAAGATTCACCAGCATCTAAGATGTTTAGTCGTTAAAACTTTCATTATACTTCCACTGCCTATGATACTCGTTCCTAGATAACGTGCTACGTCCTTCCTAACAAGAAACCCTCAATCCAGTGACCAATTCCGTTTTATACCCTAAGCAGTCATACTTTCGTTAGTACAAGCTGGTGTGATTCTGAGTCAATTGCTTTTCGGAATACTTTAACCAATTTTCATATTCAGATCTGATTATCATGACTGTTTACTTATGTTCGTGCACATAGAGGCTTGTGTAAAAAGATTATTTACTAATCAGTACAAGACGTTTTCTAAAATGCAGAGGAAATAATGAAAAAGTAGGAAATTTAGCTGAGCATAATACCTTCCATTTTGTTCATCTTAGACCTAAATCTTCTTTTGAAATCATCCATCGCAATTAGAATTAAGATTATCTGTTCTTCATTTTTTTAGACACCAGTCTTCCGACTGGTTTGATGTGGCCCGCCACGGATTCCTCTCCTGTGCCAAACTCTCCCTCTCAGAGTGGCACTTACAACCTACGTCCTCAATTATTTACTGAATGTATTCCAGTCTCTGCCTTCCTCTACTGTTTTTGCTCTCTACAACCCCCTCCAATACCATGGAAGTGTCCGCCCCAGTAGCTGAGTGGTCAGCGTGACGGATTGCCGTCCTCTGGGCCCGGGTTCGATTCCCGGCTGGGTCGGAGATTTTCTCCGCTCAGGGACTGGGTGTTGTGTTGTGTTCATCATCATTTCATCCCCATCCGGCGTGCAGGTCGCCCAATGTGGCGCCGACTGTAATAAGACCTGCGCTATGGCGGCCGGACCTGCCCCGCGAGGGGCCTCCCGGCCAATGACGCCAAACGCTCATTTCCATACCATGGAAGTCACTCCCTGATGTGTTAACAGATATCTTATCATCCTGTCCCTTCTTCTTGTCAGTGTTTTCCACATATTCCTTTCCTCTCCGATTCCTCGTAGAACCTCCTCATTCCTTACCTTATCTGTCCATCTAATTTTCAGCATTCGTCTGTAGCACCACAGTTCATACACTTCGATTTCTTCTATTCTAGTTTTCCCACAGTCCATGTTCACTACCATACAACGCTGTGCTCCAAACGTACATTCTCAGAAATATCTTCCTCGAATTAAGGCCTATGTTTGATACTAGTGGAGTTCTCTAGGCCAGGAATGCCCTTTTTGCCAGTGCTAATCTGCTCTTGATATCCTCCTTGCTCCGTCCGTCATTGGTTATTTTGCTGCCTAGGTGGCTGAATTCCTTAACTTCATCTACTTCGTGACCATCAATCCTAATGTTAAGTTTCTCGCTCTTCTCATTTCTGCTACTTTTCATTACTTTCGTCTTGCTTCGATTTAATCTCAATCCATATTCTGTACTCATTAGATTGTTCAGTCCATTCAGCAGATTGTGTATTCTTCTTCACTTTCACTCAGGATATCAATGTCATCAGCGAATCGTATCACTGATATTCCTTCACCTTGAATTTTAATTCACTCCTGAACCTTTCTTTTATTTCCATCATTGCTTCTTCGATGTACAAATTGAACACTAGTGACGAAAGTCTACACCCCTGCCTTAAACCCTTTTTAATACGAGCACTTCGCTTTTGGCCGTCTACTCTTATTATTCCCTCTTGGCTCTTGTACATATTCTATATTACCCATCTCTCTCCATAGCTAACCCCTATTTTTCTCAGTCCATAAGCTTACAGACTACTTAACCTAAATTATCCTAACGACGAACACACACACCCATGCCCGAGGGAGGACTCGAACCTCCGCCGGGACCAGCCGCACATTATCTTCTGTTCCGCATGGCTTCTTCTCAGTTACCTTCTTTGTGTCTATGTTTTTCTTTCCAACTTCTGTGATTGCCCGTTTTAGAGATGTCCATTCCTCTTCAACCGTACTGCCTATTGAGCTATTCCTTATTGCTGTATTTATAGCCTTAGAGAACTTAAAGCGTATCTCGTCGTTCCTTGGTATTTCCGTATCCCACTTCTTTGCGTATTGATTCTTCCTGACTAATGTCTTAGACTTCAGCCTGCTCTTTACCACTACAACATTGTGATCTGAGTCTATATCTGCTCCTGGGTACACCTGAAAATCCAGTATCTGATTTTGGAACTTCTGTCCGAACATGATGAATCTAACTGAAATCTTCCCTTATCACCGACCTCTTCCAGGTACACCTCCTCGTCTTGTGATTCTCGAACAGAGTATTCGCTATTACTAGCTGAAACTTATTACAGAGTTCAATTAGTCTTTCTCCTCTCTCATTGCTTGTACCAAACCCATATTGTCCTGTAACCTTTTCTTCTACTCCTTTCTCCACAATTGCATTCTTTATTTATCGAGACAATATCTGGTACTTGTAGCCAAACATACTTAATTCCTTGTTTCCGGGATGTTTGGCATCATGTATTACATTTGAATCACCGCCTGAACGACAACAGCTTGCAGTTTGTGTAATGTATATCTGACATTCGTTTTTGTACGCACATTGAGAGTTATAAATGAGCTTTCGTGTATGGTTTATATATTTATTCCTTAGTTCACACTTTCATGGGCATCAACACTGTTTCATAAACTTAGTGTCTACAATCCTAGGTAACAATGACCAGTGGTTAAAGTAACCCCAAAACAGAGAAATCATGCACATGACCTCAGGAATCGTATATATACATGTGAACAAAAAACTAATCAACGGTCCGTTTTGGAAATTAGTCGAGTAACGTACATAATACAGTGGAAAACACCGATCGCTTTGCAATTAAATGATGTCGATGAATCTTCCACAGCCAGAGTTTAACGCATTTTTTCGTATGCAATTATAAGTAGCAACAGGTTCGCCAACATTGCGCAAGGAAATCGACACTACACGACTCCATTTAGCGTATGCTGATGGGATTTTATCACCAAACAGTATAATTATACTAAACACGCAGCTCAGAGCCAGGAGAGAGCTATCAAACATATGGTTGTGAAGGGTTAAAGTGACCAGGGCGTTAACGGTACGGCATCGACCTGTTTGCATTGATGCATTGCTTTCTGGATGAGAAAAGGGCGTGCTGGATATCACATGAGCCTTGTTTACGAAATCCAAGCTGGATGGCATGGAGAAAGTCTTTCTGTTCGAGATACCCCAGTGCGTATGACAGACTACGTCCTTCCAGGGAATTTCGCCTATTTGTGCTCGAGTTAACTTTCACCGTCGACACGGCCGGTGTGGGAGACGGCTGGAGTAGTTTCCAGTTTCCGGCCGCACAGGTGTGTGGGTGGCGTGTGGACCCCCAGGATTGCCACCCCCCTCCCCCTCCCGGTGAGACGAGTGCCAGCAGCCCTTTCAGCGCCTCTGCGCTCTCCTCTTCTCTCCTTTATTACTTTTTCTACTGCTCGTCCTCGCCGCCGAGAATAACTCTTACTGTGGGGTTGGTCGCGGCTAGAGTGGCGCGGCACACAGCACTCTCCTTGCTTCTTCTCTATAAATACGGCGTTTCTGCCGCACCCGTGCACACACACACACACACACACGCACGCAAACACACACACTCGCTAGTCACCTGAACAGAAAGTACCATCTGCAGCCACACTGCTCGAACGGGTGCAACTGTGACAAAGTTGTGGCTAAAAGGCAGATACAAAGGAAAATTGTCTTCTACATAGTTTACTAATCTGAACTCTCTGCCGGCCGAAGTGGCCGCGCGGTTCTGGCGCTGCAGTCTGGATCCGCGAGACCGCTACGGTCGCAGGTTCGAATCCTGCCTCGGGGCATGGATGTGTGTGATGTCCTTAGGTTAGTTAGGTTTAACTAGTTCTAGGGGACTAATGACCTCAGCAGTTGAGTCCCATAGTGCTCAGAGCCATTTGAACCATTTGAACCATCTGAACACTCTAAGCACATATTACGAGAGACTTTCAGTAATGCTGACATATTTCTCTGAAAAGAGGTTGATTTTATTCAGGACTTCAATACACCACTGTGTGTGGTACACTGGCCACAAATTCCCACTGTTCAACATAATCTCCGTTCAGTGCGACGGCCTTGCGCCACCTTACTGGGACGACCTGTATGCCCGCCTGGTACCACTCTACTGGCTGACGTCGGAGGCAACGTTTTTCTGCATCAGTAACCCTCCCGTCATCCACGCACTGCTTCCCTCGGAGTACATCCTTCATTGGGCCGAAGAGATGGACGTTGGACGGAAAGAGACCTGGGCACGGGCCTTTCTGTACCACATTACAACATTGCAGGTGTCGCAGCTGCGTGCGGTCGGCCAGCACGCGGGAGATCGGACAGGTTTGCGCGACCTTGTTGCGGTGACGGCAGACGCCGCGCCCAACTACTCACAGTGCTTTAGTTCATTGTCTAGTCTCCTTACACATTTTGCAAGCGCCTAAGAACATCCACGATGCTCTAGTTTTCCGCCAAACGAAACTCAATGACAGTTGTCTCCTTACAAAATACCTCCGTTACAGACGCCATTTTGAAGGCTAAGTATAGTTCTGTCACCTATCGGAACTTCGTGAAACTATACACTCTGAAGGGAGAATATTCCACGATGTCCCACAACAACTTCCGCATGTTTTTCAGCAGACATTGGCAAAAAAGTGTTGTATTGCTTACTGAACGCCCCTCGTTAATAGACAGAGATTAACTTTTGGCGAAAGTAAAACATAAGTTGGTCAGCCAGTCTAAAATGAGAAGCAGGGGTCAACAGTAACGCTATTCGATGTAAGAACTATCTTATGTACTTAATTTTTGCCGGCCGCGGTGGTCGTGCGGTTCTAGGCGCTCCAGTCCGGAGCCGCGCTGCTGCTACGGTCGCAGGTTCGAATCCTGCCTCGGGCATGGATGTGTGTGATGTCCTTAGGTTAGTTCGGTTTAATTAGTTCTAAGTTCTAGGGGACTGATGACCAAAGCAGTTGAGTCCCATAGTGCTCAGAGCCATTTGAACCATTTGAACTTAATTTTTCTTCTCAACCGTTCCTATTGCTACACTGTCTGTCGACAACCTCAGCAAAAATCGTCTACACAGCAACGTGCAGCTGTCCGCATCGGCCGTTCCAGTCTGTCCACTATGGAAACTATGGAAAATTTCTCTACTGTACTTTCCGTTCTAGGCGCTTCAGTCCGGAACCGCGCTGCTGCTATGGTCGCAGGTTCGAATCCTGCCTCGGGCATGGATGTGTGTGATGTCCTTAGCTTAGTTCAGTTTAAGTAGTTCTAAGTCTAGGGTACTGATGACCTCAGATGGTAAGTCCCATAGTGCTTAGAGCCATTTGAACCATGTACTGTAGTTTGTTTTATATTTGAAACTGTTGTCTGTCATTATACTGATTGCAATTCTTTCATCGTGGTTCTTCCATTTTTCTTGATGTTCAGCAACTGTTCCGCGTTCTTTTGTTTACAAGTACTTTCATTTTGGAGTCTAACATTGTGCAGACTTTCATATGCCTAGTCATTCACATGTTTACAGTGTATTTTACATTCTTCCCTCAATTCCAATGTCTATATCTACTAGCGAGAAAAACAGTATACTTCACCAATTCCCATCTGGAGCATTTCATCAGATACTGTAACCTTCATGTCTATTCTTTTCGGCCAAATACTTGAGTAGAGAGAAACACACACTAGAAATTGTTCAGTGGGCTTTATTTGAATTTTCACAGCTAACCCAAGAGTGAGAAATGGGCATAAAATTTATCACATGAGGTCTAGTCCGGCAAAGAAAAATTTAATTACTTGAAAATAGTCAGGGTAACTAACAAAAACTTAGTTACTGATTTGAGGGAAATGTTTTGTCCCAATTTTTATAGCCAAACGTAGAGGAGGAAACGGACAAATGATCTATAAAATTGACCCATTTGAGGTCTAGTTTTTCGGAAAAAGTTAATTGCTTGAAAGTAATCAGGGGCGTGAAGAAAAAATTAGCAAGATGAGGGGCAAAATGCCATGCGAAATATGTAAATGAAGTGTCAAAAAATATCAAGTCACAGCTTAAAATGGATTTTCTCTGTTTTCTCTTGATCTTCATAATCTTCACAATAATAGAATAACGATCGATATTTAAATGGTAAAGTGTCTGTAAATGACTTACCTAAACATAACAAATAACATAGTGTTAAACCCCCCCCCCCCCCGCCCCCCAGAGCTCAGGGGTTGTAATATGTCAGAATGACCGAGAGGTATGGTTTGGGAGAGAGGGCTGAGTCACGCTGAAGAGTGCAGAGAAACACATGTAACACGCTTCCAATGTGCGTTCACCGCGATGTCGTCAAACAAGGATGCGACCATCATAATTCTGTAAACAGAACCTGGATTCATTCGAAAAAATGACGTTTTGCATTCGTGGACTCAGGTTCGTCGTCGAGTACACCATCGCAGGCGCTCCTGTCTGTGATACAGTGTCAAGGGCAACAGCAACCATGGTCTCCGAGCTGATAGTCCATGCTGCTGCAAACGTCGTCGAACTGTTCGTGCAGATGGCTGTTGTCTTGCAAACGTCCCCATCTGTTGACTCAGGGATCGAGACGTGGCTGCACGATCCGTTACAGCCATGCGGATAAGATGCCCGTCATCTCAACTGCTAGTGATACGAGGCCGTTGGGATCCAGCACGGCGTTCCGTATTACCCCCCTGAACCCACCGATTCCATATTGTGCTAACAGTCATTGGATCTCGACCAACGCGAGCAGCAATGTCGCGATACGATAAACTGCAATCGCGATAGGCTACAATCTGACCTTTATCAAAGTCGGAAACGTAATGGTACGCATTTCTCCTCCTTACACGAGGCATCACACCAACGTTTCACCAATCAACGCAGGTCAACTGCTGTTTGTGTATGAGAAATCGGTTGGAAATTTTCGTGATGTCAGCACGTTGTAGGTGTCGCCACCGGCGTCAACCTTGTGTGAATACTCTGAGAAACTAATCACTTGCATATCACAGTATCTTCTTACTGTCGGTTAAATTTCGCGTCTGTAGCACGTCATCTTCGTGGTGTAGCACAACTGAGAGAAAATTATGGAATACCAATACAAGATGGAGAAATAATGTGTCCGTGGGACTTGTAAGGGTACTACAGAATCTATTAGAAGTTAACTTGGCTGTGGAAGGTGGAGCAGTGAGGAAATTTGCGAGAACAGGGATACAGAAACCCAAAGAAGATTATCGAGAGTTTTGGCTGGCGAAGCCATACAAAAATTAAAAGGGGCACAAGGTAAGAACCTCACCGCTGTGAGTCACGGAGAATGACGCAAACATTGTCGGTAAGCCAATAACTAAAAGAAAGTGAATTTTGGAATAAAGCGAGATCCCTGGCAATGTGACCTGATATAACGCAATACATCATTACTAGGCGAGCCAGCGGGCTCGCAGAATTCCAGTATCCAGTGGGAGGAAGATTTTGCCCCGCTTGGAAATGGTGAGTCACAGTTTCTGTAATCCATTTGACACGGATTGCGATCAAAATCTACTAGACTGGCTTACGCGCTTCCCATTAAGGTAGGTATTTTTCAGCAACTCATGGAAATGAAATTCAAAAAGAGCAGGGCATAGCGCTTTACAGAGGAGCACTATCAACAAGACGGGAAACAGCCAATTAGTGTGCTTTAGCACTGCTCCTAAGGCTGGTGGATCACGATATTTCAAAAAGAAAGAATCTTACGTGCTTTCTGAGGAAGAAATTGGGATTTAAAGGATTTAACGTTTCGTATGTCAGGAGCTAGTAAAGCTTCATGGTCCACGATGTTAGTTTCCCATCACAGATAGCTATAGTGACGTATAAGTGCATTTCCTTGGACAGATGTAGAATTCCATTTTGTAATTTTCCCGTTTTATAGGCAAAAGTATCAACGCCCGCATATTATCGGTGGGAACAGGCCTCGTATGGGAGGTCAGTAGCCAGATTAAGGCTGTCACACTTTCTGAGGAAACAAGAAGTGTGGTGTTTTTCTGTGACTTCTTGCCATACTGAATTTGAACTGTTATTCTGTCTTCTTTTTTTATGGAACTTATCTTAAGAAGTGGCTGGCAGCCAACTAGAGGCAGTGTGGGTGAGCTGTTAGCGGACATTTTCCAGGGTAGAAGTTGGATCTCTGAATGTCTCTGAAAGAACGGGTTGATTCTTGCAGAAAAGATAACATCAACCAGTC